>NC_060281.1:4977954-6177954 GCF_021613505.1 Equus quagga
TTTGGGGAAGAAAAAACAAAAAAAAAAAAAAAAAAAAAAGATTGGCAATAGCTGTTAGCTCGGGTGCCAATCTTTAAAAAAAAAAAGACAATCTGGCAATCAAAATGACTAGACAATATATAGTAACATATCCAGAAATTGACCTCAATAGATATGGCAGCATACAACATGATGAGTAGGATATCAAGTTGCCAAGAAAAAATGAAGTATGCAATGAATTGAGGTTGGATATCTTAACAGTCATGGAGAAAAAAATAATTTAGATCCACACCTCACAGCTGGAATCAAGAGTAATTCCAAATAGATTCCAAATTTAGTTGCAAGTAAAGGAAACCATAACATATTAGAGGAAAGAAGAAATAAAAGTCCTTTCTAACTATGACTTAAAAAGTCATAAAAGTCATAAAAAGAAGTCATAAAAGTAAAATTAGTAAATTTCACCATTTATATAAAATATAAAATTTATAACTATATAAAATATGCATAAATATATTGTATTATATATAAAATTTATTTATAAGCATAAAAATAAATTCTGTGTGGGGTAAAAATAAGCAAAATCTAAAGACCAATGACAAACTGGGAAAAAATTGTAACTCATGTCTCCAAGTGCTAACCTTCACAATATACAAAGAATTCCTAGGAAAAAAAAGTTTCATTTTAGTCATCTCCTCATCAATTTGAGATTAAAAGTCTTTAATGCTCTAGAATTATATAGGGCAGTACTGACTAATACACTGGAATATGAAGGGGGATTAGAGTTCATTGATTCTATATTAAAAATCTCGTATTTCAGAGGAGAGTTAGAGAAGGTTAATTACCTACCCAAGTTTAATCAAGGCATTAAAAAGAATTGTGACTTTAACACATGATTTTTTACCTGCAGCCTGGTGATCTTTATTCTTCTCAGTGTTGTTATGTTAATGATATCAACGATTGCCTCACTCAAGAATTTACATTGAATTGTAGACTTTACAATGACTGCAGACTAAAAGATTGTGTCTCAGTCACTTGTGTTCCTCCCAGGCTTACCACAGTCCCTGCCGCACAGCAGGCACTGGAGACATTTCCCCAGGGCCCTCCTTTGAGCATTACTGGAGAGTGGAAGGCTGCTTTGCATAATCACTGCTTTCTGTGAATGGAGAGCATGTGGTGATATTGCACGTTCTTTTCATCTTGCTAAAATTTCAGCGCTTCTACTGTTAGAAAATTGTAGAATGTAATACAGTTTGAGTAGTTAATATTTAAAACAATGCTCTCTATTGTTGTCTGTACTTTATTGAGAAATGAAAAGAATAAAAAGGAAATTTGAAAAAGTACTGTAAGAACCACCCCTGATGGCATATTGGTTGAAGCTTGGTGTGCTCCACTTTGGCGGCCCAGGTTTGATTCCTGGACGAGGAAACACACCACTCATCTGTCAGTAGCCATGCTGTGGTGGCAGCTCACATAGAAGAACCAGAAGAACTTACAACTATGCACTACTATGTGCTGGGAGTTTGAGCAGGAAAAGGGAAGAAAAAAAAGGAGGAATTTGGCAACAGATGTGAGCTTATGGCAAATCTTCCCCTGCAAAAAAAAAAAAAAAGTAATGTAATAAAAGTAAATGGAAAATGTGAAATTAAAATTTATAATTTTTATAACGTAATAGTACATATTAGAATGTATTTAAAGTTATCTGAATGGATATTTGCTTTTGGATATCAGCTGAAGTGTTCAGGTTCTAATGCTCTTTTGAAATTTGTATAGTTTGGGTGATCTGCCCATCTTAACCCAAGAATACCCTATTTAGAAGGAATGCTGTTTTATCAAAATAAATTAAAATATATTTCTCTTGAATAACTTTAACACAACTAAGTCTTTTTTCTTCCCATTTTTGAAATTGGAATATTTTTCTGCATATTACATTTGCTGTCAGAAACATCAACATGAGATAAAAGCTCTTGTACTAAGAAACTCACCCATCAAGATAAACTGTACCGTGAAAAGAGAAAAAGTGTATTTAAAGAACCTAAACAGCATTAATAGCAAAATTTTTAAAATGCACTGTGTGATTGTTATATCTGTAAAGTCTCTAAATTATAAAAACAAAAATGTGAATGTTTTAACTGTGAATAAGAAGCAGAAAATATAAGAAAAACAGGAAGTAAGGAAAATAGAACAAGTTAAAAAAGGAACAAAATATGTTTTAAAGGAAATGAATATATATGACTAACATGACTATTTTATAACTAGTTTTGCATATTTTAGCATTAGGTAATTTTGCAGGGACCTATATTTATGATCAGATTCCATATTTTATATATATTTTATATTTATGTGAATATATGTTATACATGTACACACAATTTTGCAATTCAAACACTGCTACTTCAGCTGGACATCTTCTAGACAGTGTTTAGAAAAATGTGCTATAAATATTGAAAGAAAATATTCTTTAATCAAATACATTTTGAAAATATTAGGGTAAACAAAATTAAACAAATCTGTTAATTCATTTACTTACTTATTTAGTTACAAAGAAATGTACTTATTTGATGCTAAAAGGAGAATGCCAGAGTTGATTCCACATTGTTTGTGTGCATTTTGTTAATCTTTTATCTTGGGATAATTGTAAATTCACATTCATTGTAGGAAATAATACAGATAACATCCATCTAACCGTCATACAGTTTCACCTGATGGTAACATCCTACATAAGCCTAACATAACATCACACCGGGAAATTGACGTAATAGGTTTATTTTCCAAGATGGCTCAGAGACTCTAAGATTTCAAAGATTCTTGTGACGCTCTGGGATGGGGCAGTAGTAGGCAAAACGTCCAGTCTTACTCGCCAGTAGAACCTTTCATTACTGTCCTTTTTCCCTTTAGTAATCCACGTCATGAGATCTGTGCTCTGTGGATCATGCTCTAGAAAAAGTTCCTACTAAAGAGGTTGTATCTCTAAACTCATGTCCCACAGTTCACCAAATCTGGGTGACAGTCTGAGCTTTCTAGATCAAGATGTAGGAGGTTGTCTAGACACAAAGAGAGGTTTAGACGCAAAAGAAATAAAAGATACAAGAAGCAAGTGATATGTTAGTTTACAAGGAAACACCTGATTATGATGAGTAAATATATATTTAATTGTATGTGTATGTATATGTATACCTATTTATATATGGATGTGTCTATTAAAAATAGTGAAGAATGTGCTGATTCTAAGACTAATAAAGTTCTCTGAGACAAAAATATTTTTTGGATCTATTACAACTTCAACACGATATCGTTTGATGAATAGAATCAAAAGGATAGTTTTAGCAATTGCAGAGACACATGTGAAATTGCTATCCTTTTTCTATAAAAAAATTCTATCCTCTTTTCTATCCTCAGTTGTGGAATAATTATTTAACAGTTTTCCAGAATAGATTATGTTTAGTAATCTCAGTGATATCAGAATCTTTTCTACCTCTAAGGGACTTTTTTATAAAAAGCAAAAAAGAGATGAGGAAAACAAATGCTCAGAATTAGTGAAGCATAGGTCATGTCTACACTGAGAAATCCAGTGACAATTTATTGATCCACTGCTGAATATATAAACAATTAAATAGGCCTGGTCATATATTTCCCTGTTACAGAGGACATAAATAGGAGATGTCTTCTGTGAAACAAGTCTATGTGAATCTTTTGCTAATTTGAGAACAACCCTACTAGATTAAGGTCTTGCCTCACAAGCATTTTTTATGACACTTTTATTGATATATAATTCACATACTATAAAATTCCCCACTTTTAAAGTGTACAGTTCAGTATTTTTTTGCAACTGCCACAATTATTTAATTTTAGAATATTTTGTCCCTCTCAAAAGAAGTCGTGTACCCATTAGCAGTCGCTCACTGTTTCCTCCTTCCTCACATCCTGGCAAATACTAATCTACTAATACTAATCTACTGATTTGCTATTCTGGTCATTTCATAAAATGGAACCATACATATTGCATCCTTCTGGGACTGGCTTCTTCTACTTAATATGCTGTGTTGAAGTTTCCTCCATGTAGTAGCATGTACTAGTACTTTATTCCTTTTTATGTTGAATAATATTCTATTGCATGGATATACCACATTGAATTTACCCATTCATTTCTTGATGGACTTTTGGGTCGTTTCCACTTTTTGGCTCTTATATATCATTATAAGCTTTTTAATGCATCTTTGCCTAGCCATTTTTTCTTAGTGCTTCAAATATGAAACACTAGCTTTCACACACACACACATACACACACACACACACACACACACACAAAGTTCCTATAAAATAGACTGTGAGAGGAGGTGCTGGTGAAGTTTGGTGCTTGGCTGGTGGGAGTAGATTCTGGTGCTCCAATCCCTCTGATTTAAATTTGCATGGTACTCCAACCCTGATTTCCTTTTGAATTATCACATCACTTTGGATGTTAGACAAGCCTGTTTATTTAATGACATGCACATCTCTAGAGGTCAGTAAATTACCAGGAAAAATAAAGTCTAACCCACGTTGGAGAAAAAAATGCCATCTGAATATGGAAGTGCCTTCCTCTTTCTTGCATGCCCTGTGTCAGAATTTGTAAAGTTCACTTTGACGGCATTTTGGTACAACTTAGACTAGCATGGGAGCACCGTTAGTTCTTAGTTGTTATTCACTTTGTTGGCCTGGGTTAGATCAAGGTTAACCATGCAAAAAAGGAAGAAGGAAAGGACTGAAATACGGTCCCACATTCTTACAGTTACGTTTTAGTAAAGCGTGCAAGTCTAATCACGCAGGGATTTTTGAGATAAAATGATAATGGAGTTCATTTTATTCAATCTCTATCCAATAATTAAACCTATACTGTTATGTCTCTAATGATATATTCATTTACTCATTTAATCTGTTTTTTATTTTGCTTGATTAATATACATTAACCTGATGTAGGCAGCAAGATCACAACACAAATATGTTTCTCACCTTCACCAAATGTACATTTTCTTCTTACTGGTATGCAGGGCAGCGATAACTTTGCTAGATTTCGATGGACTTGGCCAAAGACTTAGGCCTGAGGCCAGGTTTGCTCAGTGAGCATTCCCGGTTTCTTTGGAACAGTGGCTATTCAAGAAGTGTTCTTCTCATGACAATGGAGAAAGCATCAGGGGCCAAGCAAACCATGCAAGTGTGTTTGAGTCTCTCCTTGAAGCTGGCAAACTGTCCCTTCAAACCACATATTTTCCAAAGCAAGGAAATGGACCAGTTTAACGTCAATGTGGCAAAGAGATATACCATCTACTTCAAGTGGAAGGGCAGCAAAGACACATGGCCAGGGGTATGGATGTATAATTCTACCAGAGAGAAAGTAAGGAATCGGAAACAATACCCCAACCTACCACATGTAGTAGTTATAGCTTTTACCTACTAGTTTCTAAATTTCTCTCTCAGCCCCACAAAAAAGATCTATTTCTTTAACAGTTTCCTGGGGTCAGCCCTGTGGCCAAGTTCACTCACTCTGCTTTGGTGGCCCAGGGTTTGAAGTTTGGATCCTGGGTGCGGACCTACCCACCACATCAAGCCATGCTGTGGCGGCACCCCACATAGAAGAACTAGAAGGACTTACAACTAGGATGCACAGCTATGTACCGGGACTTTGCGGAGGCAAAAAAGACTCAGCTATCCGTACACAAATCCTTATGTATTTTCCGTATTACGAAAAACTATTTATTTCCTTTAACTATTCTTCTGGTGTTAGAGAAATAATAACATACTTGATGTTCTGGCCATAATTGTCCTTCCAAGTCTTACCTCCTGCAGCGCCCAAACTTGTCTCCAGTTCTTCAGTCACACAGCAGATTCATGACTCCCTAAATACATCATCAACTTTCAACTTGCCATGCATTTATTCTAGCTATTTCTCATAGCTAAAATATTCCACCTCCACCATGTCATCCTGATAAAATCCTTGTTCTTTCCTCATATCGCATTCAAATGTCAAATCTACTGCAAAGCCTCTCCTGATCCTGCAGGCAAGATTAATAGCTTCTTCATCTGTGTATCATTTTATTCTTTTAATGCCATTTATAAGGTAGTTAATGGGAGTAGAAGGTTTTTTCCTTTCTCAGCTCCTCAAATTCCCAAAGTACAGAAATTTCTTCCCATTTATGGCATTAGAGAGGACACATCCCTCAATACACTATCATTTAGCAGTCACTGAAGGAGACAGAAACAACTCTGGTATTTCAGACAGAAAATGGCTTCACAGAGAGAAGTAGATGGTTAAAAAATGTTGGAAGTGCTAGAGGAGCCTGATTGATTAGTACTCCACACACAGTTCCCAGTCCACCATGGAACTAACCTACTAAGGGTTCTTCTGCCTCTGTCATGAGAGGGAGGATGGAATTAGGAAGACGCCACTGGATTTGTTAGTTTAAGAATACACTCTCTAGCTGGGCTTCAGGGATAAGGAAGTGTGGGGCAAGAGGTTATCAGCTGTTCCCTCAACACCCACACACCGGAGCTGGGAGATAGCAATGCTGCTGTAGAAACTTCCACACGTCCGCAGCCTGGCTTGCCAGCAGAAAACTGCAAAAAGCAGCAGGAATATTACTTTCCTCTAAGCTCCACCTTTTAAACCTTGCATCAGTGAATTTAATTGTGAAAGTCAATTTGCGTTCATACACCTAATCACAAGGGAGTTAGAAAAATATCGTTTTTAGCTGTGGAAATTCACGCTGTGTGCCAAATACACCATATATCTGATAGTTTATTCCACCTCTTAGCCTCTCCTCACTTTAAGAGGAACAGGCAGTGTGATCTGATAGATCAGCCAGGTCAAAGCTGACAAGGGTTGGTCACATTTATCTGCCCGTGTAGACTGAAAGTGTTAAAATACTGAGAAAATAAAACATTCCTCTTTTGTGCTCTTGAGTCTTCACCGAACAACGTGTGAGGCAGCAACTGCCAAACTAAACATTGTCTCTGTATACACACCTCTTGCCAACTCCAGTTCTGGTTCAAGGGAGAGTGTTGAGAAGCCCAATCTTATTTGGCCTCAAATCTAAGCAGTTTTTTCAATCCTAGCATGAGGAGGAGAAAAAGATGAAGACAATCAAAACAAAAACAAACAAAACAAACAGCATACTCAAAGCGGAATGGACTAGGATTATATTCTCATTCCCTAATTCCAGGATTTATTGTTTGGAAGTCAGTCCAGGGCAAGACCATGAGCTCCTCGCAGTAAAGTGTATTCTCAGTGCCTAGAACATGACAGGCTTTCAAATATTTTGACTAAATTTAAATGAATGTGGTGCTCACTTAACATCCTTTAATTTCGCATAGTAAAGGGACCACATAATGATGTCAATAACATAGTTGTTGACAAGCAGACAGTTATAGGTCCAAACTTGGCTTTAGCTCTTACCAAATTTGTCACCACGATCCATTGTCTCAACTGTCTATATTTCTGTTTTTTCACCTATAAATAAGATACAGTCTTACCTATCTTGTAGGGCATATGCAAAATGTAAATGGGATGATGTTTATGAGAAAATGTGGTAATAAGCAAATAATCAATGAAAGTTAGGTGTTTTTTTTTTTTTTCTTTCCCCCATCCTGGTTTCTTCTCTCCTTAAAATCCTTGTCACTAGCCTCAGGACAAGATCAGTGCATTATGTTTCCTCCAAAAGTATGATGCCCAGTATCAAACACAATGTTCCAGGTGTGGTTTGTCTAACACATGTATAGAGGAGAGACCACTGCCATAATTCTAATGAGGTATACCTGAGCATCAGTAGATTATTTTAAAAACAATTTATACGATTGATTTGTGCCGCATTTAATCAATTCCTTCGGTTCTATGCCTACCACCTGCTTTAGGAGCATGTCTACACTCCCATTGTACTCAAAGCAGAGAATATACGTTGATCTCTATTATGTTTCATTGATTAAATTTGTCCTATTGTCTCTGCCTGTCCAGATTTTCTTTTATGGTGATTCTCTACTTCTGTATACTTGAGATATTTTAAAACTTATGTCATTGATAATCCTTTTGCACACCATGACTATCCTCATCAAAGTATGTATAAGAATCATTGGTTAGGAGAAGCTTGAGGCAGGGGCCTGGACTGGCTGCCGGAGACCACTTTCCAGATAGACATCGAATTTATGGGTTCTGATTACCTAGTTCATCAAATTATCATTCTCTTAAATTATGCTCATTCCCTTCACATCCCTCAACCTATTTCACAAGGATGTCATGATATATTGTGCTATGTAATTTGAAGAAATAAAGATTCAGTCGACATTATGAAACACAGCTATCGTCCTGTTTGGGAGAAAGAAAAAAAAAGCACTATAACATCTCAGTCAACAGAATATTGATTTGAATTTGTTATTCACATTTCTTGCATTTTTTGATGAATAGAGCACAGATCTTTATGAGCCCGCTATGGTGGTATAGCAATCAAAGTTAGCCCTATGGTATATATTGTGCTTTTAGAATTGAATTATTTAGCTGTTATCTTTTGAGCAAAGAACAATTCTTGGGCTTTTTGATGTACTTTGGGCTATTAATAATTAGATGGAGTCAATTTTGTCATTAGTTATCATTGTTTGAAACTTGTTCAGCTATAGTAAACTTTGAAAGGCTAGAACTCTATGCCTGGATTTTTAAAGTTAAAATAAAATATTTGCCTAAAGTAGCTTATTGTCAATCCCGGTCCCGTACAACAGTCTGAAGGAAATCTGTAATCATGAAAGGAAAGTATGAACTTCCTTAGCATTTTTAAATTAAACTAATTTTCTACTGTAAACCCAGGTTGAATTCACTGAGTAGATTCATACATCACAATTTATGCCTGATGGACTTAGGGAACAGGTTGACCATGAGGCCTCTACACCTGAAGGGGCCTTTGTCTCTCTGCGCTGTTCTGATCGCTCTGCTGCCATAGGAACTAATATGATGTTTGGTCCACTTTCCAACAGGCCCAGCAGAGCTTCAACACATTGAGTGTGCCAAAAACATAGTGGCGATTGGCAACTTCCAGAGTGCCAGCATTATGTGCCTGGTGAGGAACCACCTTTGTGTACCCATCAGTGTTCATAAAATTGACAAATGTTGTAATTAAAGAGCTGAAGACTTTATAAGCAACAGATTGAAATGAAGGACTGGAGCAAGCGGTTAAGACCATGTTGTAACTGTATACAGGTACCCGTCGAGCTGTAACTGTAATCCTAATCTTTCTTTGTGTGTACACATGAGACAACGTTTGGGAATGTTCAGAAATAGCTACTTAAGATTTTGAGGGTATATCTGGAGATAACATGTAAGTAGCTGCAGCCAGAAAACAGCAACAGTTTGAATATCACTGTTAACGTGATCTCTCGTTTATTCACAGGCCGTCAAGTGCAGAAGAAGCCAGTTTCCAATCGTAGATTATTATTCACCTTAAGATGAAGTTACCATATTATTCTTTCTCCCTTTTAGGTTCTATCTTCTGGTCCATCCTCTATTATCTCTAAAATACTTACTGCATTTTAAATAAATGTAAAGCAGGCTGACACTCACTTTCGATCTTCTTCAGGACAGAGGTCATGGCTTATTCACTTTGTTTAGCCCTTAGCATACTGTGGAATATAGTACATGTTCAGTAACACTTTTTTATTGTAAATATTACATGTATGACAGAATTTTTGAAATTTTAAACCATTGTGCTTTGGTTAAGTGTCAATAAGTAACTCTATTCACGATAAGCTAGTGCATCTTTTCTCTGAATTTACTTTGGGATAGACTACTTTCAGGATATTAAACAGAGAAGTTAATCCATAGGCAACAAAAGAGCAGAAATCTAAGCTTTTTCACATCGAAGAACCATATTTTAGAGAGAATAAATGTGTGTAGACAAAACTCAGAAACAAGCCAATGAAAATTGGCTCGCCAATAACACACAGTCTAAGTTTGAACTCAGAGATATTTATGTCATAAAATAGTTTCACATCCTATGAAAATAAATGTGAGTCTATTATGTTAAAGTAAAAATATAGACAAAAATTATTAGAGACAAGCAAAAGCAGGAGGCCTCAGCTTTTATTAATAGGCTTTTAGAATTGATGGATGTATTAGTAGAAAAACATATTGCCTTCAATTGTGAATGCCTGGTATTCTGGTCAATTCCTGTGATTGTTTTCCCAGATGGCTAGAAATAGATAATTCCTCATGTTCATACTTGTATTTCTCCATTGATGTCCTCATTGCCTTTCTCTTTTTATTACCAAAATAAAATAAAAAAACAGACAAAACTTCTTCCAATTCCTTATTTTTTTTCTTTCCCTTCAGTTTCTTATGAAGTCACGTAGGGTGTGATTTTGCTACACAGTATTTTCCCAACCAGGAAGAACATGGTAAGTCTAGAATAAATGACAACAAAGAATAAATCCTTTACTTCCCTTTCAGAATCTTAAGGTTTCTTCTTGGCCCTGGATCTCTCCGCAGTTTTGCAGGACAGGTGACTCACCAAAAATATCTTTAATATCCCAGATAGGTGAGTATCTCAAAGTAACTTCTGCTTAGAATAACCCTTTGAAAGAACGAAAGCATCTCTTCATGTAATATAAAACCACTTAATATCCATCTGAATGATAACAATAGTGTTTAAATAACATTTCAATAAATTCAATTACATTTCTTGATTGAAAAAATACGGAAAAAAAGGTTTCCAGAGCCCTCTCAGGCCAGAGAAGTCTCTGAAGAACTGACTGGTCTGACAGCGAGTCTAGTTAATGAAATATGCTATCAGTGTGACAACAGGGAGAGAAAAGAATTGAAGAGAAGAAAGATATTGGACGTCAAGACAGCAATTGAGAATATGTCTGTGATCCAATGCTGGGGTCTGTAAACACTTTACATGTGTGTGTGTTCAAACAATCAATTCATCTTTTCATTTGTGATTTCATTATCTGATGAAGATATACAACTTTAAATTAGCCCAAATTGACCCAGTTGAATTTCAATATTGTTAGAAGAAAACATCTTGTACAATATTACAAATTATGCAATTTTTCTAATCAAGATTGTAATACCGATATAAAAATATGATGCCAATACATTCAAAGAGATGCCATTATGTATGGTGTTTGCAATAGTAAAGAAACACATTAGGGGCCGGCCCCATGGCACAGTGGTTAAGTTCGCACGTTCTGCTTATCAGCGGCCAGGGGCTCGCCGGTTCACATCCCGGGTGTGGACATGGCACCGCTTGGCATGCCGTGTTGTGGCAGGAGTCCCACATATAAAGTAGGGGAAGATGGGCATGGGTGTTAGCTCAGGGCCAGGCTTCCTCAGCAAAAAAGAGGTGGACTGGCAGTAATTAACTCTGGGCTAATCTTCCTCAAAAAAAAAAAAAAAGAAAGAAACATATTAATACTGTAAGTTGTTACTTAACTAGGCAGGAGCTAATTAATGGTGAAAAAAATAAAATAACCAAACTCATTTTTTTCTGTCATTTAAAAAATTATATGTTAAATTTCATATACATTTCTAAGTAAAAAAGATTTTATTTTTGTAATATATGTATGCATATAAGAAATATTTTCTAAATGCTTCACATGCTTAGTTTTGATTCAAATCAGATCTGATTTATTCAAATTGATCCAATACAGTTGTTTAATATAAACATTAAAAGACCACCGCTTTTTTAATTTCTTGAAGCAAAATTCAGCATACATGGGACAGGATTTAAATATGAAAAATACACTGTCTTACCATGACACCAAAGGCTAATGCCAGAAATTATAGTTTAAAGCCCAGCTTCTAAAAGTGTACTAAGAGGTGTAGGGGAAAAAAAAAAAATCAAGTAAATATTGGAATCAGGTGTAAGCCTTAAGACAAATGGTCCTTGATGTTTTAATTCCATTACACTTTACCAATACTGTCTCACAGGTGTGCTATGCTTCAGATGTGACACAGAAAAATTTGGACATGAATTTGGAGAAAAGAAAAAGAAAGACTTCTCTGCCTGGAAATCCAATAAGTTAAATGCTTTCCTAACTTGTCATAACTGCCAGTGATTCATGACTCACATTTTTTACTCAATGAAAAGCTAAAAATAATGAATGTTTTTAAGAAATAATAACCAGGAAACTAACAAGAGATGTTGCAAGAGCAGCAATTTTCATCCAATTTCAAAAACTATGCTTTCAAGGCAACAGGCTCTGACTGGGGGCCTCCCCAGACTCACAGGGCTAATGCTACTGATGACCCTTGTCAAAGATAAACCAAGCCGGACACTGATTAGAGTGGTAAAGAGAGATTTTAATCAGTAATATTCCATTGCAAGAGGAAGCAGAGTCCAGCGTGAACTGAACTCAACTTCAATTTGTAGAGAGGGGCAGGGAGTTTAAAGGGAGAAGAGGGAACAGAGAGAGGGATGAGCAGCGTTCACTGGAGTCAGGGAAGCGGGAAATTAGAAAAAGCAGGAAGGTGGGGTTGGTCCGTGCGAACACATATGGGTTTATTAACTGCTGCTTACGGAGTTTAGGCATCTATCCTCCTGCAGGGACTAGGAGTTAGGTCCCCGCCCCATCTTCAGGTGTTGGCTGGAATGGACAGTAAATTCTTTGGCAGCCTTGAGTTGTCTCAGGCAGACACTTTAAGGGCGGTAGGGTCACACTAGGGATGTGGCTGTTAGAAACTATGTTAGCGTTTTGGTCAAGACCTTATAGGCCAAGGTTAAGGCCTAGGCAAGAAGAGAATTCAGAGGAGCCTGGCTAGAGTTTGGTCAAGGAGAGAATGTTTGTTACTCTCCAGGAAGACCACCTGGCAACCGATATCATTGTGTAGGCCATGGCAGAGATGACTTCGTATGTGTTTGACCTGTGCAGTGGCACAGGGTTCCCAGCTCAGAAGGAACTGGTGCCTGGTTAATGCTCTCTGTGCCACTTTGAAATTCTTAATAATTTTTAAGGGGGACCCATATGTTCATTTGACACTGAGCCCCACACACTATTTAGCTACTCTTGGGCCATGGAGGAGAAGTTTGGGTCTGCACTGCGGAGGCTCACTGAGATCTGGTATTGCCTCCGGAGGTCACGTATGATAGCTCTGCTCCCACGCTCAGGGCTTCTGTGCTGTGGTGAAGTATAACAGGAGACCAGAGAATGGAATGGTGGGTAAATTCTTCTCCCTTCCTCATTGCTGAGGGTGTGATTTCAGACACAGTGCTCCACGTGACTCCAGCAGTCTTCTCCCGCAACAGCCAACTAGACGTGTTTTCTGATGAAGCTAAGGCTTGGTATCACACTTCTTTTTGATGGTTTTCCCTCCTTCCGTACCTTAACCTGTTTGTCCTCACTCTAACATTGGACCCAGAACCCTGCCTCTTGCAACAAGGCAACAGTACATATATTTGGCCTCTGGGTAGTTTTTTAAGGTACCCAAGCTAAGATATTCACAAACAGAGAAAATGGTCAAATTTTTCTGCTCTTTAAGTGAGATATTTAGGCATTAATAAAAATAGTTAAAGAATGATAAAGGAGTAATTCCTAATCACTACTACTACTTGGTTTGGTAACAAACCAAATATTTCTCTACAGGTTAACTGAGACCACTCAGTTTCTGTAAACATCAGCTCCTCTCGAAGACGTTCCTTTTGGACTTACTATCCCTGATACTTCCAAGCATTCAAACACATTAAAAAAAGATAAATATTAATTCTATTTCATCATTTTAAGATACTTTCCATAGGATATGTAATATTTGATTAATATTTTAAAATACTAGGTAATTTAAAAAATATAAACGTGGAAAATATTCAGTTAACGGGGAAAAGTTATTTTTGTTATCTTTAAAAGTGTAGGTTATCTTGTGCAAAAGACATGAAGTGAAATGTATCTTTCTCAATAAAAATAATAGAAAAATGTCCATTTGAACCAATATGTGTTAGAAGTAAAAATCATTTTAAAATTTGCACTAAATTACTTTAAGTATATACATATATATATTGTGGTTAGTCTTGACTGTCTTGGTGCCCAAGGCTATGTCAATATTAAAGAACATTTTACAAATGAATTTGTTTTGGCCAAAAGCAAGTGGGTGGGGAAAATGAAATGAGTAAAATGATGTGACGAACCGGCTGCACCACTGACCTAGCCTTGGCGTCTAAGAACCATCCAGCTAGAGCACAATGTGTTCAGTATTTTACCTCCACTCTCATCCTTTTGCTCAAGATCATTCTTGCAACACCAGTTTCAAGTTCTAAATGGACAATTCATCCTTGATTCCATAATCAGAGTTTAGGATGGAAATTAAAGAGGGACAGTCTTTTAAAAAATTATCTGCACATTATCTTTTGCATTCTCAATATTTCTAATATGATAGGTTGCTAAATTTCCTTCCCGTTTATCTCATTTGAAATACACACTCCTACTTTTTTTCTATTCAACATTGTGATGCCAAGAAATACCGGCATGTCATTTAGTCGCTTAAGATTAATAGACTTTATTTATTTTTTTCGGGAAGTAGGTAGTAACTTTGAAAGGGACCTGGCTTAGAGATTAGGAAAAAGGGGCTCTATATCAGTCATCACTCTGTAGGGTCTACCTTGGACAAGCCCTTCCACCTCCATGGACTTTGGTTTCTGATTTAAACCATGAAGATCTTACTCTTGATACATTTTTGTAATTGCTAGGATCAAAATTCCTGACAAACAGAGCAAAGATTTTCTTTACTAAAAGATATATTATTAAGTGAATAGACCGTTTTATCTGAGGTCACTCAAATTTATTATTCAAATGATCTGTCTAGAGGCTTCTGCTTAATGCATAATTTTTGAATCAAATATATGCTTAGATCTATGTATTTTGATAGAATACATCATAGAGAACTGGAGGCTTACATAAGCATTGAAGGGCTAAACGCGAAGGATTAGAGAAGTTGCCTCCAATAGTCTGCAGTCTGGTACCTACAGTATTAATAAAGGTGATTCTCAGCATATTATTTAAAAGCTATAAGCAAAACTCCAGGTCTGCATGCATATGGTTCCAGTTGATGGAATATATCCGGAACCAAGATTCAAATGGATTCCAGGAAATCTAATTTCCAGACTCTGGCTCCTGAGGTTCAGGGCAGAACACAGGAGGAGGAAAAAAATCTCCTGCACAGTCCATACTTCCGGACACTCATTTTTCATGTGATCCTTTCTGTGCATGTTTATCTCCCAAGAAACCACAAAAACAGCATCATCTTGCCTCTCTATCTAACATTATACATCTATCCTTCTTCCAAATAAAGGCTCTCTCAACTTCTCCCCAACATGGAAGACTCAAAGTTCTATATCCATGTATACTCATCTCTGAGTGATATTCGTTGGTCTTCTAACCACTTCACATTCTTCCTTTGATATCCTGTAATTTAAGGACTGAATCAGTATCACCACTGGCAATGTACTTTATATAACATTGTGGGGAAAAGGTAGAGAAAAGAATGGCTAACGTATAAAAATATATATAAATAACAAAGAAAGAAGAATATTCACAGCCACTACAGCTTTTATTTCTGCAACTGGAAAAGAACCTGTAGTTTTTAAGTGACATGTTCTTCCACTATCTCTTCCATATTTCTTTTGGTTTCAGTCAACATCTCAGCTACACACAGTTCTTGAGCTCATGTGAGGACAAAATTTCATTCCAGAAAGATCTGAGTCATAGTTATCTTGCCCATATTGTGCTGTTATGATCTTTCATTAGCATTTATCTGCAAACATAGAAGAACTTATAGGCAACCCAGGAATTCCTCTGAACTCTAGAAATACTCCAACCCACTGTTACGTTGTAGCACTGTAGACAGGGAATACATATCTGCATTCTGAACAAGTGCCTGCTCTACGATGAGAAGATTCTGATGTAATCAGTTTAATACCAAGTGATGGTTAGTTTGCCATAGAATGGTGTCACAGCAGAGGTAGAATGATGGTCTCTTATGTCCACAGTGGCAATATAGCACAGGAGGTAGCCTCATCAGACATAGTAAAGAGAAAACCGTGGCTGTTGAGAATATGCATAACATTCATCTCAAAATTCCATTATTATTTAGTCCATGAGTCCATTGGCCATGCACACAGTTGAGAGAAAAGGCTGACTGGCATCCACTGAATGGGTCATCTTGTCCACCTGCTTTTGTAAGCTTCCTTTGCTGCGGATGCCCTTTCGTGAGCACTTGCATGTGTCACAGATTTCCTCACATGTTGTGCCATTCTCTTCTCCAGAAATACTTTTCACTAATCCTCTAATCTTGCTTTTCTTTTGTAGCCATCATTCTCACCAAGAGGTTCTAGTGCGAGAACAACTTGAGATCACATAGTGTTGCCTTCTATAGGAACTTTTTATCAGGCGATTACAGGAGATGATTTAAGAAACTATTTTGCCATTGCATATAGTAGACTCCCAGGGTTTCATTTTCCATTAGCGGTGTGATCATTACATTCTTTAAATCTAAGCATCTTTGAACCAATGCCCATAACTAATACTGTACCAGTTTGTCGGAAAACAGAAGGCACTTAAGCTATTTAAATTAGGAAGAGGCTGATCACAGGGAACTATAGGCTTACACAGAAGTTTGAAGGCTGGGAGGCAAATATCATGGGAGCTGCTTTCAGGTAATCTCAGGCACTAAGGGAAGCCACCTCCAAGGTGCTCACATGCCCAGAAGTACCAAAATGGTGCTCAAAATGGGTTGAAATCACTGCCATAAAAATCATAGTTTCTCTTATCCTCTCCCTTTCAGATATAACATATATGCTATATTAGTAACATGTATGAGTGACTTTTATTGGAGGATATCAAGAAAAATCACACTGGCAATGAGGCTTGGGAAATGTATTTTTCAGATTGTATTCTGCTGGGGTACACAGGAGAACATAGAATGGCAGGGACGGATCCAAATATTAGCGAACTGCCTCGGACACCCATGGTAAATCTAACTCACTATCTCAAAAGCCTCAAAATACAATTACCAGGACCTTTTGAAAATATTTATTTGAAAACTATTTTTTATATTAAAACACTACTTTATTGATGCTTAAATCAAATATTTAAAAAATATGTTTATAAAATAAGCCATGATGAGAATATGATAAAATCATCTCCATGAAAATTTGTATTTTCATTTCTTTATTAAATTCTATACATCCTCAGAGAAACCTTTTCATTTCTTCTGTGCACTGTATACCCAGAATATGTTGCCAACTAAGAAATTATGTCTACTCTTCTATAATTTATTTTTATCGTACCATATAATGAAATATTTAAATACATCTCATGTTCCTTGTTTCAGAAAAAACTGAAATTAGGATAGTTTGGGAATAGAATAATGTTGCTCTTCCTGTGACGTGATGTAATTTTGAGATAATTAGAACAATATTTCTGTCAAAATGCATTACCATCATTATTGCTTTTGATTTCAAGATTGTACCAAAATTGAAGATATAGATCAGTTTTTCTGTCCTTCTGAATTGTTCCTGTTTATGAGCATTTCTTTGCTTTCTGAAACCATAAGGTGTTCCAGGCTCATCTTGAATTTACTCTGCCCAGATGTACAGCCATTTAATAGGGAATGGTGTCTAAAAGCTAAATTCTGGCCATTGATGAATTCGTGGCAATTGCAATTTCATGGTACTTAATTTATTTCAGTGGATAGAGTTGAAATATATATATATATATATATATATATATTTAATCAGGAAATAAATCTAATAATTCCATTAAAAACCAACATCCCAGAGATCTTCCTCACCATTCTTTATTTCATATTGATGTCTCTTCATTATATCTTGCCCTTTGAAGTGATACAATGGAAAGTACAATACATTTTTAGTATCTTTACCTATAATGTGAATCTAGTCAGTAGGACACAGTCCAGACATGTGACCTGAATTCTTCATGATGTCAATAGCAAAAATTCCCTCCCCCCAAAAAAGACAGTGAGTTTGTTCTACATTAAACAGATCTAAAGAGCTCTGATATCAAATGCAATGGAGGATCCTTGATAGAATCACAAGGTGTAAAGGTAAAAAATAAACAAACAGGGGCTGGCCTGGTGGTGTAACAGTTAAGTGTGCTCATTCTGTTTCGGTGGCCCAGGGTTCACTGGTTCAGATCCCAGGTGCAGACATGGCACCACTTGGCATGCTATGCTGTGGTAGGCATCCCAACATATAAAGTAGAGGAAGATGGGCACAGACGTTAGCTCAGGGCCAGTCTTCCTCAGCAAAAAGAGGAGGATTGGCAACAGTTAGCTCAGGGCTAATCTTCCTCAAAAAAAAAATAAATAAATAAAATAAACAAACATATTTAAGTATGATAGAAAAGGAAATTTGAATATGATGTCTATACCAGAAAATATTACTGTATCTTTGTAGTGATAAAGGTATAAGGTTATACAGAAGAATGCCCTTGTTGCTGATATTTCATAATACACATGCCTAACTGAGAGTAGACTGTCATGATGTCTACAACTTTCATTCTAATTGTTCAGCAAACACACACACATGCACATACTCCTGTAAGAAGAGATAAAGCAAATAGAGAAAAAGTTGACAATGCTGAATATAAGGTGAAGTTATGCTGCTGATCTCTGTCCTATTCTTTCAACATTTTGTAGGTGTTAATATTTTCAAAATAAAAAGTTGGAGAAAAAATAATGAGTCATCTCTTTATGTACTAATATAAAGAAATGCCCAAAATATATCATTTAGTGAAAGATGTATGCTGTGGAACAGCGTGTACAATATGCCACGATTGGTTTAGCAATTCAAAATGTGTCACTAATTACATGTTTTTCCATATGTATTAGGTGTAGTCCTGCCTTCAAAGAACAAATACATAAACTGAGGAAAAAATAAATATATCAAAATCACAAGGCAGCACATTTATTTAGAATAGAACTAGTAATACAACTGGTAGATTTAAGCAAAAAAATTATTTCATTCCACTGTTAGGATGAAAGCAGTGAGCAAAGCTTTAAGTTTAGAGTTTAGTGCTTGGGGCAATATAGAACTATCTATTAACAAAGAGTTATTTACTACATTCTGAACGTAGAATGATAAAAATGATGAAAGGAAAATCATATGATTTAAGTATTGTGATATAATACAAAATACATGTATGTCTCTGCTCCCACCTCCTGGCACAGAGCTCCTAGAACCCTCGTCATTTCCTAAGTGATAAGATCACTAGGAGCATCCCTGTTCCAATATTTAGTCTTTGACCCTGTCCCTGACACAGAGGTCCTGGAACCCTTGTAATTTCCTGGGAAATAGCAGTGTTTTTTTTTTTCCAATGAGGCAACTCTGGGTGGTCTCCTGGATGAGGGTTGGTCACTGGAAAGACAAAGTCATGATTAGAAGCTTGGAATTTTCAGCTCTACCCCAGATTCTCTTGAGAAGGGAGAAGGGCTCCAACAGTTAATGATTCATCATGCCTATGTGATGAAGCCTCCATAAAATCCAATAGGATGGGCTTCAGAGAGCTTCCACGTTGGTGAACAGGTGGAGGTGTGGGCAAAGTGGCACTCATTTGGTGATCAGAGTGTCAGAAATGAAGTATTCTGTGTGAGTAGTAAAGGAGACTTACAGGAGGTAGACGGACTGAATTTTTCCCTTTGCAGGTATTATATGCACATCATTTCTCAGATGAGGAAACTGAGGCACATAAAATTTAAGTAACTTGTTGAAAAGCACACAGCTAATAAATGGCTGAGGTAGGATCCAGTTCAGAGTTTGCCTATGAAGTTAGTTCTAAACCACTATCCTAAGTGGCAACCTTAAATATTTATTTTATAACCAACTCACAAACTATATAAGATTCAATATATTGCATTTAAAATATTTTTGGAATAGAAGTTCAAAATTGTTAAAAAGCCAGTGAATGAGAGCAGTCACCACAACTGGCACATGAAACTGAAGGAAGACATTTGAAGATCTTAGGTGTCTATAGAAAAAAAAAAACCAAAGTGATCAGTGTTTGTAATGTAAATGCCACATACGCTGTGAGTTCAGCAGGCCTCCTATCGCTTCTACAGTTGGGACCACAGGGATGTGAAAGAACAAGATATTTATCACATAAAAACCTTCTTCTCTTAAAAAGTTATATCTTTAAATCATCAAGTTAAACAACTTTATTAATCACTTCAACACTAATTAATTAATTTCCAAAATTAATTTCCAAAATTTCAGAAGAAAACAAAATCTGAGGAGCACTGTGCATACAGCTGTTAAAAAAAAAAAAGGAGACTTTCAGAACAAATCCACATGATATAAACAAACTCTAGTGTATAAAGCTTGAACGTTTATTTACAAATTATGACAGATGCTAATTGTTTACACAAAGTCTATCGTCCCTTTCTTTCTGCATACCCGGTCACCCACGGAGAGAACACATTTGCAAGTCATTTAGATATGTTCATGTTAACCATGTTTTTACCTTTGTTCTGTGAACCAGGAACACCCAGCTAGCTCTTGGTTGGACCAGGGCAAAGGATTCCCTCAAATGAAGCTAAAGTCTTTACTTTTAACAGTCTGCAATATTCTAACTGACATACACCATAAAACCAGCTGCAAAAGACATGTTTCTTAGTAGTACATTATAGGGAGTCATGGCAAATGCAACCTCAAATCTATTCCATAGCTGTCCTGGGAGAGACTTCCATGGATTGTGAATAAATATTAGGGAGCTCATGAGATATTCCAGATCTATGAGCATTAGTTAGAAGATCCGACAAAGAAAATCCTGCTACAGTAGAACATACAGCAATTGACTTAAAACCACCCGAAGAGATGTTAAGAGGTCATGTCATAAATATGTGAAAATGCAAAAAAGAACAAATCTGAAATTTCAAGAATAAAAATATGGACATGATTTTTTTGTAAACTGAATAGTGGGTCTAAAACTGTGGACTGGATGAAGCTAAAGACGGACCACCTAACTGTAAGACGGGATTGTGGAAAATTTATCAAACTTCTAGAGAAAAGAAGAGATGGAATATTTGAAAGTTAACAAAAACAAATCCTAGATAGAGGATCTCCAACATTTGTGTAATTGGTTTGCAGAAAGAGAGCAGATGGGGCATCTTGCCTTAAAATCGCTGAGATGGATAGCATTTCTGGATCTCTTTAATTTCCCAAAGCATGATTTGTCTTACTAACTTCACAATGTATCTTGAATGACAGATACCTCACTAGGTACTAAAGGTAGCTGGTACCATGTCCAGACAAACTCATTACCAATCTCTCCATTTCTGATATCAGTGAAGTTCTGAACTAACCAAATTCTCTTTATCCATAATTAACCTATGTTAAATCAGAATTTAAATTGAAATATTTTGATGTAGTTAGAAACATGTATGTTTATCTTCAGGTCATTGTTGCACTTATAAATCAAGATGTTTGACCAAGAAGTTATAAGGCTTATGTTGTTGGGCTTTTTTCAAAACATTAAAGTATAGCATTCCTTATCCCCCCCGCCCCTAATTCTTGCCCTCAGGAATGCAGATCTGTACTGGGATGCACTCAAAGCATATGAATTTTCCACTTATAGTTCTAAATTCTTGGAAGACATTGGCAATTTGGGTTTACGCTGTGACTGTAGAGTCTTTTCAAATTATCTCAGAAACAATATACTGAAAAAAATTATGTTAGATTTTTTGACATTCTTATAAAGGAAAGGGTGACATGAAACAGATTACTAAGGTTTCAAGAAGATTCTTGAGAGATTAAAGAATTCTAGTTGATTGAACTTCAGACTTTTCAATATGACTAACAAATTTCATAATTCTCACTGTAGATGCCACAAGACTTGTGATTCAAATATTCTTCTGCTTAATTTCCTTTGAATTTTCAGGGTTATTTGTCAATGTCTTTAATAAATTTCTATGCTAGAACCAGCATGTTTTTTTCTATTGGAACCACATCGAAATTTACCATCCACCAACACCAATTCTCTTTCTCCATTTTTCTTTTGTAATACATAAATTGACATATAAGGAAGTCCATATTCCTGAAATAGACTCATGATATTATATACAATAAAGCTAACTTCCCTTCCTGTCCCCACCACCGCTACCAAATGTTCCCAGTTTGAAGAAATGTGACACACCCTGAATTTCCTTGACTATTAGGTGTCAGGTAGATTTGCACATTTGGCAGGTGTATCTGGTAATCACATGCAAAACCTGGCAGCACATTCCAAAAATGTTAATAAAATGTTTTTACAAGTTTTATTAGCTAATTATGCAATCAGAAAATTCATGGCTCATTTTCAGTCTTAGATAAAAAAGTGAAGCAAACGGAGAAAGATAGAAAGGGTAGGATGGCAAGTGAGGACAATGCTGTCATCATTGTTGGGTCTTTGTGCACAAAGGGTTTGTATGGGTCAGTTTTCACTAATGAGGAAAATTTGCCCCAAGACTTTATTTGTTAAAGCATACACACTATCTGAGAAAAAAGATTTGTCATACTTCATTATAATTATGCACTGTTAATATATCTTGCAACAAGAAACAAGGAATATTGCACCTGGTAGAGTTCACAATTAATTATCAAAAAATTCCATCCCCCTCCTTCGTAATTGTGTTGGTACTTAGCAGTTTTTACTGACATTGGAGAAGTTTTTCAGTCCCCAAGATTTCTGAAAAGCAAGGGGAAATCTAACTCAGAAAAGAAAATAACAAGGTAAAAATCAGAATATATTTCTTACTTTTATTTCTATTCCTATTTCCTATTTCTAACTTTTACTGTGGAAGGAAAATAAGTGATTGAAAAATTAAGGGCTTATTCATATCTGTTCACTGAAAGGGCTCAAAGCAAATTCTGAGTAAATGTGCTGGCATCCATGTCCTTCAGTGTAATAGCTTTAGGAGAGTGATTCAGAGCACCCGAGGGAGGTGAACCAAAGATCCTCTTGACTTTTATTTATTGCACAGTAGAGAATGACCACAGATGGAAAAAGAGAAACATGTCTTTTCTGCAGAATAAAGAAAGAAATAGCTGGAGAATTTATTAATCTTCCACCAGACCAATAGCTAGCGCTTAAATTTGGCTAACATGGATCTCATAAGACATAAACTGTTCCCTCAACAGAAGCACATAAGTGCACATTCACAGGCGCACACACACAAACACGCACACACACACCAAAAACCTGGCAAGACCAAAAGTTTCACATTTACACGTAAAGCTCCATGTTTTCATAAAGTTTGTTTTTCTTGAATTAAAAAACTTTGAATAAATGACAACATTTATAAAGATTGAAAGTATAAGATGCTTATGGTACAAAAGGTCCAGATGTCTTTTTGGAGATATCATCTGTAAAAATTTTGTATCTCAGTTCCAAATACAGGCATGCTCAAGAATTCTTTTTACATTTTTGTTTAAATCAACTTATGTCTTATCCTGTATTCCAAAGGCAACAAGTTTATAGAGATTCTATGACACTTTTAGACATTGCCATCCATGGGAATATTGTTTACTACATAGTTGCACTAAATGAGCCAAAAATGCAGCCTAGAGTTTTATGTACTCAATCCTTCTATTTGAAACTAAAAGTTGAACCAGAATATGAGGCCAAAGAAACAGGGTATCAGTATGGCGAGGTTTCGATCTTAACGAAGTTGTGAAGCAACTGGGAAAACCCATTGATCATATTCCATTGCCCCACCTCGTTCTTACCTGAGATAGCCATTCTTCTGCCTCATATGTTCTCTCAGAGCAGGTGGCTCTGTGCTGATTCGAAGACATTCCAGGGACATAAGACTCTATTGTGAGTCTGAGACATTCAGTGCCTAGAATACATTTTCCTTGGGTGTTAAATTTAGCTAGTCCCCTCTGAGAACTTGGCATCTCCCAAGACGTTGCCTAGATGCGCTGCCTGGGTTTCTGGTGCTTATGAGACTTACTGTTGTCTCTCTCCCCAGTTCAGGAGTTCTCCAAAGAACATTAACACTTCAGATCACCTTACAAATCAAGGTGTCTAGCCTTTTGTGTGCCGTAGACCAGTCTAACATTCTGATGATGCCTATGGATCCATTCTCAGAATAATGTCATAAATGCATTTAAAAAAAGAATACCATTAGCAAAATATTATAAATGAGTTTGTGTTATGATAATATGTGAGTACATTCATTAACGTTAACAAATGTGATCTAGGTGGATCTAGGGTTTTACAAAATGCAGTAAGTATCAGAAACCTTTTGTTGCTTCATCTTGCTATTCTGAAAATATTACTTGAGGCAAGGTATCACAAAACCTGGCTTTCTGATTAATCAGTAAAAAGAGAGAATTTCAACGAAGACAAAATCAATGTAATATTTCACTATATAACATCGCCATATATATTTTCATTGGATTAATATCCAATTCACCTTTACACCCTCAAAAATAATCCTTCTGTTGTATAGCACCCAATTTGGAGCTATGCCAGCAACACCAGAGAAGAACATATGTTTAGAAATGGACAACGAAATAAGCAATGTTCAGCAATCCTCACTCAGTACAGCGCTGTTGCATAAACCACCAAAAGTTCTATGGCACCCCAAGGTCCCAAAGTGCCTGTTTCTCATATGGTGTCACACACGGTTTTTGTGAGCTGTACTTGCCCTCTCCTGCCAGCATCCTTGTCATGCGCTCCATGTTACTCTCTTTGCACTGCATCTCTCTGACTATACCAAATTACCAACAAAGGAAGACTTTCACTCCCATTAGAGTTGGACATTAGCAGGTACCAAGTATAGACTCAGGGAGGCCCTCCTTTTTAGTCTTATCCACCTGGTTACACCTCGTCTGCCCGCAGAGTCCTAAGGCAAAGTCCTAAGATTTCTTACATGCTGCCGCAATAATACTAGTCTTTGGAATTCAATTTGTGGCTTGCGTTATAAGCATGGTAACAGTTTAGAATGTTCAGAACCCTCATTCCCATCTCGGTGTTCTACTTCTCCCATAATAATCAATTAGGCTCTGTTTCTTCTCCACAGAACCAGTCCACACAGTTACATGGAGGGGCACAAAGTTGTCACTACACTGGTTCTAAATTTGCAGAGTTCCCCTGGGAGAGGTCCCCATATCCATTCTGTCCTAGAAGAAATGGTATTCTAATTTTCTGTTTAAATTAGCACCCCACGAGAGCCTGTACAATTTTCTCTGAAGTGTAGATAGTTGGATTTGAGGTGAAGTGAGGTGAAGTGGGTGCTATGAATTGGGGTGAGAAAGAGAGAATGAAGATGTCAGAACTAAAATTACTCAAGCCAAGGTTACTTCTCTCACCAAACATGAATGTGAAGAAACAGAATTGATGTTGGGGCTATTTCTTAGTGGGTCAGGTGTTGAGTCATTTCTTATTATCTTCGTTGGCTTGAAATCATCACAAAATCAACAGTGGAGGAATTTGTAAAAGAACATTCTAAGTGCTTTTTCCAATAGATAAAGGAAAGTTTTTCCAAAGATAGATGTAGAGCGGAGGCATGTGCATGATAGTTAACCAGCACTGAACGGAGAAAGCGGATTTGAATGAAGGAGTACCAAATGTGAAAAAAATAAATGGGGAGTCCGAGTACTGACTGTTCCACACAAAGTAAACCAAGCTGCATATCTCAGTCTTTAGTCACTGTCTTTTATTTCTTATAGAATATTTCTCTTTTTCACCTTCTAGACTTTTATTAGTTTTGATTTACTCGAGTATAAAGAGACTTCCTTCTACATACAAACTTCATTAACTCTACTCCAAACCGAGGGGAGGAGAGGCTCAGGCCTGTCACAGATGTGTCTGATGGCTGATTTAAATAGAGTCTCCGTGGTGTATGTGAAATGCTACAACCTACCCCGCCAATGGGGCATAAAACACTCGGCACTTTTTGCTTCATAAAAGCCGACATGATGGATGTGGACAATCTCATTTTCAAATTGTGCCTTTGAATTTATTTAATACCAAAAAAATTGGCAATAGAATGAAGGGAAGTGCAGCAGAGCACTATTTGCAGGCAAATGCAGGATGTTCCGAGGTGATGATGATTCGGCGGTCATAAAGCAGGGTGTCCAAGAAACTGTCACAACTAATAGCAGAATCATATGGAAATGGATCCCTAGAGGTCAAAGATACATCCTATGCCTCCAAGGTGTTTATTCCACTCGGCTTGCAATTGTTCCACCAGTCAGTGTATGACCAAACAAAGTTAAAAAATGAAACTTTAAAAATGCTACATTTTATACCTATTTAAATTGCTTGAAATAATGAAATTTAAAATAATGGCAATGATATCATGACTGTTTTTGGAAATGCGGGATTTCTACTTAGATAAAACAACCAGAGCTAACAGAAAGATATTAACAACAATTTCATTATCAGTCAATGCAATTTGAAACATAAAGAAAACCAAGGAGAGTTATCAATGTGAGGGGAGAATGAAATACTTCATGAGTCCTACAACAATCCCATTAATTTAAATTAAAGGGAAAAAATAGAACAGACTAAAATTTCCATCAGTATTTTTTTAAGTTCTGGAAACTACATACTGAACATTAATTAATAAATGACTATAGTACCCCTGAAATGGGCATTCATAGTAGCAGAGTAATCTTAAAAATATTTTAATAATATTAAAGTAAACAATTTTCATCAGTAACATTCACCAGTAAAATTGTATCAAATGTGAAGATCTTCACACTATAGTCATGATATTTTGCAAGTAAATCCGTGAGAGGTGCTGTGTAGGAAGGAAGCACATATTGAAGATATGATGTACAGAATCCGAGGTACCTCCCATTTCCTTTCATTCCCTTCTCCCCTCCGTTCTTCCTTCCTCCTCTTCATTCTTCTTTCTTTAATTATTTCTCATTGATTTCTTCTTTCTTTCTTTTAAATTCAGAGTTCATTGATCACTTTTATTAGGTAAGGCTCAGTATTCTGGACTAGTGATTCCGAGTAACGTAAGATATTGCCCCTACCTGTGAGTTACTCAATATCATAGTGGAGAAAGACAGAGAGTATTTATAAAATTCTATGTGCCATATCATAGCTCTCTGCAGGCAGCTATGGGACACAGAAAATGGAAGAATGGTAAAGTCTGAAGGGTTCAAAGAATGATTATTTAAGGTAATGATTAGGACACTGGTTCAGGATGCCTCTAGCTAGGAGAAATCCGAAGTAAGACTGCATTATTCAGAGATTACACGCAGTTCAGCATGTTGAAAGTATTGAGTGAATAGGACTGATGATCGACAAAGATGAGATGAGAGGGAGAGGCTGCACAGTATCGAAGAGAAATGGATAACTTTTAAGAGTTTTAGAGAGGGAAATGCATCCACTGAACAAATTAAGTAAATGAGGCCATTAGAGACTGAATTTAGTCAAAATGATTACAGGTCCCTGTTAGAACCTTCCCCATTCTTTTCCTTCACAAAATGTGGTTATTTGTTTTGTATTCATCTGCTTATTACATGTAGATTGTGAACAAAACAAATGGAAATAAGATGTCTATATTGTGATCGCTGTATCACTAACGCCCATCACGGTGCCAATTGCAAGATAGGCGCTCAATAATTCTTCACTAAATGAATGAACAAACAGAAGAAATGAATAAACAGATTAGTTTAGTCTGAGCCTATGAGGAAGTTATTATCATTAGATCTATTGCATCTGAAGTTTTGATTATGTGGATGACAAGAATAATGTGGAAAGCAGAATTATAAAGATATCCCCTCAAAATTCTCTTCCCCTGGTTATTCAGTCAAACACTAATCTAGATAACTCCATGAAAGGACTTTGCTGATAAATTAAGGCAACTAACCAGCTGACTTTAAGATAGGGAGATTATTCTGGGTTATCCAAGGAAGCTAAATGTAATCACATGGACCCTTAGAAGCAAAAGAGGAAGGCAGAAGAGTCGATCAGAGAGACGTAGCCGAAGGAGAAGTCTGAGAGATTCAAAGCTCGATGGGTCTCAACCCACAGGTATGGGAGGGAGGCCTCATGAAAACATGAGAAGTAATAGGGGCATTCTCCAGGAGCAAAGGCAGACCCTGGCTGACGGTCTGCAAGGAAGTGGAGCCCTCAATCCTACAATTGCAACAAACTGAATCAAGCTATCAACCTGAATGAGCTTGGAAGGAGATTCATCTCCAGAGACTCTGAGAAGAACAGAGCCCTGGGAACATCTGGATTTTGGTCCTGTGAAATCTGGAATAGTGGCACTGGCTGAGCCACACTAAGCCCAGACTTGTGACTCACAGAAACTGTGAGATAATGCATGAGGGTTGCCTTAAGCTGCTTAATTTGTGGTAGTTTGTTAGAGCAGCAATAGAAAACTAAATCAAGCATTATAATATTGTTTCCTTTAAAAAAGTGCTATGGGAAAGCAAACTTTGGATGAAGTCTCAGGTATTCAAATTTGACTTTATTTCAACACACATTAAATAAAGATCTAATATATTTCTGACATGATGCTTTTCAAATAGAGATAGGAGACTATATTTGAGTGAAAGTTATACTCTGTCAAAAATCAAGGGCATTACTCCCATCCCTCTTAAGCATATTCCATCACAGGCTTACAAGTACCAGGACTATGGAAGAAGGTGGGAGGGGGAGTTTATTTAACGTGGGGAGGAGGGTGAAAAGAGAGAGAGGCTGTCTGCTGATCTCAATTGGTTTGATGACGTACAAGATTTTCTGCTGAGCCTGAAGCAGTAAGGGATTAAGTACGGAATTTAAACAGAATCTGAGGAAATAATTAAACCATGACAAAAATAAAGGTTGCTGACAACCCTGATAGCCTAGCAGTTAAAGTTTGTCATGCTCCACTTTGGCTGCCCGGGGTTCAGTTCCTAGGGACAGAACCACACCGCTCATCTGTCAGTAGCCATGATGTGGCGGTGCCTCACATAGAAGAACTAGAAGGATTACACTAAAATATACAACTATGTACTGGGGCTTTGGGGAGGGGGAAAAAAAGAGAAGAAGACTAGTAACATATGTTAGCTCAGGGTGAATCTTTCCCAGCAAAAGAAAAGAAAAAGAAAAAGAAATAATAATAAATGTTGCTGAGAGTTCCAAAGAACAAAATTGTGACAAAGTATTTCTACATGAAAAGTGTTATACCTCTCTCATGCCAGGAAATTCACATCAAGTCATTCAAGGAATCTTTTACAAAACAAGAGTTGTTTTTCCTTTTTGTTTTTGTTTTGTGTAGGCGACAGAAATATACAGTATTTTAGAAAAAGAAAATTATGTAGATCTTCTATGCTGATCTGAATTATTTAGACCAATAAACAGTCTGAACAAGGATTCAACTCCTCATGCTTAACGTATTAAAAATTATGGAGGCAAATCAAATGTATAAAAATCTATGAAAATTATATAAAACAAATGAAATGTAAACTACTAGCAACTCTGTAATGCCCCTCATCATGCTGTTTTGCTGAATGAAACGATTTATCACAAGACGAATTTGGCGCTCATCACCCTCCCACAGGAGCTTTGATGTTTGTTCTGACGGTGTTGTGCATCTCCACGTGTTGACTCACTCTCCCACAGCTTTTTCCAAACCCAGGCAAAAGCTACACAGGCCTTCATTGACTGAAATATATCCCTTGCAAGTTATCTTGTCCCTTATTCTTTTCTTATTAACCTATCATAATTAAATCCAGACTACTGTACATCATGTTTGTTAAAGTACAGGCATGATATTATCCACATATTCTAAGTACGCTTCTATTAATTTTTATAATCAAATGTTGTGCACCTTATTTTTAAAAAATTAATAAGGAACACATGCACATGATGAAACAAACAAATGAGAAACAAACAAGCAGAATAAAGAACGTGGAGTGGCGCCTCAGTTTTCCCCCTTTAGGTAACCCCTGAGTCCCTCCTCCTCTACACAGAATCAGCCACTGTTACCATTTCTTGTTATCATCCTAGAAATCATCTGTTTGTGTATATGTATGTGTGCAAGTGTGTGTGTGTATAATTAATATATACACACATTCCTTTATTATACAAGCGAAGGCTGCTCCATACCTTCTTATCTCCACATAATAACAAATCTTGAAATTGTTTTTTTATCATTTTCTGAAGGTTTGCTTTGTTGTGTCAGAGCTACACGGTATTCCGTTTTTAAGCATCTGAGTAATTTCTTTATTCCCTGTTGATGGTCGTTAGTTGTCCGCCACTACAAATATTGCTGCATTGGATATTTAAATGTTATATTTATTTAACATTTCACATTTTTCTTTATCTAGTAGCACTTTTTTCTAATAGACTTTATTTTTCAGTGTAATTTTATCTTCAGGCAAGATTTACCACAAAGTACAGAGATTTCCCATACACCCACTGCCCGATTCATGCACAGTCTCCCCCAGTATCAGCATCCCCTACCATAGTGGTACATTTTTTACAACTGAAGAGCCTACATTGATGCATTATTATCACCCAAAGTCCGTAGTTTACACTACAGTTCACTCTTAATGTTGTATGTTCTGTAGATTTGGACAAATGTATAATGACATGTATACATTATTATTGTATCACACAGTATTTTCTCTGCCCTAAACATCTTTTCTGCTCCACCTGTTTATCCCATGTTAAATTTTAGATCATCCACAGAATGAAAAATAGCACAGAACCCTACAGCAGTGCTCCGGGGAGGAGCTTTGTGAAATATTTTTGTACCGGTTCTATGGTGGGTCAGGTGAAATCTCACTTCAATTCACCAGATTCAGATTTCTCCAGAGCAAAGTGACAGTCCAGACACACATTTTGATTCCTTACTTAGCAGAGAGAGGGTGGCGAGAAATGGGTATACAGCACTGACATCAGGACCCTGGCTTTCTCCATAATCTGATGGAAGTAGGTTGGATGCCATGGTCTACAATAATTAGGAAGAGGAAAAGAAAGTATGCAAAACCACGCTCTCCTGGAAAACACCACTGAAGATGGAAAAATATTTATTAAGAGACTATTATTCAATGTAAATGATCGAAAAAAGGAGATGGAAGAAGACAGAAATGAATAGAGAATGAAGAGAGGTAATTTTTTTTTTTTAAGGGACAAACGGTAGGGGAAAGGTGGAAACTAAAAGAAATACAGAGGAGGAATGTGAGAACTGGATAAGAAAATTAAATTCAGGCTAAGAGTCTTAGAATTGGATGGTTATGTAAAAGCAACAACAGCAAAACATTGGCTAGATTTTAATATTCAGACAGCATCAAAATAGTTTTAACTTATACTTTTCATAAAAGTTGTGGTTTGAATTCAATATCTTCTATAATTTGGCAGCAACAGTTTTGAGTTTTTTAATTTCCATTTCATTTACAGGTTTTTAAAGTTGGCTGCAAAAATCTGTTCCTAAACAAAACTCAGACTTACCAAAAGAATTAAACCTACTTTATGTACTCTCAAGACAGTTTTATCTCTCCCCAGAAAAAAAAAAAACTACAATATCGCCAACCTCCTAAGCCTACACACGGTTAAGATGGGAAAAGGTTTTGATGTCAAGCATTATGCATGCCATTTACCCTTCAGTAAAATAAATATTTAGCCAGATTGAAATACTGATGTTTATAAAGAGCCTCACATATGCTGATATTTTTTAGATAAGTTTTATGATGTTTTCATAAATAATAGATCTATAACATGCAAATATACTGCTGAAGTGTATTTCTAACATGCTTGGAAAGAGGTGCTGTCCTTTTAAAGCATGTGCTGTGAAATTTATTAGCAATACATAAGACGTGGCTAGCCATATATGATCTGCTCTATAGAGGGCACTTACTGGAGACGTTTTATTCCTATTTTACATTCACAAAAGATCAACAGTTTGTGAACAAGAAATAGTGTATCAAGTCATTCTATGTTATTATATTGGACTAAAACTAAAACTGATAACTTCATTTTTTTTTAAATTCTTTTTCCTTTTTCTCCCCAAAGCCCCCTGGTACATAGTTGTATGTCCTTCGTTGTGGGTCCTTCTAGTTGTGGTATGTGGGACGCTGCCTCAGTGTGGCTTGACGAGCAGTGCCATGTCCGCGCCCAGGATTCGAACCAATGAAACACTGGGACGCCTGCAACGGAGCGCGCGAACTTAACCACTCGACCACGGGGCCAGCCCCTGACAACTTCATTTTTTAAGAAACAACAATAAAAGATATAGATAGATAAATGGTAAATAGATAAATAACAGGTGGGTAAAAATATATAGGTTTATTTAAGTTTTGTTTAATATATACAGTATATGCTTCAGATTAAATAAAACATTTTAGAGTTGATCATGATTAGCAATCCACATTCAAATAGATATTTTGATTCAGCAGTGCTTTATTAAAACAATCATGGCTATTAAATTGTAATTTTCTTTACAACAGGGACTTTATATACCTATATCCTGGCAAAGTATCTGAAGTATAGTGGAAACAATACATAAATTTTTGAAAATTGAAATAATAAACTATATTCTCATATTCTAACAGTTGCCTCCAAATTATGCTAATACATAAACCATTTATTATTAAAGACTGCAATAGAGCCTGAATGCCTGGTAAATGAACGTTCATTGAATGCATAAACAGATAATTATAAAATAACATATACCACGAAGTCAGGGTCTCCTTAATGCACACAAGTTCAATATAATTTTCATTATTGCTTATTATATAGAATATATTTTAAAGTACAAATTAATTAAATAAATACATTTCTTATTTTCATTAATGTTTTACACTTTAATTCATCAAACGAGACAATATTTTATGGGTCCATTTAAATCACTGGTTGAGCTAACTGTAGTTACTCTATGTCTTGGCTTGTACGTATTAAACGCATAGATTCAAAAGATGCAGTAAAACATCAGAAAATTAAGGATCTTCTTCAGCTAATTTTCATTGATTTTAAAGTATTCTCATCTCCTCTCGCTTTTGTTTATTTAAGCAAGGGAGTATTTACTCCTGCAAAAATTAAGGAGTTTGAAAGAGCTCAAACACGTCTTCCATCCTGCTGGCTAGTGTGCAGTGATCCAGTATTTCCCAAGTGTGGTTTTGTGTCCTTTTTGGGAAATGAAATAAATGTTCATTCTATACAGATAAATATTCTCTATTATGAATGATTATGTAAACATTTTAATATGCCTTAAAACCCATAACAAAATTGACCAAATATTGAAAAGCTCTGATTTAATCATTCAAAGCAAAATAATGTCCTGTGTGATGACTGAACAAAGGTATTTTCCTTTATTTTTGTGGGTTTTTTTAACCCATTCATAATCCAGTACTGTTCAAATAACCAGTAGTATAGTTCAAGGATGATTTGTATTTATTTTTTTGTTACAAAAAATATGCATGAGTATAAACTATGTAAAATCAAAAGAAAAAAATTTGGAAAGAAGAAGAAAAGTGATAGTCTACCAAAAACTAAATTCTATTAACATTCTGGTTATACGTCCTTCCTGTTTATATATTTCTGCATGCTTTTCATTAACATCCAAGTCACATCAATTTTTACAAAAATGTATAATCCTTTTGATTTCACATAACGGAAACATAGAGGTATTTTTTTCAATTATATCAAAATTAATAAAATACTTTTATTTAGAACATTAGTAGAGATTCCTAAAAGTAACCTATCTCAAACAATAATTATGATACACTAAAGCTTCTTATGTGGCCATCTCCAGTGAAGTAGGCTTACATATTTAAGGTTTTCTAATTTGAATAGTGAAAGCTGCATCTTACTGCAACTTCAAAGTGATTTTTCTATTTAAGTGGCATGAATAATTTTCTATGGCTTTTAACCAGTGATTTATTTTATTTGACTTGCTGACATGGTTTTTGCTAAATTATTTTTGAAAAAAAAAGCACAAAGGAACTGAATAGGCATGAAAAGTGCTCAACTTCGCTAATTATCAAGGAAATGTTAATCAAAACCAAACTGAGATATCACTTCACACCTGTTAGGATGGCTATTATCAAAAAAAAAAACACAAAAGGTAGGTGTTGGCAAGAGTGTGGAGAAAAGGGAACCCTTGGGTACTGTTGGTGGAAACGTAAATTGGTTCAGTCACTATGGAAAACAGTACAAAAGTTCCTCCAAAAAACTAACAATAGAACTACCATATGATCCAGCAACTTCTGGGTATATATTTTTTAGATTATTTTTCTTTGTTTATAATATATTGTTAAATTTTCCAGGGAACACACATTAATCAAAGAAAAACATTATATCACACAGGTGTAAAATGAATAATTAAAAAAATCCATCCATAACATCGTACTAAAGACAAATCATTATTTTTTAGTGAAGGTTTAGACTAATTTCAATTGTTGGTGAGATATGCCCATATCATTATGCTCCTTGTTAAAAATTTAATGAGCTACTTTTTATATAATAAGCAATCAGATTAAAATAAATTTATGTTATTTTGGGTTATATTCATTTTTGTAATTATTTGGAGTTAACAAAATAACATTTTACTAAATTTGAGTCATTTCATGGAAAAATATTTGATATTTTTTCATTAACTTTAATTACAAGTATAGTTTTCTAAAGTACCTCAGCAATATTGCTTTCTTAATTCTTAGATATATAATAATTTTCCTGTTTTGTACTACTTTTTTATATAAATTCTAGCTGATTATTATCACCATACAGAAATACAGTTGATTTTGTGTATTTATTTTGTAACCAACCACTTTACTGAACTTTCTTATTAGCTGCAATATATTTTGTTTACTAGAAAGTCATCATTACCAAAAATGATAAAATTACTTCTTCCTTTCCATTATTTTATAATTCACAAGTATATTTCTTAACTATTGCATTATTTAGAATGTCCATAACTTCGTGAAATAATAACATTAAGAATAGGAATATTTGTATTATCACTATATCCAATGCTGATTACATCTAGGTGTTCAACATAAATATGAGTCTAGAGTTTGGTTTTTAAATAATATTTATCATGTTAAAGACACATTTTAATTACTAATATTCTTTTAAAAATTGCCCTTTCTTAAATCAGGAGAAAATATAAAATTTTATTAAAAACATTTTCATCCATAACAAGTAACCACTTGGTTTATTCATTTAACCAATACACGTAAGATGTTACCTTATTAGATTTCCAATGCTTATTTTTGGTATAAAATGTGTCTTCTCTGTTGTATTATTCCTGGTGTCATACTCTTGATATTATTACTCATGTACTATTATGTTATTTTTCACATATGATTTTATAATATTTTGAGTTTGACTCATCTATGTTCATAAGGATTTTACTTATAAATGCATGTCCTTGTGTTCTTCGTATTCCGTGGTATATAGATGTCATGCAATGTTTAATATAGAGCATTCAAATTACTTATATCACTGAGGTTCCTAAATATTTTAGTATACAATTTATCTAGTGTTTTATACTATCATTTTCTGTTCATATTTCTATAATATGTATATCATTCCTAATTTGGGTCTTTACTATTTTTCTATGTTACTATATGTTTTTTCACTATTTATGAATGTGGAGTGTGTTTATTAGTATTATCTAAGAATGATATTCTATCATTCATATTCACGTGATATCTTGCATCCTGTTTTTAAGTAAATGTAATTTTTGTTAAGTTTTATAATATTCACTAAAAAAAATAATTTTAGTTGACTTAACAATCCCTAAATCTATCATAGGATAACATACCATGCATTCACAGTCTTTTATGTTTGAATTTTTCAGACTATTTACAATTTATTAGGATAGATAATTCTACAATGAACAATGGTCTATATAAATCTATTGTGATTTTATGATTCTTCTTTTGGATAGATTAATGGAAGTATATATATGATTCAATTATAATAATGACCCTATTAAGGGCCTTGATACACATTCCAAATTGACTTCCAAATAAATTAAATAAAAATTATTTTACACTAGCTTAGCATGAGAATTTACCTTAAATCATTTCATCTCATTTTATTACTATCTACAAAATTGTTTTCAAATTGAAGAGGTCAAGGAATATGTTCTAATGATTATTACTTGAATTATAAATGAGATTAAAAATTGTTTATTAGGATTTCTACCTACCCCTTTTTGAATTTTTATTTCACACCTTAACTGTTGTTTTGTTAGTTGTATATGCACAGTGCACCTTCCTTAGGAAGTAGACTCTTCTCTTTAGTATGGTATCATAAGAACTTCAAGGTGGATACGTGCCCCATTTTTGCATAGTACGCACACCACTCTGTGTAGTGGAAAGAGTAGGGACCTGTTATGCAGCAGGTTTAGTCAAAACTGAACCCTGTAATTAACAAAATGATGATAATATCAGGACTTTCCAAGGGTTACTAAGCCCAAAGGATGTAAAATTTGGTCCTTTTGATGGCCATGTTTCAAGGTCAAATGGCAAAAGCTAAATGTACAATGAGAAAGAAAGTGAGGGCGAAACAGAGAAGGAAGCAAAACTGAGAGGGGGAAAGAAGTTGGGAGAGAAGGTGAGGAGGAAGAGAGACAGGGGAGAGAAAGAGAGGCTTGACTCCATGATTTAAGCTCTGTATTCTACTGTGTATGAGGCTACATCCACTGCTGGAGTTGCAGTTATATAAACCAATCAAGAATAAAGTCCCTCCTGGCTTGTTCGACCTGAGTGTCTTTATACGTGTAACAAGCAGTGCCTGGAAACATACAGAAATTAGTAGCAGAAGCAGAATATTGTAAGAGCAAACTCTAAATTGTAGAACCAGCAGATTCAAGTTCTGGAAAGCAGCAGAAAGGACTTCCCTATCTGACTGGGATTAAGATAGTATTTTTTGTGCAACAGCAAACAAGACGGTTAGGTCCCTACTTTTTACATCTTTAAATTTGATGATACTGAAGGTTTGGGGCGGAAGTCAGAGAATGAAAGGTTTAGGTTTGGAGATAAGCTGTTTTTATGTACTTTTTATGATTTTAGTCTAAGTTGGCCAGTATGAAAGCGGAGAGGAAAGCATGCAGGTGTGTTAAAGTCCCTTCTCCCTTCACCCAGCAACAAAAACTGGCTGGGAGTCAAATAATCATGAAGTTTGTAAAAACAGAAAACCTGAATTCTCTATGCACAATTGCATGTTACAAATGAAGGCATTTTACAGAGAAGCTGAGCATGAGAGAGGACTGGATAGACGCTGGGACCGAAGAAGTGGAAGGTGCCTGAACTCTGAGAGGCCCCGTGAAGTTGAGTTACAGCATATCTTTGAGTATAGCCTGGAAGAAAATATTTCACGTTGCTCTCAGGCATTTACAAAGGTGGAAGCCACAACTTGAGGGGCTGGAGATTTGACTATTAGCCTGCTGTGGAGTTAGAAATTTAAAAGACAAGGTCAACATTGAAATATCATATCAAGATAAGAATATTTGCTTAGTTTATTAGTCCATATTGTTGCTAGTGTTCATGTAATCTCTCAATCAAGATAGTCACATAAGCCAGCTGTGGTGCAGTTCTCAGTCATCATCATGTAATACGATGATGGACATAGTGACGTGCTCAGTGGGCACAGTGCAGGGCCAAGAGACTCATAAAGGACTCAGTTGACTTCTTAGGGAGTTCTTGCTATTCCTGACAAGGATAACATCAAGCAAGTGTATTTGCCTTTTTTCGTTTTCAAGTGAGAATTGTTATTTTGATTATCCTATTTACACTCCACCATTTTACACCGGATGGGTCTAATTCTTGTTAAGTGGAGTAATGACTGAATCCTTAAGAAGAAAGAGCACCACCAGAAAATGGGAATTTGATGCAATAGCTAGATATGACTTTGAGGTGTATATTTTTGGAGAGAGGTAAATTTTCATCTTTTTCTTTCTCTTTTAATAAGGAATAGTGTCATTGCGGCAGGCACGGCAATTTTTAAAATTGTAATTAAAGGAAAAACATTCTGTTGCCAAAGGAAGGAATTTCTTTGAGACCAGGATCTCCCCAAGTCTATGTGACCCTACCAGAATTTTCAGCCATATAAAACCATCCTCTGTGCACAAAAATTAGAGATGGACATATAAATGACATTCTCCTCACTGTCATACGCCATGCCTCAGTAAGAGTTATTGCCCATAGGAGTGCTCACGGGACCTAGGAGAATCCTTCACTGGAATATATAGAAATTGGAGTTCAGAAGGTCTGGTTCTGAGGAGGCTGTAAAATTGGATCTTACCTCTAATGCATTCTCCTCATACTTTATTGGAGCCTTCATTTCATTTTTATTGATTTCACATGAATTTTCTGTTCTATAGCAGAAAACTTTATTCATTTTGTTGTATTGTTCAATCTCTCAAGATTTATTTTGGAAAATTTCATAAAATACTGAAATTTTTGAGATTTTCTTTTAGTTTTTGTCAAAGATTTTATAATAAATATAATCATATTGATATAATTTTATGTACAATTACAACATATAATCACACAAATTATGGCTAACATATACATATAAATTTCTGCTTTGGAAAGGTGAATTTTTTTGAAAATACAGTAAAATTCATATATGCTCTTCAAATAAGCACAATGTTCCATCCTTTAGAAAAGGATACATATTTATATTAGCAAGTAATATTTTTTCACATTAAATAAAAGCTCCCTTCTCACTCTCCCTATCTCAGCGCTATCATACTAGTCCCAGTTCCCATAATCTCTTGTCTGGACCACAACGATCCCTTATCTGGTGTCCCCTCTTCAACACTTGCCCTCCTACAGCATTTTTCCAGAGTTATTTCCGCTTAACGTCTTCCACTGACTTCATACTTAGCCAACAATTCCATCCAGTAACGCCCCAGCCATGGCTCCGTTGGCCCCTCCGACCTGGTATTTTACACCCTCCGCACGCACTGTCCGCGGGTCCCCAGAAGCTCGCACTTTGTTTCCTTTACCTGAACGGCTGCACCCTCCACTGCCACAGAAATCCCTGCAGTGCTTCCAAGCAGCTGTCTTCTCATCCGGTCAAATATCATCTCCAGAAAGAAGCCCCCTCTGACCTACTAACCACCCGCTTTCCCCATCTCATACCCTGTAATTAGTTAAATCTGAAATTGCTCGGTCCCTGTTGTTACAGGAAACTTTTTGTCATCCAGAACTGCTATGAAGGTACCACCTCTTGTTACTCATTTGGCTACAATTCACATTCATTAAAATTCTCCGTAATTCTCATCCAATCCATGTAGACTTCCTTGAATTTGTCGCACACACACACACACGTTAAGTTACCTGCAGACTAACCTGTTCACTGACTCTGATCACTATACACCACATGTGTAACGAACTTATGTTTTATGATAACTCATCAGCTTATGTGTTTATATGTTTACATGCTGCTCATTCTTTTATTTTTACCAATGAATAAGGTTTGAACATGGTCATTGGCTGGATGGATGAATGTTCTGTTCCATTTAACAAAGAGCTAATGAACACTCTTCTAGGTGTTGGTAATATAAATAATAACATAATAAGCCCTTTCTCTTATTGAGGTTCTAGCTGAGTGACCCGTTATTCATTTTCAATAGTCAGATAATTCAATCCCTTACCTCCTTATTTACTGTCTAATTCATCTTTTATACGCTGATGAACATTCACTAACTCACCCACAACAGATTTTTTTTGATGTTTTTAGTTGTTTAAAAATGTGCTAGACACAGACAATACACCATTCTTAAAACTAACTCTAAACCGACCACAGCCCTAACTGTAAAATGCAAAACTTTAAAACTCCTAGATTACTTCGAAGAAAAGAAGTTCTCCTTAGAATTTAGGAGAAGGCTTAGACAACGTTTGGTACCGCAATGACTTTTGGATACAACACCGAAAGCATAACCTTAAACTGTAGTAAGTGCACTAAAAAATGACTGAGTTCATTCAGAGGACACCCTGATCTCAGAGGGTGCGAGTGTGTTTCAGAAACATAAACATTAATGCTGTATTCAAAATTCTAAATAACATCAAGTTTCTGTGAAGATAAAGCAGAACATCTGATGTAGCATGTTGGCCGTAAATATGGTGTCTTTATTGTTGTATAAAGAGGAGATTCTGGACGCTCAGTTCAAGTTTACCATGTTAGAACCAAAACAGCTATTTAACTAATCATATCGAGGGAACTGAGGCTGAGAGAGAACAGCTGATTTGCCTTAGTTTACAATTCTAATAAGACAATTGGTTAGCCACATATTTTTTGTTTGAATAATAGACAGCAATATATTTTTGTTTGTTTTCCAAATGAAATCTATCAGAGACAAAAAGGCAGATGTTGCTTCATTTTATTACACTAAAAGGCATGTTAAATGCCATAGAATGTCGGAATCATAATTAATACAATTATTTATGTATATTACTCTATGTCATAGGATTAAGATATTTGTCATCTGGGATTTTACAAAGAGACACTAATAGGAAATCCTATGAGGTGAAAAAGCGACATACTGTCTTATTTGTGTCTGTTACCTCTCGGGAGAAAAACTGTTGTTCTATTGCAATTTAGTGGCCTTTTTAAATATGTAACATTGTCTTCTCTACTGTACTTGGAACAGATAAAATGTTTCTACCTATAGGAAGCCTATTTTTGGTTTAATCACAGATAAAGCTTATAGTGCATACTTAACAAATAGTCTATCTGAAAACAGGAGTGTCTCACCTTTCTTTAGCCGTGTGGCAACATTACCACCATATGAATTTTGCAGTTTGGACTTTACCCATATGAGTGGCTGTGACCTTCATGGAGAGTGTCCCGTGCTAGATTAGCTCTGACAGATATAATCAGCAGGTTTGATCTGGAGCAACAGCATGCCTACTACACTAACGCTGCTGCTTGGTGCACCTCAGATCACACACAAACGTTTTCTTTGCTTATTCACAATAAGCAGATACAATCATAGAACTATAACAGCAACAAAACATTTATATTAGAAAAATATAAAGATTAGGAAATGCAGTTATTGGAGAAAAACTATCAAAAGTTGGACTTAATTTAGTAACTATCTGGAAGAATTTTTTTTAGGCATATCGATTTGACAAAAATTGGAAATCCAGGGACCTGGATCAGATTCAGTCTAAATCATAAATTTTTGTTTTTGTTTTTTGAGGAAGATTAGCCCTGAGCTAACATCTGCCACCAATCCTCCTCTTTTTGCTGAGGAAGACTGGCCCTGAGCTAACATCTGTGCCCATCTTCCTCTACTTCATATGTGGGATGCCTGCCGTAGCATGGCTCAATGAACAATGTGTAGGTCCAACACCCAGGATCCAAATGGTCAACCTCGGGCCACCAAAGCGAGTGCACACATTTAACCACTACGCCACCAGGCTGGCCCCTAAACCATGAATTTTTGTTAACTCATCTGTGTAACCTCTGAATTACAAGAAATAGAAAATGGGAGAGAAGCAGTTCCTGCTTTCAAGGATTTTGATGTATAGTAAAGGAAATATGTCGTCTGCAAATGATCATAACGAAACCTGTGCCAGAGAGCATTTCAACTAAAATCCTACTCACATTGAAATTCTATTAAACTGGAAGCCACTGGGAATGATTTTATGAATGAAGTGATGTTTGAAAAGAAGCCGGTGAGCAAGAATAAGAGAGAGAAGGAACGAGGAAGACAAAGATGGAGAGAGAAAGAGACGGAGCACCCGGACAACGCTCTGCAGAGAGCGTTCTACCATGGCGGCAGTAGCTAAAGTGCAGAGTGGAAGACAGAGGGCCCGGTGCTGCGAGGCTCTCGGGGCGGGGCGTGGGGAGGCAGCCACTGCAAAGGGCATGGCTTTGACTCGAGCCATTCATTTCGTTCATATTTGCTAAACTTCTTCTTAACTAAACCCACAAAAGATTTTCCGAAACTAAAATGTCCATCCGTTAATTTCTGAAATAAATCTGCTAAATAGATCCAAATATTTAACCTGCCTGAAAAACTCATTATCATCAGTTCAAAAAGTTCCTTTTAGGAAACCAAATAAAGTCATTAATATGATTGGTAACTTAAAATTGAATTAAATTATATATCTCAGGCCTTTGAAAGTGCCTTTAGGTAGCATCAAAACCAGAGGCCGGCTCTGTGGCCCAGTCGCTAAGTTCGCGCCCTCTGCTGCGCGGCCCAGGGTTCGGATCCTGGGCGCGACCTGGCACTGCTCCTCAGGCCACGTTGAGGCGGCGTCCCACATCCCACAGCTAGAAGGACCTGCAACTAAGATATACAACTATGTACGGGGTGGGGGGTTGGGAAATAAAGCAGAAAAAAAAAAGGGAAGATTGTCAACAGTTGTTAGCCTAGGTGCCAACCTTTAAAAAAAAAAAAAAACAGATACACGGGCCGCGTTGAAAGGTAAACCTCTAGACTGAAAGGCTCTGATAGACACATCATTGGTTTCCGGTCTCTTAGTAATTGCAAGGATTGTCTTCAATAATTCTAATTTTTTGGCTGTTTATCAGCATTTAAATTGTTTTCATCATCCCTAAATATTCATTTCATATATTCTTACTCCAGAAATATAATTATCAGATACCAATTTATCTCACTTTTATTGAACTTCTATTTTACTATATTTTATGTAAAAAAATATAATCAATTGATAAAATATCAAGAAATGTAGGGGAAAATATTTATACAATACAAGATTGAAAATAAAATACCAATGCTATTCGAGCACTTGCCTGGCACCCCATTTGCGTCACTCTCTATCCTCATGCCTCAAACACGGCCTCACGTATTCACCAGTCTGTATTTTGTACTCATTTCCTCTTCTTTCCAAGATGGTTTATATGTCATTATATACATGTTTCTTTTTACAGTGCATAATGAATTTTTTTAATACTTTGGAAATGCATACATCTTATCATAATGTGTACGTTCTCCTGAAACTTCTTTTCTTACCCAATCTCATGTTTGTGAATTTAGCTGTGTTGATGTTTGTAATTGTATTTCATTCGTTTCCGTCTCTACAAGTAGCTCTTCAAAATACAGCACAGCTGAGGGCTGGCCCCATGGCTCAGTGGTTAAGTTTGCACACTCCACTTTGGCAGCCCAGGGTTCGCCAGTTCAGATCATCAAGCCTACAAAGAAAGAACTAGCATGACTTACAACTAGCATATACAACTACGTACTGGGCATGTGGGGAGAAAAGGGGAAAAAATAGGAAGATTGGCAACAGATGTTAGCTCAGGGCCAATCTTCCTCATTTATATACCACTGCTTATGCCTACATTCTTCTATCAAGGCATGTAAGAGATCTCAACTTTCTTTATTTTTCTATTAAAAAGTATGCAGCTATGAACATTCTTGTACACATTTCCAGTACATCTGAGGATACTTGGAAAAGAATTTTCCTAGAGCATTTGACCAGAAATGGAATTGTGAGGTTATATCTTTATATGTAATATAAATTTAATATTTTCTTGGTTTTATATATTACAAGGAGCTTCTCCTAATATATGACTTATTGTTAATTTTCTATGGTCTCCTTTGATGAACACAAGTTTTATATTTAATGTAGTAAAATATAATATATGTTTTTAGTCTTGGATTTTCTCTTTTTGAAGAACTTCTTCCTTAATATAAGATCATAAAGATATTCTCCTCTATTTTCTTCTAATCATTTAACACAATTTTCACTATTTAATTTTGTAATAGTCATCAAATTGATTGTTTTTAGTTATAAGGAAGATATAAATTTTATTTTTTAAATGGGAATTCCCAATGAAATCATTATATAATTAACACATCCAGGTTTTTCTCATAGATTTCAGTTACAATTCAGTCATATACCAAGTTTCTTTAAACAATCGGTCTTCGTTATTTGCTGATTCTGTATTTACAAATTTGCCTACTTGTGAAAATTAATTTGTAACCCCAATACCAAGACTCTTGATGCTTTCCTGATCCTTCATGGATGTCCAGAGCAGCAAAACAATTTAAGTCACCCAATGTACATATTCCCAGCTGAGGCTGAACAAGGCAACATCTGCCTTCTTGTTTTCTCTCTCATACTGTAAATGAACACCCTTTTTGAGGTCTATTTAATACTACATTTTTCAAATTTGAGGTCTCTTTAAAGGGTAACTTGTTGTTTAATATGGCCCCCCAAGCACAGTGCTGAGGTGCCGTCTAGTGCTCCTAAGAGCAAGAAGGCTGCGATGTGCACTATGGGGAAAATATGTGTAAGCTTTGCTCAGGTGTGAGTTATGGTGGTGGTGGCCGTGAGTTCAATGTTAACGAATCAGCAACATGTATCAAATAAGGCATCTTTAAACAGAAAATAAGGTTATGGATTGATCCATGGATGACACTGTGACCAGAGCTCCCAGGAAGTTAATTCCTTAACTCCCCCAGGAGCCACGGTTCAGCCTTTGCTAACTCAGTGTTCGCAGAGACTTTATTAGTGCATAATGAGAGTCAACTTCATGTTTGGGTCTTTTTCTATGCTTTATACTGTGATATCTTGATCGATTTGCCTATTCCTGTACCAATTTTGCCCTTGGCTTATTATTGCTTTGAAATCGATCTAGATAACTCATAGGGCAGGTCTCCCTGTATGTTCTTCTTATTCTTCAGTAGTGTCTTGTCTGTTTGTGGTCTTTTGTTTTCTGTGTAAATTTTATGTTCTGCTTGTCAAATCCAAGGTGTCCAACTGTTGGCACGACATTGAATATGTAGCCCTATACCTTGTATAAGGGTGAACTTGTATCTTTATGATGCTGAGCCTTCCAGTCGATGGTCATGGCTTCTCTCTTTATTTTTGTCTCTTTTAATGCCTCCTCAAAAGTTTCTATGTACACATCTTTCACATTTTCTATACAGTTCATCTAAGATAATTTATAGTTTTGGTTTTAATTTTAATTTATGTCATTTTACAAAACCATGCTTTTAGTTTTGCTAATGTTTAGGATTACAATTGACTTTTGAATGTTGATTTTACAGTTTTTCTAAACTCCACTCTTTTTTTCTGATATTTTGACCCTAGATTCTTTTGACTCATTTTGGAAACAAATATATCATCTCTGAACGATGAGAATTTTATTTCCTTTACTTTTTCTTTTTCAATTTTCAATCCGTATATCCTTTTATTTTCTTTACTGATTGTATTGGCTTATATAGCAATGATATAGTGATATTTACCATGCCTGTCTAGTTCCTAATATTCATGAAATATTTGTAATATTTACTTTAATTATGAAACTAATAGATTATTTTTGTAGTTACATTTAATCAACTTCAAAAAGTTATCTTCAGTACTTAAGACTTTTATCGTAAATGGTTGTTGAATTTTGTCAAAGGTGTTTTATTTCTGCATTTGTTAAGTAAATCAAATGGTTTATTTCTTTGTTCTCTAAACATTATAAAATCCATTTGTGCTTCACTGTTCATCCATGCATATAGCTTTATGAGTACCTTTTTCGCTAGCTCTTTTTTGACATATTTTTGCTGTATTTTTTAATATTTTGCATAAATATAGGTACATGAGGATAACGTTTTTCTTATCATGTTTGTTACTCATATTTATCATCAATTCTGGAAAATCATCATCCATTTCTTCTTGAGTGATGAATTTTGATCTAGTCTTTTTATTCTCTCTCTCTTTTTTTCCCCGCTGGAACCTTGACTAGATATATGCTAAGCCTTAATAGTCTGCCTTCAATATCCCCTATCTTGTTTTATATCTTCTATTTCCTGTCTTTCTGTAATATACTCCAGATAATTTCTTTAATAATGTTTTCATTTTTATATGCTTTTATCCATCTGGGTAAATATGATATAACTCAGTCTCTAAGTTTTGTTTTTAATGAGTTTTTCCATTACTAGCTTTTTTAATTTCTACAAGTCATTTTTGGTTATATTTCATACTGGTTTTATAATTTTTTCTTTTCTATTCAAACATTGAATAATAATTTTATACTCCATATCTGTTAATATCAGCGTCCTTGAGATTTAAATCCATTGCTTACTACGGTTGATTCATGTTCATGGTGTCTTGCTTTTCTGTCTACGTGGTAATATTTGTTGGGAACTCATATTTGAGTGAGCTTATTTGAGAGCCCTTAAGGGTCTATATTATAAATGCTTATCTGCAGACATGAATGCATCTTCCAGACACTAAGGAATAATAAAAATAAACCCCTTAAAATTAAATAGTCATATAATAATAAGCATCATCTTTCCTTCAGTTTCCAATAAGATGTTCTTCATTTACTTCTGAGCCCTCACTTGAGGTGCCTTCACTGTTCGTATTTGAATGACTATATGTAGTCTTTAAGATAATACAGGTTTGATCTACCATGCTCTTGTGTCCTGTAATTGTAAAAATTTTTATCTAGCTATAAGACTTCTACACATTCATATCATTAGATAAATATATGCACCATTTGGTGAAACAATTATTACCAAACAAAACTATGTTTCAAGTAAAATGCTAGATTGTGGTATGCCTAGAAATGAGTTTTTGTTATATGTAAGTAAGCTAATTCAGGGATTACTTTAAAACATCTCTTCCATTAATCTATCCATTCATTTGTTATACAAGTAGAAAATAAAACAAAAGTGCTGTGTACCAAGCTACATTTCAGGGATACAATGGCAAATAAGATACAATATCTTAGTCAAGGAGCTTACAGTTCAATTTAGCTGTCCCAAATTTTCCCTTCACGTTTTACATTAAGTAGGCTGGAGTTCATGTCTCTGAGTACAACAGGCATGTCACAGTATCTATAACTCCACCTCTTTCTTTCCCACTCACGAACACCATTGGAATCTAACTGAATGAGAATAAATTTATCTTTGAGATATAATTGAATTCCCTCATATAAGAATGACAAAATTAAAAAATAACAATAACCTAGATACTTCATTATTAGTATTGACAAATTAATTGGGAATGCCTTACAGGTAATCACAGCAAAACCCTACACTTGAGAATTTTTAGTATACATATTATATTTAAAAAGTAATAACTAATGATAAAATTATTAAAGAACTAGAGACTTTGAGCGTGTTAAGCACGTTATGTATATGATCTATTGTATACATATGTTTATGTATATATTATAAGAAGACATATTTAGCACAATATGGCTATTATTTGCTTGTCATGGAACTTTAGAGCTGGAGAAGACCATTGAGATCATCTAGCTCAACTCTATCTTTTTAAAAATGGGAAAACCAAGGCTCAGAAATACTCATCTACAATTCACAGCTTTGTCCTGTGCAAGTATTTTTCAAACAATCTGGATCAAAATAAAGAAGTTATATTTATCAATTTTGTAGATGAAAGAAAGCAGTAAAATATATAATATGATGGGTGACAAAATTAAGATTCAGAAAGTTCCTGACAGAATGGATGTATAAAATTCAAGTGGATTGTGTTTAACAAGAATAAATGGAAATGAATGCATTTAGGTTAAAAAATATGCAAGTACAGGAATTGGTAAGAACTGGATCCACTGCGGTACTTGTTAAAGGCTTTTTAAAAATATCTTTTGCTGAATATGAACCAGTAAAGTTATGTGATTTTTAAATAGTGAATTTATTAACTGAAATGTGGGGTCCAGTACATGAAAGATAACCACTGAAAACGATCCTATATAGACCATGTCAGACAGTGTGCATATCTTGATCCACACCATTACAGAAGCTCGGATATATTGGTTACCTGTCTGAGAGGAGAATCAAGAATCATGAGAAATCAGGTAACTTAAGGATATTTAGATATTTAAAGGAATAATGCACACTTGGTCTTGAAAGCCTGCCTTGTAGAGCTACCAGGAGGGATGGTGTCAAATGATAAAGGGAATTCACGTGTGAAAAAGCTTTAATGGAGTCTCTGAAAAGCTTAATGGAGAATTTGGCTGTAGGGTGTGGGGGAAAATGAGTCCCGATTGGAAATCAGATAGCCTGGGGTGATGTCTCAGTTCTCAATTGTTGGATATGACGTCTTGAAAAAGCTACAACCTCTATCAATCATGATTCTATCCATAAGCGGGGACTAGTAATATCCATCTACCTGGTCTGTTTCATAGGTCATGATGAAAACAAAATAAAATCACGGATAGAGCTGCTTTATAAGTAATAATGCTTATGTAAATAAGAAGTTGTAGTAACTTTGGTTCAGCAAAGGGGAAATGAGAATGGCTGTCTTTAACACAACACATGGCGGCCTCTGCATGCAGTGAAGCAGAAGACAAAAGTCCTATGTTCAAGATGCTCAAAAAGGGGAATCTTCTTCAGATGTTACAATGTATCAGGTGGTACCTCAGATCACTGCCAAGTCTCAAATTCTAAATTCTGAAGGAAAGAATTACACATTCCACAAGAAAATGAAAAATATTTTGATTCTGGATGAATTACTCTCTCCATAAGTGATTCTAGGCAGTCACACAGAATTCTAACATCAAATAAACTGGACTCTTCTCCAACTTTTCGGCAGCATAGTAGTTCTTATGACATAATAATTTTCTGTTTTTTGGGGGAAGACTGCTATTGATATAAATCCAATTGCTAATCTTAGTAATAAAATGAATATATAGAGAAAGGCTATTTCTTTGAAATGAGTGGCCCTTAGTTACCAAAACATTTGCACTGAGAGTAGATTATCAAATTCGGAATTGGCAATTACTTAAAGAATATGAATAGATCAATCATATTCTCTATTCAGAAACAACCAGACATAGTAGTTTCTCAAAACTTTTCTGTGTGTCTTCAAACATTTCAAGGACAATCTGTGTTGTCATTTATTATTTGTATATTTTTAAAAGTCATGGGACATATTTCCTAAGAAACGCCAAAGTCTGTAGTATTTTAAAACTACAAGCAGAACACTCACTGAGCATGATTCTGTGTGTTTCCGCAGTGGAGTTTTGTTATTGTTCACTTCGAGTAAGTGGGTATCTATAACTGAGATATTTAAAAATTTGTTCACCGTTCCTTGAAAGTCATGATATGTATCTCGGCTGAAATGGTGTGTGTTTACATCTTATAAGTTACTGGTAGTAATGCACTAAACTTTACCAGAAGTTGAATATTCAAATATGCAGAACAATGAAACACAGATAGAAAGTTTAAAAAACTGTGAAGCAGCTGTGGTACTGATTCAATGAGCCACACAAATGAATTACACCAAGACTTTCACTGAAATGTACTGACCTTCTACACTTATTAAGAGCAACGATGTAATCTACATGAATTTTAAAAAAATAATTTCATGATCAATAAAAATCAGTGTAAAGACATTTGGCCCCATATAGCCAGGTTATTAGTGCAATTTAAAGTGTGGCTTACTGTAAGTCTCATTAGGGACATTTCCGTGTTTTTTGGACTTTTTAATGATGAAGGCTGCATTTTCCTAAGAAAAGTATAGTGTTAAAATTATCTGTTCTGCCTCTATTTTCCCTGCTACTATATGCCATATTTTTCTTTCTCTCTTTCTTTCTGATCTTTTTTCCTCCCTCCCTCCCTCCCTCCCTGTCTCCTTCCCTCCCTCTCCTTTTCTTCCTTTTATTTCAGAAGGTTGTTTCTAGGAAGACTACGATCCTGTAGCCACCCAATTACAATGATAAAATTTGGTCAGCTGTACTTGAACCAGATCAGATTAGCTCAATGAACCATTAAGAAGACAGTTTATTTCCTTTCCTTCTTATTTTTTTCTCCATTTCAAATGACACAAATTTAATCTTACATATCCAATCATGTGATTCTAAAATAACCTCTCAGGAATAGATTTTTGTTGGGATAACATGATTTTTATATAAAAAGATAGAATACTGTTTACAAAGCAAGATTTTACAACTAAATTGGTTATGTAACAACTGTTGCTCTGCTTTTAAATTATGAGCAATTTGTATGATGGGTTTTACCTGCTGGGTTACTTAAGGATTTGGCTTTTTTAAGATGTAGATAGTGACATGTCCCACATATGATTTCTTAAGTTATGATCATTGTATGTTATATTTCCAACTAGAATATGAAAAAAAACACCTTGGGACAGTATTTTAGTGGGATCTGCAAAAAAATATGAGTTTAGGAAATTTAACATTTTGGACATACTTAAAAATAAAACAAATTATATACTTTTTTTATCTAGAAAAGTGTTATCAACTACTTCACACTTTGAAGCACATAAATTGATTCATAAAGAAAATAAATAAAATCCTTTTAATTATTTGAATAAAATTTATATTTATTAAAATGTCAAATTTATGCTTTCTTTGCAGAATTATCTATATTCTTTGCACCGCTTTCTGTTACTCTATATATAGATATATATACACAATGTTTTTCTTTTAAAAATGTAAATATTGCTGCCAAAAGGAACACATTAATGGCATTATGGCAAAAATGTTAATATTGGCAAACAAAAAATTGTCAAATTTCAGATAAACTATGATGAACTAGTTTTATTCTTGCTGAGAAACAGATAGGTGGAAACCTGGAGATACTATTCAGGGTTGAATAAATCAAAGTGCAAAACAGATTCCATTCAGGATCAAAGACAAGGGGTATTGAGACTCTAAACCATTTAGAGCAAATGGTAAGAGGTGAGTAATAAAGATAATATAGAAGGTAATGTGGAGAAAAGAAGGGAATGGCAAAAAAAAAAATAGAAAAAATTAAGAAGAAATAGTACTTTTTTATACTTTCAAAGTATTTAATTATACAATAGCGTTGCAGCCCTTAGGAAACCCCCAGACCATTACATTTCCCCGACAACAGCACTGCCCTGAAACGGCAAAGCCCTGCATTTCGTACAGGTTTATGTCGCTTGAGGTGCTTCCTGGATGGGTAGAAGCAGTACGTTTAAGAAAAGGTAAAAATGGAACAAGAACTTTGAAAGTTATCTGTCTCTTTACTATCTATTACCCAGTTCTCTCTCTCTCCAATCTCCCTATGGCAATGGCTGACACTAATATTTAGCACTACATTAAACCTTTCCAACGTCCTCAATCTCATTTTACAGAATCTGTTTGGCAAATTCTGTTATTACCTTCACTCTATGGATGGAAAAATTGACCTTTAATAGAACATTACCCAAATTCACAGAACTGGCAAGTTTTCTGGATCCGAAACAAGAGCTAGCTTGTTTGGCCTGCAAACCTGTGCTGTACTGTTCTTTGCATCCCTTGAATGGCCAGATGCCCTCTTAGTCCCGGAAAGATACTGCAGAAGACATCTATCTTTTAACAATAGTCTACAAAGTCTCCTCGCATTTCTGACTATTGCCCTGGGCCAGTGGGGAGGTGTTAGAGGGCGGGACTGGAGCATAGCTTCCAAAGTCAGACTCTCTTGGTCCGAGTTCTGGCTTACCTGCTTACTAGCAAATCGATTTCTTTTTCTGTGTCTCATCTCCTCACGTGCCAAATGAGGAAAAACAGTATCTGCAGCTGAAAATAATTGGGAGAATGTAAACAACTAATATATGTAAAGCAGTGTCTAGCCTGATCATCCCTCAATATTTTCACTGTTTATTCAGCACTTGCTAAATAACCTATAGGCAACTCTCAGTATAGATCAATCTTGGGAAAAAAAAATCTTAAAAAAAGACACAAGGCAATTACTCAAACATCTTTATGCAATACAGTTTGACCCCTCCACACCCTGAGTAACTAGTCCGAGTTGCCTAAATGTTAATGGTGCTAAGAAACAACTGCGTCAATTCAGCACTTGCATATTACTTCAATTGAGTAGTGCAATTTCATTCCTAGCTTATATCTGGCTTCATTCTCTACAATCAATAACATCCCTAGGGATACGGAACACATGATAAATTTAAACACTTGTACTCAATTGTGTTTGTCTCTATAAGTTGGTATATGGAGATAATAATACAATTTATCATTATTAAAGGTCTTGTTTAATCATAATGTATCACTATAATAGCCATTTAATGTATAAACTAATGATTAAAGTATATAAAACCCTGATGTTCAAGTTTAGAGTAGAATCTATATCCTGAGTCTATACACTGAAGCCTACCAGATTTAATGGTCCATTCACTGGATGTCACTCTTGTTCCACTAGATAATTATTAATCATACTTTAGTTGCAATGACACAAAATACACTCTTAAAAAAGGAGATTGAATGTTAATATTTAACAATGTCCAAAGTTTTCTTTGAGTTTCATAAAATATTCCATTGTATCTAAAATATACATTTAAATGTCGACCTTGCGTGATATTCATAAGGCATAAATGTGATAGTGAAAAATCAAATAAACTATTTATAAGCATTTTCTAAAAGTTTGAGTGAAATGAAATGTTAAAAAGTGAAACCAAGGTATTAAAATGCAAAGCAAATAACAAAGATCGAAGAGCAGAGTTCCATCTGCAGCGGAACTATTTCAGCCTCCAAAATGCACATTAGAATCATAGTCGAGAAAGTTTTTGTTTTTCTTCTAAACACATTCTAGCCTCAGGTTCTGGAGATTCACGCTGAATATAAGTTTCTTAAAAATGTGAATTATTACTGTCTCATATTTTATATCTTATAATACTTGGCAAATAATTTGTGCATGGAAATTGCTTAGCAATTATTAGCTAAATTGAATTAAAATGCTTTGACTAGTAATGATATTTACTCATTCATCGAATTCACTTTTTGAAAGTCATAATTCTGTAACTTCTTGTAGCCTCAGTGCTTGAATGTGAGTAGAAACATGAATTCTCATACCTGCTCCTGGGGCTCATGAGCTTCTTGTGGTTAAATGATGAATTCAGTACCTGGTTAGCCCATCAAAGAGCATTGAAGAGAAATCTTTTATTTTCCATTTCCAAGTGCAGTTTCTTCCAACTCATGTGATTTGCAGATTGTTTAAAACACATGGAAAGTTTTATGGAAATTAAAGTCTAAATTGTTTTTATTTTCAAAATGATATTTCTCAGGTGTTCAGTCTAATAACTGTGTACTTGTACTGTATTAATTATTCAGCAACTACTAATAGAATAAATTGCTTATAATATAAATGTTATTATGTGTATGATTGCATCATTGTTGATAATGTTATTGTTATTAGGAAAGGAAATAAATGATATGGCAATTTTTCCTAGAAAAATTATATATCCTTTTGTTTATGAACGATTCTTTCCAGAAATCAGGAAATAATGAAGTGGCATATTTATTCTAAGTTGTTTTATTCATAGCTCTCCGAAACAACATACCAACACAAACTAAATAATAACAACAAACTAAAACAGTGTTAACTGTTTTTTTTTTTTTTTAAGAGAAGTAAGGATCTGGGTTTACTTTTCTCTTCTTCTAAGATTTGTGTCTGTTAGATTAAAATTCTGTAAATGTCCCCATTGTCATTGTCAAATAGAATGTTCACATTTTCTTACTGGGTTTGTTCAATTTAAACACTAGTGTTACTGAAGGAATCATCAATTATCTAACTTTAGTAAATAACATTTTGGTGTGATATTAATGCAAACTAGATATACTTTTTTAATGAATTAAATAATTTTTGAACATGAGCCTACATACTAATTTACTAGGAGTCATCTTTTTGGATTATCTATTAAACAACAATGTATCAAGAGCAATGGGTTCATTCCTAATTAAGACAGATTTTACAATGATCATGATAATACCTGCTTGAAAGATGTTTAAAATTCACAAAATGTTTCTACGTGTTTCACTTTGTTCAGTCCTTCAGACAAATCTATGAGATGGGCTTTTCCACATTTTTGCAAATGTGGAATCTTAGGGAGGCTGAGAGTTATGCCAGGCTTTGCAAAGAGGAAATGACAACCAGATCTTGTGGGTTCATATACCCTGCCATGAAGCTTCTGCTTCGCAACTTAGAAGAGTCATAATACAAAAAGAGTGTCTAAAAAAAACAAAAGTGATAAGAAAACAAGAAGATCTTAAATGTTGGATGGAAAATTAATACCAGCAAGATTCCTATAGGCTTACTAAACAAATGATTGCTGCTTTTTATATGGCCTTTATAAAGCTATTGTTACAATAGAAATAAAAAGAAGGTTACAAAGAAGGAAAAAGTAGCTTAAAATTTTAATATTAAATATAATTCTCATGATGAAAAATACTGAAGATGTAACCGTATGAATTATATGATATTTTTAATTTTGCGTGTGATAATCAATTGTCCTAGTGTTGTGGCCCAGGGTAGGCCACCCCAAAATACCACACAACAGCATATTGATTATTTTGAATTAAAGTTATTTGAGAAGCAGCCAATGTAGAAAAGGCATTTTTGACCTTCCTGTCTCTGTTCCCCTTGAAAACAGGAAATAAACCTTCCTTGTGAAAGGGGCTCTCCCTGGACCAGAGCTGGGGATTCAGGGCTGAGAACTCTGTGTAAACAAAGCTTGTTACTTTTACTAATTTCTACCTCAAGCCTAAACTCTGCTTAAATTCCTCACTTATTATATACCCCAAATCTGTTCCTTTGTCCTGTTATTCCTCATGAATGTCTTTTTTTTGGTAAGGAAGTTTCGCCCTGAGCTAACATCGATTGCTAATCTTCCTCTTTTTTTGCTTGAGGAAGATTAACCTTGAGCTAACATCTGTGCCATTGTTCCTCCACTTTGTATGTGGGATGCCACCACAGCATGGCTGATGAGTGGATCAGGTTTGCACCCAGGACCTGAACCTGTGAACCTGGGCTGCCAAACTGGAGCATACAGAACTTTAACCACTCGACCATGGGACAGCCCCTGATTCTTTACATAAAATGATATATAAGCATTCTGCTTTGCCCATCTCAGAGAGTATCATTAATATGATCTCCAATACATATGTATCAAACTGGTTTTACTCTTGTTAATTTGGTCTTGTGTCAGTTTTATTATTAGTCCAGCCACAAGACTATAAGCAGGGTAGAAGGAGGAATTTCCCCTTACTGACGATACAGACAGGCATCGCTTAACTACAGAGATATGTTCTGAGAAATACATCATTACATGATTTCGTCCTCGTGCAAACATTACAGAGTGCATTTACACAAACCTAGATGGTATAGCCTACTATACCCCCAGGCTATATGGTGCTAATCTTACGGGACCACTGATGCATATGTGGTCCGTCACAAACGTCACTATGCAGCAGGTGCCTGTACTAACATTTGGGGCATGGTCAACATGCTAAAAATTTGAAAATCCCAGTGACTATGTCATAACAATCTCCATAGTCTGATTATCATCAATTAAAAACTGTGATAACTATACTTACAGCTCTATATCTTTATTTTTTCTTTTTGAGGGGAAAAAATGAGTACTATCTTTGCCCCTGGCAAAGAAAATTAAATTCTCCCCTCTTGGTGTCTGAAACTGGACGGCCCTCTTCACAGTGAGTTCTGTGATGAGCTTATTTTCTCTTATTTCTCCCAAAGCCATCTTCCCTGTAGGAGTCAACACCTTCATACTGGAGATACTCACAGAGGTGGGCAATGGGATATGTTCTCATACTAGAAAAACTAGATTTGAGAAAATGAAAGAGTTTATTTAGACTCAGAATCTGGATGTGCATTCTCAGATCTTTTAGTGCCCATTTAATGAACCAGCTGTTCCTTGAGTTTGTGATATTTGTATACAACTCAATCTCTTTCGAGCATCATTTTACCCAAGTCATTGTTTCATTGTATTTAACATTTTTGAAAATATGCCTTTCTGAGAAGAGTCTGTAGGAGTTTGTGAGGAGTAAACCATTCTTGCAAATAATCTTAATGAGCTTTAGTTATAATTGCAATCATATTCATGTTGCAAATGGCATGGATCGATGATTGATAGGTAGAAATTACATTTGCTACATAAAACTTTGAAGTCTCGATTATATATGGCTAACAAATTAAAGATCATTTTGAAGGTTGAAACCTTCCTTGAAACATTAAAATTGTTAGATAAAAATCTACCTTTAAGGCTTTAAATCAGAGCCAGCAGACTTTTTTTTGTAAAAGGCCAATAGTAAATATTTTACACTTTGCTGGCTATAAGGTCTCTGTCACAACTACTCCACTCTACTGTTGTAATGCAAACAGCCTATAAATAAACGGATGGGAGTGGACAGCTTTGGTCTACAGGCTATCATTTGCCAACTCTTGCTTTAAATTATAAGTGCAGTTGAGACATATATAAAATTTTTAAATCAACATTCCTGACAAACTATTTTCTTTGCATAACAATATTCTCTCATGTAATCTTAGGCAAGTATTGTTAATCATAGCTGTTTAAACTACTCTTCTTTCTGACTGGTGTGTAAAATAGCATTGCATTTATTTTTTTAAGAACTTTATTTAAATCAAAGTAGTTTATTGTTCCATATTAGAAATCTTATTTCTTTTTCTCTTCTATAGTAGTGAGAAATTGTGCCATTAAAATATTTATATTCAGAGTTAACAGTTGCATGCTCACAAAACAAGCACCATCAATAATTTTCACTTTAATGCTTTTTATGATAATACACAGTAATTGGATTCAGCAGTAAATCCAAACACAGCTCTGAGCATTGATTTTCCAAATAATTCTGTCAAAATCATGTGGGAAGAAATGAAGCAGTAGCTTGATGAGGCATACCGTGGAATGATTTTTAAATATGCTTGTTGAGCAAAAGACACTAAGACATAGATGGTTTGTTTCTTTCGACAGTCTTGGCAACAGTACCCAGGTTGTTAACAAGAGTAGTTGTCTTCCCTTTGTTGATCATGATCCTGATTTACCTTAGCAAAATTTAAGTGAAAAAGTGATTAAATCATGTTACCAGAAAATTACAAAATGTCTTGAGTCTTACATAACATTTTTTTCTTGTTACTTTATGTCCATAGCACACACTGTTTTATGCATAGTGGAAAAATATTATAATTAATCTGTTGAATTTTCCTACATTTTTCAAGAGTGTGGATGCATCTTCAATCCTTTGCAGTCTTTAATATAAGAACTTGGTTACTTAATATCCCCATTATCCTCAATAGATGTTTGAAAACTGCCTGGTGAATAAACTTAAGTAACAAAGCTCAATCATACACGATTCAGATTTGAGTGAAGATAAGCAAGCTGTTTTTAGGATGACCTATATTGATGCAATTTAATTTGGTTAACCTTCCTACCCACTAAAACATAAAAGTAAAGCAGTTAAGCCTAGAAATTTTATTTGATAACTCTAAGCTAACAATTACATCGTTTAAGAATAAAATTTAAATAAATAATCATATTTCTACAAAATTTAGCCTCAAGGAGGCTCACTACAATTTTGCTATAAAAATGAAAGGTTGAAAGCAATCACATCATTGGAAATAAACAAGTGATTAAATAAAATATGACCTCACTGTGTTCCATTGTATACTAATATTAGAGAAGAAAATCCAATGGCATGAAAAATGTTAAGGATGCAATATAAAGCAAAAAATTATAAAAGGGCATAGTGGGATAGAGGGTAATCCTTGGCATACTACATTGTTAGGAGAAAAAAATTCTGAGTTATTTAAATTTATGTGGTTGGCACTGTAGGGGCAGAAAACTCTTCCCTTCTAGGTTCTTTGGCTGGTCTAATAAATAAATTGACATAAGACAGATTAACAGAAGACAAATTTTGTACATATGGGGGCCCCTTAAAAATGTGAGACTCCCCAGCAGTTGGGAAATTGAGGCTTATACGACCCCCTGAGCGAAGGAGAAGGGGTAGGGGTCAGGGGCTTCAAAGGGAAGGAGGGTAATTCATAGGAGGACGAGAAGAGCAGATGTTTGGTCAATAAATGTCTGCCCTGCCATGCAGATAAGTCTTTCCAATATAAAAAAAGTTATCTCTGGTGATGGATCTCTTCCTGGTACAGACCCCCATCTAAATTCTCTTAGACAGTTAAGGGGGAGCTCAAAAGCTCTTCCTGAGTCTGCTGGGCCCAGACTGTCTTCAACCCCATCTAATCTACATGCCGAAGTGGCACATTTTGGGGTGGCATATTCTGCTCCCCCCCAGCACCTCATAGCACCAAACCAAATGTCCAGTACTGGGGGCTTAAGAGCTAGAAAAAAGGAGCTATTAAAAATTTCCAACCTTCTATGTACCAAACCCCCTAAAAATAACTCTGACGCTAATGTATTACAGTGAATTACAGCAAGAGTTTGCATAGTATTTGCAAAGTGTTAATATCCATGTGATCTTTCTTCAACCACGTGAAAAGCACCGTTCTCTGTGTTGTATACATGAGGGAGCTGAATCTTAGAGATGTTGCCAAACCTGGCAAAAGTCTCCCAGCTGTAAACTCAGAGCCTAGACTTAACCTCAAGTCTTCTGCTTCCAAATTCCCACTCTGCCAACTGTCCATGGATACACCTCACAGCTCTATGACCTTCTCCGAATATCATTAGAAATCTCATTCCAGTGACTGTTGATATTTTGCAATATTAAAGAAAAAGAAATGGGGATTTCTTTTGGTCCATTCTAATTTTTAAGCTGTGTCATTCAGCATCCACTCAGGAGAAGGGAAAATACTCTAGCTATTTTAAACAAAGAGGCATTTAATGGAGCCCATTGCTCACAGTTCTTAATTTATTAAAATTTCTGCACAACCTTGTACTTTGTATAATGCCTGTATAATCATGATTAGTACATGTATTTTTAAAATCTGACAATTTTACTTAAAAATATTTTAAAAGGGAATGAGTGGATGGACCAGGAGTAACAAGATCTTAAAAGAAAGCTACATATCAAATTACAGCAGAAAAAAGAAATGCTGGAGCCAGACGAAACGCAGTGGCTTTGAGGTCAGGGCTCGGCATCCCAGGGCCTGAGGATAGCAGTGAACATCAAGGACCGGCCACTTAGTCTGTGGGGCTCAGTGCAAAATGAAGATGCAGGGCTTTCTGTTAAAAAACAATCAATTAAAAAGTTCTGCTAATGGTAAATAGAAAGTTTTATCCTTTTACTATTGTGTCTCTCTCTCCTCTCTCTATTTGTCATGGTGGTTTTATTTTCTACATGATATTGTTCTACATACAGAAAAATTAAAATGATCATTAGCAGCATTGCTATTTCGTAGTTCATCCTGGAGGATGCCTCAATCTGGCCAAAAGACAGGAATGCACAACAGACTCATCTGGAAGGAAGGAAGGATCTGTCCAAACCAGACACAGAGCCGGCCTAGGGAATATCACGTGTACAGGGAGACTGGCCCAAGGGCAACGCTCAGGGAGTTTCAACCTCACACGGGGCTGTGCTCTGTACCTCCACTGGGGTGGGGAGAGCTTTGGTCCCACCAAGAAGCAGCCTCCAGCCAGCTGCTCACCAAACGGGCTGTGGAGCTTTCAGCCTGGGGCACCGGCAGTTCTGCCTGCCTCCTCTGAAGACTGTGACTTCGAAAGCTGGGGAGCTTCCCAGGGGAAGTCTGGAACAAACCTCATAAATGAGGACAAGGAGAGATGGAAGAGAGGCGGGCCACTCCAGTGTCAGAGGTGGCGGTTTAAGTGAGTGAACTTACATGGGAGGCCTGTCCTGGGCACCACAAGACGAGTAGATCTCGGCACCCGCCCAACGGAATCCTAAAAGCTTATATCAAGGCCTTAACTGGGTTCAGTCACACACACAGTGCAGATGGTCTCAAGGACACCTTACTCTCTCAAAGCTGTGTCCTTGAAAAAGCTCCCAGTGTGTGAACAGTGGGTGGAGCACGTATTTCCAAGGACAGGGGATGGCTGAGGAGCCTCAGATTTCCCGGATCCAGCTCATGGGTCAACAGGTAGTCACATCCTTTCCATGACTTCCTTCAATGAAGATGGAAAAAGACAAGATATGCTAATCTGGCCCTGCCACCCCCACACATTTATACATGCACACACATACACACAGACACCCCCAAGCAGGGTAGTGTGGCCCTGGCCTCTGGGCCAGAGCAGGGAGAAAGAGGCCTTGATGGGTCTGGGGTGCCGGAGGTGGGGGTGTGGGCAGCTCAGAATAGGTCTCGCAGCTGTGACAAGAGATTTCCCGCCGGCCCAAGAATGGAGGCTCCAAACCTCTGGTGCACACTCCATGGTGATCAGACTCCACTTAGAAAACATGAAGGCAAACATAAGATTATTAAGAATTTCAAAACAGTAACCACAGAGCATCAAACCCTGAGCACAGGACCTTTTTGAGCTCAGGGTCCTGGGTGACTGCCTTGATTGTACTCCCAAAAAGCCGGGCCTGACAGCCAGTTACTGGGTACATGTAAGGGGGAGCCAGGCATGACTTATCCAGATCTGTAAGGTGAAATTTTGAAAGGAGATAAAAACTGAAAGATGGGAAACCTGAAATGGATATTGGGACTCTAAGGAAAGAATTTCAGGTAAGGGGTGGTAGTAACTGAAGAAAAAATGTTTGGTCCTGATAGAGGGTAGGGCCTAAGGAAAGGCAACCATGGTGGGGACTGAAATAATAATAAAGGAGAACTGAGACCAAGGTAAGTTTTAGGAAAAAGGACCTGGCAGGGGGAAGCCAAGTTTGGAGAAAATGAGGACTAACAGAGGGCAGGTCAAAGGGAAAGCAGACATGATGCTGAAGGATGGGGAGGAACCAAAGGAGAGGTATAAAGAAATGGTTGGGTATTGCAGAGGATACTGAGCAATAGATGCTGTGAGACGAAGAGGCCCCTCCGTGGGGAAGGAGATATAAAAGTAGAGAGAAATGGTCAAAAAGAGCTTGTCCCCACCATTGGCTACTAATGTTGCAGCATCATGGACTCAAAGGCTCTGGAAACATCCCGAAAGTAAAATCAACGTGTCTTTTGAAAACCGGGAGTATGTGTGTACAAAACCAGGGTCAACACAGATCTTGCTCAGTTCCCAACCATCGTCCATTCTCAGATGAGGACAGCGGGTCCTGTATAAGATACCTTAAACAAAATCCCACAAATAATAGCTGTTTCTTCTGCTTTTTTAGCATTCTTTCAGTCCACTAGGCATCCAAAATTAAGTTTTGGAGAGCTTTTCCAATTCTGAGTGTCAAGCAAGATGCTTTGCACAGAGTTGGCACTCAATCAATCCGCATTTAAAGTAGTAATAAATCAGTGAGTCATTATATATACACATTATTTAAAAGAAAAAACATCCTAGCTCTTCCATTACTGACAATAACCACATGGCCAACTCTGTTCATATCCATTTAGATAGAGTTTCCATCAGTTCATAGTTCATGCACAGATAAGAGTGTCACAATGAAAATTACACTTTTCTCTCTCCCTCTGCCTTCCCTCTTTTTCTTTTCTCTATTTGGCATCTCCTGCTGGCCCATCTGGCTCCATTTTCCCTCCACAGGCTTGTCACATTTTCCCCAGTACTTTCTTGATACCTCTTGCCCACATCAAACCTTTATCACTCTGCAATTTTTTAGAGGTTTGCTGTATTTTGAAAGCATCTTCTGTCCCTGCTTCCTTCAATTACATGTCCTTCTCATGTGCAAAATATATTCATTCCACTCCAACAGGCTCAAGAGTCTTAATTCATTCCAGCATCAACTCTGAAGTCTAAAGTCCAAAATCTCATCTAAATATCAACTAATTAGATATGGGTGAGACTTGCACGATTAATCCTGAGGCAAAATTCCATTAGCTCTTAAGGCTCAAGAATAGTTCTGTTTGTCTCAATGTCCTGTCTTCTAGGCCTTTGGGGTGTCAGTAGCATCACCCCAGGCTCTAGTTCATGGGGAGGTCACATCCTCAAGGCTCCATTGCGTGGCCCTACCCCCACAGCTTTGAGCAGACGTCATCTTGCATTTTGAACCAAGGTGGTGGCCCTAATGATCTCTGAATTGACTTCCCAATAATTTTTCCCTCTTCTTGAAGAATAGCTTTGCAAGCAAAAAGCTCTATCATCGAGTCTTGGCAGATCCAAGGAGTCCTTCATTTGGCCCAATCTCTACCCTTTCAGTTAAAGCTGGCTGTGCTTCTGCTCATATCATCTCACAAATTTTTTATCAAATGGTTATTCAGCCATACCATCAGTGTTCTCTAGGCTAAGCATTTTCTAAATCTTCAAGTTCTCATTGTTTTTCGTTGGACAATTTCTTCTTCAATTCATCTCCCTTCTTTCACATTTTACCATAAGCAGTCAGGAAGAACTAAGTCTCTTATTCAGCACCTTGATTAGATATCTCCTCAGCTAAACACCCAATTTCGACACTCAAAAATTCTACCTTCCGCAAAACACTAGAATACAGTCTAGCCAAGTTCTCTGCCACTTTATATCAAGGACAACTTTTCCTCCAGTTTCCAGTGACGTATTCCTCATTTCCGTCTCAGACTTCACCAGGAGCACCTTTAACATCCATTTTTCTGGCAGATACTTCAACACTCACCCAGCCTCTACCCATTACCCAATTCCAAAGCCACTTCCACATGTTTAGGTGTTTGATACAGCAGGACCCACTTCTCAATACCACATCTTAGACTGGGTGGCTTAAGCAGTAGAAATTTATTTTCTCAGGGGCCAGCCCCGTGGCCCAGCAGTTAAGTTCACTCGCTCTGCTTCCACAGCCCGAGGTTTCACTGGCTCAGAGCCATGCTGCAGCAGTGTCCCACATAGCACAACCAGAAGGACCTACAACTGGAATATACAGCTATAAGCTGGGGGGCTTTGAGGAGAAGACAAAGAAGAAGAAAAAGAAGATTGGCAACAGATGTTAGCTCAGGTACCAATCTTTAAAAAAAAAAATATATATATATATATATTTTCACAATTCTGGAGGCTGGAAATCTGAGGTAGAGTGCCAGCATGGTTGGGTTCTAGTGAGAGCTCCCTTCCTGGCTGAGATGGCCCCTTCCTGCTGTGTGCTCACATGGCAGAGTCAGAGAGAGACAGAGGGAGTGAGCTCTCTGGTATCTCTTCCTATAAGGGCACTAATCCAATCACAAAGGCCCCACCATCATGGCCTCGGCTAGACCTAATTGTCTCCTCAAACCCCATCCGCAAATACCATCACATTGGAAGTTAGGGCTTCAACTTATAAAATTTGAGGAGAGACACAATTCAGTCTGTCGCAAGCATTATGATGAATTTTGTTGTGTCTATAACTACAAAGGAAGATTTCAAATAAATGTACTTGATATTCTACAGAGTACAATACTTCCAGAGAACTGTTTTATATTCTCATCCACCATCTAAACCGAACTAAAACTGGCCAATCAAAAGCAAACAATTTTTTTTATAAATAAGACCTTAGCACAAATAACTGATGAAATATTATACTTTTTGCCTATTTGTTAGTTACGATGTTCGGAAACAGTGAGCACATATGCACACCTTCTGACTCCCCTGCATGGACAGCTCATCACGCTTTACCTAAGAAAGCAGGCGGTCGTTTTCAGATTTTTCCATATACAATCTCTGTAGAAATCCATTCCCATTTCTTTCTTTTTTTAAGAAAGATTAGCCCTGAGCTAACATCTGCTGCCAATCCTCCTCTTTTTGCTGAGGAAGACTGGCTCTGAGCTAACATATGTGCCCATCTTCCTCTACTTTATATGTGGGACACCTACCACGTGTGGCTTGACAAGTAGTACCGTGTCCGCACCCGGGATCCAAAACAGCAAACCGCAGGCCGCTGAAGTGGAACGCGCAAGCTTAACCACTGTGCCATCGGGCAGGCCCCGCATTCCAATTTCTTTATTTCTAGGGCAATAAATTTATTTGAGTGTCCTATCACTCATTCAATTAGCTTGATTTTGATATTTCCTTTAATTTGGCAACATCTAATGTACATTAAGGTAATGCTTGGGTTTGGGGAATATCTTTTCCGTGGAACCAGAAACAGTGAATGAGCATCTCTGACTGCCCACATTTCCACGTGTCCTTTCTTTAGCAAGAGGAACATGACTATACATATTCACGTCAGTCGTTCCAACAGCATCTTTACAAATTCTTAATTTTTTCCTTCCATTTCTTCCTTGATGGAATCATTGGTTCAATTTTTTCAGTTTACAGTTGCCGTAATGCTTTCATTCTGAAATACAAGCAGCATAGCAAAGTGTTTAAGGATTCAGACTATGTAGACTGTTTACATTTTAATTCTGGCTCCTTCATTTACTTCTGAGTTCTGTCATCTTGACCAAATTACTTAAATGCTCTCTACCTCAGTTTTATCATCCATAAAATGGGGGTAATTATTCTGCATAACTGAAAAGATCATTGCAAGAATGAAATTATTTGATTATATATAAAGTCTTAGAAAAGTTCCTGGCACCCAAAAAAGCTATGTAAAGTGTGCTGTTATAACAATTATGAAAGCAGGTTAGCCGTTTTAATGATAATATACTGTTTTATTGCTAAAATTCGTAGTCAAAATTTGGTTCAAATTAGCTCACAAATAGAACTAAATTTTCCCATGATTTATCATTAAAAAAATTTACTGTAGGTTGCCTCTTACATTATTTAAAACAGTATTTAAATAATTTAAAGCATTATTTATTTCAGGATTACATGTATTTTAACTGCCAATCAAAAAACAAAATCAAATTCAAGTACATGACCTTTTCATGGAGAAAACTTGGGGTTCAATTTTGACTAGTTGGGTGGATGTTGAGAAAGCTTGTTAAAAATGCAACATCTCAGGCTCCCTGGAGATGCTCCAGCATTTGACTGGCATGCTAGAATTTGAAAAGCACTGCTTTCAATCATCTTGTAGAAACAAGAAGAGGACTAATGAATCTATTTAATGTATTCTAAAGATATATGGAAATAAGCATGCAATACAAAGTTTATTTGTTTTATAAAGGTTATCGTTCTTTCAGTAAACTGTTTATTACAATGTATATTCAAATTATTAGCAAATGAAGACTTGGAAACACATTGTTATATTTTATGAACTTGTGTTTAAGAAAATATAAGGAGTTGGAGTTCACACTCATTCAATAAAGCTTTAAAAGAGATTATACTATTCAAATGACATGTAATGTAGTTTAAAAATATCATCTAGAAATTTTTGTTCACCCAAAATGATTGATCATCTCAATGGTGAATCTCAAAAAAATGGTTAGCTATAATTGGAAAGAAAATTTTAAATATTCCATCTCCACCATCAGACTATCTCTCCAGCTCTTCATTATTCAGACCAAGTATTGTCATGAAAATGAATTCATCAATGTAACAGAGATAAATGAGCTAACACAGAACAGACAGAGCTATCTTCCGGTTCTTAGGAGGGAAATTGTCTCGTTGCCCTATTATATCAGTGACAAAGATGTCTGGACTTTATGAGCATCTCTTTCCATTTAGTCTTTTTAAAATATTAATGACACGATGATTTAACCTCAAAAGTAGGTTCAAGAAAGTGCTTAGAAAAGTACTTCCAAGGTTGAAGACTGAAGATAAAACTAATCAAATTATCTGAAGAATTTGGATCGTTGTTACATGCTACAGAATGTTATAAATGTTAACTTGAAAAAATGCAACTTAAAGCAATTTAATGAGTCACAGTGTTCATATTTTACTTATAAAATACCTGCTAGCATGAAACATCTAGTACCATAATGAAACATGCACTCTCTTATATGCATAATGCAGTTAGAGGGTATCCTAGCTTGAGGTCAGACTCTATAAAACAGACAGATTCAGGTTTGTGGGCATAATTGAGAAACGGTGCATTGAGACCCATAGATTCTACTTTCATAAAGAATTGATGTGCTTTCTGGGAGAAAACTTACTTTAAAGGAAGGTGAAGACACATTCAAGGAGTTTGTTTCATTATCAAAGCCTTGGTTGTCAGAAGGATGGAGTGATTCTCAGTATAGCAAGGCATCTGTCATTAACACGTCACCTGTCTGGTCTATGGAGTTATGTTTAAATCACATAAAAAGAAAGGCCTTTTTAAAAAGCTGTTTAAACAAAAATTGGTAAAACACTAAAGGAAAAGTAGCAATGTATTGCGACCCATTTATCTGAGTGTATTTCAGGAGTATGGGAGCCACAGAACACCTTGGTAGTTTGCTGGTCTGAAGTTTCCAGATCCGTGGAACACTGTCAGCAAAGAATGGTCACCGACTGTGTTGAAAAGCTAAGAGAAGTCACTGTTCCTTGTGCAAAGGAGATAGTAACAGTTGCAGTGTCTGAAAGAAGCTTTATGGTAGCTGCCTGGGCTTGTTTATCAGAACCAATAAGAAAGACGGTGGACCGTGTTCAGTATTAGGAAATGAAACCCAAAGTGAATAAAATATGATAGTTATCAATAATACGATCAAATTGCGCCCTCAGATTGGTTAGACTGTCAGAAATAATTTACAACGACATCAAGCTATTAAAAACTAAACTGGTACCTGGTGCATGAATGAAAAAGAGGATTAGAGTTTTTCTGAGTGAGTGACGCTAGCTTTTATTACTCTAGTGATATCTGACTCAAAGGAAACAAGGAGAGAAATAATCACTTGTGCATGCTTGCTCTTTATAATCATGTCTCCAACACACACACTTATGCACATCCACACACACTCATGGAGATGTGAATACAGGATGGGCGAATTAACAATCAAGAGCACAATTCTCAAGATAAACGTGAGCTGTCTATTTCTACACTCCTTGCCTTATTGAAATACATTGAATAAAGTGACAGGGTACAGATTTTTCTAATAACAAATGGTACATGTTTGAAAACCCAAGCAAAGTATGAGAACAATGAAAATTCAGTCGTTAGGGCATGACTACAGAGAAGGAACAAAAACTCGTCCTTTGAATTCCACACCCAGCATGTCAGAGAAGGAATCCTTAAAAAGAAATGGCATTCTAGTTTTTTTTCTTTTGGCCTACCTTCCTAAACTAGAGAAGTTTTCTGCTATTAGCCTGATGCAACCAAGCAGAGATATGTAAATTAAAAAAAAAAAAAAACTCCTAGTTTATGCTTAGCCTCACAACGAGTTATGGAAACCTCCTGCTCAGCCCTAAGAATTGGAAAGCTGAAAACTGGGGGACGCCTTATATCCACATCACCAAAAAAAGCTAATGTGTGACAGGTGATTAACACTTCCAGCTGCTTTAGATCCTGTCTTTACCTATTCACACCGTGTTTTTTAGCACATAGAAGGCCAGCACTGAGCCACTCCCATCAAACAAACAGTAAGCATCAGATAACTTATGCTTATGGAGTATCTCAGAAACAGAAAACACACAAAAATGTGAGAAGGATATTATGCATCAGAATGAGAAACTCCGTGTTCTCAGCAAATTACAGGGGAAAAAAAATACCTTGAAACAACAATTCCAAATTGGGATATAATTGAGAGCGAAAGAGAGATGAAATTTAGCTCACAGATCAGCCAAAGCTAATCATATTTCTCATTTATCTTATGCTTCAGAAAATAAACGGAAGATAACAAACTACAAAGTTAAAAGCCATATAGAAGTAACAATATTGAATATTGTGTACTGAGAACACAATCTTTCATATGAGAAAAAGCACAGAAAATTAACTAGAAAAAGGATAAAAACTATAGAGATTAGAAAGAAGAGCATGAACTCATAATATGCTTCATTTGTGTTGGCTGAGGCTCTGCGGACAGGAAAGTCAACCCAAGAAGGGATGGTCCCAGTGTAGGTGGCTTGTGATCAACTGGCTCTTTAACTCTTCAAGGAATAGTGCCATCCTGGACGTTCAATATTTGTCTCCTTTGCTTACACAGCGAGAGGACGCCATCCTTCTGCCACCATGACTACTCTGATCTTGCGTCTGTTATATCAATTCAGAGCCGGAGGTGTAAGTGGCTGAGTCATTTAGTCTATTTGGTGGTTCAGTGCCTCTCTCGTGATGGAAGCTTTCTGGAGAGAATTAACAGGTGATGAAACAAGTCTTGACGCTTCATGTTCATTCACGTATGTCCATTGACATACCTCTCACCGGATATTTGTATCGTCAGCCTTCCAGATCATTTCCTTCTAGAACCTGATCAGATGATTAGACCCTTGGCCATTGCTTAGGAATCAGCATGCATTTTTTTCTTCAGGCCATTTTATCTGTGCAAAGTGGATGACACAGTGTCCTACTTGTATGTCAGACTTTCCATCTCCACCCTGTTAAAGCCACTCTTGAACATGGTTACAATGCAGCTACTGTCCATTTTCACCTTATAATTATATCTATGCACCAACCTCCAGGTTTTTCCTCTTTGTTCAGCTTGTTTTACGGGACCTTCTGTAGGCATTAGACAGGAGCTGGGGTTGAGCTGTGTATTAGGGTCCTGTGGCTGACGTAACAAAGGACCACAGACTTGGTTGCTTAAAACAACAGAAATGTACTCCCTCACAGTTTTGGAGGCCAGAAGTCCACAATCAGTTTCATGAGGATGAAATCAAGCTGTTAGCAGGGCTGAGTCCATTCTCTGCTTGTTCCAGCTCCTGGTAGCTACTGTCATTCCTTGGCTCATGGTCACATCACTCCAATCTCTGCCTCCATGGCCAAATTGCCTTCTCTTATTCTTTGTCAAATCTTTCTCTGCCTCTCTCTTATAAGGACACGTTACATAAACATAACAAGGTGTTTTCATCTCTTCATTTAGTAATAATTGGAAATATATTACAAAAAGTTTATTGAGAGGAAGGCTACCTTTATAAAACAAAATGTTTATTACATGCTCATTTCCACATGTGCTCACTAGGTTAATAAATTCATCAGTCCTGCTCTTAGTCAGAAATGAGGTAGATATTTGCAGGTAAAGGTGCAGAAAGTACAAGGTGAAAAGAAAGTACAGAATTTGGGCTAATTTGCTAGGAACAGAATTATGCGTACTCCATTAAATAATTGCTTATTGAGAGTCTGCTACTTAGAAAAGGTACATTTCTAAGAACAAGGACACACAAAAGTGAATAACATATATCACTTGCCTTTAAAGAAATTATCGTAATTGATTATATACCAGGGAGTAATGAGTAATAAATAACGGTTCCTGATGTTTTGAATGATCCTGAGCTGTATAATTTTTAACAGACATCCAAACCACCGCTGTGGAATAGAAATTAAGGAGGAAAGTTCTTTCTAAGCACATGCCATATACTTAGTGTTGTAGCAGTTTGTATTGAGTGTCAATAGTAGTTCTGGGCTTAGTGACTAAAATGGTGTGTATGTGCCCATGTGTATGTGTGTGCATGTGTGTGTATGTGTGTAATGAGAGAGAGAGAGAATCAAAGACAACATTAGAGAGTGAGAGAATTTAAAACAATTTTCAAACTTGCTATTTATTTTAAAAGACAAACTAACCAGTAAATTGTTAGTTCTTTCAATTAAGACAATGATCTTTTAATTCCTGTTTAGCTTATCACTTTAAAATCTTTTAACTATTGGGCCCGGCCTGGTGGTGCAGCGGTTAAGTGCACACATTCCGCTTCAGCAGCCTGGGTTTCACCGGTTCGGATCCTGGTTGCAGACATGGCACCGCTTGGCACACCATGCTGTAGTAGGTGTCCCACGTGTAAAGTAGAGGAAGATAAGCACGGATGTTAGCTCAGGGCCAGTCTTCCTCAGGAAAAAGAGGAGGATTGGCAGCAGTTAGCTCAGGGCTAATCTTCCTCAAAAAATATATATATATATTTTAAATATGAAAATAACTTTAATAATATATAAGAAAAAGTATTAGAAAAAATGTTGTGTAAATCCAATTAGTTATTAAGAATACTTTGTTATGGTATGCAACTTGGCAATAACTCAGAAAAATTTCTTTATATTTTTGTTTCAAAAACACATAGTTTTGCTGTTTCCGGCCTGGGTGTACTTAAAACCAAACACATGAAATGATTTAGAACAATAAAATAGGGCTGGAAGTTTAATGCATTCTGTATATTGCTAGTCACTTCCCACCAAGTAGAAAGGAAAAAAAAGACAATGAATTATTTTAATTTTTAGTTGACAGTGTTGCATGCTGCATAAGTTAGCATGTAATGCTGCTTCAGACATATTTGACATATATCTCAGGTAGAGCTACCAAGATTTGTTTATTGCTATTTGAAGTCATTTGTTCATTTATCATTTATTGAACAATTTCTGACAGCACAGTGCTGGAGAAGTCAGTTAAGCATGGAACTGAAGAAAATGCTACATTCCTTATCCTGTAATAATGGGTAATAAGGAAACCAACAAATCCCCTAAATTGTCTTCTATGTATCTGACAAGAACCTAACAGAAGTTATTTTTATACTATTTGCAGATGATGGGGTTGTTCTGAAGGATTTTGAGTACATGCTTTGTATTTGTATACCTTGAAGCTATGTCTGTGACTTATTTCCCAGAGCATAGAAAGCACACAATTGATATAATAATAATCAACTGAAATCGAGTATTATGTACCTGATATATGCTTAATATTTTACATGTGTTGTCATTAATATTTCATCTACTTTATACAACAGGTATTATTATGCATATTTAATATCCTAATTGTTCAAATTAAGCAAATTCTCAGAACATGTATATATTCCACTGCTGGAGACAAAATTTAAGCATAAGCCTAACCACAAAGCCTGTGATCTTTGCATCTTCTCATAATGGTTCCAGCATGCTTAAGACTGTGTATGTGGGGGGGGGGGGGTGTGTGTGCGTGTGTACATACAAATTGCTTTCATTGGTTCCTTCCAGATGAGTATCTGAAAGAACAGTTCAAAGAAAGCAAAATATCGATCCGTAATAGATCCTGTTTATTTCAAATGTGCGTAGAAATCCAAAGTTTAGTTCTTTTACAGATTAATTAAAATAGCAAGAAAATTTATTGAAATTGTTTCACACTTATTTGTTGATTTTTTAATATTTATTATGAAATAAACCTTTTCCTAGTTAATTAACCAGATGTGTTTATGTTTGCAGATAATGAGCATTTTATAATTGATTTTATAATATATACAATTCTAAGTATACACTAAAATTTTTGTTACCATCTATCAATGATACACCATTGAGTCTATATTCATATGTCTGCTTTCAACATAAACTTATAGGCATATGCTTCCTTCCTTTTTTTTCCTTTTAAAATCAGTTTTTAAATCATACCATTAGATTTATTTAAGTTGTTACTAAATTTTAAAAATCATCTTCAAAACAAAATAAGAAACTCGAAAACAGCACTTCAGTATTTCAGGAACAATGGGGAGCAACTTGATATGATAGCTGCTCCCAAGGAAGATACTCATCCTGGACTATGTGAACATGAAAACAAAACCAACACAGGTGCGGTGTGTGTCTGAGACCATCTTCCTCATACACATTAAGGCAGGATCAGGGCGACTAATGTCCGTGTCGCCAGTATCTTTCCCGTCGGTTATTCTCACAGCCTCACACCGGCCTCTTGGTGTTTACTGCCATCTCCAAGTAACGCCCCCGCTCAGGATTTAGGGATTTGCTACCTTCTCTGACTGGAACATTCTGGTCTTGCACATCTGCCTAGTTTGTTTCCTCATCTGCCTAGTTCAGCTTCCTTTTCGGACCACCTCTTGAGAGAGCCTTCCTCTAACATAACAAAGAAACCCCTTCCCCACTGTCTCTGGGGTTCTCTAGTCCCCTCAGTCTGTCTTATTCTATCCATAGCGCGTGGAACCACAGGACTTATTACGCATTCATGCTTTTGTTGTTTGTTGTTCAGTTCCCCCAAGTTAAAGCAAGCTTCGAAGCAGGCATTCCATTACTTTTTATTATTGTAAAGCCATTGTCTACAATAGTGTCGGGTTCATAGTACAAAGCCATTATGTATTTTTTAAATTAATTCAATAATTACCTACATATATTCTAATTTTTTAATTTCACCATTTGTACTTATTAAATTTTGTATTTTTCAATTCTCCCCAATGAAGTATTTTTGTAAACAATACCTAATTGGGGTACATGCAAAATTTATCACGATATGCACACATGCACCCAATATGTTAATTTCTAAGCATTTGTGGTTTTCAAAGTAATCTTATTTTCCTTATTCTTGAAAAGTTGATGTAAAACTGGAGTATGAGATGCAATATTTTTCAGAGCATAAAAGCAAGTTTTATCCTGAGCATACTTTTCTTTTAGATCACCTTAAAACAAATTGACTTTTTTTCTCTTTAAAAACATGAAGAACATCTAATTGCATCATTATTTTATTTTCGCACACTAATGAAATATTTATTTTAGTGACTTGAGTGATATTAATTTGATAATGATTTATGTTAAAATAATTTTCTTAAAAACCTATTAATTTTTATAATTTAGGCATAAATTAGCAATGAATATACTAATGATTTACACAAGTGACACTTCACTGATTTAGAGGAGAAAATTATGCATCATTTTAACTTTAAAGACACAAATTTCCAATTTTTCCTATAATTGTTATATAATTACCTTTATACTTAAGAAAAAAGTTTCTGCTTCAAATTAGCAAAAATTTATCTTGTTGTTCTAACTTTAAGCTTTTAGATTTATATTGACAAGTATCCCATTTTATCCTACTATTTTTCTATTCTCTGATATCAGAATGTTTGAACCAGAACAGGAGCTGCGTGGAAGGACAATTCAGATGACAGAATCCATCATATGAAAAAAGCATAATATCAGACACAGTTCTTATGATATTGACCATGGCAACAGTTTTCAAACCTCGTAGCCAGGTTTTTCATCCTCTGCTGGACCCTGGCAGTAAAGATATCAGGTTCTGATTTGATGACACTATAGTTGCAACACTTAAATAGAACTGGTTGAAATTTATCCTGTAGGAATAAGTAGTAATTTTTAACAAACAGGCCTAGTAATGTTTCAGCGAAATCTCCATTCTAAGTTGTATCACCAAATACCAGAAGAGATTGTGTGGCCCAGATTTCAAAGGAGTTACATATAACTAAGTACATACTTCCTTGTATAAATTTTGACATGTTACCATTTCTCAAATAAATAGTATGTAATAACATCTTAAGGCATTTTTTGTATATCCGTGTAATGATGAAGTTAGCCAAAAAACTGTACAGACTCAGCAACCACATTGATGAAGAGAGAAGGGATTCTGGTCCACTACAGAATGTCCTGACTAGAAAGGGTCAGATATTGGGCAGAAGATGTTTTGAAAGTTTTGTGACCAAGGCAACAGAGAATATAGGGTTATAATGGGATAAAAAGTCAAGATTAAGTGAGAAAAAGTTTTTCAGTAGGTGACCCTTTCTTGTTTATCCTCATTGTAACAGTTGGGGAGGTGATAGCATTGTTAATTAAAATAAGCAAAGTGGATTCATTTTACTTTATTTCATATCTCTGAGGGCGATGCTTGAGCAATGCTGTGTGTCTAAAGATCTGCTGAAATGAACAGTCATCAAAAGCATTGTGGAATTCAGCTGCAAGTGGAACTGGTCGTTAATTGTTATTTTCAGAGACTCAATGGCACTCTACAAATCTATTTATGGCTTCTGATTATCAAAGGCTATGACATGAACTTGAGTTTAAAGAAAGCTTGCTTTCTTTTTTTTTTTAAGACTGGCACCTGAGCTAATATCTGTTGCCGATCTTCTTTTTTTCTTCTTCTTCTTCTCTCCAAAGCCCCCCAGTACATAGTTGTATATATATTCTAGTTGTAGGTCCTCCTAGTTCTGCTATGTGGGATGCCACCTCAGCATGGCTTGATGAGCACTGCTAGGATCCAAACCGGGGAACCCCTGGGCAGCTGAAGCAGAGCACACGAACTTAACCACTTGGCCACGGGGCCGGCCCCTAAAGACAGCTTTCTTAATAGAAATTTTGCTTACAGCCTCCAACATTATGAAGCCCAAGTCACAGGAATAAGGAATTTCATGAAGAACAATTTTATATAGTCACAAAAAACAAATGCATTTCCTTTGTCTTTAGTGGGGAGCATGACTGCAGAAATTGGGAAAAAAATCAGAAAAAGGTCATGTTGTAAATGATTATACTATAAATACCTGAAAAATGGAAACAAAACAAGACTTCTTCTACTTAGCGTATATTAATTAATTTAAGCCATCAACAAATATGCAGTGTTCATTCATTGCATCTTTCCCGTATATCGCACATGTCCAATACTTCCCAGAAGAAATTTAGTGTTGTGCACTTCACCCTGTGTTTCCACAGCTCTCTACAGAAGTGCTTTCCAACTCAGATTATACTGCATACTGATATACACTTTACTGAGGTCCACAACGTGAGACCTGGTGAGACTGTGACCTTATCACAAATAGCTGTTTGGAGGCGGGCCCAGTTCCAGATCACAAATTATTTGCCTGGCGATAAGTCTTAGGTTTCCAGGTTTGGAAAATCTACCTTAGATTCCAGAAGACAGGCTTCTTAGAGACATGGAAATGGTTTATTTTAAACTACACTTCAAGACTTGCCTGACTCAGAGTATGTTCTTCCCTGGAAAACCAGGAAAATTGCAGATATTACGTTAACTCCATTATTGTAAAGCAATCTTAATACATCTTTTTTGTGTGTGTATCTTGAGATGTGCATAATATCTTAGTTTAAAAAATGCTTTATTTTATGAAAAGAGATAGTGCATGCTCAAAATGTTTATATGGGGTTTATGAGGTGTATTGGGTACCATGTAGACAGTGTCTAATAAGGAAACAGAAACACATGTAATAACCAAAATAGAGAGACTTCAATAAAGGCAATTTGCTCACATAAGTCATGGAAGAATTTATAATCTAAGCAGGGAACAATAAGGCAATCTAGAAATAAGCAATGATGTGTAACCACCTCCACCATTAGGAAGGGAGGCAAAGGGAAGAGCTATTCTAATTGATCCCAAAGGATGCAGTTTCCAAGAGGAAACTATAGAACTAGGGAGCCTGGGGAGAGCTGGTTGCATGTGAGAGCTTCGGCCACTGACAGAGATGCTGCCCCCCTGTAGAGGGGAGCACATTGCCTTCCAGTCTTCCATTGTTTCTTCTCATAGGAAACATCTAGCTGGAAGTCAGCTGACAAAGAGGCCTGAGAAACATCCCTATTGCAGTCAGTCCTTCTGCAATAAAGACTAGAGGAGAGGAATGGCAAAGAAAAATTCTTAGGGCACACAGGGCCAGGAATGGCACAGCCCATCTATCTCTACTCTGTGTGCATTTTCTGTTTCTTTTTGTGTATTTAACTGTCTCAAAAAACTTTCATACTTCTGCTTGCTGAATTTAAGACGGTGATCCCTCATATAAACAAAGGCTGTCTACCTTCTGCTCAGCAAACATCCTAGCAGTCCTGTATCCATTTCCAGGCCAATCTTGCCAGGGAAATGACCATATTTTGATGTGTCTCCTCACAATCTGCTAATGACCCATGAGTTCAATGTCAGGTAAAACCTAACCAATACCCTTCATGCAAAGGAACTAGAGAAAGAGAAGACAAAAAAAGAAATGCATGCACAGCTGTTGTAGTACTCATTTTGAAAGCGAATACAGAAATGTGCTTGATATTTATTATTTCCTGTATTCACCACCTACATCATTTAATTTTTGTCTTTAGTTGGTATCTCAGCTCACTGTTTTGTTTCTGTACTTTTAACCTGGTGTTAAAAATTTATTTATAAAATTTCTAAATTATTATTCATTCTGCTTTTATTATATTGCTCTAGTTTTCCAGTTACCTCTATTGTGAACTTACAAAGAGGTATTTCCCCCAAATTGCCTGAGTTCCAGACAGCTACTTTCTTGCAAGCATCGTGCAGCAGCAATTAAATTTTTCTTTGCTCAATAGTGTATATTTTCTGACCAGTATAGTGTAGTGTCTTGAGGAGCCAGAAATATCCTAGTTGCAGTATCAGCTCTCCATTTAATAAAATCACTATTGTCCCCCTGATGGAAACATTCTTGTTTGGAAACTAAGAACCATGGAACATCAGAGCAAGGTTGCAGAGACAAGAACCCAAAAATCTCCAAGTGGATTATTATTTAATAGTCAGAGGAATTATTTTTACATAAATCTTTGGTTTTCTGATCTGTATAATCTGGCCTATGGTGCAAAACAGTACCGTAGATTTGTAAGGGATTCAACAGTATTGAAGGACAGCTCACTAACCTCATTGGGTATAGTTTACCATTTGGCACTCTTCAGTTGGCCAGTCAATCTCTGTTACACCACCTTCTTCTGTATCAAGGTGTATGTGGTAGGCTGATTTGATTATCTGACTGCTGAGTGAGCAGGCAGCCAAGAGCGGAAGCCAACAGTAAACTAAATACTCAAGGGTCACCGTTGTGCAAAAACACCAGCCAACTCTCTGGTGGTAGGTTGATTACATTGCATCTTTCCATCACTGAGAGGTAGTGAGCTGCCATCGTTTTATCTTCACTTCACTGAGTATATAATTTCAGAGTAATAAAGATAAGGAAATTCTTGAAATATATTTTAAAAGATCAGAGATGATATTAATTATAACAAATAAACTTAAATCATTTCATTATACAAAACTTATCACTATGGAAAAATTCTACTGTCTACTTTTTTCAAAGGTCTTTTGAAAAGCTAGTTTTTGATAGAAACCAATATTAAACAATGACAAACAGTAGCACTTATAAGTGTACTCAATCTCTTTCACCCAGAGACAAGATATCTTCATGTTTATCATCTTAAGTTTTTATATACTGATATTTTTTTCTTTGCATATTTCCCTACAAAACTGTATCAATCATAAATTAATTTTCCAAAACATGATACACACACATATAATTCTCAATTGCTTTAAATTTATCATTATATATTTTTCCTGTCAAATAATTCTTCAGTGTTGCATGCTGTTATTCTTCTAATTTGCATAAGTCAAGAATTGAATGGAAATGAATTAGAAACTTCAAAACAGCTCATCACCCTAACAAAATCTCTGAGAAATAGATGATAATAATTTAAACAAATGAAGTGCTATTTTACAGCCCTGTAAAGCACTATAATTAAAATAACAGTAACAAGGTGATATTAATATTTGGCCCAGATGCTGACTTTAATCAAATAGATAGTAAACTTAGCTTTGAAATATTATTTTCTACCAAATATTTTCAGGCAAACTTCCTGTCTTTTTATTATTGTTAATCAAAATCTTTTTCCTTCTCAATATTTTATATTATTTTCAGTGAATTAAGTTATCTGTGACATTTTTCTGTACTTCCTATAGAATAAAATTTGTAACATTAAAAATGTCAGCACCTGTTGCACATAGCCTTCAACTCTTCCCTTGAGCTCTTATGTTGTAAGTAAAAACATGAGTAAGCATTTATAAATCTAGTTTCATGTCTAAAGAAAGAGCTAATGTCTTTCAAATAGCCATGCTTAAACATAAACTTACAAACAGGATGTTGTAGTCAGGGTTCTCCAGAGAAACAGAACTAATAGTATGTGTGTGTGTATCTATATCTATCTGTCTTTCTTTCTACCTGTCTGTCTATCTATCTATCTATCTATCTATCTATCTATTGAGAGAAAGATATTATGAAGAATGGACTCATTCAGTTGTGGAGGCTGGCAAGTCCAAAATCTGCAAGGTAGGCCAGCAGGCTGGAGACTAGGAAAGAACTGATGTCAGCTCAAGTCCAAAGGGAGTCTGCTGGCCAAACTCCCTCTTCTTTAAGAGAGTTCATTCTTTTTTTAAGGTCTTTAACTGGTTGGATTAGGCCCACCCATGTTATGGAGAATAATCTGCTTTACTCCAAGCCTATTGATTTAAATGTTAATCTCACCTAAAAAAACTACCTTCACAGCAATATCCAGACACATTTGACCAAATATCCACGTTCCATTGCCTAGCCAGGTTGACAGACAAAAGTAACCATCACACAAGAACAACAACAGGGGCCAACCTGGTGGTGCAGCGGTTAAGTGTACACATTCTGCTTTGGCTGCCTGGGGTTCACCAGTTCAGATCCCAGGTGCAGACATGGCACCACTTGGCAAGCCATGCTGTGGTAGGCATCCCACATATAAAGTAGAGGAAGATGCGCACAAATGTTAGCTCAGGGCCAGTCTTCCTCAGCAAAAAGAGGAGGATTGACAGCAAGTGTTAGCTCAGGGCTGATCTTCCTCAAACTATAAGGTACTTGTATTTCTCTTGATTATTTTGCATAGTCTTCCTTTTAAATGGTATGTCTTCGTCTCTATCACTTTCTCATTTCCAATTACCTCTTAAGAACCAGAAAAAAGAGTAATCTCTACAAGAAAATTTTTCCAGATCATAAATCATCCTCATTATGTTCTCTTTGCCTGCAATTAGAAATCATACATACTGATGTATATTAATGTTAGGATTTTTCATATAGTTGTGCATTGCATAATGATGTTTTGGTCAACAATGGACCACATATATGATGGTAGTCCCATAAGATTAGTACATATAGCCTAAGTGTGTAGTAGGCTATACTATCTAGGTTTGTGTAAATATTGTAGGAGAGGAAGAAATTTTTCTCTACACTTCTAGGTTCTTCTGTCTGGTCTAAGAATTAAATTGACATGAGACAGATTAACAGGAGAAAAACAAACAAAAGTTTAATAAAGTGTACATGGGAGAAAATCAAGTAATTTGCCAAAATGGCCAAAGTCTTCATCTTGAATACCATTCTCAACTAAAGACAAAACAAGATGTTGGGGACGGGGAGAGTCAGGAACTTCAAAGGGAAGGAAGGCAATTCACAGGTAGGTGAAAAGGGGCAGAGGTTTGGAAAACAATTGTTTGTTTGGCCACACAGAAACAGAAGAACACAGAGGAGAGCCCAACAAACAGGCTTTTCAAAGTTCTGCCTTTTCTACTGCTTAGTTCATGTGATGCTAAGGTGATAGCTTACTTCCTGAGACAGGTTTTTTCATGTGAATTCTTTCAGGCAGTTGAGGGGGAGGTAACAAGAAAAAGTTTCTGAGTCTTTTGTTTCTTATAAATAAACAGCCTAAAATAATCCTCGTGTTAAACAAACACATTTTGAGTTGGCACATTTTGTTCCCTTTCAGTACACTCTCTGATGTTCTCACAGTGACAAAATTGCCTAATGATGCACTTCTCAGGACGTATCGCCATCCTTAAGAGATGCATGACTGCATATCTTCATCATTCATTCATTAAGAACATTTTTACTGAGCATCTAACAAAAGGCAAGCATTGGGGAAACAAAGATGGTAAGGCAAGCTTTCATTCCTCAAGAAGCTGACAATCAAGTGAAGGAGAGAGAAAAATATAAATACTATAATACAATATACTATTACAGTGTGAGGGTATTTAGAGAGGATAGAAAAGGAGCATAAAAGCCATCTTAGGGGGCTTAAAAAGGAATTACTTCTATGAGAAGAATCTAAAGAAATGGTTAAAAATATTCAAAGAATAAGGCATCACATAGTCCTATAGAATCAATTTTCAAGAGGAAATATAGATTTACCGTGACTAATACAAGAAAGTGGGCTGTTAAAATGAGGACACAGAAATTGGCCTTTAAATTTGGCACATAGTAGAGCTATTTTATTGAAGAATTGAACGGGACTAAGGTCAAAATGAAGTTCATAGAGAAAGATGAAAATGAAGTGAATACCATTCATAGAAAAAAATTCCTTTGAACAGATTAGATGAGAATGGTGATGGTAGGAAGCGTATATTGGACTAGAGTAGGTTTTCATTTGAAGAATCGTTTGTGGACCTTTGATGACTTACGGCATTCAGTCAAGAGAACTAAAGGAGCTTTGTAAGCTTCAGAAGAAAAGAAATGATTAAAAACTTTACTATCATATATGTCCACAATTTGTGACTTAACATTATTTTTATAAGTATCTAGAAATCTGGCTGTGCTGTTAGTAATATTCGACTCTTGTTGGTTGCTTATGTGACACAAGGATTGTATCCTTTGCTGTCCTAGTCTAAATTCAGCTAACATTTAGTTAAATGAGCGCAGTTGATTTGGGCAAAAGTATTTTCACGAATTTTTATGTTAAAAGGTTGACATTTGACAATTTGATAATTTTTGATGTCATTATTGTTCTGTGTTGCATTCCTAATTGAAACAAAGTATCTGGCATGAAGGAGGGTTCATTGAAAGCATTAAATTATCAAAATTATACATTTTGCCGTGGATATATAATATCCGTTTGCTTAACATTCATTAAAAAACAGTTAAGCTCCTATCTGGTTCTCTTTTTAGTAATAGTAAAGAGGAATCTAATAAGATGATAAAATGAGATTCCAGCTGTACTAAAAAAATTAGTCTGCTGGAGTGAGGATTCATGCAAGCAACCAAAATTTAAAAAGTGTAAACGAAATCTGGACTTTATTGCTTTTATTACATTGTTGATTGTTTTTCACCTAATCCTCACTGCATTTAATTTTTTTTAATTGGGGCCAAATTTATATACAGTATAAATATATATGAGTACATCTTAAGTGTACTGTTTGTTTAATTTTGATATTTATATGCACCCATGTAACCAACACCCCGATCAACTTACTAAACATTTCATCACCTCAGAGAATTGCTTTCTGACTCTTCATGTCGTTCTTTACCTGCACAGGAAGCCAATCTTCTGATTTCTGTTACCACAAATTAGTTTCACCTGTTCTTGATCTTCATATAAATGCAATAATTCATTCATGGAATGACCCTATTGTTTCTGACTTTTCTTTTGCTCAGTGTACAGGAATTCTCCCTTACTGCGGTTTCACTTTCCGTGATTTCATTTGTCTGCAGTCAACCACTGTCTGAAAATGTGAAATGGAAAATTCCGTAAATACACGACTCATAAGTTTTAAATTGCACTCCATTATTGGTAGTGTGATGAAACCTCAGCCAACCTGCTCTGTCCTGCTCAAACATGAATCATCCCTTTGTCAAGTTCATCCATCTGTCTACCATTAGTTAGGAAAAGACACTATACATAGGGTTCAATACTATCTGTGGTTTCAGGCATCCACTGGGGGTCTTGAAATGTATCCCCCATAAATAAGGGGGGGACACTGTAGTGTTTTTACGATTCATCTACATTGTGAATGTCAGTAGTTAATTGTTCGTATTTTGTTGAGTAATATCCCACTGATCGAAATACCAAATTTGTTTGTCAATTATCCATTTGATGAACAAATTGTTACTTATCCTATTGGGTTGTTTGGATTTTGATCTGTTATAAATGAAGCTGATACAAATATTCTTGTTTATATCTTTTTTGTCTGAAAATAATTTTTCGTATCTCTTTTGTAAATACTTGAGAATGAAACTGAGCAAAAAGACACATGTATATTTAATTTTACAAAAAACTATTTACTAGTTTTCTGAGGTGGTTGTATAATTTTACAGCCCTCGAGCAAAGGGGGAAACTTCCAGCAGTTCATATGCTCACCAACATTTGATTTCTGCCTGTGATTTTACTATTTGCCATTTAGGTAACTGTCAAATTTTCAAATTTAATTTGACATATATTTCCCAGATAGCTAATACTGTTCAGCAATGTTCATTTTCTAAATAATGCCTACAGAGTTGCCTAAAGTTTAATTTCAATGAAGCCTAAATAGCATTTTTTCCTTTTATGGTTGGTGCTTTTGTTTCCTCGTCTAGGAACTTTTGCTTCCTCCGATGTTATGAATATATTTCTTAATATTTGGGTTAATTTTTGTTTGATACAAATGTTGAAGTTCCCCTTTTTTCCAGACATTTATCCAGTTATGTCTGCACTATTTTCTGAAGAGACTTTCCTTTTCCTATTGAATTGTCCTGGTGCCTATTGAGAAAATTCATTCATGCTGTATGTGTGGGTCTATTTCTGGACTTTCTATTCTGTTTCATTTGATTATTATTTTGTTCTTCTACCAGTTCTACACTCTTCTGAATTACTGTAGCTTTATAGTCAGTTTCAAAACCAGGTAGTAATAGTATATATATGTATGTATATATATATGTACTATATGTGTGTATATATATATATGTAAATACAACTTTCCTTATATACATATATAAAGCATATAGAAAAATATTAATGTATATAAATTTACTCACTTAATTTTGACTATTCTATTACTTTGTATTTCGATATTAATTTTATAATCTATTAACTCAGTTACCCACAAATTTCCAGCCTCAAAGGCCTGTTTTAAATTTTGATTTGGATTGTATTCAATCTATAGATTAGACAAGAACTGACATCTTCCCAAAGACTCTAATAGCAAATCTTCCAATCCATCCACATGAAATATACATTTATTTAGAACTCCTTTAATTTCTTTTAACATTTTTTATAATGTCCAGTTTAGCAATCTTGCATATTTTCCATTATTCATAAGTGTTTAGTGTTTTAAAACTATATTTATGCAATTTTGTCTATTGGAACTATCAAAAGTAAATATTTTGAGTAAAAAACTGATAATTTTATCCCTAGAAGAGGAAAAACAATGAGAACTACAGAGACTTTATTAAAAATGACCATCTTAGGAGCAAAACTAGATACAAGTTTCATTATTTCTAAGATGTTAAATGTTTTAATCTGTATAAAGAAAAATTCCTTAGATACAAAATTTCTTCATAAGATTATACTAATTAATGTCAAATGATGTCAAAGATATATATTGTGGAAGAGTGAGCACTAGGTATTATGTAATTATTGATGAAACCAGTGATCTTCAGTGATGAAATTAGCTGTTGAAGTAAGTATTTTGTGTGTGTGCATGCACGAGTGTGTGTGTGTCAACTACTCTACGACTGGTTATCACGGAGGAGACGAGACTAGAAAAGATGAGTTGAGGTTGATATTGATAGACATCCACCTGTGAGTACAGCAAGGAAAGTCATTCATGTGCAAATAGAAATGGAAAATTCAGGGCAATCCAAGTCTATATGTTAGTGATTACTTTTGGTTAGATTTCCTGATGTTGATAGTCAATAAAGAGAAAATTTAAAATTTGTCAGATTATTAAACCACAATAGTTCAGTGATATGTGTCCTATATTTTTAATATCCAGATTCTTTTACCTCAGGTAGAAATGTTAGGATTTTTAATATTAAGAGTGCTATTGTCACAGAGCATACTGCCTATGTTTGCTTCTAGATGTCTCATGGTTTCGGGTCTTACATTCAAGTCTTTAATCCATTTTGAGTTGATTTTTGTGCATAGTGCAAGGGAATGGTCTACTTTCATTCTCTTGCATGTGGCTGTCCAGTTTTCCCAACACCATTTATTGAAAAGACTCTCCTTTCTCCATCGCATGCTCTTGGCTCCCTTGTCGAATATTAGCTGTCCATAAACGTGTGGGTTTACTTCTGGGCTCTCAATTTTGTTCCATTGATCTGTGTGTCTGTTTTTGTGCCAGTACCATGCTGTTTTGGTTACTATGGCATTGTAGTATAATTTGAAATCGGGGAGTGTGATACCTCCAGCTTTGTTCTTTTTTCTCAGGAATCCTTTGGCTATTCGGGGTCTTTTGTTGTTCCGTAAAAATTTTAGGATTCTTTGTTCTATTTCTGTAAAACATGTTGTTGGAACTTTGATAGGAATTGCGTTGAATCTATAGATTGCTTTAGGAAGTATGGACATTCTAACAATGTTAATTCTTCCAATCCAAGAGCATGGAATATCTTTCCATTTCTTTGTGTCTTCTTCGATTTCTTTCAACAATGTTTTATAGTTTTCGGTGTACAGATCTTTCACCTCTTTCCTTAAGTTTATTCCTAGGTATTTTAGTGGTGCAGCCACTATGGAAAGCAGTTTGGAGTATCCTCAGAAAATTAAGGATAGATCCACCATATGATCCAGCTATTCTACTGCTGGGCATTTATCCAAAGAACTTGAAAACACAAAGGCATAAAGATACTTGCACCCCTACGTTCATTGCGGCATTATACACAAGAGCCAAGACTTGGAAGCAACCTAGGTGTCCATCAAGGGATGAATGGATAAAGAAAATGTGGTATTTATACACAATGGACTACTACTCAGCCATAAGAAATGACGAAATCCAGCCATTTGTGACAACATGGATGGAACTTGAGGGTATTGTGCTGAGTGAAATAAGTCAGAGGGAGAAAGTCAAATACCATATGATCTCACTCATAAGCAGAAGATAAAAACGACAAAAAAAAAAAGCACACATAGCATTGGAGATTGGACTGATGGTTACCATTGGGGAAGGGGCGAGGGGGGAGGGCAAAAGGGGTGATTAGGGTCACATGTGAGGGGATGCACTATAATTAGTGTTCGGGTGGTGAACATGATGTAATGTATCCAGAATTTGAAATATGATGTACATCCGAAAAAAGTAAAAATTGAAAAAAAAAAAAAAAAAGAATGCTATTTCCGTACTTCTTGGGAAAGCCAACTGGTAGAGATGGCACAATCATTGAGAATTTGATACTTCCCTAACACTGGAGACTTCATTATGATTTGGAAAACAGATAACATTTCATTGGCAAATTTGATAACTATATCCATAAAATAAAAAATTTTTCAGAGTTTTATTTAAACAAAAGTAGTCAGTGGATTGTTTCTGCCAAAACACAGCCAATCTTCTAGATTTGAAAACTATTATACAGCTGCTAGAGCATTGAACATATTCCGTGTGTAATAAAGAGATTAAAAACATTAAATGGTTTGATGCAGCTTTTCTAAAATTGTAGTGGAAACTAGAGGGCAAAAGTTTCAACATGTCTGAATAAGACATCTAGAGCATAGAAGCAAGCATAGTTTGTGTACACAATTATATTTTGTAGAAAGCATGAAGTAGAAGGCTGAAGAATATTTACAAGTTGTACATATGGAAAAACTAAAATGTTCATATAACTCAAAACGGGGTCTTTGTTATTGTATATACTATTCACATTATTCCTATATTAATGACATGATTTCATAATCAAAGTGAATTTGATTAGCATATTTGCAAGAAGACCTCCTTTGACATTCTTGCATTGAACTCTAAAACATTTAATATTTTATTGTTGTCTTTTCAAATTTCTACTTATTTACATTTTTGTCAGTGACATTTTTATTTTCTTGTTACAAAGTTTCGTAGAAAATTTTATTTGTAAGATATGATGTTGAACTCACTATATAGAGCCATATTAATTTCACTTGGCTGCCTCACTTGTGTGTAAATGCCTTGACTCCATAGTCAGAAAAAGTAAGTTTTTTGTGTTATAAAGTTATCTTTACATGCCTTTTTGGGAAGATAAATTTTGTGACTTTAACAGATTCATTTCCAAGAAGGAATGCAAAGTAAGTTTTCCTTGACAAGTGAGAAATCTCTTCATAATTTCTGGGTCCATATTCAATCCAAATATCTTAAATTGCCTGACAAAACTGTCAAACACTTCCTGCCATTCCATATGAATGATAATTATAAGTTAGGATATTCTAATTTATTATATGTAATGAATAAACAAAGAAATCTAATAAAGGTCAAACCAGATGAATGTTTTAACCATTCATCAGCAATGTAGATATAGAGAGCTTGGAAACAATTACAAGCAATATTAATTCTCTTGTCCTTTGAAACTGTTGATAGTTCTTTTCCTTTTCAATGTTTACATTTTATTTTTAGAGTTTAAACACTGTGATGGTGTTTTTAATTTACAGGAAATTTGTGGTCTGCTTTTGTGTCAAATTCCTGGTAGACTTTGAGCATAGCAGAAATTTTGCAAAATACTACACTGGAAGATAGTACAAAATAAAGAAGTGATTATGAGATAAAGACAATGTAGACATAAACATATTTACAAGTTGAGAGAAATGGACATTAAAAGGCATGGAAGTCACTGAAGAAAGAGAGGTAAGGGTTTGGGTAAGCTCCTGAGGTTAGAATTCACCACAGGTGAGCATGGAAGGCGTTTACTCTTGAGATATTTTCTTGTTGAGTCACTCTTGAGTGACAGATTGTGCTCTGAGCTAGGGATAAGTGGTGAACAGAGCCAAATAGAAGAGCTGTCTGTATTTGGAAAAGACGTTAAGAAGACCTGGACTGAGAGTTGTGGAAGAACAAGACTCCCAGGCAGTGCTGAAGGCCCGGGGAGGTTGGAGGAACAGATTTCTCCAGCCGCCGTAAGTTGAAAGGGCACAGGGAAGGAAGGGAGGGCGAGTCCTGACTCAAGATCTGGGGAAGTCTGTGAAAAATTGAGACAAACTGTGAATTATCTTTCAAATACAGTTTTGTGTGTTTTTTCTCATCATTAGCGATTTTTAATATAGTGCATTTTGGGGCCAGATTAAATGTGATTTTAAGCCAAAGGAGTTGTGTGTATTGATTTAACTTTTGTTTATATTCCACTGACAGAAAAATATGTATTAAAAGTAGTTCATTAAAATTAAGCTTATTAAGCATAGTTTAGTGGGTTTATCAGTCAACAATATTCCTCTTTTGCAGATAATAAATTACTATATAAACATTTGTCTTCTGTAACCATGAGTCAAATCCTTGAGTTCAATTGTGATGTAAGGCATAAAATGAGCTTAAAATAGTTTTCATTTAGTGAACATTGTGAATATTTTCAATTGATTAAATCCAGGAGAAGCTGATTTGAGGTAACTAATACATTTTTGCTTATTAAATATCAAAATAGAGTCACATAATTGGTAATGTTTATCTCTATAATACCAATTAATAGCATTGAATGATTGTGTTTAGTTGAAGAGAGTAGGATTTGGGTGCAATGAATTTTTTATTTGGAACTACTATATGCAAGTAAGTTGAGAAGCATTCAGATATATAATCATATAACTGATTCTATCATTAAGATAATTAAAATTAGTAGATTTTGAAATGACTTTGTACTTATTATTAAACACAGTTAATACAATTCACCAAAATGCCTATTGAGATTCTCATCTCAGATTTTATATATATACACAGATTATATATATATATTTACAGATACTATATATATATGTTGTTTTTATATTTAATGACTAAAATGAACCCCACCAGAATTTAAATTCCTTGAGAGAAAGAAGTATACCCTTATATCCTTACATCCATTAGAAATGTACATTATAATACCCAGAACATAGAAGCTGCTAAAAAACAAGGGAATGAAAATTCACATTATAGTCCTTCCCTGTCACATTTAATACACATTTAGATCATTAAAATTAATAATAATGATAAAAACAACTATTTCCCAAAAGATTAAGTTATTTTAGCCAATTGGAAATCTCCTTTTCAGTTACTTTATCTCTAAAATAAGGTGTGGGAAAGATTCCAAAGAAAAGAGTTATATACATATGTATTTCTCTATAGTTGTTACTGAACCTAGTTTAATTATCTTTTTACAGTAGTCTTTGACTCTAACTCAGACAACCTAACCATCTTTGATAAATTAATATCACTTAGAGTCTCAGACTATGATTCACTCCCCCAATTAAACTTTTAGAGCTGTTATTCTACTGGAAACTAACCAAGTTGGAAATATTGTGAAGGAAAAATAAAATAATGCACATATTTTCTCTTAGAAACTGAGAAGATAGAGAAAAGATTAGGACAAACATTTGCCAGGGGAGAAACTATGCAAGAAGATAGGATATACCCAAAATTTACTGTGCGAGTATAACAAAATACCCACTGTGACGGTGATTCAAGAAAGTGGATATTACAAAAGAGATTAGAAAATGGTAGTCAGTTTCTATTAAAATCTTGAAAAATTCTTAGTAATATCATGAACCAGGATGATGTCCTGGGGAACAAACAGGAAATCTGAGTCCAGTTGCTCTGGCATCATGTGGTTGAGTTAATTTCACATCTCAGCATAGTTGCTGCCTGTGCCCGTCATCTAGCCCACTTTGCCTGGCACGTACTAGCAGTGACATATGATTTAATTATGTCGATGCCAGTGCCCAGTGTGTGCTGGCCTTATTCATGATGCTAGAGATATAAGTATCAACAGGATAAAATTTACTTTAACAAGGGCACAAACTGCACAATTTTCTAAGTCTCTGAACTGATGCACAGATTCACAGCATGGATAAGATGGAATCCTTAGAATCATAGAAATGTCAGACCATCTAACTTATCCCTGTATTTAACATTTCTGGATAAGTTGAGAACATTTAAATAAATTACCACGCATTCATTGTGTTATGTGTTCACCACCGTCAAACACTTAAATGGCTCCTCGCTGAAACAGAAAACAACAAGAAAGAGCGACTAAAATTGAGAGGGGTTTCTCTCTCTTAACATAAGGAAAAAAGATTCTTCCAAATTTGATTTTAACTTCTGTTTCCACAAATATAGCAGACAAGATAACCTACAAACACATCAAAAGTCCTCAAATATTTCACAACATCTGCTTAAACGCAAAACTGAACTTGATAGTATCTGGACAATCAGAGCTGCTCAGTGGGAGTTTGACAGTGAAATAAACTATAAAGGACTAGAAAACATTCATAGCAAAAAGGCTATTAAAAAGCAGAATAATTAATAACTGAGCAATTAAAAAATCTGCTTATTATTTAAATATGAAACATACAGAGATATTTATTGTATTAACATCTAGCATCATGATGGCAAAAAATTTTAGTTAAATACAACTCTGTTTTTTAGATTTTATTTTTTTTCCTTTTTCTCCCCAAAGCCCCCCGGTATATAGTTGTATATTGTTCATTGTGGGTCCCTCTAGTTGTGGCACAACTCTGTTTTTTAAGATAGCATTACTGAATGCCGTGTCCACTGTAGATGTTTTCTACAGGTACCGTGAGAGTGCTATTGCATAGCTTGATACATTTAATATTAAAGACATTTGACTGTAGGTGTTTGTTTATTTTCTCATGCTCAGCAGTAGAGAGGACATTTCTGACATCATCATTGCCCAGTGATACATTTTGCAATTTTGTAATTCAAGATGAAATATAACTAGAGGATTTACCATTCTCGGTATCACCTATGATCTCTGTGCAGATAATTCTCAAGTCAATATTCCAACCTTTTCCTAACACCTAAGAAACAGCTGTAAGAACCTAGCCACTTTGTTATATCAAGACCATGGACCCTGTAAATGTTCTTAACTAGCTCTAGTACTTAACCACCATTAAATGTGGGTGACTCACAAATTATATCTCCAGCTTTGTTCCATACTTCTTCACTTCTTACCCAATTTATTGCCGTCATAGCCTAAATTGTCTCTTTACCTACCATTCTTTCTTTTAATCTATTCTCACACCAGTCTTTTTAAAATACAAGTGAGATCACGTCATTGTTTGTTCAAAATCTTCCAATGGCTTCCCATTTGACTCAGGGTGAGTTCCTGTTCTCCCCTACCTGTATGACTTTCCCTCAGACACCCCCATTCTTTGTTCCACAGCTACCGTGGTTTCCTTGATATTTCTCAAAATCTCTAAGCACTTTCTCCTTAAAAGAGCTTTGCACTTGCTCTTTTCTTTACCCTTAACATTCTTTCCTGACTTCTGTAAGATCTTGGTCCAAATGTTATCTCATCAGAGATCTGTTACTCATCACTCTATTTAAAATATCAGTCCCCATGTCACTCTCTATCAGAAGCTTCTTACTCTATTTGGATTTTCTCTATGGCCCATATAGCCACTCAACATATTATATAGAGTTCTTTCTACCACCTCCTCCCATAAGAACACAATCTCCACAAGAACAAGGTCTTTGTGTTGGTCACTAATGTATCACTACTCGCTAGTACAGAGACTGGTATATCACAGAAACTCAATACATATTTGTTGAATGAATGAATATTTGTAAAAATCCTGCAAGTAGATGTAAGAATATCTATTTCTATGATCTGATAGGTGTTTCTATTAATACACTTTAATTTTGATCTCACACTCAACTTACTTTATAAAAGTATAGCTTTCTCTCTGATACTCCCTCTCTGTTTCACTGGCATTATTGAAGATAACACCAGTATCCTTGTTGTGTATAATCAAGTAATTTTTGTTTCACCTCTGACCCGGAACCTCTTTATCCCATAAGGTTTCCAGTGTTCTTAGGATCTATGACATATGATAATTTTGGTGGATGATAGGTTACGATTCTTCAAATGATTGTATTAACACAACTCTAATAATAAAGAGTCTTTGTCTATTAACCATAATTAAGGGAAATATGAACTAAGCTCTCTTATTAAATACATTGACTTGTCCTTGAAAATAAAGACTATTTTTATGTTTAAAAAATGCATTAAAATATTTCTGAGTGGATTTTTAAGAGGTAAAACATCACAATATAGGGAGTTTTGTCTATTCATCATTTTATAGTCCAGAACCTTCCAAACGTTATCTTATAAAGTAGAAGGTACAGCGATAGCTTAGACATTCACTGTTAATTCAATTCAGGAGAGAAGGACCAATTACAGAACAGATGGAAGGTGTTGGTTATTCAGGTTGCAGATTTAAGTGAGTGCTTGAAACTGGGTGCTAGTATAACCTCCCATCCAGAGCAAGCAAATGTCTTAACGTGATCCAAAAGAAAGACCTCATAGTTTCTCCAGTTGTGGAGAACTCACTAATGCTGTGCATTTATCATCAACATGCATTGACTGGATTTCTATCAAGTACCAGGATTTGTTCTAAGTTATATGGTTTCAGCTTTAGATGAGACAGAAGGGAACGGTTCCTTGGAACTCACATAGTATTAGGGAAAGACAAACATTACACGTATTACAATAAATAAGATAATTTTTATTGTGAAATTAAAGTATAAGATGGTAGGGAGAAACTGGGAAATAAATTTGTAACAGTTGTTAAGACAAGGCTCCCTGAGAAGGTAGCTCGTGAGCTGAGAACTAAGTAAGAAGAAGGAATGAGCTGTGAGAAATTTCAGAGAAGGGTATTCCAGTGAACGTGAAAAGAGCGTGCAAATATCCGATATGTCAAGGAGCAGCAACAAATGTCCAATGTGCCTGGAGCAAAGTGGCAATAAAAAGAGAGTTTTCTGGGCTGGAGCTTGAGTTGGAGATAGATTATAGCAAGATCCAGTGCCAGGCTGAGCCCTATTGGAGACCGAGGCAAAGGAAACACATCAGCCATATTGATCTTGTTTTTATTGAAACTTTTTGGTACTTTATTTATTCTTCATTTTTCATTCATTTGAGTTTTTAAAATGTAGACTAATTTATTATATATATTCATTACTGATTTACCTGGTCCATTCATAAATTTCTGCCCGAGGCAGGTGCCTCACTGGCCGTCCCCTAGTCCCGGGCCTCCTACAACCTTGTCCTCCTACGTCCTTGTCACGATCCAGAACTGCCTTCAAATGTCACTTCCTAAGAGTGCTCTTCCCCAACAAGCCTATGCCGCCTGTGCATAATCTTCACAACCCCTCCACATTCTGAATCGGTTTAGATAGATCTGCTAATAAATATTTGAATTTCATTTCCAAGCAAATAACATTGCATTTACATTATCTAATTTAAGATTTCCTATATTATTGCTATTGGTATTATGGTTTAAAATGAAGATCTCAAAGAATTATGATCATGATGCTTATACTTAGTCAAATGCAACCTCAAAAGGTTTGCTAGATACATGATGGATCAGTAGTGCTAAATATAGATTTTGGGGAAATGAAGCTTTTAAATTTGGAGGCCTTCTTTTAGGAAAAAAGCTTATAAAATTACAAATAGAAAAACTGCCATGAAAGTAAATATTTATTTATGATGAGAAAAAAATTAAACTTGAGCTTTAGAGATACAGTTTCTTTCTTCTGACATGTCTTTATGCCTTTTCTCAGAAATTTTTCAAAGAAATACTTCCTAATTCCCACCTCTCTACCTAGAATAGTCCCCAACATTCAGTGACTGCAGGACTCGCAGGGGCTCCTGCAAGTGGAGGCCCTAAAGCTCAAAATGTTATTAATTAGTTTAATGGTAAATCCACTTCTGTGTCTCAGATAGGGTTCCAGCAGGAAACGGAGATAACTCAGGATCACCATACCAGAGGGGCTAATGGCCCAAGAAAGGATGTAAGGCCCCCAGGGATCAGTGAAACAAGAAGCCATCACCATCACCACTCTCAGAGGCCAGGGAAGGACAAAGTGCTTCAGAAGATCCTGAGCGCTGGGGCCTGGCGAGATGGAGTGGAGGAGCGAGTGGTTCTCTGATCCCAGGCCACTGCCTCCTCCAGGAGGGACCCAAAAGATAGCCAGAGGGCAAAGGAACCCCAGAGCTACTGTGGTGAGAAATCAGCTTTCCTGCCTAAGCAAAGGCAGAGAGGAGTGAAGAATGGAGGGCCCAAGGGAAAACATCCAGCCCTCGGGGTGGTTGACTGTTTCCAGTCTGCTGAAACTGATTACTCTTTGTATCATCTGAAACATTTCTTCTAGCATTTGACTTCTTACCTGTGACAAATAGTCTGACAATAAGGGTGATTTAAAAGTAAATTTATGAAAGAATCAAAAAATATTGAGGCAAATTTCCCATCTTGAAGAAAAAAAGTTTATGGGGGTTTCTCTAAAGACTTAATATATAAGAGACATAACTAGAAAGTAATAAAATCTGAAAGAATGGAAGTGCCTTATACACAAACCACATTATTTTTTCTCCTACTGTTTTAATGGGAGATATTATATAACAAATTTTTATTCTTTCTGTTCCTTCTAGGACTGGCTTAACAAGATCTTTAGTTCTTCATTTTCTTATTTTCTCTGTGATTCAAAATGGAAATGCTTGACTACATGAACGATTATTATTGGTGTGGAATTTATCACTGATATATAATGGTGAGCTGTGGCTCTGAGTCATTGAGAAGTTGATACTAAGTAGTTTCAATTATTTGAATTTACTTACGAAACCCCTAATTTGCTCACTGTCTTATAAGCTTTGCTTACTTTTGATTGGGGTGTAACACTATCATGTAAAAGAATCAAATGTTTATTAACCTTAAAAATGTCCTTCTGAAAATAAAACATAAAGTCTATACCTTCATTAAAGTTTAAGATAAAAATAGCAAACACACATTTTAAAAAATAAGATTCCTCAAAGATGAGATCAAATTTGCTGCATTAATGAACTGAACAATTCATTAGTTGCACAGGAAACCCAATCAATGATCAGGGCAGTTATTTATGAGTAAGCAGAAACAGAAAATGTGGTGGCCCCTCCCTTTTGCCCACGTCAAATCTCCAGAGGATATTTTGGTAACTGCCCTCACTTTTAAGGTTGGCAAAGGTTAGAATAGTCAATTAATAGGCCTCAACTGTTCCAAAATGTTCAATTAGATGAATATGACACAGCTCTGGAAAAGTACTGAGTCCAAGTTTGAAGAAGGATATGGAAAGTTCAAGACAGATACAACTGGGAAAAATTAGGAGAGATTTGATACAATCCTTTAAATCCAGGGAAAAAACACCTTAGGAATAAATAAATTAGAAATTATAAAGAAAATTTTAAATTTAAGAATTAGAAATAGAGCATTTATTGACCCTTTGGCTGAGCAAGGGGAGGATGGGAAGAAATGGTGGTTCTGCTCAATAATGAAATTTAACCAATCAAAATGTGAATCACATTAAAAAATACTCAAAAGAGAGAGAAGCTGTTGCAGAAGTAGTAGTGTTTAAGAAATACAATTTGAACAAAATCTCCCGACCCAGAAAACGTCTTCACAAAGGTAGAGGAGAAAGAAAACAATTTTATTATTGAAAAAGAATTAAACCAGAATGGAAAGTACATCACAGGCAATCTGCTAAAAGATTGCAAAGAAAGAAATCTTCAACTTTTCTATAGCCAAGAAGATACAACCCATTACATCCATCTCGAGATAAACAACAACCAGTCCTCAAGTAAAAGGACTTCACAGCACCATTTGCCATACAACATTCATCCTAATCTCACCTGGTAATTGGGGTGACCACCTGTTTTAAGTTAATTGGCCTTATCCAAAGGAACAATGAACTTCTCCCGTCTTCATGACAAGAGAGAGTCTCGCCACTTGTCAGTCCATAGGCACTGCTGAAGTTGGTTTCTCCCACAGAAACTGGGAGATAGACAGCAGGCTTGCATTTCAGAAGATGGTCCCCACGTCCTTGAGGTCCTTGAGGAAGACTCTGCTGTCAAGAGGCTTATTTAGCTTTTAAAAAGATTTATATACATTTCAGAGACAAAGAACTGACAATGACGAAGTTTTTTAAAGTAAATGGTCTAAGCAAAGGAAGAGGGATGTTTCTTCCCTTACTTTCAGCAGGGAGAATTGAGCCTCTTTTTAAAAACTTATGTTTCCCTGACAGTGGAAATGTTTGTATTGCTGTTCACCTACTGTTTGTAATAATTCTTTCTGGATAGTGAGATGCGTGATTTGGTGGAGGGTTTCCTCATAGTTCTACTTCTCTATATATCTATTTCGACTTAAAAATGAACATGTGTCATTTTAATGACAAACAAATAGATGCATCAAAATTGTAACAACCTATTCCTCACCTGAAATCTATGGAATCAGAACCTCAGAGAATAATTTGGGAAATCTGCTTTTTCAATAAACTCCAAAGTATTTGTTTTAAACCTTAACGTTTGAGATTCATGACATCATATTTTAGTAATTCAGTAGTTAAATCATTCATTTATTGAACAAGCATTTTTTTAAAAAACATCTATTTTACAGGAACTATATTAGATGATAGGTGTCTAGTAATAAAATTAAAAGACCAATTTCCAGACTTCAAAGCACCCACAATCTGATAAGGGGAAAAATGGAGAGAGGACTTTGCAATACACCCACTGAAATCATAACAAACATTTGAGGAGGTCCCTGAGGAAGCACAGAGAACTCACTCTAGGAGAGTGCAGAAATGCATCAGAGAAAAGAGCACTTCTGGAGTGTCAGGAAAGGGCAGAAGTGTGCCAGGTATGTACACAAAGGAAAGCACATTCCTGGTAGGAAACTCGGACCCAAAGAGGATCTTAGGATGCTATTTTAAGAACTTTTTCTCTCATTTGTCAATTAGAAGATAAGATCTAATAATGAGGCAAAGCTGTCAAAGGAGAATCTCTACTTCTTCCTTCCATAAAAATGCATGTTTTAAATATAACCAATTACATTTACATATAGCTAAGTTCATTTGATTAGAAATTCATTTTGGGATCATCTTAATAGTTTTGTCATTTCTAAAACCCTTGAATTAAAGAACCCCTGCAAATGTTGTTGAATGGGTGAACTTCCGTGAAGTGAACTCAACAAATCATGTGGTGATAATTTTGGTGTCAGACAAGAGCAAATCCATTTTGACTGTGTCACATTAAAAAATAGATGCACCAAGACTTAAGTTGAATGCCAACATTTGATAATTTTGGATACGTAGCTGGTGGCACTTCACATTTTTGGATGATGCATTGAATGAATCTTTTTCTTTATTTTCTTTTTTCCCTCTTTTCTTTCCTCTTTCTCTCCTTCCTTTCTAGTTTTGATAAATATTTCTCTGTGTGTTTAGTCCAAGAAAATATAGTTTCTCTTGTACATTAGTTGCTTGAGGGAAAAATTAAAATAGTACCTATATAATAATTCATTTAAAAAATGATCTTTTTGCCAGTAATATCACAATTTCAGTCAGAGGAAAATTTATTAAAATCTTTGATATTTTCCCATAAACTAGAATATATAAGATATTTTTATTTATGTAGTGCACCACAGAATAATATGCTTTGTAGTTGATACAACAGGTAAAACAGAAAATAGTTAATATCTGGCTAGTGTATGGAACGATTTATTAGTGTCTTACAAGTCATTTATGTTCATATAGTTCTTATTTCTTTACAGTATTCAGGCTTTTTGAACCAATTTTACAATGAAGTCTACTACTTTTAACGAAAAATATAATAAATCCATGTATACAGAGGAAACTGATGGAAAACTAAAATCCATTATCATAATGCACTAAAAATTATTATGAGGAAAAGACAATTACTCTTTTTCATAAAATTTGATGATAGTCAATTACTGAGCTGAGTTGATACTGAAATTTTCAGAGGAAAACTAATTCTTCAAAGCTTCACAACCTCACTGTAGAAAACACTGAGAATGGCTTATTTCTGCACATGGAAATAGAAAATTTGAAGTGTTAAAATACTTTTATGTTTGAAAATAATTTTATTGTTTAATTCTACTTTTCTGATGTCTTCTAAGGTAGAAGGTTTCATTTCGTATTAATTTTTACATGTAAAATGAAAATGCAAACATTCTAATATTAACCCTTAAGTTATTCGGGGAGCTGTAATCCAGCGCAGTTATCGATCCACCTTTGATTTCTCCTGTGCTTTCAGTTGCTTACTTCTGCCCATTATGTCTTAGAATCTGAACCCACAAGAGGGGTTATAAGATAGAGCCAGCTAGCTGTTCACCAAATTTTCTCTCTACCTAGGTAAATAATTTTATGCCACTTCCAATTCTTGCATGTGACTTCATCTATGAATGTGAGTGGAAGTGAGGAATGACACTTTGGGACAAAGGCTTTTGAGAAAGCATGTTATCTCAGATAAAACTGTATTCTCCTTGAGCTGACCAGATATGGAGGACAAGGTGGCCAAGGGAATGACAAAGATGTAAGATGGAAAAACAGGCTGGATCCTTGACTCACTATACAGAAGGGGACCACCTACCAACAAACAGCCCCCACCTTCATCTATTGCCTGAGAGCAAAATGCGCTTGTATCCTGTGTACACCATTTTACATTAAGCATCTCTTTATTATTCTTATATTTATTCATATTATATTTATTATATGAATATAAAATATTTATATTTATTATTATAAATAATATAATTTTATCCAATATTTTATATAATATTATAAATTATTATAAATTTATAATTTAATTAATACAATATATATCTAAATGGGTCAATTTTGAATTATTTAACAATTGTCATAAAATTTATAGGTGAGATAATCTAATGAGCACTTTTGGATAATTGCTTGATTCAATTTTCTATATACTCCCTCCCCCTCATGTTATTAGAAATAGAGAAATTTAAACTTCTTTTCGTCCAAAGATGACATCCTTAAAAAATATATTTTTGCAGAATCCCTCAAGACAAAAAAAGCATGTTAGTAACTCTAGGAAAACACTTTTCATCACATTCACCCATATGAGAAATTGCTCTCCACACTCTACATATAAATGTATGATTTGTAAATAATGAAGCTAAGAGCCCTCGTGAAATAACAGGAAAACAAACTCATTCATTTAAATGAAGGATTTTGTTTACAAGACATACATTATCAAAGATGCATTATCTTCGCTCACGTTGGTTAGCTAAGGTTCAGTTAACTGAAATAAATAATATTTGTTATCAAAAGAAAAGTGAAAGATATCACTTGTGGCTGACAGGGGAGAAATTGACTTAGCAGTGTTAGTACCCTTTTGTGAAGACTTCTAACAGTTACAGTATTGGAAAATACAGCTCAAGCTTAATTGTTTCTACTTTAGTCAGGCATCTAGTACTAAAGACAAAATAAATGAAGATTAAAAAAGTGTGGAAAAAATAATTCTACAGTAAAGTACAAATTTCAAATCATAGTTTTAATAAAAAGAAACAGTAAGTCTGTATTGAATATGAAATAAATTTGATCTAGAAAGCAATGTAGAAAATTTTCTTGTCAACAATTAAAAGGTTTCGTAGATGGGAAATCCTTTTTAAGTTCACATTATAATGCCAAAAACCTATACATTAGAAGTATAGTTAATATACAATTTCTACTGTACATTTACATTCATTGTTGTATTTCTATAAAGTAAATATGGTAGATGAGGTTTTGTAATACTCAAATAATAAAAAATTCCTAAGTCATGAAATTTTTTAACAAAATCTGACAATCAATTAGCTTTGTCTATATTGACTATTAACTGGATTGATTTTGTGTGTGGGCTGCAGACTTAACCTTGGCATTAAGGTGGATTCACACTCACTGAAATGTGAAAATGTTTGTGATTTCCAAAGTCTCATGTAACTTCGTTTCTGGTACACAATAACATAACCAGGCAAAGATATATCAAGTATGATTTGACTCGATGAAGTGAAATAAGATTTTCAGTGAAAACCTGCAAATCAGTATGAAGGTAGCCACTATCCCAATTTTAGTTATTCTCCAGAGGATTTTTTTTCCTCATTCTATGCTTAGTACAAAATCCAAGCAAATTATTTCAAGACTGGAGGCATGTACATGTGTAAGGAGAATAGCATGAAATATGCTCTTTCGTTTTCATGTAATTTAAAAGATCAGATACGGCATCATCTTCATGCTTGCTTCACAATATGGACAGAATCCAGTGGGATTCAATAAACGAGAAAAAGAAGATGTGCTTATGGTGGGTAAACTAATACACTACAGTTAAAAATCGGGGAGTTATGCTCAATTTGGCCAAAGTACATGAATATAGCTTAGTAGTAAGACTGGAAGTCCAGTTCAGGGTAGTAAGGATACTAAGTATACTAAGTAGTAAGTATACTAAGTACATTAAGTATTACTAAGTATTACTAAGTAAGTAGTAATTATACTAAGTATAATCTATACTTTTCAAAGCTTATTCACATGCTCTTTGATTTCCGTAGTCATTTCTAGAGTTAGAGAAATATTATTTGCTTGCAATTGGACCCAGAAGACAGGTTATAGCTTAAAGAGGTAGGGCAGATTAAAGATATAATAAGGACAAAAATCCTATTTCTCCACCATTCTTATATTCCAAGCTTTAATTTGTAATACTAAAAAGTGTTATGGACAGGGTCCAGCCCGGTGACGCAGTGGTTAAGTTCTCACATTCCACTTCAGTGGCTCGAGTTTTGCCAGTTCGGATCCCGGGGGAGGACTTACACATCACTGATCAAGCCACGCTGTGGCAGGTGTCCAACATATAAAGTAGAGGAAGATAGGCCTGGATGTTAGCTCAGGGCCAGTCTTTCTCAGCAAAAAAGAGGATGATTGGCAACAGATGTTAGATCAGGGCTAATCTTCCTCAAAAAAAAAATGTTATAGACATATGTTAGATTCATTTGTTAGATTCATTGGCCACCCAGTTTCAAATTACAAAGGAGTCTCACGTATTTGTACTGGTCATCAGTAGAAGAGAACAGAAAATAGTGTTTACTCTTTATCCCTCCCTCTGCCAGTCAAATGAAAGTATGTATATGGGCATATGGATATATACATATGCAAATATGCCCCCCCACATCACAACTATAGAGTATCTTTAAGCAAATTTGAAAAAGGCAATCCCTCTTAGGGGATACAGCTCTGCAGGAGCATGCCTTAGTGAAGAGATGAAGGCTTTTGCAAAGAAGAGAAGGTACGTGAGTTCGTACAGGCAGAGTGTCACAGTATATATGTCAGCCCTCCATCGTCCGCTCAGCTGGGTCCCTTTGTAAAGTGCATAAATTTCATCATCATAGCCAGACATATAGATACAATAGTATGAAGATCAGTCAGTTCCTTATTTCAGGGTCTATGATATCATACCAATTGTAAAGAAAAGACAGATGGTAGTGGGGGAAACTGTGGAGTCCCAGCATTTTCCTAGTCCGGCTAACTTGCACTTGTGCAGGAGCAAGTTACTACCCAGGCTTTAGCAGTATTCCTGCGTATATGTTCCCGAAGTTGGCAGGATGGCCTTGGCTGTGTCAGCAAGTCCACTTCCCATGTCCTCCTGACTCAACAGTTGGATTCTATCTTTGTTAACTGTCCTTATATTATTTCCCCTCATTGTCCCCTACCCTAGTTCCTGGCCCATTTTGATGCTCCTTGTTGGAGATCTGATTGTCAGTTGGAGAAGAGGATAGGGCCATCAAGGTGCTCTGCCTCCAAGTTGACCATTCACTTCTTGTTTGAGGGGGGATCACTCTCAGACATAGATAGAGCTGTATTTATACATTTAGATATATTTTACTCAAAATATTTGAACTGCTAAAAATTTAATTTGCCAATGCTAGCCTTATTATGGTAAAAATGTCTTCTTCCTGCACCGTATTTCACAATTAGGTCTCCTTTTTAATGGCCTTCAGAGGAACTATAAAGAGTTTCTCCTTATTTGCTTATTGTTTGCTTTTGAGATGAAACGTTCCCTCCCTTTTCTAATGGATCCCTTGACTACCTTCAGAGAGACTGTCTTCAGTGCCTGTGGGAGCCTGTTCCACTGTATGCCACATTCACGTGGGCACTGGCTACCGTAGAGGAGGTGGCCCACTTAGAATATCAGCCAGTCTTAAGGTAAAGAAGATAATGGGTGTCGGTTCCAGTGTTCTGTCCATAGACTTACTAGGCTTTACAAACTCAGAAACTGTACTAAGAAAACCAGAGAGAAAATGGAAATGACTAAAGTTAAAATTTACAGTGGGGGCAACTACCAACCTACAGAAATCAAAAGGATTACTAGAGACTACTATGAACAACTTTATGCCAACGAATTAGAAAACCTAGATGAAATGAACAAATTCTTAGAAGCACACAAATTACCAAATTGACTCAAGAAGAAATGGAAAATATCACCAGACCCACAACAAGCAAAGAAATTGAATCAGTATTCAAAAATCTTTCATCAAAGAATGGCCTAAGGCCAGATGGCTCCACTAGAGAATTCTACCAAATATTTCTAAACTCTTCCCAAAAAATAGAAGAGGAGGAAAGACTTCTTAGTTAAATCTATGAAGCAATTATTGTTCTGATACCAAAGCCAGATAAAGACATCACAGGAAAAGAAAACTACGGATCGTCAATACACCTTATGAAAATAATGCAAAGATCTTCCAAACTATACTAGTAAAGTGAATCCAACAGCATATTGAAAGGATTATACGTCATAGCCAAATCACATATATCCCAGCTCTGGGATTTCAGAATCCATGTGCTTCTAATTAAGAAACTCAATCAATGTAACACACTTTAGTATAATGAAGGAAAGAAACCATGTGGCCATCTCAACTGATGCGGAAAAAGCATTTGACAAAATACAACAACCCATCATGATAAAATGATTCAGACACCTTAAAATAGAGGAAAACATCCCCAAGCAGAAAAGGGCATTTATAGAAAACCTACAGCTAACATCATACTCAACAGTGAAAAACTGAATGTTTTCCCCCTAATATCTGGAACCAGGCAAGGATCTTTCATCATTGCTATTCAATATAGTACTCGAGGTTCTGGTCAGAGCTCTCAGGCACAAAAAAGAAATAAAAAGCAGCCAGAGAAGATATTTATGACATTAGATTAAGAAAAGTTTTCTTAGATACACTAGTCAGTATTCATAAAAGAACAATGTGGAATAATCGACTTCATGAAAATAAAACAAACAAACATACAAAAAAACCTATTCTTCAAAAGACACTGTTAAGAAAATGAATAGGCAAGTTATAGACTGGAAGAAAATATTTGCAAATTATATATCTGATAAAGAACTTGCATCCAGAATATGTGAAAAATTCCTAAAAGCTAATAATAATAATAAATACCCCAATACAAAAATGGGTCAATATTTGAATAGGCATTATACCAAGGAAGATATACAAATAACCAACATATATAAAGATAACAACTATAGGAAAAGATGCACATTAATAGTCATTAGGAAAACGTTAACTTAATTATAACAAATAGGAACATGTGGAGGAAATGCTCCTCTCATACCATTCTGATGAGACTGTGAAAAGGTACAGCCACTTTAGAGAGAGCTCCTCAGTTTTTAAGTAGGTTAAACACTCATGCACGTTACGATCTAGCCATTCTACTCCTAGATACTTCCTGAAGAGAAAAGAAAACAAAAACATGTACACAAATATTTATAGCCTCTTTTTTTAATAGTCCCAAACTGGAAACAATTTAAATATCCATCAAAAGGTGAATGGTGTCAAGAACTGTGAAGAGTCTGAGTTTTCACTCTACTTTCAAGCTCAAAATTAGCCTGCCACAGTTTCATGGATGCTGGTCAAGGACGTGAAACTTATGGGTAGGAGACAATGGATATTGTCACCCAGAGCACAGCAAGCAGCACGAGTTCCATGTTCACACCTGTTTTCCAGATGCAAATTTAATGTAACTGTTTAAGTTAACTTAATGTATGTATCACTAGCACCAACGAGTCTAACTAATACAGAGGTTGGTACTGGGAAAGGCGTGTTGAAAGTGACATTCCTAATCTAAATTGACTGGGCTGACCCGAGGAATGTCAGGGTCAATGAAACTCCTTTGTCATGACTAGGAACTTGGTAGTCATTGATTTCGGTTTTATTGGCTATTCTCTTTTTTGGAATCTGAGCAGTTTAGGACTATAGTTCCTTACTAATGGGAAACTTATGCAAATACATTTTAAGTGAAGTTTTACCATCTTCTTGTACTGTGTTTTATAGACCTATGCTGTAATAATTCAGACTAGAAATAGAAAAAGAAGTAAGAGCACACTGCTACATGATATATTAGCCACTAGAAACCTGAAACATAAGACTTGGACTGTGAACCTTTGCTGATGGGAAGTTTGAAACCTCTAGTCAATTTCCATATTATTAATATTACAGAGAACAAAAAAAGAACTTTTGTCATTGATCCAAGTGGAATATGGAAGCATAAATGAAGGTTTCCAGTGTAGATCTACCGTTGAGAGTGAGAAGAGAATGTCCCTGGCCAGGGATCACGTGAAGAGCCTGTAGGCAGATGCATAAGGAAAGTGGTGAGGTGCTGGAATAGGGAAAAATAAGTAACATGATTGGATATGATGCTGTGTAGGGCTCTGACAACTTTTGAAATGTCCACCCACTCACTAATGAAGAGTTAAAACATTTCATAGGCTATGATCTTGCTTCAGGGTAGATTTATACTTTAATGGATTAAGATAATTTCAGACATTTCTTCCATTCTGCCAGTCCTGCCTCTTCAATATTCTTTTCTAGTGCTTGCAATCACAAATAAATGAGTATCATAAACTTGCCATCTCACTGGGGAAATGATAATATTTTGTAGTATTAAAGATGCTATTAAAAATAAAGAATCAAAAAGGAGAATAAAGGTAATATTCAGAAATGATAGCATCTCTGAAGCACTGAGAAAGACATATGTAATCATCAATATTTCAGTAGAAAGAAGCCATAGTAATATTATTTAAATTTATTATATGCAATTCAAAGCATAATTGTCTTACCAATCAACTCTTATTCAGGATTGTGTGATAATTAATTTATATTCTCTTAAAACACACGAGCTGACAGTTACGAGATATGCCTCTGGAATATTTTGGATGAGATCTTAAGAATCCATTGAGAGATTGAAGACTTACTGTCGAAGAATGTGTATACATCTTTTGCTATATATTCACCTAGAAAACAGAAGATGGTGATTTCATGTAGGTCTACCTTAGTGCACTTAAAAAACATTTGAAATTATTTCCATAAGATTAATTCATAAGGTTCTCCCTGAGGCTGATATATTTATGGCATAGGTAGAAAATGAAAGTAGAGGATAAGTAGAAAAGAGGATTACATTCAATGTGCAAGTAAGCTGGATATTTTATTTCAAAAATCCAGTCTCATAAATAATATTTCTTGACAGCACCATCGTTCCATTCTCCTGAGCTCAGTACATTCGAGTCAACATTGTTTGTTCTTGGTTTTCATGCTTCCCTTATCTGCTCTTTCCTAGTTCCTGTTTCCTGCCACCTCCCAGTTTTCACCAGTTTAAATATGTTACCCGCACATTTTGCCTCTAATCATGCATCTCCACAGCTCCTGTCCTGGTTCGTGCTCTCATTACAACGCAACTAGACAATTATTTTAGCTCTAATTTGTTCCCATGTTGCCAGACTCTCCTCTCTTCTAAATCTGGCTGTCAGATCACTTTTCTGGACTTGTCTCCAACTGCTTTCTCCCTAAATATATTTGTAAGTTCTAGCTGCATGAAGTTAAAAATAAGCTTTGTAATGTTTTTTAAAAAATTAATAAACAATGTTCATTGAAGTGGCATTTATATAATTAAAAAGTATAAGTGACATATTTTCAATAACAGAACCTTAAAAATATCAAGGTATAATCAACAAAAGGAATATTTGCCATCATTGCAAAAATATATTTCCCAGACTTTTAATTGACACTGATATATTTTTAGAAGAAAATGTAAATATTTAAAAGTGTATATTAAACACTGTATACACTGTATTTAATTTATTATGCCAACTATATTTAATGTATTGCAGAAGATAAGAGCCTCTAGCTTCTAGAGCCAGGTTGTCCATGTTTGAATCTGGGCTAAAATACCTATGAGCTCTGAAAAACCTAGTTAACTTCTCTGTTTTCTCATCCACAAAATACAGATAATAGTAGCATCAATTTCAGGGATGCGATGTGATGACTAAATGAGTTAATACTACTAAATCCTTATAATGGAGACCCTGGCATGGTAATTGAGGACATATGTATATAATTATTAATAATAATTTTATAAGTTTATCATTATTTATAAATAAAATGAATATATATTTATATATTTCTTCATGCAAATTTTCTGAAGTAACCAGAGATATTTTTATTACAATTATATTTGCTATAATCACTAAGTGCTTCTTATATTTTGGATACATTCAATGCAATTATCACACCATTATTTTATTTATTCATTTTATGAGTTAAAAAACAGAGGGTAAGTATTTTCAAATTATAACTCCAAAGTTTTATGTTTAGAATTCACTCAGTGAGGACTGGAATCTTAAAATGTTGGCATATAAAGCCTATATTTTTCTTACTGTGTAATTCTGCTTTACCAAACCTGAGCAAGAGGAGAAAAAATAAAATAAATGCATGGTTAAAACTACCATAAAAATGACACCATTTATGAAATGTAAAATTCATATACTTACTCTCAAATGTAAAGGTACACCTTTTCAGCTCACTTGTTGCAATTTTTCCACTTTTTTTTGTCTTATGAGGTCATAATGCCACGTTCTTCTCAAGGTCTCTCAGTGGTGCCACTCTCCTCTCTCTACTTTTTCAACTTAAGCTACTTGGAACGTATTATGGTTACTTTACTGAAGCGACTATGAACTACCTCCACCCTCCTGTGATCCATGGCCAGACCATCGCCAGGGGCAATTTTGTCCTTTTCTTCTCTGGGCCTGCAAGAGAGGAGCTTACGATTGTTGAGAAGAATCATGCACTTGCCAAAGTAGTTTTATTTTAAAATTTGTGATTTTAAAATTAAATGGACACTCCACTTTGCCACTTTGTAGCATCACCACATTTTTCGCGTAAAACACATTAACCTACGTCTGCAAACTCCGTGTTCTCCACGCTTTGCTCGCTCTTTTCATTACTCTGCTTCAGACTGTGGTAGTTGTGGAGGCTTCTCTTTTCAATACTGTGACGTCTCTTCACATATCTCCTGTCCTCCTTTGTCCACCTGGAGTGTATTATTCTCAAGATGTTGGTAAAGGCACAAGAGGGCAAATGGAAAAATGCAAGACCTCTTATGGCCTGGAATCAGAACCAGCATGCTCCATCCACCTAAATTCAACTGGCTGGAGAAGTTACACAGTCAGAGCCAAAGGAAAGCAGAAGGGAGCACACTCATTCTGCCACTGAGCCATGGCGGGGTGTAAATGCAGGGAGTGGTGGAGACATGGAGCCAACAGTGAAACCTACCAAATGTGTGATAGTTAGCAGTATTTAATTTTATATCTACTGGAAAAAATAAAAGGTTGTTTCAGGGGCTAGAGGAACAAGACCAATCCAGAAGATTACAGTATTTTATAGTACCTTTTCCAAAGAGTGAATTAATTCATTTTAATAGTCAATTAAATGCTATGACCCAAACTCAATTCATGATACTTTTTAAAAAATTTTATCTTTTTTTTTCTCATGAGGTGAACCAATTAGACTTCAGTCTATTTCATATTTAATTCCTTTGTTCAGTATATTGTGAAGAAATCTTGGCCCAAAATATCCTGAAATCTTTAGGAAGTGAATTATGTACAATTAGCTTCATTGCATTATGCTGGTAGTACGCATATTTAGTATAACTACAAGACATTAAGCATTTCAGTCTGAAGCTGTAGATGACACAAAAGATTTCAACACAAATCCCCAAAACAACTCCCATGGCCTCACTTCTGTCATCTTTGGTTATCTTGGGCCAAGCTCCCTTGCCTTCCATTGATTCTGTCTTTTCTTGGCCCCTTCCTACTGGGAAGTCAGGGCTGAAAGGCTCAGGTTTGTATGTCACTTCTCCTTCCCAGACTGCTTCTCAGGAACAATGTCTCAACAAAATCTGTATAAAATATGTAACAAAGAATACAGAAATAGATGAAACACTTAAAAAAGTCATAGTTGGTACTTTTATTTTTGTACTGTTTTCAATTTGTTATTTTATTTAAAAATAGCTCAAAGGATAATCAGTTGCACTAAGATTTCTTTCACTGATCTATTTTTTAAATAATTTTTATTCATTAAAAAATCTATATTGAGAAAGTATTTTTAAAGTAACAAAAAGCATTTTCATGGTCCTCAATTTTTATACATTATAAAATGAATGTAGAATAAAAATTCACATCTATCTAATTTTAATCTGCTGTGGGTTAGGAGAAACTAAATATTTGAGACTTTCATAGAAGAAGATAAAGAGAAAAAAATAACGTGGTCAAAGATGATAACTTAGAAGCAGAGTGAGGAAAGGATTTGAGAAGAAGTCTGCTTTTAGAAGATGAGATTACATCATACTTTGCTAAAATAGACTAGAGACTTGGAAAATAAGAGGCAAACATTGCAATTATTTTACATGTTCTGAAATTCTTTAACATGTCATTGATATAATTTGACAAAATACCAAAAAAGTTAGCATGCTGGCAGATCATTTTTATATCAATCCTGCAAATGTATGCCGGAACATTGCACCGTCTGCCGTGTAAGCTTCTGTAAAGAGAAGGACAATAGACATTTCTGGACATTCGTGTTAAAACGCAGTTCAAAGGGATATACTGTATCAAAGGGAAAGGAACCAAAATAAGTAGACTAGGAAGAAGGTTATAGTTCAGAACAAGACAGAATAAGAATAAAAGCTGGATCTTTTCATCATACCCTGATTTCAATGTGTTTAGAAATATTTACATAGAAAGCTAATATTCCTTACACATGTCAAGTAAAACAAATCTTCTTCAGACCATTCCTGAGAATGACTAACAGATTAAGAAACCTGTTGTTGGGCTGCATTCATTAATTAAATGTATTGTGGATATTTCCATATTGTAGGGAATGAAAACTGATGAAAGTATTTTTATGTTAATTAATTTAAATATTTGTAGAAAACAGTTTATAAGTATCAAAGTATTGTTTTATAAAATATACGTTATTCTCTAAATACATGCATTTTGTTGTCAAGTTATTTATGGCATGAGTCCAAGGACGGTTTTAGATAGCTGTGCAGTATTAATACTCTGGCTTTAGATAACTGTCTCTCTCTTAATTAACTCAACTCTCTTTCTTAGAAATATGTCAATGCCTAGATCAGTAAATAACACACACACACACAACCCCCTCCTTCAGAAGGAAAAATAGGAAGATCCATTGCTTCTTTTTCTTCTCCAGGAAGAGGTTTTCCTTTGACTGCTTCTCAGCTGACGTCAGTACCTGACTGTGCAACTCATTATCTGGAAGAGTTACAAAATGTCTAGCTGAGCAAATCAGAGCTTCCCCTGGACTCACGAATTCCAATGTCCCCTTGTGGAAACTGAAAATTCATTTCTTCAATTTTGTATTTAGATCTTTTTTATAATTTAAGAAAACTAAGTAAATAGGAATTTATTTGGCCATATGAACATAAAAAGCATAACACTCATAATAATTTGGGTTAAAATACTCTTGCTTTCACCATCCAGAGATTTGTAGTGTTTGTTTTAATTATCCTATAAAATACTTGAGACTTTTATTTTTAGCTTTGAGTGTTTGTACACACAGCTATATATACAACTGTAATGAGCTTAATGGTAGCCCTCCAGAAGATTCTTCCACATCCTAATCCCAAGATTCTGAGAATATTACTTTGGGTAGCAAAAGATGTGATTAAGTTAAGCATTTTGAGAGGAGGCAGTTATCCTGGAGTTACACAGATCAGCCCTAAATCCAATGGGTCTCCTTGTACAAGTGAGGAGAGGGTGATTGCACACCTGGAGGAGCCAACGTGAGCATAAGCTTAGAAGCTGGAGTGATTGGGGGGGGTACGGCTGCAAGCCAAGGAGTGCCGACAGCCACTAGAAGCTGGCAGAGGCAAAGACAAAATTCTTCTTTCTTTTATCCCTCCAGAGAGAGGGTGGCCCTGCAAGATTCAGAAGTCTACCTTCTAGAACTGTGAGAGAATAAATTTCTGCTGTTTAAAGCCCTTAAATTTGTCATAATTTGTTATTGCAGCCTCAGGAAGGTAATACAGTACACTCGGAAAATGAAAATGAGAAAAGACTATGGAATTTTCACACATTTGGAAACAGTAGTATAGAATTACAGAATGCAAGGGTACTAAGTAGTTGAACAATTACAATTTATAACTCACAAACATTTATTGAACAGATATCACGTACCAAGCTCTGTGACAGCTACCATGAAGATCAATACGTATGCTCTCCTCCTCAGGATCTCATGATACAGTGGCAGGCCCCATCCATACTTTATGTCTAAAATAGCCAGAAGGCCAAACATCAAGTTTTAATGGAACAAAAAGCAAGCAAAAATATAGGCAAATTTAGTGTAATGGGCTTCTAGACTGTGATAGAAAAAGACCATGTGCTGTGACAGAAAAAGTACGGAATTTAAATCCAAGCTCTTCTACCTATAGTTGGATTGGAAAACTAAGTTTTTCTTAAGCCTGTGTATGCTTATCTCTAAAAACAGTTAATACAGTACTTAGGTCTAATACAGGGGTAAAGAAAAATGGGTTAATCTATATAATGCAAATATCTTTTGCCTCAATTTCCCCTATTTGTGTAACATCAGACCATTATACTTCCCATCTGCAAAGTCTCCAGTGGGTGCTTTATTTTTGAGTGAACAAGTCTTTTCACTTTTCCTACAAATTTCCCAGTTTCAGCAATGAAAGTTCCAAGTCTAGGGAACTTGCTTAGTCCTGGGAAACCTGGAACAGTTGTTCCACTCTATTATTTTATCATCACTAAAAGCGTGGCCCACAATAAATGATGCTCCTGGCATTCATGCTTCTGTGTGGTCCTCATTGAATCTGGTCTGGCAGCTGCCTTCACTACAAAGAGAAGGCAAAGAAATGTTCTGGATGTCTAAGCCTAAGCATTCAGAGCCTGGAAGCATTTGCATTTGTGTTTTCTGGAAACCCAGAGCTGCAAGAAATCTGGCCACTCTGCTGGAGAGACTATAAAGAGAGAGTGCATAGAAAGACATACAGTCAGAGAGGTCTTGAGACTGAACAATGAGAAAATTCCAACCAATACGGTCTTTCTATTGAACCTTCAGATGACTCAAGGCTGAATAACCATTTGGCTGCAAGTAGCTAAGAAATCCAAGCGGGATCACCCAAAGGAGTGCTCAGCTAATCCAGTAAACTCACGGAAGGGGTAAGATATAGTACAGTGGATGTTGGTTTTAGCCACTAAATGATGAGATTACTTGTTCTGCCAGCACTAGATAGGTGAAATAGTCACCAATGGTTTGCTCCTCATGAACCAATCACCTATGGAATCCTCCTGTAGCACTGGCTTTTTTTTTTTTCCTCCCTTGTTCTGGCTCCCAAACTGACTTCAAACTAACTGCCCACAGTTGAGTTAAAAAAATTTTGCTGTTGTTTGTTGATGTTTTTGCAGAACATATACTATTGACTCTGAAGATCTTGAAAACCACAACTGGCCTATGATTGAGGGACCAGAACAGATCTGAGCTCTGAGCAGAGGCAGGGAAAAGAGTCTTCTCTCCTATTCCACGGGGTGTAGGAATACCCGAGAAACAGAAGATCCGTGGCTTGCCTTTGGCCAAATCTTTTAATCGGGTTGTTAACCTATTTACTTCTCTTCCCAATAGGTGCTCATTCCTCTAGTCAAATGGGAAACAGCTTCCAACCATACATTCTTTCTTTGTTGTCTTTGACTTCCCAAATCTTGTGCCCATCAAAAGTCCTCCACATTTCACAAGAAAACAAAAGGAAAAGCTCCTAAGCACAACAAGGAAAGGAAACAATACGAGTATGTAATTGTGGCTGAATACTGGTTGCCAAAATGTGTGCATGTCCCAATTCCCAGAACCAGTGCATGTTATCTCATATGGCATAAAGGACTTCACACACGTGGTTAAGTCAAGGATCTTGAGAAGAGGGGATTATCCCAGTGGGCCTGATATAATCACAGTGGTCCTTGTAAAAGGGATGCAGGAGGAATCAGAGTCAGAGGAGAAGATGATGTGATGGTCGATTAGAGTAATAAGCTTTGAAGATGGTGGAAGGGACCATGAGCCAACAACCATTAGAAGCTGAAAAAGGCAAGGGCATGGCTTCTCTCCCAAAGCCTCCAGAAGGAGCCAGCCCCATGGACACCTTGACTTTAGCCTGGTGAAACATCTCAGACTTCTGATAGCCAGAACTGCAAGAGAATAAACTTGCTTCATTTTCAGTTTATAGTAATTTGTTACAGCAGCAATAGAAAACTAAAACAGTAATGGGAGGAATGATTACAGGTTGATGACTATATCATCACCACAAGTCAGAAGGTTTTCTGCTACATCTGCCTGAAAGAACCTTACCCAGGAGACAGAGTAAAAAGTCAATACTTTTTAATATTAAATTCCATTCTCTTGGCAGCTACTAAAAGGAACTTGATGGAACCTTTGCTTCCTTGGGTCACCCTATGGCCAGGTATTTGTTTCTCATTTTCAAAGGCAAGCAAAATATTAACATTTTTATTTTTTGCCTCACTTCCTTGGTATAAGGAATTAGTTTTGTTTCCAATAAGGAATAAGCCTACGTAAATTCCAGCTCAGGAGCTGGGATACACACTTCCTTCAGACTTTGCCTACCCCTTGCTTACAGCCCTTGAGGGAGGCATTGTTTGGGTCCTTCATACTGAGTTTTGGCAGTGTCACACGATAGGCAAGTAGCCAGGAGCTCAGAAATACACTGCTCAGTGTCCAGGCAGGGGCATTGCTGCACCTCTTTAAAGAAGCCATTGAAGGCTCTCATGCTTTTGGTAAATAAGCCTGACTGTATAAGGACTCTATGTTTTTGTTTTGTTTTGTTTTGTTTTATGAGAAAGATTGTTCCTGAGCTAACATCTGTGCCAATCCTCCTCCATTTTGTATGTGAGACGCCACCACAGCATGGCCTAATGAACGGTGTGGGATCCAAACCCGTGAACCCTGGGCCATCTAAGTGGAGCGCGTGAACCCAAACACCATGCCACTGGGCCAGCCCCAAGGACACTCTGTTTTGATACAAAGAGAGCTGTTTCTTGTCAGGGAGCCCAGCCTATCTCATGCAAAGGAGAGAATATAGTCCATTCCTCTTAATATGCTAATCGAAATTAATTTAAAAATTATATTTTTAAAGGATAGCTATATCCAGCTACAGTCAACATTCCTACACTGTTTACCAAGATCTCTCTTCTGTTAGACCCTGAGCTAAGCTTGGACACATGTTACGTAATGCCTTGTAGATTTTCAGAAGTCGAAAGCTAGTCTAAATAGCAAATGTATGCATATCCTCTAAAGTCCTTCCAAGCGGAGATGGAGGGAGCAGAGGGTATTGGTTGTGTCCCTGGAGCCAGGTGCCTGGGGTTCAGTCTTCACTGCCACAGATTCACTGTGTGATCGTCAGCAATCTACTTTGCCAGTGCCTCATTTCTTCACCGGTACATCAGGCCAATAGTACTCTCTGTTGCAAAGAATTGTTATAAGAATTATATTAATTCATATTTGTAAAGGGCTTAGAACAGTGTCTGGACTCTCAGAAGTGCTAAATAAATATATTAAAAATAAAGACTGAAAAAGGCCAAGAATGATAAGGTGGAAATTACAAAAAGAGATCAGAATTATAGAGGTTGTTAGTTGGAGCCAAAAAGCAGAGTTGGCTGTTTATCAGAGGGCGTTTGGTTGCAAGAAATAGAGATCATTACTTAACTGCTTCAGTTCACAAGAGGATATCCCACAAATTCAAATGGTAAAAAATACAGTCATCAGAGGCTGGCACTAGAACTAGAAGATTGGGAGGCAAAATTTTTTTTCTAAAATTTCATGAACTTTTGTCTCTGGTTCTTTGAGCTTATTTTATCTTTCTCTCTCAGCAGACGAACTTTGCTTTGGTGTATCCTTCACAGAAAATTACTACTCAATTTCCAGCTCTGCACAGCTCTACAGCACCAAAAACAGAGTTACTAAAGCACCTATTTTTCAGAGAATAGCTTGTATTGCTGCAGCTTTGGGCAGATTTTCACTTCAGTTTCATTAGAGTCTGTGTGCACTGGGAAGGCAGGAAGGAAGGACAGCCCTGTGATGTCTACAGTAGTTTATTATTCACTTTCATAAGGAGCTGGCTTTTGAATGTAACTGCTGATTGTTCTAAGGAAACTTCCAACTTGGTTATCTAAACTGAAGGGGAATTTAAAAATATGAAGCTTTCCATAGATTTAATATATTTAATAATATTTAATGCATGTGAAATGACTTAGGTGCCTTAAATGATGATGTAGAAGGAATGGGGTTCAACCTGTGGTATATTTAAATAAGAATAAGGCATTTGAATTTTCCAAAAAAATCTTCCTGAAATCAAAATGTCGATTATGTGAACTAATAAAAAAAGGAGCAATTTGGAGAAAATGGCTAATACAAAAGTATTAAGGGCAGTCTTGGGGTCTAAATATAAGAATGTTTGATGTTCTTAGAACCTTCGCTATTGCTAACATTGAAGGCCTCATGACCTTGCCCAAATCTGCCTACTCCTATCTTGCTAATTTTCCTCTCCTTCTCCAATCTGAGCTGTTTGATAGAAATATCATCTCACTATCTGCCCTTGGTCTTAGTGTAGATCTCACCATACAACTCATGTTTTACCTGAATTCACAGGAAGGAATAAGTTGTTATTATTATTATATTCAAAAAGTACTTTTATAACTAGTATGGCAAATATATTCGTTCATTCAACTATGTGCTGAATACTGGCCCATAAAATTGAGTATTTGTGATATTTGCCCTCAAAGAGCTCAGAGATGACTAAGACAGATGAAAATTAAAGCATTCTCAGAGGAGGTTAGTAACGGCTGCTAGTGACTGAGCGTCCAGGAGATCACCATATTCAGATTTGCTGATGCAAGAGTTATCCTGATTAAGAAGGGTAGATAGGAGAGAGGAGATAGAGTGCTGTAGGAGAGATGGGATAGGGTGTTGTGGGAAAGATGGACAGGTTATTCTAGGAGAGAAAATGTTGAAGGCAGAGAAGAGGCAATTGATAGTTTAACATGGTTGAAATATTGAATGCAAGGGGTAGGAAGTCACTGGAATATACCCAGGTAACAGGCAGGTCAGGGAAGATCTTACTCAACTTATTAAGGATTTTAAGTTTTAAGCCATAGATAATAAAACTTTGGAAAGACTTGAAGCAGAAAATTGGCAAAATTAGATTCCATTTTATAAATGAGTCTCTCAAAATTTCTGGTTCAGTAATTTCAACAGGATAACTTTCATCTGGCTAGTGATTAAAAATTGAAGATAACACATGGAGGAGTGTAGTGTGAGGAAGCGTGTTTCTGGACCAGATGGTGGGGTTAGGGGTGGGTATTATAGAGTCATTTACCAAGGTGAGGGTAGAGAATGTGAAGCAGTTTTGAGGAAAGAGATGCTTTTTTTTTCAGTTTGGACACACTGAGTTTGACATAACAACATGCCATACTTAGTGAGTAGACCTACACACTGGAATTCAAGAGCAATGTCTCTTCTTGGAAGAAAGATGTCTTTCTGTCTCCTCCTGTTAGACTGCAGAGAGTTCCTTGCATCAGAATGAATGGAAGAGGAAAGTGTCAAGAAATTTGCATGCGCAGCATTACCACTTGTCTTCTTTCAAAAATTGATAAGAAGATATATTATCTTCCTGTAGAAAAACTTTTTGAAGTTATACCTTTATATTTCCTATTGAAGTCGTGAAGTACCTTTACATGTCACTCCACTGCTCTTTTTGTGTCATATACATAAGGCGAATGTGTATTTTCTAGGGTTCATTTATCAACAAAGGTATACCACCTGAGTTCATGTGCTTTCTCTTTTCACCATTAATTACAGTGGGAACAGGTTCCTTTGAATTTCAGTTGTAGGCAATGGTGAGGAAGCGAACATTTAATACCTGGTTCTCCAGAGGGAATAAATTCTGAGTTGTTGTCTTTGCCAGTCTCCATGTGGTAAATGCCCCTCCGTTGTTGATTTCAAGCTTCCCAGGAGATGTTACTGCTCACAGACTTGGGGAGAGATGGGTACAGCAGCTCCTGTAAGCCGGTGCAAGCCTGCTCCTCATTCCATAGGTTTTAGGCCAATAACATTCTCTTGGACAGAAAACCAGGTTATACTGCAATAAACACAAAGGGAAGAAATCTCCTATTTTGAAGACAAGCAATGTGAATCCTCAGGGCAGAAGTGAAAAATGAACCAAAGAGCTATATAATAAGAGCAACTAAAATTTACAAAAATGCACATATATCTACTAAGACATTTAATTTTACCCTTAATACATGGATAGAACCATCCATGTATTAAGGGTAAAATTAAATGTCTCAGTATATTTATTCCAGTGTATAGATATTGTATACAATTATTTTCAAATGCTTACAGCTGAATATAAATCAAACGTATGCTTTTCTCCTGATACTATAGTTAAAAAATGTACAAGAAATAAATCACTTTAGACTCTTGATAAAATATAATTGACATTAGTTACATTAGTTACATTGAATAGATGGATATAAAGTCTGTGAACTGCCCTCAACTACTTTTAGTTTAAAAAAAGAAGAACAGAACTACTACCACAATGGAAAAAAATATTTTTTATAATTCTGATGCTACATTTACTTGAATGAAAGTTATAGTCTACAAAGTCCTTTCATTTGGGCTATTGCATAAGGATGTAACCAAGACCTCCCAGAGCAGTCAGGCTATATAATTAATATAAACTGTGCCTTCCACTTATGCCAAGGAGTATTTTCAATGTCCTCAAAACTCAAATTAATAGTTTGTAGTGAGTGGTTTTTCTAAGGATTTTAGAATGTCTGATGCATTTTGTATCATTAGTTCTCTCAAAATGTTTGGAGGTTGAAAGAAAATTATCTCATCACTGCATATTGGAATAATAAGCTCAGAGAGGAGTTGTGACTAATAGTGGGTTTACGCTGTGATACCAAAAATAGAATACTCAGTACTTTTGCCAGAATTTGGGGGCTTTGGTTAGTGCCAGGAACAGATGGAACTAATAGAAGGGAAAGCAAAATCAGCGTACGTCCTCTAAAGTGAGCGTATTGCCCCAATCTGCCATATCGGCAAGGAACAAGTACCCATGGTCACAGGACAGAGTAAGAGGTAGCTGGTTGAATCCGCAGAAGATCTGCTCATAAAAGAGCTGAGCATGATTACGTGAAATGGAATATTCAATTCAGATTTTGATTTTAGCATTTAAAAAATTCTCATTGTGAAAAGAATAGAATGTTATCTTCTTCCATATACATTCCCTACAGTTAAAAGAATGTTTATCGACTAATTACAGGAAGGCGTAAGGCACCACAAATAATATATGATGCTCTCTAGCTAATGTTCTTTCTTCCTATCGATCTATTGATCTATCTACGAATCTATCATCTATTTATCTCTATCACCTGATGAAAAGCAATTCTGGAATAAGTTTTCCCTTAATTACCATGAACAGACAAGAAAGTGCAAGAGAGCAAACAAAGAAACAGAAACGATTCTGGCATCTTCTAAATGTGGGAATTACTCAGTCCACCCTCCCAGTCATCCCGCCATGTCCTGTAACCAGCAGCCAGAAACTTTCCCATCGAGAAAAAGAACGAAGGAAGGGTCCACTCCACAGCTTTCTGACTCCACAAGCGTGCCATGCGGATGGCCGATATTCATCACGCGTTTGAGGATTGCCTCACTCAGTGCTGCGTCTGTATTTTTGAGCCTGAATTATAGAATATTAACTAGAAGACAACTACAAGCACTCATTCCAAATTATGTGTCCTTTTTCTCGAAAATGAGATACTAAGTGCATCCTACCCAGTACTGTTGAATATTTGCCCATAGTTCTTAAGAGAAAGGTATTTAGATTAATATGTTCTTTTGGGAACGTCATTACTGAAGAACTTTTGTTCTTTTTATATTAAACTTTTTCTAAATAATTCTAAGATTTAGTTCCATACAGAGTTGACTTCCCTTTGATATAATGAGGGGAAATAATGAATGATAGATCTTTACAGGTAAAAGCGGGTAGCTTTGCTTGCGAACTAAAGTTTTTGGTGACAAGTGCAGAAATGAGCACAGTAAATCCTCTGGAGCTGTCATGCTCCACTAGGTGAATAATCTGCTTTTGATGTCTCACTCAACATGTATATACATGAACGATTGCAATGGCTATGAAGAGGTAATTACAGCAAGGAAGTCAATAATATACTTTTTTAAGAGTCTTAATTTTGTTGAATGCATTATGTCAGTTTCCAAATGACAATGTTCAATGATGCTCTCAAATAGAAAATTTTCTAAATTTGAGAAAATGAACCGTAGAGTCCACTAGTTGTTTAGTTATGTTAGAAAAATTAATAACAATATCAATTACCTAGGACAAAAAACTATTTGCTGTTTTGTTAATGCTCCAGTTAGTTTGGATTATTAGACCAGTTACCTCTTACTCTGCCTTTGTAGTTACAGTTTAAGTAATATTTTCATGAGAACTAATAATAGTGAGGGAATAAAAAATAATGTTGATCAATTCATATTCTAAAGCCACGAAAAGAACTCAACATTAATGTATCAATTGGATGGATGATGGATGAATAGATTTATAGACCAATGATTGGAAATATGTATATTTGGGGTCTACTTTTAGACTTCTTCAAGTTAATACCCTAGGACCAACTCATCCTGCTTCCACATATTTTAGGAAGCTCATAATAAAAATGGGCCTTGTGTTTGGAAGAGAAATAAGCCAGGCTGCACTACATTTAGCTTTGCCTATTATGAACATGTTTGCACATATATATTGGCAATAGAAGCGAAACCTCAGAATCTTAGCTGAACTTGTTTATCAACACAGCTTTTGATAGCTTTTATCTGTGTTCTGATAGTTATCTTTTCATAATTGTTGTTAATACTTAAAACATGATGATGTAATTGTTCTCAATTATTTTCAAGTGAAGCAGCAATGTCTTTTCAACAGTATATATCAAGGCCTATGTACCAACTGGCACATAGCAGATGATCTACATCCATATTTCCATTTTCATCCTCTCTATATATTTATTAGAGATTCCAGAATAGTTGTATTTTGTTAACCAAGAGTATTAGGGAAGAACACAAGACAAAACTATAAATATGGCTTCAAAATAAAAATATTAACCTTAGCAACTGTTACTACTAGTAATGAAAGATTAAAAGTAATCCTTTATGTCATATAATCCTCATAAATTTGTGAGATGACATCATGATCTCCATTTCAACGTGGAAAGCTTAGAGTACAGTAAGTTGACGTAGATGATGCACAATAAGTAGCTGGAAGTCAGTCATAATTTCAGCTATGGTCTTTTGACTTCCAAATGCTTGTTTTTCAATTGAATAATTTATGCTGATATCTAAGATAAACTATCCCATCAAGTAAAGTGATGAGTTTTATCTCTGCCCAATTCGTTTGGTCACAATCTGATCAGTTAACGAATTTTCTCACCTTCATCAGATCAACATTGTAAAATGCCAATTAACAGTATAAGTAAATAGTGCGAAGATTTTTTAAAGCATATTTTTCATCTTTGGGAAATATATCTATTTTTCTATACTCTACAGTCATTGATCTTTTCCTAGATGACTTTTACTACCTGTAAATTTTTAAGTTTAAACAATGTTTTTCTTTATCCCTCATCATTTTCTCTTGACAGTTGACCTGAATCAACAAATTTAAAAGAAGAAAGAAACAGCCATCTCAAAGTAGGTGAGTTCATCATGAGACCGTTTTGCAAAGCAACCGAGAGCATTTGTGAATGCTTGAGAGATGAACAAACCACACAATAGATCTCAAAACTCTGTAAAACATCGACTATATTTACCTAAATATAATTACTCCCAAAATAACTATTTAAGTCTTATTATAAATGCCTACCATATATTGCAAATGCAATTTACGTTAAAATAATATTTTTCAATGAACTCTTGAAAGCAAATATCTTTCTAAAAATATTCCTTTTGAATGTCATTTTTAAAAAAGATTTACAAACAAATATTGAAGCAATTACCATCCTCTGTTCTGGAACACTATTAGATTTGGGTGGAGTTATGTCATCACAGAACATAGTCCTGAAACTGGAAATCCTTTCTGGTTAGTGCTTTTCCACATAAACTGCCGTTTGTAATCATTTTCACACTTGGCAGTTTTGCATCCTGCCTTGCCTGCAAGTCTTCATTCAGAATTTTCCTGGCTTTTTTCCAGGGAGGAAAAAAAATCTAATTCTTGTTCAATTTTAAATGCTTCCCCTTGGATACACGCATGTCTGTAATAGTCAATAGGTCTGAATTTCACTTTCTAGGCCAATGAGCTGGGCCTCTCCATCAGTCGGATCCATTAGAATTTGGGGAACACTCAAGCACACAGCAGATGCACTCATCTGAGGTTTTCTCATTCCGCTAGTACACAGCTTTTAACTGACATCAGCATCATGTGGCAAAATTGCTTCCAACCTCATTTGAACAGCTAGACATTGGAATGAGGCTAAATGATGGGTTTTAGTAAGTTGGTGAAGCATAAGTTTGGAGATGTATAAATTAACCTGGACAAAAGCCAACTTCCAGAAATTTGACTCTCGTTTATCCTCCTAAACGTATATGTTGTTTCACAGAATGGAGGCGATGGGTTAAAATGGAGACTGATGAATGATGCACAATATGCTTTTGCTCAGCCCTGTGGCTTGAACCTGTAGACCCTGACCTCCTACCTCAGGGCTCTCAGACATCGTGATTGACCTACTCAGGCCCAGGCGTTTGAAAGAACTCTTTGCTTCCCTATCCTTTCTTTCAGAGCCACGCGGTGACAGAGCAGCAGCCACTGCTCCTTCCTTTCCATTGATGTACAACTGCCTTTTTCTTCTTTCTTTTTTCCTCTCACACGTGCCAACTCACACAGACTGCAGTATCATTGTTAAAAACTGTCGTTTTCTAATGTTAATAGTAGCAGGTTTTCTTTGTTCTCAAAACTCACAAAAACACGTATTGGAACACGTCATATCAGAGGAAATAAAGAATACTATAGAAAAGTCCATTAAGAAGGTGATTGCAATTTTCTTTTGATAAAGTCTGATCTCTCAAGTTGTGTATTAATTTAAGTAGCTTAAAAAATAATTTTTGACTGTAAAACAATCACATGGTGTTGAGATGACTTTGTCAATAGAAGTTCAGAAAACGTTCTTTTCGTTACACTTTTTATATATTTCCCCTTAAAATCTATTTTAAAAAACCAAGAGTTTTCTTCAGAGCTCTCTGCAGTGCTAAATGCTCCATCTAGTGGCATAAGTGAGCCCTGGCAAAGCTTATTACACTGGAAATACACTACGTTTATTTACCTTGGGTCCTCACTGAAGTTTGTTGGGGAAACAAATGTGCTGAGAAATAGAGTACAATTTCAAAAGACGTGAAATTTATATGTTCTTACTTAACATTTTGGTTGAAATATCAACATTTTACCTTTAAAAAATTACGCTATAAATTTATTTAATGTTTTTAAGGAGAGTCATCAAATATTTCTACTAGTAACTTGAAATAACTCATACCATCAAAGTAGTGGATATTGTATAGCGTTTATATAGATTTAAAATCTAAGCATGAGGTAACCCAAACATTTTAGGAATGACAGATAATTTAAATATAATATTTGCCATACATCTTTAGTCTTTTCTAAGCTGCATTTTTCATAAAATATAAAAACATATTAACACTAGTCACTAGCTTAATGTTGTTCATGACTCCAACATATAATTATCTAAATCAGGAGTCTGCAAAGCTATTTTACAAATAGTAGATTTTTTTGACTTGTGAGTTACAAAAGGCATAAATTTTTTTCCTTGGTAGCTGTTGTTTTTCAACATGTTAAAAATGTAAACAAATTTAAAAAAATTTCGCTCTTGGTCTGTAAAAAACTGGCAGTGAACTATATTTGACCCACAAGATGTAGTTTGCCAACTACTGGTCTAAATTATCACATTTAGAATATAAGCACTTTTGTGAATCTTAAAACAAATAATGACAAAGTGACACCATCTTAGTCTTTCTTTTAAGTACTGTTTGGAAAATCATTGTTGGGATGAATATGTCACATAGTCAGTGACTTTATCAAAGTAAATTTTAAAATTACATTCAACAGCGCACCTAAGTTTTCAAATTTAGAGTACTGTGATGTTATGTTGGGTAGCATGACAGAAAGCTGTCAAACTTGAAAGAAAATGGAAATAGATATAAATAAAGCTTAAAATGATACCATGATATTAGAAAGAACAAAAGTCATGACCAAAAATTGAGTGTAAGTTTTTGTTTAAAAAATTATTACAGTCTTGTGAGAGTCACAATGAGAGGGTATTTCATCTCTCCTTAAGGAGAGAATTTGTTCACCTGTTTTGTTGTGAATTCCCTAAAGGAACCAATAATTTCTACTCTTTCCTAGCCATTGACCTTGAGGTCGAACAGGGCTATGGGAATTCCTTGTCCAATGAAATATGAGCAGAATTGAAATATGCCAATCCTGAATAGAAGCTGACAAACACAAAAACAATCCAGATTCAGTAAAAAGAGATGTAAGTCAAAAGGATGATTGCAAGTGGGTAGAAGGAACAATGGCAATAGGGTAAAGAAATGATTGCAATCGGGGAAACATTCAGACCATAAGATGTGCAGGTGTCTCAAGGGTTAGGCGAAATGGGTTATTGTTTTAGGGAAAGTAAACAAGGCCAACAAGACCTGAGTGTGGGGAAGTGGGATGAATGGGATGGAATGGTAGAGCGTAGATCAGAGCATGTTTTACCCTGAGGCCAGCTTATTCCCCTGAGTGCCTTTTAAGGAAAGGCCACAACCCGGCTCTGGCTGAGAGTGGGCCAAAGTTCAGTAGCCTGGAGAAGGACAAAACCTTAACTAGTACTTAGTTAATAAGCATTTTGTTCCACTTGATCAGTGGGAACAAGTAGTTCAGCTAATCATTTATGAGGTGAAGAATGGGGATCTGGAGGGTCTATGTATGGTCCCTAGTTAATCACAGGGACACCCGTAAGTCTTATCCAAATCCTGTGAGGAAGGATTGTATGGGAGGAAGAAACTTTCCTCTACCCTTATAGGTTTTTTTTTGGCTTGCCTAAGAACTAAATTGACATGAGACAGAATAACAGAAGAAAATCAAACAACTTTAATAACATATATACATGGGAGAAATCCAGGAAAACTGAGTAACTCACAAAAATAGCCAAAGCCACCACCTTAAATACCATCTTCAGCTAAAGATAAAGGAGGATGTTGGGGTAGTGGTTTGGGACTTCAGAGGGGAGGAAGGCAATTTTCATATGGAAAGGTAAATGTCTGGAAAACAAACATTTGCCGAGCATTGCAGAGACAGTGGGACATGGAGAGGACTTTGACCAAATGGACCTTGCTAGGTTCCTCCCTGTCTACCACACCTAGTTCATATTACACTACAGTTATCTACGGTGATAGCTCCTTCTCCAAAGAGGCCTTCTATCTTCAATTCTTTTAGGCATTTAGGGGGACTTTTAAATTTTCTGCCTGAGTCTTTTGTTCTTAAAAATAACCAAACCAAAAAGACACATCTTGGGCCACCACTCTGCTTCCCTACAAATATTTCCTTGTGGTAAGCTGTTTTCTGGACTGCAAAGGATAGGGGATTTCTTCAACTGTGGATGCTTTTTTAGGATCACAGGGCTTGGATAAAATTCAACATTGTCAAAGCATCTAATTGCTGGTGCCATAATAATTGTTAAAAGAAAATTTTCCACAGACAATTTACTAATCAAATAGACCTTTATTCAGTGGTTCATGAATCAGGCAGCATCCAATCTAGCAGACAGAATGGAGCTCCCAAGAGCCGTAAAAGGTGAGAGATTTTTATAGACTAAAGTGAGCAAGAACAAGGAAGTTATACTGGGCATTTGCTGCTTGATTAAGGCAGGGTTGATCTTCTTATATGGAGCAAAAGGAAGCCTAGGAGTTGGGTTGGGTAACTTGTGCTAAGCAGGAAAACGCTGAGTGGTTGACCTAGGCCTTCCTTTTCTGGAAGAGCAGAGCACTGAAACTTAGCTAAATTTTGGTTTGCTGATGTGGGGCTTAACGTGCACAACTTCACCTAGGGCCTAATCTGCTGACTTTAACTCAATTATGGAAGCTCCTTTGTTACAGTGGTTCTGGAAGCTTGAAGATGTCTGACACCCTGAGGCCACACCTGAAGGAGGAGGCCTGAGTTTGTTCTCCAGGCTAGGGATGGATTTTAAGCGAGGGTGCAATATACTATTTCTGTTCCAAGCCACTAAAGTTTTGGGTCTTTTTTTTACCACTAGGTTCATGTATGCCAAGTTTACATAATTTAGCAACATCTAACTGATACGCTCTTCTTCAATTTTTATAAGTCAATGAGGCAGCAATCAAGAGACTAACTAGTTGATACTATTGGTGTTATAATTATGATAACTATGGGATTTTACTAGTTGTTTAGACTTTCTACCCAATCTGCTTATTCTTGGATCAGAGAGGATTTGTTTATAAATCAAAAAAAGGAAGCACTTAGACCCCAAAATACATTAGGTTGGCTTGCAAATAAAATCTGGAAATGAATAGAAAGTACTGAAGAATTTCTTTCTTTGTTGTTTTTGGGTAGAACACTTTCCCTTTCACAAAGGGCAACAATGCGTGCTTTTGACAGAAGTTGTGATTCTCCAGAGAAACTAGAGCACAAAATTAAACAATGATTCACTGGATTTGTGTGGAGATTATAGCTCATATTAAATTTGAAAAGTAGAAAGGGATAGAGGTCTCCATTCTATTTAATTTTGCCTTGTTTAGTCTAATAATCTTTTATTTTTTAACGCAGCACTTACAAATATTTTTTATGTATAATACTGATGAACTTATAATAATTTTAAAAATAAGAAATGGTTGAAATAAGCACCCTGGCCTTTAAAATGCAGGATTTGGTGGCCTAAACACACATTTACAAATATTTTCTTTTTGTGGGAGAATATAAGTATAAAATTCTGTTTAATGTTCATGAAATAAGAGTATTTACACAGATAACTTGGGGAATGTATAATTCATACTAAAAATTAAAGAAAGAGGATACAGTTTAGACATAATCTTAATATTTACATTCTTTGGATGATGTTTTTCTGACTCAAAGATATACATAATGTCCCTATTTATTGAAGATGAAGCAGTAGATTATGTGTGAAAGATGCTTGAACATGTTACAAATCACTTATTGTGTTTATACAGCCTATGTAATTTAAGAAGTCTAGCACATATCTATCTGAGACGTACATTAAATAATGTTTTAAAATAAATACACTTTATTTTTGTAGCTTATCATTTTAACCTTTTTTATTTGTTTTAAGATTGTCACCTGAGCTAACATTTGTGGCCAATCCTTTTTTTCTCTTCCTCTCCCCAAAGCCCCCCAGGACATAGTTGTATATTCTAGTTGTGTGTCCTTCTGGCTGTCCCATGTGGGATGCTGCCTCACCATGGCCTGATGTGTGGTGCCATGTCCCCACTCAGGATCTGAACCTGTGAAACCCTGGGCGGCTGAAGCGGAGCGTGGGAACTTAACCACTTGGCCACAGGGCCAGCCTCTAAAATAAATATATTTTAAGTAAGCAAGTTACAAATAACACACTAAAATGACATTATAAATGTGTATAGGGGAGGAAGCCATTTCCTCTACCCTCTCTGGGTTCTTCTGGCTGGAGAACAAACTAAATTCACATGAGACAGAATAACAGGAGAAAACTAAACAAAGCTTTATAACATGTATACATGGGAGAGGCTCAGACAAGCTGAGCAACTCGCCAAAATGGCTGAAGCCCCCACCTTAAAAATCCTCCTCAGCTAAAGACAAAGGAGGATGTTGGTGGTGGGGGGAGTCACTTACAGGAGGTTATGGGACAAGTACAGAAAAAAAAGATGCAGATTTAAGTCCTTGCCTTTGGCATTGATTAAGAGTTTCTAGAGATAAGGTCATACTCCCTTCTTCCTGGTACAGAGAGGGAGACACCTTTACAGATGGAGATTTCCTTTACAATGTAAATGTCTCTTAACAAAGGGTAAGTAAACTCTGCCTTTCAAAGTTGCCTTCCTGTCTGCAGTTTATTAAAAGTATCTATCCCCAAATAATCCTCATGCCGAAGAAACATATCTTGGGGTGGCCAATTCCAGTCCCCCACATGTGCGATGTAAGTATTTATTTACTATTCTTTAATAAGATAATCTGAAAAATCAATACAATAAAATAAAAATTAATGAAAAACTTCTTTAGAAAATACTTGAAAAACACACTTTCAAAATTATACTCATGGCTTGACCTAGAGAGGAAACTGTGCTGCGTATTTTCTTTTCCACAAGTGGGGATGGTTTCACCGTCACCAATTTTCCTTATGATTAAGAGCAGACATAGGAGATACAGCTGCTCAGGATTATGGCAGAGTACAATTCATTGCACTAGGACAACACTTCCTGTGTGAGGCTCACTGGCCTCCTGTAGAGACTGAAATCAGGACTTTGACCTCTTAACCCTGCACATGAATTGATAAAATTAACTGGTTCAGATCTGTCAAAGAATAATTGACATTATTCTTTTAAAAACACTGTGATTAGAAAAAGATCTATACCTAGCACAGCTAACGTTTTGCCTGATTTTGATGGACCTACTGCATCCTTCAACAAACACAAAAACTTACTCCATCAAAACCAAAGTGTTCCCAATGTCACCTGCCTGTAACACAGAGCAGAATCTTGGTCTTAATATTTTTCCCATGATTACTTACATTTTCTAGTGGCTAAATTGGTCATAAATTAATCTATTGATATTCATGTCTATTTTCTGTGTGTCTAACAGAGCTATTAAATACCATCATAAAAGACTTTCTTTCAGGGTTTAGTAGCAAATATGTGCTGTAATTTATCACTTATGAGTGATGTCTGTTTTCTGCCATGTATTTTGGCTTGTTTTGACTAGGCAGCAATCTCATTCACCTTGTGCCAGGACACAGCTTTGTCTTCTGGAGTGTGAATTGTCACAGAAGAATAATGATTCTGTAATTCCATGTATATATGAATTAGTTCCCAGACACGTAAAGTGAATCAACACAGTGAACCCACTAGAGACTGTATGCTTTGAGATTGAAGATTTGCAAACGATTGCTCTGATAAAAGTATGTTTTAAAAAGATTTGATCTTCAATGGGTTTTTTCAACAATTTACATATTATAAGGCAGATGTCAAGCTGTCTCACAGATGTACTGAAGAATCCAAAACTTTCCCAGTTGCAGAATCCAAAATTCTTTGCACATAAAAGATTTTAAAGTGGCTAATGTTTTACAATGAGGAATTACATGAATGTTTTTAGGATTTATCTAATATATAATGATTATGGAATCTGAGGACAAAACAGTTGACTGATGACAAGCTTTGAAAGAAACATCAGATGACATCTTACATTAAATATTTAGTGACATAGGGTCAGGTCAATGTTTTCCTTTATTTCTCTTTTTATTAAATGTCTCCTGAACCATGCTAGATATTATAATAATATGTTAGAAGTAAGGTTTTACCTTCAAATATTATTTCCAGCTGTTTAAGGAAACAATATAGAGCCCCATGAGAAGACAATACAGATCACCATTACAAATGTGCTTAAAATTCATCAATACATGACTAGGCCAGATAAATCCAAATTTTGGAACAAGTCATTCAAGCTTCAACGTGGCTTGGCACATATCTATCTCCGCTCTTTCCCATCTAGATTTATGTTTTAAAATGCTTGAGAGGGGCCGGCCCCGTGGCCGAGTGGTTAAGTTTACGCACTCCGCTTCAGCGGCCCAGGGTTTCACTGGTTAGGATTCTGGGCGCGGCTTGGCACTGCTCATTAGGCCACACTGAGGTGGTGTCCTACATACCACAACTAGAAAGACCCACAACTAAAATATACAACTATGTCCTTGGGGGACTTGGGGAGAAAAAGCATAAAAAAAAAAAAAATAAAAGAAGATTGGCGACAGTGGTTAGCTCAGGTGCCAATCTTTAAAAAAATAAAAATAAAAAATAAAGAAAACGCTTGAGAAATTGCAGTTCCCCACACACCTCTTACTGTTTTACACAGCTGCATCTTCTCATCACAATGTTCCCTCTGCCTGAAATGCTCTTCCTACAGATCTTGGACAAATTCTTCCTTATATCCTTAAGAATTATCTCCGTCTTCATCAGTGCAGGGAAAACATTTGAAATTGTCTCAGTTTTTCTCCTCTGTGTTGGAATGGGGTCTCTACGTATCTTGGTCTTCAGGTTGCTGTAACAGAATAGACTGAGTGGCATATAAACCAGCGAAATTTTTTTCTCACTGTTCCCGCTGCACGGAAGGCCACGACCAGGGGCTGGCAGATTTGATGTCTGGTGAGAGTTCACTTCCTGCTTCATAGACAGCTGTCTTCTTGCTGTGTCTTCACAAGGCAGGAGAGATGAGGGAGCTCCCTGGGGTCTCTTTTATAAGGGCATTAATCCCAGTCATGAGGGCTCCACCATCATGACCTAATCACCTTCCAAAGGCTCCACCTCTAAATAACAGTAGGTTAGGGATTCTGTTTTGACATAAGAATTTGTGAAGGACACAAGTATTCAGTCTATGGCACTACGTAATACTAACTCAACCTATTAAATTGAAATTTGTGTGTAGGTATTTGCTTTCCTTCCTAGATTAACAATACTAGTTTATTCACCTCGGTTCCTCTGTCTTCTAGCAAAGTGGTTGGCACATGCTGTCTAAATTGATTTTGAAAATTGGATAGATTTAAGGAAAAATAAAAGTCACTCTAAGCAGGCTTATGTAGTGCATGCTTTATAAACAAAATGGAAATGTATGTTATAAAATATGCTCTGCCTTGAACTTTCTTGGGCACCTTTGTTCCCTATTTCAACTTCAGGAAGGAATGAGCGACTGGACGAAAGGAAACTTTAATGAGTCAGGCTGAGGGACCTGTGCAGATTAAACTGGTGGTGGTAGGGTGACTTATTGGATTTAGAAGTGGCAAAGTTATCCAAGGAGACCCTTTGTTTTAAGGTCAAACTTGTTTTAGAAATCATGTGACAACTATCTATAAATTATTATAAACTCAATACTTCTCGATTAATCAAGCATATAGCACAATAGAAGAGATGTATGCTCTCTAAATTTTGATTTAGACCAATCAGAAGGATCTTTCTCAAAAAATATATCAGGATGAAAAATAGATTTACGATTAGCCTATGAAAAGAGTTGTTGGGAATCGTATAATTTAATCCAATAACTAGCGAACTCAGTTCAACATCAGCTTTAATTATTTTAAGGGCAGTGATTGGGAAGAGGTTTTAAATTTATAACTATGAAAGAAAGAAAAATGGGGGAAAGATAAAGGGAGATGGTTTTAGAAGACTGTTCCAACGTTCAGAATTTCTTTAGTCTGAAGAAAATTCCCCACAGAAGCGGTGAGTTCACAGTCACTGGAGACATTCAACATTCCTGGACCACAGCTGTCACAGATTCCATAGAGAGGACTCAAGCATCTGCTAATGGTTGAAGTATGACATTTAAAGAAAATATCATTGAACCCTGATAGTAGAGGATTTTTTCATGCTTTTCTCACTCTATTTTGTGATCCAAAGGAATAGCATACGGACGATAGGTTGTTTGTTGAAGCATAATAATCCTGTGGTCCTTTCAAAGAGTCCTAATGGGAAATGTCTCCTTGAATGTTAGTATCTTTTTTTATAAGCACATCTAGTTCAACACTTAATAGTCTACACATTATGGAAAATATGAGGGTTGTCATGACAACTGGAAGGAAAATTTAGTCAATGTAATTCATTCCACATAATGCAGGATTCTCTTCCTTCCTGTTTATTTAAAAAATAATTCCATGCAAAATCCATAGCCTGCACTGAAATAGCCTGTAGTATGTCTGAAAATATGTACTGCAGAGTTAAATAAGAGCTCAAAGAATATTTCGTTTGTCCTGTCAGATTCTGCCAGTAGTGCCCTGGTTCCTTCTCTTCTTCCCCCAAGGCAAGTCTGTGCCCTGGACATTGAATGTAGTATGCATACCCTCAGGCTTAAATTGAGCTCAGGAGGAATTATTCCTTGACTTAGAGTTTGGTGAGCATAAAAAATAGGTTAATCCTTTAGAAAAGGTTCAGAAGCAAAATCTGAAATATCAAAGTGAAGCAATAATTTACAATGTAAATAAAGGGCCGACTAAGGCACCAGGCAGTGGGATGAAAGCCTGGAGTATTAGACCCCAGCAAAAAGGCTCACAGAGAGTATCTGGTTATGAGAGTATTGAATGAAATAAATAATTTGGAGGTCAGTTTAAAATCATATCATTCTACTTGTTCTATAGGAAAATAACATATCAAATAGGATTCGATCACATTTCCTAGCATACTATCTTGTGTAAATATAGGTGATCATATTAATGGAGCCAAAATATATTCTCTGACATTATTAAATATTTCCAATAATAGAAACAAGCAGAGGGACTGGCCCGGTGGCACAGTGGTTAAGTTCGCACTTGACACTTCAGCAGCCCGGGCTTCGCAGGTTCAGATCCCGGGTGCGGACACTGCACCTCTTGTCAAGCCATGCTGTGGTAGGTGTCCCACATATAAAAAGTAGAGGAAGGTGGGCATGGATGTTAGCTCAGGGCCAGTCTTACTCAGTGAAAAGAGGAGGATTGGCAGCAGTTAGCTCAGGGCTAATCTTCCTCAAAAAAAAAAAAAAAAAAAGAAAGAAAGAAGCAGAAAACTAGATCATACCCAATTTAATTTCTACCTTATAGGCATTTGTTTTACTTCTGTCTCCAGTGAGTGAAATACAAAAACTCAGTGACCCAGGAATGTAGATGTGCTCACACATCTCAACCCTTTCTTAGAGGAAAAGTTAGAAATTTAGTTGTGCAATTATATGACTCTTCTCATAAAAATTTATATTTAACTATTTATGAGAATCTGAGAAGTGTAAGACTTTCCCCATCTGTTCCACCTTTTCAATTACTCCTCCATAGTTCTACTCTTCCTGTCTTTTCTGGACTGGAGAAAAATAAATAAATGTCAGGAAGTGGATTGGCATCTGACAAGAAGAAAATAAATAGGTTTTTATGATAAATTTAGAGACTTTCAAATCTCATTGGCAGATTATTAATTAGTACACACGGTAATTAAAAATTAGACATTGCAACTTGCACTGTAATGTTCATGGTACGCTTGCTGCATTTTATAAGAAGGGAAGTTAGGAGGGAATATTGTCATTTCTCATGGAGTTTTTTTTTCTATAGAAATTATGTAATTTACTGGTAAACCCTAGACTCCCAAGCCCAAGTGGCTAAGTTTCAAAGCTGGTTCAATTATCACCTAGATATAATATCTTTTTCAAGTTATATACCTTTGTATCTCAGTTTTCTCTTTGGTCAATATATTAATGTTTTTCTCAGAATGTTGTTTTAAAGATTGAGTTGATATAATCAAAACACTTAGAAAAAGGTTTCAAAGCACTAAAATAAGGGTTCATTCTCAGATATCTTTATTATATGCTTTCCGTCAGTGCTTATACCCTGTCAACAGAAATTAGAAAGGCTTTCATTGACAAATCCTGACCTTGGTTTAAAACTTCAAGGTATTTATGTTTTCCCTCACAAAAGTTTTAAAACAGATTGTCCAGAGTTCCATTCAATGGCTCATAGATTTTCTCAAGAACTGAAATGCTTTATATTTTGGATTAGTCTGAGGTAGGCCCATTTGTTTATTTTTTCTTTTGTTTCTCTTACCTTAGTAGACATGGTATTTGAAAAGATACTGCTAAGACTGATGTTAAAGAGTACTGTCTATATTTTCACCCAGGAGTTTTATGGTTTTGGGTTTTACATGCAAGTTTTTAATCCATTTTGAGTTAATTTTTGTGTGTGGAATAATATAATGGTCTACTTTCATTCTTTTGCACGTGGCTGTTCAGTTTTCCCAACACCATTTATTTCTCATTTTTTTACTTATTTATATTTTTAATGAGGAAGCTTGGCCCTGAGTTAAAGCATGTTGTCAGTCTTCCTCTTTTTGCTTGAGGGAGAGTGGCCCTAAGCTAATATCTGTATAATCTTCCTCTATTTCGTGTGTGTTTCACCACCGCAGCATGGCTTGATGAGTGGTGTGAGTCTGCACCTGGGATGGTGACAGATAAAAACTAAACTATTGGTAGTGAATACAATGCAATCTATACAGAAACTGATATATAATAATGTACAACTGAAATTTACACAGTGTTAAAAGCCAACAGGACCTCAATAAAATAATTTTAAAAAGAAGAACTGAGGTACTTTTCACCATTCTATTTCATATCTGCTGAGACCTAGCTTTCAAAACTCATGTCTGCCAACTCAACGTGGCAAAAAGCCATCAGAACACACACCAGTATTCAAACAGAAAGAGGTACCACAAAAACACAGGTTTCTTCTAACCATTCTTTGTTAATAAGGAAGAAAATCTTCCTAGAATCTACCAGAAGAAATCTTCTAACATCATATTGCTTTATGGAATAGAATAACCCATGCATGTTTAGACCAATGATGATTTGGGGACTAATAAGTGACTTAACTTCTGTAACATCAAGATACTTTCACCTGTTTCCTAAACAAAACCAAGGAAAGAGGAAGAGAAAACGGGCACTGGGTAAGCCAGTATCATCTACCACACTGGATAAGGAGTGGATTGACCTACAGGTTCTTGCCTCCGCTCTCGCAGTTCCCTCCGCATCAGTGCTTTTGTATGGGTCCACCATTCTTTTAAGCACATCTCTACTGAAGCACTTGTACTTACTGTGGCAACACTGTCAGAAATAATTTAAAGAGGACAATTTTTAGTGAAGAAATAATGCATAATATTTTAGATTATAATAGATTTTACGAGTTTAATATAAAAGCAATGCCTCAGAAAGTTCTTGCCAGAAAAAAAGAAAATAAACTAGGTTAAAGATTGTCACTCATATCACCTGTTTCTCTCAACCAATTGTATATGGTGTTGGGTTTGTTTAGATATTCTGGTCAAGTTCGTTTTATACTCTAAAAGTAGCCTCTCAATAATAAATTTTATAATTGCATAAAAATAATGAGGCACTCTGGGGTCAAGCAGCTGGCAGAAAGTTAAAGGGTCCATGCCAGTAGTTCTGAACTTGTATGAAACCAATGGGGACACTGACAAAGTCAGATCTGTGTGCAAAATTTTTGTTACAGTTGAATGCATATACACTTATAGCTTTGTTGGTCAAATTATGTATTTAGATGAGTGGTTTTGAGATGCAATTTAATGCATGATCCCTCCTGCTACATGCAAAACATTCAAGATACAATATTACGATTTATGCATTGCTTGCGTGTGTGTACGTATGTTGTATTTTGGTTGCTCTCCAAATCCAGAAAGATGAAGGGAAAAGACAAATCTCTGGCTCATTCAAATAAGAGCTGGTCACAAGTCCACGCCTAGATGTCAGTTTGGCTAGGAAATACAATCCCCAGCTATGAAGTCACCTTCCACAACAAATTCATATTAAGGGAAATTTTGTTTGTACAATAGCCATTTTTCCCCCAGTCCATGTTCAAGTCTCTTCCTCTGATGTGCTGGTAACAGCCACTTGGGAACTTAGATAGCTGTACCGTTAGCTCCAGATTTGATATGACTGCCCCGTATAGTGAACACCAAGTACTTTTTCATAAATTCAACAAATTTATTGAGTATGTATGATGCATCAAGCTAAGTATATCAAGGTGAACAGCGTGTAAATGATGACGTTCAAGAACTTACAGTCTAGTCCAGGGGTTGGCAAACATGCTGTGAATGGCCAGGTTGTGCGCATTTTAAGTTTTGTGGGTCACGTATGGACCTTATTACATCTTCTTTGTTTCGTGGGTTGGTTGTTTTGTTGTTGGTGTTTTTTACCAGCTTTAAGAATGTACAATACATTCTTACTTTGGGGCCCATATAGAAAAATGTGTGAGGAGGATCTGGTTCCAGTTTTCCAGTTTGCTGACCCCTGATGTAGTTAACCCAGCGAGAGGAAGGCGAGACTGGACAAAACACACAGAAATTTCTGTGTTTAACTAAATGCTCCTCATTGCTTAAAAACAAAGACAGATTTTTTTGTTTATATTTGGTAACTTTTTTTTTTTTTTTGAGGAAGATTAGCCCTGAGCTAGCATCTGGTGCCAATCCTCCTCTTTTTTCTGAGGAAGCCTGGCCCTGAGCTGACATCCATGCCCATCTTCCTCCACTTTATACGTGGGATGCCTACCCCAGCACAGCTTGCCAAGCGGTGCCATGTCTGCACCTGGGATTGGAACCGGTGAACCCTGGGCTGCCAAAGTGGAACGTGAGAACTTAACCGCTGCGCCACCAGGCAGGCCCCTTGGCAACTTTTTAGAATAGTTCAATATATAGGTCAAAGACTTATATCATTAATAAAATATTATGCTATTTAAAATAACAATATTCTAATTTGGCTCGATTTCTTTATTATTCTAATACCATAGTGTTCAGTGGAATTATCTAGCATTTTGATATTTCTAGGAAGAAAATATACAACTTCTACTCTCATTTTGTTTCAGTGTTAATGAAACCCAAAATCTGAATAATACATTCTCATTACATTCATTTGAAAAGCATCATAGAATTTTAGTGCAGAATCAATTTAACTTTATCTTTCATGATCCTTAATGGGCATTAAATTGGTGTGAAAAAGTGCAAGATAAGCTTTGGGTTCTGTTTCTTGCACTTGGGCTTTACAAAGCACTCTCACACCGCGTTAGGTTTATCCCACTTTGATTACACTGTGGATCGTTGGATCCTGTTACAGAACAACGCCACTTCTTTTTGGATAAATATGCATTTTATGTCTCTTCTAGGCAGTTCGTGATTACTCCTACTAACAATATTTTACCAATATTATGGTTTATACATGACTGTACTGAAATTACCATGTACGCACTTGAAGGAATTATGAGGGAAAAAACACAGGAAAAGACATTGGAAAAAAAATCCAAGTGGACACAGAGAGCTCCAATCCTAATATAGTTCAGAAATCCATCAGTAGCATGCTTTTATTTCCTGAAATATAATTCATTGATGTAATCATACATTTTTTTAAAGACTATAATACTTCAAATTATCACACTAATATAGTTATTCCTCAGGATGGCATGCTTTATGATTCTTTTCAGAGCAAAGATAGGCTTTTAAAATAACTTTTTCTTTAAAATAACATACACTTGGGGGCCAGCACCGTGGCTGAGTGATTAAGTTCGCACACTCCACTTCAGGGGCCCAGGGTTTCGCCAGTTTGGATCCTGAGTGCAGACATGGCACCACTCATCAGGCCACGCTGAGGCGGCATCCCACATGCCACAACTAGAAAGACCCACAACTAAAATGTGCAACTATGTACTGCGGGGCTTTCAGAGAAGGAAAACAAACAAAAAATGATGGGCAACAGTTGTTAGCTCAGGTGCCATTCTTTAAAAAAATAAAATAAAATAAAATAAAATGAAATAAATAACATAGACCAATCAACGTTGTCGTACTCATTGTGGATCTGTACTAGGTCAACTGAACTAAAGTGGTCCAAAGTTTTCCAGTTCCATATTTCTAGATCATCATCGGCCACAAGAGACATTTTGTGTGGGATCTGGATAACAAAACTGAGGCAGTGGCCAAGCGTTTTGAGGTTCGGAAAGGCAGCGCAGAGCCAGCGCTGTTGTAGTTCATGCATATTGCTGCAGGTGCACCGGCTCACCTTGTGGGCCTGGGATAGCAGCCTGGCCCATGGCTCCTTCAGCTCCTACCAGATCGTCTTCATTTTCTGCAACTGCTGGGCATCAATTTCTCCAGCATGTCACCTCGATCATCAAAACTGGTCTTGATGGGTTCCAGTTGGTCTTCACGGGTTCCAGTTTGCCTTTACTCTCCTGTATTTCACATCCTTCTTTCCTTCCTGATAGACTGCACTGCTCTTCATGCCCAGCACCAAAAGCAAAAGCAGCAGGTATACAAAAACTATAATGGATACTTGCAACTGTATGCATTCAAATCTTTTGTATAAATTCCACACTCTCTCATTTCTAGTGGTTCTATTTCTATGACTGAATCCTGCAAGATAGGCACATTATCTTGAACATTAATTGCTGTTGTTCTCAGCAATAATTATTCAGCACATTTAAATTTGCCACATAATGTTGTGAAACATAATTTTGCTTTAAAATGTTTTTATTTAGCTTTCCATCTTATGCTAAAGAGCAAACTAATGAATAGTTCATTAATCAGTGGGTGAATTTTTCACAGCTTACACATTTTTTAAATAAAATGCAATGGATTTTGCATTTCTAAATGTAAAATGAGTAATGGAAAGCCTAAGATGCTACTTTTAATATTTTATTACATTAAGTGTGCAGTAAGAGAGTCAGAAAGGTACATTTTGAAAAGCAGCGTAAAAATAGGGCATTCTGGGAAGCTGCAGCTTGCACACACATCCCTGATCCCTTCCCATAGTGTCTCTGTCCTTGAAATAAGACAGCAAAAAACCTAAGCATACTTGCTTAGCTTAGATAATATACTTAAGGCCTCTTTTATTCTAGTAAATTCCCAGGGATGGCTCTCATTTTCTGTAGTGCAATGAGAGAACTGGAAGACCACTAACAAAAAGATTTAACTCTCCTCTAAAACATGAAGAGAAAGCTGTATATTTTATGAGAAATCAAGGATATCCATCTGTACTGTTGACTCGAATGATCTGTGGAAGCAATCCTCAATTCCGCTGTGGGGAGCATCCAAAGGAATTCAGGCAGCAAGAGCCCGGATTACTCAGTCCGCGAGAAGAGAAGTGGATTTAGCCTCTTACATGCAGCAAGGGCTGGGAACAAGGGGCTTTTTCTACGCATCTCAGCTCAGAGGAAACCATTTCCTAGCCCTCCCCAAACGTACACTTGCCCCTATTTGCTTATTTACCATTGTCTTAGGGACTCTAATAGACTTATCTAGAATTATGGGAACTAAAAAAAGAGAAAAGTTACAACTTCCACAAAACAAATTAGTAATATCGAAGAATAAGATCATGCTGAACAACACTGAAATAGTACTAAATAGAGAGAGATGAAAATATTAATTAAAAATAATGATAATCCTCAAGGAGTTGCCATTGAAGGATAAAAAATAAATACCTTCTAGAACTGAAACCTGATTTCCAAATTAAAATAATAATTCATAATATTTAATAGGCTGTTACTGCTGAGAAATAAGATCAAGTTGAATATTTCACAAAAGAGAGCAGAGATGTAAAGAGTAATAAGCGTGAGAGAAGTAGCATGAAGAAGAGTAACATAAAAATAATAATCTCAGACAGAAGAAAAATGAGGCACTGAAGAAAATAAACACAGAATCCAGTAATAGGAAGGAGATAAAGACATTAAGACCAAACACTGGGAATCCAGACTCCTGGATCTACGCTGTACCAGTTGGGTAAACTTGGGCTTATGCCTCAGTTACTTCAACTCTAAAATGGGGAGAATCATATCACTGGTACCTAACTTATGAGTTGTTGCTCTTTAATCGAGAGGATTAAGCATGTTATTATTAGTGAAATATGTAGAACAGTACTGGGCACTAAATGTGTGCAATAGAAACGTAGGTGATTCTTACTAATATTAAGCCAGATTTAAAAGCTAATGGGGTATTATTAATATATGTCATTAAACTTGAAAACTTATGTGAAACAGATACTCTCCTAGAAAATAAAAAAGAAATTACCAAAACTGACTTGAGAGAGAATAGAAAGCTTGAACAGTCCTACTAAAATAAAAAAAAATTACAGTAAGGTACTCCTTGCTTTGATATTGTGGTAATCAATTATGAATCAGGAAATTCACAAAAACTGAATGATAGACATAACAGGAAAATGACAAGGTTTACGGCTCACCAAGTGACTTAAAGAGGAAGAAAGAGACATCATATATGCCAAATTTAACAGAAAACCAGGAAAACACATCAAGAGATAAGTAAACTGACTGACAGTTTACTCAGATAGCCGCGAGATGACTAAGAATCCCACAGAATAATGTAAAGTACTTGTGTGCACTGGTTACTAATTAGAGGAATAACACAGCCAATAAAACACACACATCATGGACTTTGGCATCGTATACCAGTTAGAACATAACAATCACTATTAATAGAAAAAACTGGAGATCTAGATTATTTACGCTTGCCCAGGGTGAGATAAAGTAAGCACACTCCACCTTGTCTTTCACAGTGAGGGTAAGTAAACAATCTGGATGGAACGCATGGTCAGGCATTTGAAGACTCTGAACAATAAATAATAGCAGGCACTTTGTAGAAAAAGACTAGAATCCTAAATGCCACAGAACCAGCAGTGACTTTAGCATTTTTTGCCCTGGTGGTATTCTCTAGCTATCACGCAAAACAACCTGAAATACCAAAGTGGGCGTGAGCATGGATGGAGGACGCTCTAGGAGAAGCTGCTGGTTCTGGTTGAATAGTTGGCTACGGAGATAGGGCAGGGATACCTCCACTCTCATTTGTTTTTCTTCCCTCTCATTGCTCATGCCCATTTGCCAAGCAATCTTTTGGCAATGTTGGCAAAAGCTTCAGTGCAATAAAAGTCTACAGGAGCCAAAACCCTGATGGAGAGAAACTTTCTCTGACAAGTGGTGTTCTGGTACCACGAGGGTGGGGAGAATCCTTTGACTTTTGTTTTTGTCTCTCTCTATCCCACTGCTTGGTCTTGAATGTAGTGGGCACTGCAGAAGTATGCAACAGAGTGGGATAACTAACCTTCAGCTTTCTGGCTGGAGAAACAAAGGGGAGTTGTAGGTACCTAGAAACCACAGAGGGTGTGGTATTTGGAATACAATCCCATCAGTTTTTTTATGAAATCTTGGAGGTTGACCCCAAGCTATGCATGAATGAATCTGACCCTAACTAGCAAGCTGAAGACTTTGAGAACTAAATTAGCAGATACTGCCACTCAGGCCTCAGAGTTGTTGGGTAACACCAGAGACAGATCAAATGGCACTGCCCAGTCTTTGAAAACTGAACTGACATTGGATCTCCAGTCTGCAGAAGTTGGGTGGAAATTTGTAGCTTGGAGCTAGCTAGGTCAGTTGCCTGATTAAAGAAAATATATTAGCATTTTCCATATGATTTAAACAAGATCATAGATCTCATAACATAATATCCAAAATGTCCGGAATACTATCCACAATTATTCAGCATATAAGAACCAGGAAACACTCAGCTGGCATGCAGTAAGACAATTAACAGAGAAAAACGCCAAGATAAAAGATGTTGGAATTAATTGGCAAAGATTTTAAAGCTACTCTTATAGAAATGTTTCAATAAGCAATTGTGAGCACTCCTGAAAAAAATTTATAATAGACAAGAAAGAAATAGAATATATAAAGAAAAAAGAAATACAAGAACAAGTAAAAAAAATCACACAGAATGAGTTCAACAGTACTTTGGAGACGACAGAGAAAAGAACTTGAAGATAGAATGGCGGAAATTATCTAACCTGAACAACAGAAATTTTTTTAAAAGATTGGAAAAAAATAAGCAGAGACTTAGGGACCTCTGCAAATATAACAAAAGAATTAACATGCATGTCAACAGATTCTAAAGAGAGGATAAAGGTTCCAATAATGTTTGAAGAAATAATGCCTGAAAACTTCCTAAATTTTGAGAAAACATATACCAATAGATTCAAGGAGCAAAAACATTTAAACAAGATAAACTAAGGAAAAAAAAGCCCATTAATATCGCAATAAAACAGTGTGAATAGAAAAAAAATAATATTGAAAACAACCAGAGAAAATCAAAGCTTTATTTACAGGAGAAAATGATTCAACAGACTAGATATTTCATCAGAATTCATGCAGGGCACAAGGAAGTGGAAAAAATTGAAGTACAGAAGAAAGGAATCATTACTACAGAATTATATATCCAGTGAAAATAACATTTGGGAAAGAAGGTGAAATAAAGACATTCTCAGATGAAGGAACACTAAAAGAACTTATTGCCAGTAGCAAACTCAAAAAATTTATTGCCAGCAGGTAGACCTGCTCTAAAAAAATTGCTAAAAGAAGTTGTTCAGAAAGAAGTTAAACGATACCAGAAAGAAACATCGTAAAACAGGAGAATGAAGGAATCAAAAGAAATGGTAACTACATGGGTGGGTATATATGAGAGACTATTCTGTTCTAAACTTCTTAAAATTATACTCGGTTGAAATCAAAATTTATAACTGATGTGATCTTTAATGTTTGTAGCAATAATATATAAGACATCTATAAAATAAACGAAAGACTAAAGGGATATATATGGCCACAAGATTTCTAAACTCCACTTTTAGTGGTAAAATATTAATTCCAAGTAGACTGTGAAAAGTTAATTGCATAAACTGTAGGATCTAAAACGAGCAATAAAAATTATACAAAGAAATGTAATAAAAAATGGATGATAAGTTAGGGCCAGCCTGGTGGCCAAGTGGTTAAATTCATGAGCTCCAGTTGGCGGCCCAGGGTTTTGCAGGTTCAGATCCTGGGCACGGACATTGCACCACTCATCAGGCCATCCTGAGGTGGCGTCCCACCCAGCAGAGCCAGAGGTACTCACAACTAGAATATAAAACTACATATGGGGGGCTTTGGGGAGAAGAAGAAAAAAGATAGGGAGATTTGCAACTGATGTTAGCTCAGGTGTGAATCTTTAAAAAAAAAAATGTGCAAATTAAATGGAATACTAAAATAAATCCAACAGCCATAAGAAAGTAGGAAGGAGTAAATATAGGAATAAAAAAATAGAGGAAATAAACAAAAGAGAAATAGTAAAATAATAGATCTAAATCCCAACATATCAGTAAATATATTAACATATCAATAAATATATTAACATATCGATGAATACATGCCAAATGTATATGGCATAAACATATCAATTAAAAGACAAAGATTGTCAGAGTGGACAGAAAACAAACAAAACAAAACAAAAACAAAGAAAGAAAAAATGTTGCCTTACATTATTCTGTCTCCTGGCAACTCACGTCAAATGCCATAGTGTAGGTAGGTTTAATGTAAAAAATGAAAAAAGATATCCCATTCAAACATTAGTCAAAGAAAGCTGCAGTGGCCATAAATCAGAAGAAGTAGTTGTCAGAGCAAAGAAAATTGCCAGGTATAAAAATGGCCATTACACAGTGATAAAACAGTCAATTCATCTAGAAGGCATAACAATCTTAAATGGATATGCCCCTGACAATACAGCCTCCAAATATATGAGGCAAAAATGGACAGAATTGAAAGGAAAAATAGTGGCTGGCTTCTTTCATTTATAGCATAATGTTTTGAGGTTTATCCATGTTATAGCATGTGTAGGTACTTCATCCTTTTTTGGTTGAATAATATTCCATTGTACGTGGAATTTTTCCAAAACATATCCCAAATTTGTTTATTCCTTTATCTGTTGATGGGCATTTGGGTTGCTTCCACTTATTGGCTATTATGAATAGTGCTGCTATGAATATGTACATACATGTACTTGTTTGAATACTTGTATTCAATTCTTTTGGGTAAATATCTAGGAGCATAATTGAGAGGTAATATGATTATTCCATATTTAAATTTTTGAGGAAATTCCAAACTGTTTTCCACTGCAGTTGAACCATTTTACGTCCCCACAAGCAATGCATAAGGGTTTAGATTTCTCCATTTCCTTACCAACACTTACCATTTTTTTAATAAATATAATTTTTATTATAGCCATCCTGGTGGGTATGAAGTAATACTTCATTGTGGTTTTGATTTGTCTTTCTCTCATTACTAATGACGTTGAACATTTTCATGTGCTTTATGGTTATTTGTATGTATTATTTGGAGAAATATCTATTCAAGTCCTTTGCCCACGTTTTAATTGGGTTGTTTGTCTTTGTGTTGTTTGATGAGGATTTTAGGCTGGTTAATTTTAAAAACTGCAGATGAGAAGCAGGCTCTGAGGACTGGAATTTGCTTGCCCTTGGAGAGATATTTGCATTTGTGAAGGAAGGGGGGATGACCTTGTAGGGACCTGAAATTGGCCACCCCAGGATATGTCTCTTTGGCATCAGGATTGTTTGGGGCTGATTGCTTTTGATAAACTGGGACAGGGAGGGAGGCTCTGGGGAATGAAACTTGCCCTTGTTGGGACACATTTACATTTGTAAGGTAAATCTCTATCTGTAAAAGGTGCCTCCCTCTCTGTACCAGGAAGAAGAAGAGAGATAACCTTGTCCCTAGAAAATCTTAATGGGGAAGGCAACAACTTAAGTTGGTTGCTGTCTGGCAATCTCATGTAACTGATTTAGGGGGGTGTCTTCTAACCTTTCTAACCTTTACTTAATCCAATTTGATTCTTGTCTAAAAGTCATGGGATCACCCAATGACCAGACCCCACCTGCACTGATACCATTTTAACTTTTTTTTCATGTTCTTTCCCTTGTCTTGTAAAGAAATGACTCACATACCCATGCCTTATAAAATTAGCCCTAACCCTCAACTCGGGGCAGCAGCAGCGGCTCTGCCTGCCCATGGGTTCTGTCCCCATGCTATTCTATTCTCTAAATAAAAGAGCACTATTGCCAGATCTTGAGAGTCTAAGAAATCTTTCTTTCGACTCCTCGGCTCACTGACCCCACATCATTGTTGAGTTTGAAAAGTTTCTTATAGTAATATAAGCAACAAAAAGAGAGATGACTGTAATTTAAAGTAAAATATTGAATTTATAAAAATCCGTGAGTGCATAGTAATGCACAAAACAAGAGAAAATGAAAAGTAAATAAAAAATGAAAGGAAGGGAGGAAGAAGGGAGGGGGTGGGAGGAAGAAAGAAGAAAAAGTTCGTTTGCCACAATTAGAATTGATTGTTAACCGACTCTTCACCCTGAAAAAAAGACATTTAAATAGAAGGGATTTAATATTTACATTTTTTAAAGGATGAACTTTAGTTTATCTCCAATTCCTGAAAGAACAATTTCTTCATAGGATAATGCTAGCTAATTAATGAACAATGAGTGAGTGATATCATTAGAAAATAACTCCCCTCCCCCTCTGCAAATATATGAACCAGCTATTATCAAGAATCATGAAGAAAAAACAGCATTATGACAAAAATAATATAATAGCCACAGCAAATAAAAACCTGGAGCCATCTTCTCTCTACTAAAACTCATACCTGCTATCCAGAACCTAGAATGCCATACTCTAGCTGCAATATGGCAACATTTCCATTTATGTGTGTTGAGTGGGATGGGGTTACTTGCAAGATACTTGTAAAAGTATTGCTTTTACATAAAACTTTGGACTAAGTGCAGACAGAAAACAGCCTCAAACTATTGTTATTTGTTCTTTCAACCAAATCTTATACAACTAAAATGTGTAATATCAAGGTAGATTGAGCATTCATTTACTTACTATTTCTCGCTTTAATTTTTACCAAGTACAGGTAGTCTTAGAAACTCTTGGCATTTTAATATGCACAAATGTGCATGCAGGACAGTAAAGACAAGAGTCCCTCGTTGTCCCCAAAACAATTGAAAGGAAGTGTCTTGTTACCCCAAATACATGTTTACTACAAACCTGTAGGACAATTTGAATCTTTTTGGAGGACATTTTAAATATTGGTGTCAACGAAAATAATCCATAACCAATCTATAAATGAAAATTTGGGTGAGTTTATTCTGAGGTGAAATGTGAGGACCATGGCCCAGGCTTTTCTTCCCAAAAGAAGAAAGGGCACCAAAGAAGTGAGGTATACAGAGTGGTTATATACCCCCATACAGGACGTTTCACATATGATTGAAGTGTCCCTCCCACAATATTCACAAGATTGCCCTGTCAGCACAGTGCTTGATGGACACAGCAGGTAGTGGGTCTGCTATCTCAGAGGGTGCATCAGGAGGCAAGCCTACTATCTCAAGCTGGGTGGTCACAGGTGAGTGCAGCAATCAGTTCCTAGCCTAAGGAAAGATGCTTAATCCTTAAGGGAATGCCAGCCTTGGGAGGGGGAGGGAAGTTGCACCTTTATCTCAAGGGCCTTTGTTCTTGCCATAGGGAATGTCTAAAGCAGATATACAATGCATGCTCAATGGCCACGGTCAGGCCCTTTTGGAAAGACAAGGTCAGGCCGAATTAGGTTTATATCAAATGGCTTCTTCGTATTCTCCAATATATCCTATTACTTGCCATTTTTATTTGTCACTGGAAAAAAAATACACACATACATCATTTTATTCATTTCTATTTATAACAAGTTTTTGAATGTGGTACATATTCATTTTCTCATATTTTACACATCTGTTTAAAAAATTCAAGGAATTTGAGAACTAAACAAGCCCATTGAGGATTTTTTAAATGAATTGCGTCATTTCCTTTCAGCAGCTCAGACTATTACTTTTGCTTCCAGCACATGAACCACTGTGTTCCACCGCTTGATTCTCCCTCGTCCATCTTCGTTCGTGCTCAGGTGCTAACACAGGCGCGTAAACGCTGCCTACCACAGAGCCATGAACAGTGCCACCATGTTCGGAAGCACCAACTTTGAATATTGTATTGGCACCTGTTTCACAACAGAAGACACATTTTCCAGGTGCTTCCTACTGGGATTAACATGTGACTTTTTCCCAGTCCTTTCCTCAACATGCTAAATTTCTGAGTTTAATTTCCTAATATAAAAACCATTCATTCCCTTAATGTACATCTTAATATCCATCATTATTTATTCGGCTCATGAAATCTTACTACCTTAGCTAAAATTTTCCCAAATATAAATTATATGAATGTGAATAAAATTCTTTTGTTTTAGTGATAAATTCAGTAATAAAGTAATAATTCAGACAGCAGAGAACCACAGTGTAAGACTTTATTTATGTATACATTTAAATACTTGACTTCTAGCATGTGTCACGGTTGCTTACAAGTAGTTATCCGTGGTACTGTGACATATTTTGAATCATAGGAAGCAAGGGACTTTTCATGTTTCTATTATGAATGTACAATACTATATATTTGATTTTTCCAGTAAATTGTCTCTATTTCTAATAAGTAAACTACCAAACCCATTTGTAAAAAATAAATAAATCTAGGAATCCAGATGTAGCAAATCAGAACCTTATGAAAAAATGCTAAATAATACTTGAAAGGGAAAAACTGAAAAAATCTATTGTGACTATTCAGTTAGTTGGATTTTGTGCTATTTGTAGGTAATTTCTTTTCTTTTTATTCTTTTTTTTTGGTGAGGAAGATTTGCCCTGAGCTAAAATCTGTGCCAATCCTCCTGCATTTTGCATGTGGGATGCTACCACAGCATAGCTTGATGAGCAGTGCATAGGTCCGTGCCCAGGATCTGAACCCACGAACCCTGGACAACCAAAGTGGAGTGCATGAACCCAACCACTACGCCACTGGGCCACCCCTGTAGGTAATTTCAAATTTGAGCATGTGTTATAAACAGAGAGTTTGACACATAACATCACAAATATGACACGTTTGTACATATACACATACGTCTATATGTATAATGTAGAGTTTATTCAGATAACGTGTGGCAGGGTACTTTTACTGTCCACTTTATACCATATCATCACCATCCATTCTATATTTTTAGAGCTGCTCCTAATCTCTCTGGATCTTCGTTTCTTTCTCCTTAAAGGTACACCTTTCAGCAGACAATCTAAAAGATGTATTTTGTATGAGTCTGCAGAAATATCATCCAATGAGTTGAAGTCATAAGCAAATAATCCTTGACCTTTTATAAAGAAAGTTTTCTAATATCTAAAACTAACCAAGGATGCTCCAGGATGTTTTGTTGGAGGAGAGAATCTCTTGACCGGCATTATCCAAGCAGTCTGAATAATAGCAATTATATCTCTTTACTGTTCACACAGTGTCCAGTCAGTTATTTTATTTCATTTTATAAATGGTAGTTAACTAAAGTCAGGTTAACTTAGAGAGGTCACTTGGCTGGTGAGTAGTCCGAACTCGCATTGCTCTGTGGTTCAATAAGTGCAAGCTTTTTTTGTTACATTTTTTTTCTATGACCCTGATTAGAGAATCACACAGTGTCGGTGAGACACTAAACCTCTAAGTTTCATTTCTAAACCTCTATTGACACCTTTATTCAATGCCTGAATGTCTCTTACCACTACTTCAGACAAAGATAAAGACTTTATCTTCAAAAGAAAAGGCAAAATAGAAAGATGAGAAGCAATCTCCAAAGGAAAATATTTAGCAGAAGCCATTTAAGTTAATATTTTTGATAGGGTCATAAGAACCATAAATCACATAAAAACACCACAGTTTGAGAGAGAATGATGGTTGGGTATTTTAAAAGTGAGTAAAAAGGAAGTAGGACATGAAAATAGATCATCTAGAGTTTTATAATAAAAAGCCCTCATAGATTAAGAATAAGAGTTTCACTTTTATTTTTCAGAAACCAGAGAATTATAACCATATTTAAGGGAAAGAAAGTGAGGTGTTTTTCAGTGGACAGAGATGGTGATTTTCTTTTTACAAAAGCATTCTACATATAATTAAGTGATAATTCAGACAGCAGAGAATCACGGCGTAAGACTTTAACTGTTGATATATACATTTAAAGAATACTTTCACTTCTGGTTGGTGTGCTCATTCTGCAAAATCTCTTGAACTGCCTTCCACCATAGTGAATACATATTTGGTAAAGAACATGAAGGATACTTGCTCAAAGCCAATGAGGACAGTACTGTAATATGAAGTCAAAGTTGACTCGTTTTAACCACACACCTCTACAACTCACCATGAAGAGCTTTGATTCTCCACAGGGGTGAACGGAGCATTAGCATAGCTGGGAAAGGTATGGGCTGGAGGTGTGTGTCCTTTTATTACTAATTTACTATTTGATTGTTCTGGGTATCCTATTTTCTATCTTTAACTTGATTCTACGAATTACTATCTCTAACCATGATTACATGAATTGCTTTTAAACTATATCACTTTCTAGAATTATAAGTAGATTTGAAGTTAAAAAGAGATTACTGGATGTCTTCAGTTTATCTCTTTAGTTAGGTTGACACCTTTGAGCTAATTTAAAATTATGCCAATTGTAGATAATTAACAGCAATGCACAGGTATTTTCTATAGATCTAAAAATAAAATTGATTTGGTGGAATTTCAATTGACTTCACCTTCTCTAAGAAAAGCCAGTTTGGTGTTCATTTTATAAACTATTTCAACATTGCTTTATTGTACAATAGTTATTATTTCTTTGAATTCTCCCTGGAACTTATTGAAACATCTTACCTCTTTCCTCATTAAAGAGATAAAATCTCTTAAAACATGTTTATTTTATCATTGTATGAGTCACCATTTCAGCTAAAAAATTCTAATAAATGAAAAAGGCAATTTAGGTATACTATAAAAGAAAAGTATAGGATGATTCAGTAAGAAAATGTTTACATTTTGAAGAGATTTACTTCTCTTCATAATGAGAAATAAAGGGGATGGTGCTTCAGTTTGGTTCCTATATCAGAATTTGAAAATACATGACAATTAATGAAATATATGAAATATTACTGTTATTCACTCCTTATATATTATATAAATCCATGGTCACACATTGCAAGCAACTCTCTGGTTCAAGCCACCATCACTGCTCGCCTTGCACTTGCTTGCCTTCCATGTAGTCTTAACACAGCAGAAAGATCCTTTTAAAACATAAGTCAGATCATGAAACACCTCTGCTCAGGACTTTCCCTAACTCAAAATCCTTATAAACTCTACACAAACTGGTCTTGATGAGGATTACTTTGGGCTGGTTACTTTTAAAAACTGCAGACGAGAAGGAGGCTCTGAGGAGTGGAATTTGCTCACCCTTTGATGAGAGACTTCTGCGTTTGTGAAGGAAGTCTGCATCTGTTGGGGGTGTCTCCCTCTCTGCACCAGGATGAAGGGGGGAATGACCTTATCTCTAGAAACTCTTAATGAGGATGGCAAGGACTTAAGTCTTGTTTATTGTGCTTGTCTGGTAACCTCAAGTAGCTGACTCCCCCCACCACCAACATCCTCTGGGAAGCATAGGACATCCTGACTTAATCTGGTCTGATTCTTATCTAGAGTTGTAGTACCACCCAATAACCAGACCCCACCTGCATTGATACCATTTTAACAACTTTTTGACATATTCTTTCCTTGTCTTGTAAAGAGATAACTCACATACCTACGCCTTAAATTTAGCCCTACCCTCAACCCATGTTTGCAGCAGGTCTTACTACCCATGGGTCCTGTCCCCATGCTATTCTCTAAATAAAAGAGCACTACTGCCAGACCTTGAGAGTCTAAGAAATCTTTCTTTCAACTCCTTGGCTCACTGAGCCCGAACCAGTCTCATTACACATCTGAACTCATCTTCCCTCAATCTCCACAATGGTTTCCTTGCTGTTCCTTAAACGTTTGCACTGTTTCTTCTGCCTTGTGCTCCTCCCCTCCCTGCCCCCAGATACCTGTAGAACTAGCTTGTCAACCTGCTGCATGTCTTTGCTCAAATGTTACATTCTCTCTGAGGCCTTTTCAACTATCCTATTTCAATTTCTAAGCCCACAACTCCCCTCTAGAATAATCTCAATCATTATTCCCTATTTTGAAGAGTCCTAACTAACTTCATTGGTCTTTTTTATCTCTCATTATATTATCACATTATTTAAGATACTATGAATGGGATTCCTTTTCTTGTCATTTTTCCCCTAACTTCCAGGGGAATTTTTGTTTGCTTCTTGGTTTGCTGCTGTTCTATCCTACTAGCCCCCTATGTGTAACCACGGGACCTCCAGGACCAGTTCAACCGACCCCATCTTATCAACAGAGTAATTAAGAAGGATGTTTCAGGAACTCAGACTCCTTGTCCAGTTCAGGTCGGTTGAGACCACCAACCCATCAACTGGGCCTGTGCAAATGCTCGACAAGTGAGCTTTTTTAGGTCAAGGAGCTAAAAACTCCACTCTCACATCATTGTAATGCCACCATTTTGTGAGCACGCATCCTATGAAGAGGCGTCAAGCTTGACTATGCAAGCCCAGATCATCATTTACCTCACTTCTCCTCACATCCAATTATCTATTCCCACACTTCAGACCACCTTGCCTCTTATCCCATAAATATCCCTGAGTCCCCATTTTCAGGGAGGATTGATTCTCTTACCTCCTCACCTGACCGTGTGTTGTGATTAAATCCCTTCTCTTTGCAAACTTGTCATCTCAGTGATCGGTATAATTGTGCAGTGGGTAAAATAAACCTGGTTCGGTAGCATATCCACCATGCAGAATGAGGTTGTCTTATTGGTCAGTCAAGATTCCTACCCCAAGGTGGTCTTGGAAAGATTGTGGATCTAGTCACAGAATTGCAGATGGCTTTCTTCACTTCCTGGTTGTAATTCCATCCTATATCTCTAGTCCTTCCTAGTCTCAGAAATAGTGACTAATTGTTATTCAGCTCAGATCATATGAACAAGAGCTGAACTACAGCCTTGGTATAAAGCAGTGACTATGGCTCTGACCCACATCTCCCATGGATCGCTTGTAGCCCCACTTCCCTTCAGAGTCAATGGAATCTGGACCCATTTGGCCCCTGGTTTCAAGAACAAAACCTTTTCCTATTTTAGGCTGACCAAGTGGGCCTTAATGTTTCCCTTAGCTTGAGTAAATTTTAGCTGGCTTCTTCCTGCCCCTAGGTCCCTGACCTCCCTCTCACCCTGGCCCTTCCAGAATCCAAATGGCTTAACTACAGACGCCCCTCCTCTGTTTTCTTAGAGCATTTACTTAGAACACCTGTCATTGTATATTCTTTGTCTGCTCTTTTGAGATGAAAATATTTTTAAAAGCTTCTTGCCAGTGTTACAATCCAGGGCTATCTTTTTCAAGTGGCTGGGAGCCAGCCATTGAAATGTAATAATCAAGGAAGATAGCCCCAAGATAGGCTCCTAGCTCCAAGCTGTAAAACCACCTTCTGTCCTGAAGATACAAGAAAGTTTGCTTTTCCTTTGTGTAAGGCCAATTAGGCAACACAGAAGGCCTGAACGCAGCCCACCCCACCACCCCCAGTCAGCTTTTAAAACTCTTCAGCCTTTTAGTGCAGTTGAGTTCAGACTACACTCTGATTTCCCTCCTCCCATTGCCACCTTCTTATCCATATAATTTGGTCAAGTGCAATTTTCGCTTTGACAAAGCCTAGGCATGCTTGTTCGATTTGTTTTTTTAACTCACATTTTTTTAAATCTTTTTCATATTTTTCTGTCTTTCATATGTTTTTGAAGAAGATTCATGGATGAACATACTATGCTGTCTTGACCAAAATTTCTTAATTTTTCTTTAGAAAGAGAGCAAAAGACTTTAAAGCATACGCTTAAAATCTAGATAAGTTACTCAAATTTTTGTTTATTTATTAAGAATAGATTATGTCAACCGAAGAAAAATCATTACAATTTAAATAGCAGATATTTATTTGAGCAAATAGAATTGCAAGTCAGGAGACACAGCCGCAGGTAGAAACCCAAAACATGTTCCCCTAGGGAGAAAAGTTAGAGGCTTTTAAAGGCAAAGAAGGGAAGTTGTATTGCAAAGAATTTTAATTGAAGCTGGAGGCAGAGAGCTGGTCTCAGCTAAACATTGATCTATCTTCAGAAAATCCACCATCCTCAGTCTTTGTGATCAGGATGTCTGTTTCCTGGTGACTTCTCAAACAATTGGCAGTAAAACAATTGTCATTTTGGCCCAGTCCAAAAGTTTGGCCCAGTCCAAGATTCAAAACAGCACAGCAGTTTCCCTGGAAAGGCAGCTCCAACTCCATTTTAAAATAGTTCCACTATAGTCAATTTTTTTTTTCTTTTGGTTGAGGTTTATTGAACTGACCTGAATTTGTGTCTTCAGATACCATTTGGCCCCTAAGTGATTTGAATTTCTTTCACCAACTTGGAAAGCTAAAAATAAAGAGGCAGGAAAGCATCCTCCCCACCAAAGTAAAGGAAAATTTTATGTAGATATCACATGGATAAAATATTTGGTCAAGGGGCCAGCTCCTTGGCTGAGTGGTTAAGTTCACACGCTCCACTACGGCAGCCCAGGGTTCGGATCCTGTGGACATGGCGCCGCTCGTCAGGCCACATTGAGGCGGCGTCCCACATCCCACGACTAGAAGGACCTGCTACTAAGATATACAACTGTGTAGCGGGGTGTGGGGGAGGGGGGGGTTGGGGGAGATAAAGCAGAAAGAAAAAAAAAAAGATTGGCAAGAGTTGATAGCCCAGGTACCAATCCTTAAAAAAAAAAAAAAAAGAAAAAAGGAAGATTGGCAATAGTTGTTAGCCCAGGTGCCAATCTATATGAATTAATTTGTTTACTTTCTCATCTTTTTTTTTTATAGATGTACATCATATTTCAAATTCTGTATACATTACATCATGTTCACCACCCGAACACTAATTATAGTGCATCCCCTCACATGTGACCCTAATCACCCCTTTTACCCTCCCCCCTCCCCCCTTCCCCAATGGTAACCACCACTCCAATCTCCAATGCTATGTGTTTTTGTTGTTGTTGCTGTTTTTATCTTCTACTTATGAGTGAGATCATATGGTATTTGACTTTCTCCCTCTGACTTATTTCACCCAACATAATACCCTCAAGGTCCATCCATGTTGTCACAAATGGCCGGATTTCATTGTTTCTTATGGCTGAGTAGTAGTCTATCATGTATAAGTACCACATCTTCTTTATCCATTCGTCCCTTGATGGGCACATAGGTTGCTTCCATGTCTTGGCTATTGTGTATAATGCCGCAGTGAACATAGGGGTGCAGGTATCTTTATGCCTTTGTGTTTTCAAGTTCTTTGGATAAATACCCAGCAGTGGAATAGCTGGATCATATGATAGATCTAGCCTTAATTTTCTGAGGATACTCCATACTGCTTTCCCTAGTGGCTGCACCAGTTTGCACTGCCACTAGCAGTGAACAAGGGTTCCTTTCTCTCCACATCCTCTCCAACATTTGTTGTTTCCTGTCTTGTTAATTATAGCCTTTCTGACCAGAGTGAGATGATACCTCATTGTAGTTTTGATTTGCATTTCCCTGATAGCTAATGATGTTGAGCATCTTTTCATATGCTTGTTGGCCATCCGTATATCTTCTTTGGAGAAATCTCTGTTCAGATCTTTTGCCCGTTTTCTAATTGGATTCTTGTTTTTTTTGTTGTTGAGCTGTATGAGTTCTTTGTATATTTTGGATATTAACCCCTTATCTGATATATGGTTTGCAAATATCTTCTCCCAATTGTTAGGTTGCCTTTTCGTTTTGTTGATGGTTTCCTTTGCTGTGCAGAAGATTTTTAGTTTGATGTAGTCCCATTTGTTCATTTTTTCTTTTGTTTCCCTTGTTCGGTCAGAAATGGGACTTGAAAATATGCTGCTCAGACCAATGTCATAGAGTGTACTGCCTATGTTTTCTTCTAGAAGTCTCATCGTTTCTGGTCTTGCATTCAAGTCTTTAATCCATTTTGAGTTGATTTTTGTGCATGGTGTAAGGGAATGGTCTACTTTCATTCTTTTGAATGTGGCTGTCCAGTTTTCCCAACACCATTTATTGAAGAGACTCTCCTTTCTCCATCGTATGCTCTTGGCTCCCTTGTCGAATATTAACTGTCCATAAATGTGTGGGTTTACTTCTGGGCTCTCAATTTTGTTCCATTGATCTGTGTGTCTGTTTTTGTGCCAGTACCATGCTGTTTGGGTTACTATGGCTTTGTAGTATAAATTGAAATCAGGGAGTGTGATACTTCCAGCTTTGTTCTTTTTTCTCAGGAATCCTTTGGCTATTTGGGATCTTTTGTTGTTCCGTAAAAATTTTAGGATTCTTTGTTCTATTTCTGTAAAAAATGTTGTTGGAACTTTGATAGGGATTGCATTGAATCTGTAGATTGCTTTAGGAACTATGGACATTTTAACAATGTTAATTCTTCCAATCCAAGAGCACGGAATATCTTCCATTTCTTTGTGTCTTTCTTTCTTTCTTCGATTTCTTTCAACAATATTTTATAGTTTTCAGTGTACAGATCTTTTGCCTCTTTTGTTAAGTTTATTCCTAGGTATTTTATTCTTTTTGTTGAAATTGTAAATGGGATTGTATTCTTAATTTCTCTTTCTGCTACTTCATTGTTAGTGTATAGAAATGTAACCAATTTTTGTACGTTGATTTTGTATCCTGCAACTTGACTGTATTCCTTTATTATTTCTAAAAGTTTTTTAGTGGACTCTTTAGGGTTTTCTAGATATAAAATCACGTCATCTGCAAAGAGTGACAGTTTCACTTCTTCTTTTCCAATGTGGATCCCTTTTATTTCTCTTTCTTGACTGATTGCTCTGGCTAGGACTTCCAATACTATGTTAAATGAGTGGTGACAGTGGGCATCCTTGTCTGGTTCCTGTTCTTAGAGGGATAGCGTTCAGTTTTTCTCCATTGAGAATGATGTTTGCTATGGGTTTGTCATATATGGCCTTTATTATGTTGAGGTATTTTCCTTCTATACCCATTTTATTTAGAGTTTTTATCATAAATAGATGCTGTATCTTGTCAAATGCTTTCTCTGCATCTATTGAGATGATCATGTGATTTTTATTCTTCATTTTGTTAATGTGATGTATCCTGTTGATAGATTTGTGGATGTTGAACCATCCCTGCGTCCCTGGAATGAAACCCACTTGGTCATGATGTGTGATCTTTTTAATGTAATGTTGTATTCGATTTGCTAGTATTTTGTTGAGGATTTTTGCATTGATGTTCGTCAGTGATATTGGCCTGTAACTTTCTTTTTTTGTGTTGTCCTTGTGTGGTTTTGGTATCAGGATAATGTTTGCTTTGTAGAAGGAGTTAGGAAGCCTCCCCTCCTCTTCAATTTTTTGGAAGAGTTTGAGAAGGATAGGTATTAAGTCTTCTTTGAATGTTTGGTAGAATTCACCAGGGAAGCCATCTGGTCCTGGACTTTTTTTGGGGGGGATGTTTTGGATTACTGTTTCGATCTCCTTACTGGTGATCGGTCTATTCAAATTTTCTACACCTTCTTGGTCCAGTTTTGGAAGGTTGTATGTTTCTAAGAATTTATCAATTTCCTCTAGATTCTCCAATTTGTTGGCATATAGCTTTTCATAGTATTGTCTTATTATCTTTTGTATTTCTGAGGTGTCCATTGTAATCTCTCCTCTTTTATTTCTGATTTTATTTATTTGAGACTTCTCTCTTTTTTTCTTGGTAAGTCTAGCTAAGGGTTTGTCAATTTTGTTTATCTTTTCTCAGAAACAGCTTTTGGTTTCATTAATTTTTTCTATTTTTTTTTAGTCTCTATTTCATTTATTTCTGCTCTGATTTTTATTATTTCCTTCCTTCTGCTGATTTTGGGCTTTGTTTGTTGTTCTTTTTCCAGTACCTTTAGATGCACTTTTAGATTGTCTATTTGGGATTTTTCTTCTTTGTTGAGGTAGGTCTGAATTGCTATAAACTTCCCTCATAGAACCGCTTTTGCTGTATCCCACAGATTTTGGCATGTCGTGTTTTCATTTTCATTTGTCTCCAGGAATTTTTTGAATTCTTCTTTGATTTCTTCATTGACCCAATCATTGTTCAGTAGCATTTTGTTCAATCTCCACATTTTTGTGGCTTTTCTGGTTTTCTTTCTGTAGTTGATTTCCAGTTTCATGCCTTTGTGGTAAGAAAAGATGCATGGTATTATTTCAATCTTTTTAAATTTATTGAGACTTGTTTTGTGGCCTAATATGTGATCAATCCTGGAGAATGTTCCATGGGCATTTGAAAAGAACGTGTATTCTATAGTCAATTTTGACAATTACAAATTCAACTCTTTCAGGAGCTATTTCTTCAAGAATGCAACACAAATCACCAAATGTAAGATAGCTCTGAATAAAATGAATTGTCCTTAATAGACCTCTGCAATGGGAATGTGGTTTGATAGCTGGCTAAGAGTTTATCATGAGATCCATGAGTCATCCAAAGGTCTCAATTCGTCTCCCTGGAATGAAAATTGGTGCTAAAATAAAGATCATTACTCATCTACTCTCATTGAAAAAAAGGCCTTGGACTCATTTTCCCCTGTGTTACAAGGAGATTAATCAATGTGAATCAGACATTCTTTTACTCCACAGTACAAAATTAGTGGGCTATTTTTTCCAAAAGACAATGTATTTGTTTTTCAAATATTTTACTAACAGTATCCTGAATTTTTTATTATTGATAGGATTAAAATAGCTTTCCTAGGTTATCTTGACACAGTTCATAAAGTAGTGGGAGGAAATGTTAGCTCTTTGTGCCCATATATTGGTGGGAGTCTCTTGTCTTGAATGTAATCTGAAGACAGAGAAGAGAGATTAACTCGTCTTTACCTTGAGATGTGTTTTCAGCTCTCTTTAACTCATCCTAATTTCCAAATCAATAGACTAATTGCAACAAGATTTTGTTCTTGAAATAGTTTTAAATGTTTTACATTTAAAACAGCATGGATAAGAATTCAAAATTCACAGGAAGTTTAAAGCTAGTACCCCAGATTTTGCCAAATATTTGAGTTTAGGATGGGTATCCCATGAGACAACGTTTCTAACTTTACCCCAGGGAAAAGGTGAGTCTTTGCTGTGATACAGATATTGCCAAGCAAGCATTGGAGCAGATATGTGCTACGTGGGGCTGCTGTGTCCACCTGTGTATGTTCAAGAAGGACAGGTGGACATTTTAAAAAGTTCTCAATATTTACTTCCCAGTTTTTAATATAGCACCAAACTTTTATATACAGATATTTGAAAACCTAGTTAAGCAATGCAAAAGGCCAAAAATATAATTGATCAGCAATAACTGACATCTTGTTTCTCAGAAGGCATCAAGGGAATACTGATTGTTAACTGGAACTATGTCATGGATTTTAGTACATTTCTAATTATCATTTAATTATATAAATGAATCAATACTCATTTGCCAAATGGTACTCAATATTTATATATTCTCTTGATTAACCACTCTGCTTCACAAACAAAATAGCGTGTAGTTTTACATGTCCTTAGGAACGCAGAATGAATTACGTGGTGAGAAGTAAGTGAATTTAAGATCCAGGACTAGTTGGGATTGAGTCCAAGCCTTGACAGTGGTAGATGTGGATCCTTTGCGAATCTCTTGTTCCCATTGATCCTCAATGTCTACAGTTGGTAAAGTGGGAATAATTTCTCTTTACAATATTTTGTTGAGGAAGAAATGATCCAATGAGTGCAATGAGCCTAGCACAGTGCCTAGCTCATAGTAAAATTTCAGTAAAAGTTAGTCTGCTTTTTCCCTTTCATGGATAACTTACAAATGCTCTGTGGGAGAGGAATAAATATCATTTCTGATTTCAGATCATTAGTCATCAGCTTTAGTATAATGACCAACAGAAAGTCTGGACATACATTTCCTAAACTGTTCTAAGCAGTACAGTGTCCCATGAGCTGTTCATAGGTGCTTTGAGGGGCTTACTTGCTGAGATAATTTCCTGAAGTCCTGAATGTTATATACCTTCCTTTTGGAGAACCCTATGCATGTTAGTGTATCATAGGCTTTAAAATGTCCCAAATTTAAAAAATAACATAGAATTGTTCAACTTTATATGATTATTCATAGTATTTTAGGAAAGTCTATTAAAATAGTACTGGTAGTCCTTTCTTTTATCTTGGGGCAAAGTATGAGAGATGTTCCATGTGAATTGAGTTTGGGAGGACTTACAAGTGGGTCACCAAATCTTGCACATGAAGGAGAATCATATTATGAGAAGAAATAGAAATTGAAATGGGCCAAACACTTTATACCTGGAAACAAATATGCTGAATTATTGACTGTATTAGTTTCTACATTGCATAACAAATCACCACAGAATTGGCAGCCCAAACCCATACACATTTATTATCTCACAGGTTCTATTAGTCAGGAATCAGGATATGGCTTAGCTGAGTCCTCTGCTTAGAGAATCTCAAGGCTGTGATCAAGGTGTTGGTCAGTTCTGGGTTCTCATCTGAAGCATCACCCAAAAATGATCTGTTTCTTAAATCTCCAAGGGTGCAGACAGAATTCATTTCCTTGCAGCTGTAGAATTTATGTCAGCTTGCTTCTTCAAAGTCAGCACAAAGAGATTCTAGCAAGATGCACACTCCACTCTTCTGTAATCATGTGTGTGTAATCTTGTACATACCATCATCTTTGATGCATTTCATCAGTTAGAAACAAGTCACAGGTCACAGGTCCAACAGAGGGTATCACACAAAATCCCAAGCACAGGAAGTGAGGTTCACAAGGACAACTTTAAAGCCTGGATGTCACACTTACTAATTTTTATAAAATTCAGAGAAGGAAACTTCTCTAATAAATTATTTTTTTCTAAGAAAGGCTCATATGTTCAATTTATTATACCAAAATCCACAAACTGGAACTTTCCTGTTAAGTACTAGGGTTTATACAATTCATTCACTCACATCACCACATAGCCTCTCATGAGATGAAAAAGACAGGTGGTATTTCATTCTCATTTCAAGATGAAAAGTAAATTTAGGTTCAGAAAATGCAAATGACTGCTGCAAAAGGGCATAGCTTCTAAATGAAGAGATCAGGGTACCCAGTAGCATCTTCCAGCCATCAGTAAAATGATGTAGCTCAGCGTTGATACCTCACCATTGATCCTTCACCGGGGAGAATTTTAAGCAAATACAGATCTCCTCTTTTCTTTCTTTTAAAAATAATTTCTATTTAATTTACTTAAAATTGCTTAATGAACTCCCAATTTTGTGGAATACCTTACTAAAATTAGTTTACATGTTAATTGTAACTGTATATTTGTATTTATAACATGCTGTTTGAATAAAATAATATAAATAATAAGAATGTCTTTATTGGAAAAGATCTTCAGTTTATCCTGCAGATATATTCTATATGACAATTGGATCACAGGATATTTTTGACAAGGGCATGTTCAGCTTCCTTTCCAAAAATAAGATGAAAAGTTAGGGATGGAAACAAAGACATTTCTAGTTTCCCATACCGTTAATTATATAATACCTTCCTGGCATGAACTGACTTTGTTTGGGGGCTATTTATGAGCTAACATGTTTACATAATCTGCTGCTTTGGGGTGCATTGAATTCGATGTGTATTATTGAAAAAACAATCATTTAAACATTCAAGGGCAAAAAACTGACAAGAAACATGTTTTTAGAAGATAAGATACCTTTTGTATGCATATTTAATGTCTATTTATGTGAGTTTTCATAATCATTTTGGTTAACCTTTTTTTTCTTTCCACATCTTTTAGTAACTCACGTTTTCTTGGCTCTTTAGAGACAACTGAATAAAAGCATTCAGGGTGATTTTTAAATTCTAAATTTTAAATTATGAGCTTACTTCGTGCTTCAGTTTTAATGTTTGAGAAGAAACTATACTCAAATCAAGCCGACTGTCCCGTAGAGCTTCTGACCAGAGGAGCTGTGCTTGTCACTGAGGGGAAGATTTCAAGTACACATGGGATGTTCTATCCCTGCCACTGTCCCTAATGCCTTTCCCACACTCTACGTCTTTCAGGATAGGTATTGTCCAGTGGATTCCATTCCAATTTTCCATAAGAATATTTGACTTGGAACAATTACACATTTTATCAATACAAATCCATAAAGATTGATTATGTTATATCATAGTTTCTTAACTTGACTTTGTTGACCTCTTGAGCAAGATAATTTTTTTGTTGTGAGGGTGCTAGTCTGTACACTGTAGAATATTTTCCAGATCCCTGGCCTCTACTTACTAGATGCCAGTAATGCCCCTTAGGTATGACAAGCAAAAAAGTTTCTAGACATTGTCAAATGTCCCTTGTGGGGCAAATCCAGGTAAAGTTGAATACCATTGTGTTATATTCTATGTGCTATTAAATATCTAAAATATAGACATGTCTAAGAAAAATAAAAATGAAAAGAAATTTCATTTTCATTTCGGCTAATGGTGGAAAAAATGATGTTAATACCTTGAAATGGTTGAAATAACATGAATAATGCACGTGAAATTGTCTGATGCAGTACTGGTAAAATAGTAAGGATTCAATCTAGATTACTTCAGTCATATAAACATGAATATTATAAAGATGAACAATGTCTGAAAATGTTAAATCAACCATTAAAAACTCGAAAATACAAATAGAATTGGGTAGCATCGTGAAGCAAAGATAATGAGATTCATAGGCTGCAGACCAATGGATTCTTCACAGAAGGAGACGGTGATGGTTCACTCATGTTTCATGTCAAAGTGAATGCGTACACCCGTAGGAAGACTTCCAGCTGTTGTTTTCATTGATCTAATTTCCAAGCAGGGGAAATACTTTTTTCCTATATAGGTGATGTATCAGGTGAGGTTTCTCTTCATCTGTTGCTGCTTTAACTCAAATGACCTTTTTGCTACCTGACATTTTAAATAGCTGCCTTGTTACAATATCATGTCTTAGAATGTTAGATTTTGGGGGTGGTGGTCAACATGAAAGAAGAAGTCTCTCTTGATATCATTATATCTTTTCCTTTGAACATTGATGATACTTTTTGGAAATTTGATTCATCTTCAGAGCACTTGTTTAGTAAATGGGTAAAATTGATCAGAGAGATACATGTATTACATTAGTAGTAAACTAATATTAGTCATTACAATAATGGATATATATATATCAGAAAATATATACATATTAAATATATTAATAATAAAATGATACTAGTAAGAATCAAGCTTTTAGTTTAATCAGAAGCAAAAAATAAACCCAAAAGTCTTGTTAAAAAATATACTCTCATGTTTTATTTCCTAAAGCCAAGTCATCTAAAAACTTTTCTTAATTTCAAAACCAATTCAATTATGCAGATACTTTTATCATAAACATTATTTCAGGAACATAATAACTGACAATTTCCATAAATTAGCAATCTGACCAAAGTAAATACCACTATTCCTGTTTTACATCAGATTTGGAAACTTTATGTTTATATTATTAAATTTTTTTAAAGATTGACAACATCCACCTCACTTTGTAGCTATCTCCTCAAATATTTTCTTCTTTAATAGGATTCTTCAATTGATTGTCTTCATGTTTTTAAAAATAACTATTTTTATCAGAATAACAAATACTAGTGTACAATTTTAAAAGTCAGCCTCTTTTCCAGATTTATTACAGAAAAAATAGCAATTGCTTGCCCCATACCTTCTAACTTCCAATATAGATTTTTTTTCTTAGTTGTTTCGTCTGATATTTACCAACATACTATTTTAAAAGATTGTTTATACTGTTGGTTCTTCATTTTCGGATTTAGTTATCTGTTACTGTCCTATCATGGAAAATAAGAACTTAACTATTTTTCCCTCATTTCTTCTAAATTTTTCTAAAGCGTGTATCCCAATGATTTGTAAAATTACTAAACAATGATTACATGTTTGTGACTTTACAAGTAATATTCATAATTGGGGTATGTGATGTACAGTTTCTCTTGAGTTCAACGTTTAGTTTCTCTATGTGTTATTACCTGACTTTTTACTGTTACAGCAATTCATCCACACAACTCTGACAAAAGGGTAATTTTCCTTTCAAGGCACCCAAATACATAAGGAAATATATGAGTTTCATTTTTTCACCTGTAGACAACCCTCTGAGAACCAAGTCTTCCTCTTCCCATCTGGAGCGTATCATCTCTAACGCTGCTTCCAGCCATTTCCTCACCTTTCCCTTTGTCATTAGCTTCTGAATTCATGTCTTTCCATTGTTAATCTCACTTGTTCCTCTTTTATCACCTCGTTGTCATTTTTGTGGAGCAAAATGTAGATGGAATTTGTATGATTTGGATGTTGAGCTCTTTGGTCTAATCACTTACTAAAATAGACATATATACAACATATATATTCCTTTGCTATGTTCCATCTCTCTATCTTTTAATTTTTTATTTTATTCTGTGGAGAATTTCTCAACTTTATCTTCCAGGTTTTATATTGATTTTGTTTCAATTTACATTATTTTATCTCTCAGAGGATATTAATTATATTCCTATAAAAATTCTTTTTACTCCTTCATTAGTTTTTTTCTCTGTGTTCTCTTTTCATTCTTAGTTTTATGTATTGTTTTCTCAATCTGTTTCATTTAAGAATCTACCTTGGAATATCTTATTATATATTCATAGATATACATATCTATTATATGTAGAAATATATATATGTATAAACATATACATATATATAGAGAGAGAAATAACAAATTTTCACTTAAGAATAACATAAACACAGGAAAATCTTAATGGTACAGTTAACAATATTTTCACGAACTGAGCACTTTCATGTAGCTAGCACTCAGACCAAGAAATACAGCTTTAACAGCACTCTTGAAACCCTTGTCATCTTTATATAAATGGAATCATACAATATGTAGTCTCTCTGTGTCTGGCTTCTTTTGTTCAATGTTATGTTTATTTTATTAATTCCAATCGTCCTCTTGCATAATTCTAGACTGTTTATTCTTCTTGCCATATAGTGAGGTATGAATATACTATGATTATTTTACCTATTTAGTTGATGACTGGAATATAGGTAGTCTCTACTTAGGGGCTAATACACATAGTGCTGTTATCAAGGTTCTTGCAAACATCTTTTTGTGCACATATGCACATGTTTTTGTTCGTGTACTGGGAGTCTCTTTGCTGGGTCTTACAATGTACGTAGTGCCCATTCTTCAAAGTGGCTGTAACAATTTGGACTCCATCATTAACGTATGAGAATTAGTTCAATTCCATACCCTTGTCAGTACTTGCTAATTCCGGAAAATTTTATCTTAGTGATTTTGGTGGATGTATTGTGGTATCTTAATTTTGTTTCAATTTGCATTTCCCTGATAACTAATGATATCAAATACCTTTCACATATGTATTGCCTATTTATTACATCTCTTTTGTAAAATCTATTCAAGATTTTTGCTCATTTTTCTATTGGATTGCCTATCTTTTCCTTACTTACTGATTTATGAGTTCTTTATGTATTTGGATTTCAAATATATATTTTATATCTTCTGGATTCTATTGTTAGATATACAAATTGTGAATATCTTCTCCCAATCTATGGTTGCTTTTTCACCCTCTCAATGATCTATTTATATTTAAGAATGAAAAAATTACTTGGGAGTTGTATGCATGAGCAAGTCTTATTAAGTGGCAAAATTCTTTGTATAACAATCAGTTTCATGGAAAGAAATCTTCAGTCTCTGCTTTGGCGTTGAGGGTATAAACTTGGCTTACAATCAGGTAGTAAAGGTACAAGCTTGGCTTACAACCACCCTGAAAACTCCATAAGGCACAAGCCTATGATGGAAATAGAAATTGGGCTAACCATTGTCCTCATGTTCTGATAACTAAGAATGGGGCTTCTTTCATGTGTTGGTTTCAGGATGGCATGCCTACTTCCCTATGTGCCTTGTGTCTCCAAAGGCAGAATCACTCTACCCCAACAACTTCAAAAAAATAAATTCCTATTCTTCCCTTGTGACGAGTGTTCTAACAGCTATGTACGTTTGGAGCAAAAGGATCTAGGTTTCTAAATGCTACCTACACAGGACTTTCAACAAGTAATCCTAATCTCAACTTCTGCTTCCATTCCAACTTTGGATGGTCCTGATTGTGCTAATTTTGTGAACATTCTGGAGCTCCATAGCTAAATGCTACTTTGGTTTCCTTCTTGCAGCAATGAGTTTCAGCCTTCTCCACTGAGATGAGAAAATTCGTTCACTTCATTTTTTTTTCATATTTAAAATTCTGGTGTTCTCTCTCCGTGCTCTTGTCTCCTGTCTTCATTTGTTTGTTATCTTTGTGTGTTCATGCCTGCTTTAAGTACTTTTTTTTTTAATTTAACTGAGGCTTAAGTGGGGGAGGAGGCATTCCCACTGTGCTTTATGATCTCATTTCCATCAACAGGAAGGTTGCCATTTTTAATTGTGTCTCATCCACACCCAGATACCTAAACAATGATGTTCCGCAGTAACATTTCTTATTATCCCAATATGTGTATATTTACTAGACATTGATTTGGATAAATACAAATTGTAGGGTTAAATTTCATTTCTATTAGAAGGTACTGTGATATAACATCAGGTTAATATATTGACATATTAACAATTTAAACTTTTATAATATTTGCCATATATGTCACAATAATATATAATACAATTTTTGGTACAAGTTGCAGACTATTCCCATGGAAGCATAAGAAGACCTCTGCCTAGTCAGTCCTTGTGTATTAAGATGCCCAGAGCATCTTTAGTCACCGTTTTTCTCCATGAAAGCATACAAAAGTTTCTATTTCAGAGTTAATTCCTTGTATATTCTCTAAGAATTAGTTTCAGTAAAGAAGAATTTCCAAAATATATAATACAATTCAAACTGACAAATATTTTGATGACTGTGATATTATAGAAAGATACACAAATGTAATACATTAGAAGGAATTATTTCAACGGAGAACTAACTCCAAAGATGCATCTAAAAAGATGTTAATTATTTTATATCAAAGAGATTTCTTTGGGATTTCTCTTATTTGCATAACAATTAACAAAATTTTTATTCATAAGTGCCATGAGTGTGAAAGGCAAATTAGAGATATTATTTTATTTCTTATTTAAATTTATTCCAATATTCACTTTGAAGCCATTTCAAAATCATGTATACCTCAAATGAAGTATAAAACATTTTTGTTAAATGACTACTTAAAATTTCTTTTGAGACACTAAATCTGCTCTTGTTTACACACTGAAAGTAACATTGCCATACCTTCATATGTCACAAACCAATTTTTCTTCATTTACACTGCTTATTTGCACATATCTCTACTAATAATTATAAATATTCATTACATTTGATTAGTGTATACATTTTATATATTAATTTTGGCCCTTTTGCTTGACCTTCCAGAACTATTAAAATGTAATTGATGACAAAGTAGGATAGATGAAGCCTAAAGTTAGAATAAACAAGGCATAAAAGTAAGATCACATGACTGACGGGGTGTACTTTGAACCCAATCTTGGATCCGCCATGCTTTCATGTGTCAGACTGTCAGCTAAAATCATCTCCCCTCTCCGCCAAAATACAGTCAAAATGAGCCCTAGGGTTCCTTAGTTCTAAATAGTGTGACCATTCTGAACACAGCTACAATGGAAGGTACCTGCTCAACACACATTTCTGTTAGAACTTTAATGTACAAGAAGTGTGGAGAGAAATGGAGACAAGAAAGACCTGATGGGATATACATCACTGTCAAAACCAGGATGCCTGCAATGAAAATGGGAAGGAAGAAATAGAAATAATAGACATCATGAAGGAGGTATCAACACATTTGATTAATCACTTAAAACAATAACAGTTATAAGAAGGTCATCTTTTGCCAATGTGATTTATACTCTAAAGATGAGTAAATGATGTTTGTCGTATTTATTTGTGCTATAGTTTGCATGATCCTTAAGAATTTATTATGCTAAATCATTTGAAATACAGTTCTGAACTTGCTTCTTCTAGTTGACAACGTTTGCTGTAATATTTCCACACCCATTTTTAGAAACATTTTTCTTCTTTTGGGCAGAAGCACTAAAGTAAAACGCCTCGTTATTGGTGGTTTTTGCACACTGTGTCAGGTTTGTGCATACTTAATGGTTTCTAATCAATGTAAAATGTTAGTAAATACAATATTTACTATGATAAAGAAATCTACATAAATTTCTCCCAAGTTCAGCATTTGGAAACAATATCTGCTTAACTTCCCAGGTAACTATGTGACTTTGAGTCTGTCACTTTAATTCCCATAGGCTTAGTTTCTTCCCCTTGAAAATAGGAACAGCAATAAATTCCTTCTCAAGATTGCTATGTGCGTGTATAAGAGAATCTATTTAAGGTATTCAACATATCATTTTGGCGCGTGACAGATGCTCATTAATTACATGAATGGTTTATTACTATGGAAAATCTACCTAGGCAGACTTTCAGAATTACGAATATGCTTGTGGTATCACGATCATCACAGAGGGATTTTTATTTGCAGTGTTTCTGAAGCGTCTTTGACTACTTAACATGGGTGGAGGAGGGCCGGGGTCTGTTAGGGCATTCCAGTCCATGGATTCACACTTCAGGAAATGCTGCTTCCTTGTCTCTATCACCTCTCCTTCAGGTATGTTTCCAAGCACAGCTTTAATCAAAAGTGGCTTCAACTCATGATGCCTCATGAAATAACTATATAATTCTTCATGCGTGTTTAAGTCACATTAGGTTAATTTTATAAGAAACATTTTTAGTCATTTTGGCCTATTTGTATGAACATTGACATCCTTATTTTCTCTCTTGATAAATTTAGTTCACAGCTCATTTTCATCATTTTAAAAATGTAAGCATTATTTTAAGAGTTGAAATAGAGACAATATATTCCATAATCTATAAAAACTAATTCTGATTCCCAACTAGAATTGTATGTTGAAAATTATTTTTATAAAGAAAAACCTTAAAATGATGTGATTGCTCACTTTAAGAATCACATTTGTTTATTAAATGTCTTACTTGATCATATGAGCAATGCTTTTAACTTTTCAGCCTTATTTCAAACCTCAAAACTATTCATCTTTTATATGAGCACTGAGAGAACTGCAATGAAATCACACCATTAAAACCAAAACCCAATAATAAATTCTGAAGTCCTTAATTTGTCAAATAAAAGCAGTCATTTAACCTATAAAAACATAACTAAACAAAGATGAATAACTTAGTTGTGAAGAATTTCTTCGGGGCAGGAAAGTGATTATGATGTTAAATCAGCATTTCAAATATAAATGATTTATGGGACTCTTCCACAAAACAATAAAAGATAAGTCCATTCTCAAGAAAAATGTGCAATTTTTAAAATGTTAATGCAACGCTTTGTACTTAGTCCAATATTGTTCCCTAGGGCAAGATTTTTTTTTGCAATGCTATGTTGGTGCTTTAAAAGAGGAGAAAAAAAGTATAAACAAACTGGTTTTGATTTCATATTCCCCATAATTTACAAATCCATGTGTCCTTGGCATTTTGTCTCATCTCCTAAAAGTTATAGTTTCTGATTTTTAAAGTAGGAGGACTAATAGCATGTACCACATAGGCTGGTTAGGAGGTTTAAATGAGATAATCTAGGAAAATGCTTATCAAAATTCTCATACTACTGTGTTTCTCAAATAATATTCTTTGGGGAAAGATCGAGCATATACATTTCAGCTTTTAATTGATTTAATTATTTACACATTTGACTTGAAATTGTGTTCACTAAGAAAGGCCACTTATTTAAAAGAGATTGAATAACTGTTTATGTTAGGGAAAATGAAACTTAGATGTTTTTGTACTATTGTCCAGATATATCAGATTTTGTTTGAAAAGAAGAAGTTGTAAACCAAAAAGAAAGTTTTATTTATGTTCACTGTTTGAATTTTTTAGAATATATTCAAGTATTTACTAAGCTAATTTTTTCATTTATAGATTTTTGTCTTTGAAGTGTTTATCTTAAAGAGTGAAGAGGTGAGTGCTTATAACCAATGTCATAGAGAGTACCAGAAGATTAGATTGGAAAACAAGTATTTCCGTCTTTTATTTTCCATTTTTGGTTGAATGTATTCTACACTTATACTGCTCATTTTACGTTTATTATAAATTTGTTATTTTTAAAAATAATATAAGCAATGTCACTAAGTAAAATGAACACATTTTAATAAAAATGTTTATTATTATATACTGTATCAATAAGTTCTATTTTTCAAAAGAGAAAATTGTGTGAATTCATTATATTAATAATACCATGTTTATGCTGATTGCATATTTATTTAAAGTGACTTTCATGAGATGAGACATTGTTTGAATTGTGTAACACCTTTCTATGTCATTTATCCACCAACTTAGTCTAAAGGAGACGAGTAATTGTTCTGTTTTTTTCCATTCAGGATGATTATGTTGAAAACCCATTTTCCTGAGACGGTATGCTCTGTTTTTAAATATAGTTATAATTTTCTATAAAGAAGAGAAGAAGTACATTTTAATATGATGGTTTTTTACATCACACATCATCAGTTTTTTACCTGAGTTCGTCCTTTTTAGGTAACTCGATGCAACTATAATTTTAACACAAATTATTTCTAAAATGCTGGTATTTTAATAATTGCATTTCTCAGAGTGTGCCCAAAATGCTTGCCACTGCAGTCATTCACTCCTGTGCCTTAGTGGAGGAGTAACAAATAACATGCATAGTGGGTTTTTATGCGCATGTCTGAAATTCAAGAGAGAATCTAGGTTTCTTTAGATCTGTATTTAGAGGAGCATGCACATTCTCCTGATCAGAAGCAATCATAGATGCTAGTTTTTATAACCGGGGTTTCTTTGAAGTCACAGAATATCCCAGAAAGAAGCAACTTACATAATTTAGTTGTATGCCAGCTCTCTTTTATCCAGTCACAACATATTGTGGTTCAAACTGACTTTCCATATCAGACTCATGGTTTCCTTTGGTACTCACATATGTTTGAGAATTGGAAGATTTTACCAATTTTAATAGAGCTAAAATTTGAAAAGAGGTTCTCATTAACTGCAACTTTTTATACCTGTAGTTTTTAATTCTTCAGTACAATTTTACTTATGCTGAATCTCTGACTCAGAAGCAAAACCAAATAAAAGAAAGTCCAGACCACCATTTGCCCTTAAGCAATGGCCACTCAATAAGTAACGGATGAATACAACACAGTGTCCCTGGACGCTGTAGTTCAGTGGACAGGATCTTTGCTGGTCTGAGGAAACAGATAAAAATACAAAATTTGATTCACTGAAATCCCTGTGCCTTACAGAACCCATCTAGGAGGCTGTCATCATGAACTCTCTAGTCCAAATTCTCAGCACATTTGGGCGTCTCTCAGAGGCCTACATGCTCAGTCCTCCTGAGAGTCTTTTAAAAAATCAATTCATATTTCTGTACTATGGGTGAGACACTCTGTGTGTGTGATTATTCTCTCTTCTTGAAATTATTTTTTCCCTCAGTCCTCGTTCTCTGTCTGAGAAACTCTTACTTACCTTTCACAGCTCATTCCTGACATCACTTTCCCGGAGCTCAGTTCCCACCTTCTTCATGCATGCAACTTAGTCTCCTGCATATTTTTCTTAGCAATTGGTTCATGACTACTGTATCACTTAGCATGTGGAATAGCAATGATGTGTTTATAGGTTGATTTTCCACTCCTGCCCCTAATCGTGCTCGCATTGAAAATATGGATTGCACTGTGCATTTTATTTATTTTTATATCCACGCCACTTAGCAGAGGGCCTGATACACAATTAGCGCTCAAACTATATTTGCTGCAGAAGAAATAATCACATATTCTGTGATGCTCAGTTTATGCTATTTTTATTTTAAATGGGATCCTTCAAGGGTTTTTTTTTTAACCAGTTTGAAGACATTTGCCACATCTTTTTTTTTTTTTCATTGAAGACCTTCAGAAAACGTCAACTGCAATGTAAATTGGGTCTTGCTCCCAATAGCATCAGAAATCAAACTGTTCACTTTCTGACAGTTAACGGGGGAAAAAAATCTTAACGATCTTAACTAATATGCATCCCAAAGGAGAAGAGGTATAAAAATGCCCAATATTTATACACCATAATTTTTAACAAACTAGTATAAAGACAATGAATGTAACGAGGTTAACTCATAAATATGAATAGTTTGGGGGAACAATCTTATTTAGTGTTAATTAAATGGCAGTGAAAACTTCACAAAATGCCTAGTATTTGCAGGAGTTGTACTGCCTTTCTTCTTAGGGTCCTTTACGTCCAGCCACTTGTATGACACTTTATCCAAATGCGCTAACATGAAGCATCAGACTTGACACAGTTATTGCTCCGTGACCCTCTGTAATGTCACAAAGCTGTAACCTGTTCATGTCATTACTAAAGAATTCCAACCCGGATACCAATTCTTGCGATGGTAATATGATGTAGAGAAGAAGAATCTGAAAATAGGTGTACAGTTTGAGATCTGCTTTAAGTTTTTGGGTTTTTAATTTGCTTTTCTATAATTTGTGTTGTTATTATACTTCTGGATAAGCAAAATTTGTGTTATTTTTAAGTAGATGACAGCTCTTTAGTCAACTCCGTCACCTCTGTGACTCTAATCAAAAGAGAAGTTAGGCTTCTGTAATTGGTGTATACAAAGGGTCTCTAGATTTTTTTCCCCCTCTTTTCACTCCCTGAAAAGTGAATGGCCTCAAATTCATTTTTTTTCTCAGAATTTAAAAGTATCCCAGTTTTATGGATGTGCTGGCAGTATTTATAATCACAATTCCAGAGCCTTTGTAATATCTTGTGTCAGCAGTTACATAAAGACAAGATCACAGTTCTTTTTAATTTCACTCGCTGCCTGTTTCTTGGTCCAATGCTTCCTCAAGTTTGTAGCATCAGCAAATTAAATGTATTTACAATTGGTACATTCTAATATTAATTAAATTTTAAACAGCAGATCATTTAGCATAGGAAACATGGGCATTATTTAGTTTTTTCTTTAGCTCAACATAATGTTTTATAGAGTCAGTTTAATACTTATTTTACTGGATGATTTCAACCACTCCTAGAGACTTATCAGGGATAGCGCAATGTGGAATTTTAATCTAGAATATATGATGTAAGAACTCCATTTTGTTGACTTAATCTCTTAACAATCTGATGACACTTTATATAATAATCCAATATCGTGAGAAATATAGCACCTCACTATGAATGCGGCAGTGATTTACTGTTTATCTATATTACGCGTGGAGATTTCGAAGCAATTTTTACTCTAGAGCTTTCATGGGATTGACTTGTAAGTGAGTTATTGAACAATACTTATCAAGGGCCCGCTCCATACAGCACTGTTCTGGGTGAAAAAGTCATGCGCAATAAATTAGAAGATGCAGAAGTGAGGCGGTGGAATCGGCAAGAATATGAAAAAAATTCAAGGGGTAGTTCTCTTTTCTGAGTTTACAACTTGTGCCACAATAGGAAATACTGTGAGGGTAAATGAAAATGACTTTCTTTGTTTGTAAAGGGCAAAAAATTATCTTCTTCACTGCCTTCTCAGAAGATTTCCTTGGAGACCTAGTGAATCTGAGTTTTTATTCTAACTTTTAGAATAGAAATACATGTCTCTGAGGATAAGCTTAGGCTCCAGTTTTTACGATGAAGAGATATCTGCAGGGACTATGTAGATAATCCACCGCTTTTCTCAAATAACCTCTAGATTTGTGAAAACATTCCTTTGGCATTAGCTCAGGGGTCCTACAGGAGACTCACAGAATTCTGTCACAAGGGTGAGCCCCTTTTGTTTGTGCAGAGAAGGAAGTTATTGTTCTTTGTTCTACTTTGCTGTATGAAATGTGTGACATTTGTCCTAACTTCATAGTCCCTTTCAAGCTATTCATGTGCATGTAAGTCTATTAATGCTAACACAGTAATAAATTGCATTTTCTTTCTTTCCATACTCGCATGGAATGATCTTCTGGTGACAAGATTGTTTTATTTCTTTAACATACACACTCACACACACACACACACATGCATAGGAGGAAATAAAGAGAGATTCAGGGCGTTTTTCAAAGCCAAATATTATAGAAGGGCATGTGTACTTGCTAAAGGAACACAGATTCAGTCTACACAGATTTAGACCAGCAATTCCCAAATTGGGCGTCCTGAGGTGAGGAGAATTTATTTCCATCATAAAACTATTTGGGGGGAAAACTACTTGCTTCCTTTCCTTCCATTTCAGTTTTTACAAGATATATTAGCACATTAAAGTCTTTGCAATGAAGAAAAATACTTGTTCATTTGTTATATTTATAAATATATGTACCTATTGACACATGATTTGAGCATAGCACCCATTTACACACTCTAGAGAGAACTTCCTCTGGAATATTTTTGTGAAAACCTGATCTTGCTGGATTAAATGGAGGAAGACAGGCGACTGCAGGGAACCTTGGAGAGACTGATTACTGGAAAAGGCGTGATGACAGCAAGTAAGTGTGATGGGGAGGTGCAGGCAGACACAAAACCCTTGCCATGTCGGGGCTGGCCTGGTGGCACAGTGGTTAACTGCACACATTCCGGTTTGTGGCCCAGGGTTTGCCAGTTCAGATCCCGGGTGTGGACAGGGCACTGCTTGGCAAGCCATGCTGTGGTAGGCTTCCCTCATAGAAAGTAGAGGAAGATGGTCACGGATGTTAGCTCAGGGCCAGTCTTCCTCAGCAAAAAGAGGAGGATTGGCAGCAGATGTTAGCTCAGGGCCAATCTTCCTCACCAAAAAATAAAAAACCTCTTGCCATTCTGAGACAGTGCAGCAAGAAACGTATGTGCCTATATACACAGTGGGTATTAAATTATATTATATATTATAACAACTAAACTCATCCAGAAGAGGAGCAGATTAAATTAACCAGTGAGGAAACAAGAAGAAGGAAACTCAAAGGATCTTGAGAAGAAAAAAGTAATTGGAGTAAGTAAAAAGTTGATGAATGTAAAAGAAAAAGTTTTAAAGAGAAATTTCAAATTTGCCAGCACTGCTGTTGACAATGCCACCAGTCACTGTGGTGAGAAATTCTACCACAGGTTCAGATAACAGTCACGTATAATACATTTTATTAACAAATCTATGTTAAGCATGGTATAATTTTTTTCAATCATAGTATAATAGAATGCAATAGTTAAGTGAAAATGGTAGTCTTAGAGAACTATAGGCTCATGAATTTAATCTACAAGAAAACACTTATTGAGACTTCATTTTTTAAAAAAACACAACTTAAGTACAACATTCTTTACAATTTTTTAAGTGCACAATACAGTATTGCTAAGAATAGGCACCATGTTGTACAACAGATCTCTAGAACTTACTCATCTCACACAACTGAAACTTTATACCCATTGAACGGCCGCCCCTCATTCTCCCTCCCCTGCCCCTGTCCTCTGGCAACCACCATTCGACTTTCTGTTTCTATGAATTTAACTATTTTAGGTACCTCATATAAATGGAATCATGAGGTATTTATCCTTCTTTGACTGGCTTATCTCATTTACCATAATGTCCTCGAGGATTCACCCATGTTGTTGCATATGGCAAAAGTTTCTTCTTTTTTTAAGGCTGAATAATATTCTATTCTATGTATATACCACATTTCTTTATTCATTCATCCTTCTGTATCTTGGCTACTGGGAATAACACTGCGTTGAACACGCAAGTGCAGATATCTCTTTGAGATGCCAATTACAATTATTTTGGATACATACTTAGAAGGAGGATTGCTGAATCAGATGGTAGTTCTACTTTTAGGTTTTTTGAGGAGTGTCTATACTGTTCTTCATAGTAGCTATACCAATTTACATTTCTGTCAACAGTGTACAAAGATTTCACTTTCTCCACATCCTCACCAACATTGTTTTCTTCTTTCTTTTTTTTTGACGTTAGCCATCCTAACAAGTTTGAGATGATATACCTCTTTGTGGTTTTGATTTGAATTTCCCTGATGATTAGTGATGTTGGGCATCTTTTCATATACCTGTTTACCTGTTAAGCATTTGTACATCTTCTTTGGGGAAATATCTATTCAACTTTTTTGCTCATTTTTAAGTCAGGTTGTTTGGTTTTTTGCTACTGACTTGTATGAGCTCTATATATTTTAGATATTAAAACTTTATCAGATACATGGTTTGAAAATATTTTTTTCCCATTCCATAGGTTACATTTTCAATCGACTGATTATTTCTTTTACTGTTTAGTTTTAGCTTGACATAGTCCCACTTGTCTATTTTTGCCTTTGTTGCTTGTGCTTTTGGTGTCACGTAAGGAACCTTTGCTAAGACCACTGTCAAGAAATTTTCCCCCTATGTTTTCTTCTAAGAGTTTACAGCTTCAATTCTTACGTTTAAGTCTTTATCAATTCTGATTTAATGTTTGTTGATGGTGTAAGATAAGGGTCTAGTTTCATTCTTCTGCATGTGGAACACCATTTGTTAAAGAAATCATTCTTTCTCCACTATGCATTCTTGCCCACTTGTTGAATCTCAGTTGACTGTATACACACGTTGGTTTATTTCCAAGCTCTCTATTCTGTTCCGTGAATCTCTATGTCTCTTTTGATGTCAATATCATACTGTATTGATTACTGTAGCTTTGTATTACATTTTGAAATTGGGAAGCATGATGCTTCTTTTCTTGAGTTTGCTTTGGCTATTAAGGGTATTTTGTGGTTTCATATGAATTTTAAGATTGTTTTTTCTATTTCTGTCAAACATGTCATGGAGATTTTAACAGGGATTTCATTGAATCTGTAGATTTCTTTGGAGAGTATAGACATTTAACACTATTAAATCTTTCAATGCATGAACCTGCCTTGGAACTTTCCAATGCATGAGATGTTTTTCCATTTATTTGTGTCTACTTTAATTTCTATCATCAATATTTTGTTCTTTTCAGTGTGCATGTCTTTCACCTTTGGTTGTTTAATCTTCAGTATTTTATGCTCTTTCATGCTATTATAAACAAGATTGTTTGTCACTTTCCTTTTAGATAGTTAATTGTTAGTGAATAGAAATGCTATTGATTTTTGTATGTTGATTTTTATATCCTGCAACTTTACTGAATGTGCTAGGTATAGAATAAATTTATCTTAGCATAATAAAATCCATATATAAAAAGCCTACAGCTAACATCATCTGCAATGGTGAAAATCTGATAACTTTCCCCTGAGATCAGGAACAAGGCAAGGATGCCCACTCCTGCTACCTCCATTCAGCATAGTACTGAGAGTCCTAGCCAGAGCAATTAGGCAAAAAAAAAAAAAAAAAAAAAAAAGGAAAGAGGAATAAAGGGCGTCCAATCAGAAAGGAAGAAGTAAAATTATCTTTGTTAGCAGGTGATGTGATCTTATATGTAGAAAACCCTAAAGACCACACAAAAAACTGTTAAAACTAATAAGAGACCTCTTCTCCTGAGTGTTTTGCTTCTTTGCATGTCTTATGCACCACAGATAAGGAGGAGACATGGTGTGGATCAGTCAGTCGGAAGAGCAGACAGCTCCTAAGTATTAGACTGTCTGCCATAACAAAGATTTCTAACTGTAAAGGTCTCTAACTTTTATGTTGTATTGATAGTGACTCCCAAAACAAATGAAATGAAAAGCAGATCATGTATGATAAAAAAAATTAAATAGAAAGTAGAAAATTTAAGAACATATCATATATTTAATTGGGTCATTTTTACTTTTTAAAAAGTGTTTCAGTCATTATAAGTAAATAATATTTAATATGTTTGTTTGTAACAGATTATTTTCATCTCGATATCCCCTAAGAAATAATTTCCAAAATTAATATATATCTCTCTCTCTGAACTAGTTGCAATTTAAATTGACTTTCAATTTGTAGTCACCAGATGTTGCAATGTTGTATTTTATGTAAGTGTGGACTTTTATATTTAGAGTAATTTAAAATCATATAAACATATTACTCTATTAAATCTTAATATGTGTGTCTTTATTTTATCATATGTTCTCAACACATTTTTGTATATATGAAATTAGATATTAGTCAAAATTATTTGTTGTTTGAATTAAGCAAAGTCAGAGTAATATGGTGCTTCTAATGCTTTCAATCAACTAATCAACATTCAATAAAGATTGCATGTTTTCAATTACATATAAGCAAGGTAAATGCTAATAGATTTAAAAGCTTATTTAGTATTAAAATCCATTTTATGATCTGTTTTTAAACTAATTGCTTGCTAATGGATGCCATCATACATTTGTGCAGAGTGCTTGCACAGTTTTAATGTAGGTGAAGTTTTCATTCACTTTCCATATCCACTCATTTTGTATTTTACTCCTTTGCCTTCTTTTTGTGCTCAGCTCTCCAATGCTGCTTTTACTGCTCCTTGACAGCAAACCAATTCATTCCACATTGAGTTTCCATTTATCCTTGTATTCTTTTCAAGATTATTTCTACTTTAAAACCTGCCCAGAAGTGGGTTGGTATGGGATAATTTAGGGCATGGGAAGAAGAAACATCTAAATGGTACAACAGAAAATATCAATAGCAGATTATTGAAAAATAATTTTGGAGATATATATCAGAATCTCTAGTTCCTTTTAGATTATTGAATGCAGAGTACCACCAATCTCCCAAGATCTATAATAGCCTCTTTTTCAGATCTGGGAAAAAATAGACACTATAGTCAAATCAACCACCTTTTAGGTGGTCTAATCTTCATATTGAAAGGTTTAGAAAGTTCCTACCTGCTTGAAATTTCCTTTTGCAGTAGATATGCACCATTGCCTTTGATCATCTCTTCCGAAATTCTTTGATTAAAATCACCGCTCAGGGCTAAACCATGAACAGATACCCCCACTTCTTTGTTAGCAGCCTCTAAGGGCAAACAAACAAGCAGAGCAGCAACCTGCTTGCTTCTAGAGGAATTGTGCCAGAACTTTGCCAAATAATTCCCTGACTCGTGAGGATATGGACACAAATATTCCCCAAACAACATCTCTTTATAAATGCCCTTAAGATTAATTCACATCTGGCAGACAACCTTAATGCGGACTGCTTAATTAGAAACGTAATTTCTTCTTCATATGCATGTTTCTACATACAAGTTCTAGTAATGGTCTAAAGCAATTAATGGGAAATGCCTCCTCAGAGACACTCATTAAATATTCGAAAACCATGTGCGATGTTTTTACAAAGAGGTCAGAATGATTAAAAGAACAAGTAGAAATTCACTGGCTAAGTTAATATCATTATTTTTAGGATGAAAGTTTAAAGGGCTGTATAAGAAAGTGGCCATTTGAGTGCGATACTAACTGCGGAACGCATTCCTGCGGAGTTCTGGCACAGTGCCTAATATTTCAGAAAATGTTTAGCTTTGATTCAGTCTTTCAAAGAAAAATGGAATAGTTCTTTAGTTTTTCAAGTATGCTTCTTAACTGTGGTTGTTATCTTAAGAATGATTTAGTCTTATCACAAAATACATTTTAGTAGCAAATTGATTGATCTGAAGAGATGTTCCTTCAATCTTAATCCAACGTGGTTTATTCATTAGTTGTGGAATATTTCAACAATCAATTGAGAATATTCAGACCTTATATTATGTGGAAAGCCTAACTTAGAATTGTGGCATACTAAAAATAGAAGGAGACCGAAAGATTTAGGAATTTCAATTCTATAGTTACCCTATAATATTTAATATTGAAAAGGCAATAAATAAAATTAATGGGAACCTCCTAAAATACACATAAAAAAACTCTCAATCTAAGTTCTGTGTAATAATAGTAACATGCTTGGAAATTGAAAGAATTTTATCCATAATCCCACAGTAATCAATTGGACTCTTCTCTTTAAAATGTAAATATGAGAAACACATATACAGAATTATTCTTATTGTTGTCTTCAAATTAATTATACCTGAAAATGAAGGATATATTTACAAATATTGAAGAATCTTGAGTAGAGACTTCAAAATTATAGCCCTTTTTTTCTGCCAAGTTTTAAAGATGACTTGAAGATACAGAGGAATTCAAGGTGGTGGTTGCTTTTATAAGGATATCAAAATGCAAGTTTGGGAGGAATTTAGGAAATTTTACTTTTTCTTTTATTTCATTAGAAGAGTTTTTAAAACACCACCAAAAAACCCTTAGACTAAGCAATGCTTTGTTGTTGCACACACCCTCACACATACATATTCATACTCACACACACACACACACACACACACAACTTCTTCAAAACGTTAGTTTTCTTTGTTTTTTTTGATTTGTAAGCCATCTTTAACATTAACATTTTTACATCTTTAACATAGTGTAAGTTTAAAAGAGCATAAATTGACTTTACATTCCTGAGCATATCACCAGGAGAAAGTTGATCAAATTTGAAGGAAAAGTAACATTGCACCTATGTCTAGTAGTGTGGGGGACTGGAATTGGCCAGCTCAAGATATGTCTCCTCAAGATATGTTTGGCATGAGGAATATTTTGGGTTGGTTACTTTTAAAAACTGTAGACAGGAAAGAAACTCTGAAAAGTAGAATTTACTTGCCCTTTGTTAAGAGACTTTACATTTGTAAAGGAAATCTCCATCTGTGAAGCTGTCTCCCTCTCTGTACCAGGAAGAAGGGGGATGACCTTATCTCTAGAAACTCTTAATCAATGCCAAAGGCAAGGACTTAAATCTGCATAATAATCTTACTCTTGTTTACCATACTTGTCTGGTAACCTCCTGTAACTGACTCCCCCCACCCCCAACATCCTGTTTTGTCTTTAGCTGAAGATGATATTTAAGGTGGTGGCTTCAGCTATTTGGGCGAGTTGCTCAGTTTGCCTGAGCCTTTCCCATGTATACATGTTATAAAGCTTTGTTTGATTTTCTCCTGTTATTCTGTCTAATGTGAATTTAATTTGTTCTCCAGCCAGAAGGACACAGAGCCGGTAGAGGAAATGTCTTCTTCCCCTAGAGTAGCAATGATGCTGACAAATAAGGCCAGAGGTGCACTTAATGCATTGTAAAGTTATCTTTGCAACAAGAAAAATGTGTTTCTCTCCTCATGTAGATTGTCCCCAATTTGAAGCTACAAAGGTGACTCTTGCAACTTTTCTCCAAAGTGGAAATTCAAGAGACTCAGAAAATGAACAAAAGAACATCAGGGCTGACTTTCATCAGGACCCTGTTGGAGTTCATATGACCAAATCCATATAACCAGATCAAACCACGGGCAGGGAGGGGTGATGGACTGATGGACGGGGGAGCAGTTTGGAGAGCAGGGAGACATTTTGACAGCATTCCTAGTTTAAAAGACATAATGTCAAAATAATTTTACTGCTTATTAGTGTCACAAAGTTTAGAACAAGTTTATAAGTGACATCAATCATGGGAAGACTTTTACTTTGGGTGTACAAGAAGAATTTCAGTAAATTAAAACCAATGATCATTTCATAATATTTTTTTCTCTTGCTGTGCTGTACCTTATTCTCTGGTTTCTATGCTGTGATGGGGCTACATAAGCCTGGCATGCAAGAGGTCTGGGTCCTTGATTAAGTTAAACTTTTGTGTGTTTCAAAAGGTAGAATTTTTTCTAGGGTAGAACAAGTCAGAGCCTGGTCTCTTATTACTGCTATGACTGGCAGCTTGGGTTGAGCATTTTCTTATTAAAGAAGTAGGAAATAGATTAAAAGGAGTCTTCCAGCTTACTTCAAAACAAATCTGGAGGCCAAATGCACACACTCACACATATCCAGCGCCTTCACTCACTAGGTGATCCATACTCACCATCAGTCCTAAGTCATCAAAGCAGAGGAAAGTGAATGTACTATTTGTGACTTTTAACTCTAATTGCAGGTGCCTGTGATGTTGATTCTAAACAAATAACTCAAATTTCATATGTATGTATATATGTGAGAGTATATATGTATACACACAGTACATATCTACTATGCATATTTATACTACATATCTAATTATAGATGACACACACATACATATGCATATATATATATATACAGCTCTTCCTCAACTTATGATGAGGTCATATCCTGTTAAGCCCAAAGTAAGTTGAAAATTTCACAAGTCGGAAATGCATTTGATACACCTAACCTATGGAACACCATAGTTTGGCCTAGCCTACCTCAAACATGCTCTGAACACATATATTAGCTGGCAATTGGACAAAAGCTTCTAACACAAAGGCTATTCTATAATAAAATGTTGAATATCTCATGTAATTTGTTGAATACTGTACTGAAAATCAGAACAAAATGGTTAGGTGGGCACAGAACGGTTGTAAGTGTATTTGTTGTTTACCCTTGTGATCATGTGACTGGGAGCTGTGGCTTCTACTGCTGCCCAGTATCACAAGAAAAAAATTGTATTGCATATTGATAGCCCAGGAAAAGATCAAAATTCAAAATTTGAAGTATGCTTTTTACTGAAGGTGTATCGCTTTCACACCATTGTAAAGTCAAAAAATCATAAGTTGAACCATCATGAGTCAGAGAACATCTGTGTGTGTGTATAGACATGTAGTCTATCTCTCTATCATCTATCTATTTATGCTTTCATCTATATATTTTCATTTATGGTTTGCTGGGTTTGCTGAAGAATGCGTGGGAGAGACAGGGAAACCCAGATTCTGTGATTAATCCTACATCTTGTATCTTTAAGCCAGTTAGGGACAATTTTGTCTAGCTGTGTTTGTAAAGGCAGGTAATTGGTTTAGATTTTATTTGGTCTTCAATTAGAAAATCTCTTGTCGTCGAGTCATGCTGAAATGATATATTTCTTTATTTTGATTACGTTCTTTCCTAGCTGGAGCTGAGATAAATCCCACATCCCCTTAAGAGCTATCTAATTCTTCCAGAATTATATTATCCCATTAATGATATGATCTACTAGTAGTCTGTACGAAAATGTTAACCTCAAAAATTTCAAAATGGCTGCGTAACTGAAACTGACCTTGCAGCTTAGATATTATTTTTAACTATTTATGCATAATTTTAGGGCAACTAGTTAGCCCCTTTTATATTAAAATAAAATATATTAGTGTTAATAGTGGCAAAATGTCTCAACTTCATTCATTTTGCCTCCTTATTGCAAGCAAACATAATTTGTTGCTAGAGTATGGTAACTCTGTAAAAGATACAAGAACTCTGTGTCAGAAGAGTGGAGAGTCAATTGGAAGCAGGCATTAGATATGAATCCAACCACCTCATTTTTTTTTCTGATAGATACTAAATTTCAAAAAATGTTGAGAAAAGAAGAACTATTAAATATTTATTGACAATTCATCTATCTCAAATGGTTTAAGGGCATATCTGGCTGAATTTTCAATTTAACAAAATTATTCTACAATAGAGCTTCAACATTATGAGTTTCCAGAATAGGAACAAATGAAAGTGCTTCAAGTTCTCAAGTTACAGAAACTAACTTTCTCAAGAATACTATTAAAATGATTACTACTAAAATTACAAACTTACATACGGAACTACTAACTGAAGGAACAGAAGTAAACTTCATGGACATGTTATACTTTACATTTTTCTGTTTCTAATTTTTAGTTAGCTTAATCATTCTCTACATTTTTATAATAAAAACATAGCCCTTTTGTATAGGCTAACTCACACACACAGGTTGAAATCATACTATTGAAGAAATATTCCTATTTGCTCTTAAAAATAAGCAAGTTATGATGTATTCATTTTAACATTGAGCAGTTTTCAATGTATCAACATATTTTCAACTGCATTGCAAAACAGGAAAACAGGAAATGAAGAATAACTTTGCAAGACATAAAGAACATTGAGTATAGTAATTATATTACTCAATGACAGAGAAATGCAGGAACAGTGGAAAATATATGATACTAGGAAGCTTCGTAATTGCGAGGCTATGCTGAGTCTCTATATTTATTTGTTCAAATGTACCAACTAAAATATGATCTTGCTATCAAAAGGAATGGTCTACATTTCAAAGTTCTTTAAGCCAACATAACAAGTTTTATGAATTCATTCTTCACTCATTTTTTCTCCCATTGTAATAGAGCTTCAAACTGGCGTATACACAGCATATCAAGAAAAGAGGAAAAGATATTTTACTAGAATGTATCAACTAAAATTACTTTTATTCCTCAGTCTCTCATCTATTATACTATAAATCTCACGTATTTAGGCATCTTTCTTCTTTACTTCATTATGATACTTTTTTAGCATGGGTGAGTTTCAATGTCCAAGAAATTTCATTAAAGAAATTTGATCTGTTTATTGTGTACTTTTGCGTAATTCATAATAATTTTTCAGAAATGAAAAATCTCCTCCTAAAATTGATGTAGCACCTTAAGGGACCCCAGAAAACCAAACCAATCTCAAAAAAGAACAAAGTTGGAAGACTTATACTTCCTGATTTCAAAACTTACTACAAAGTTAAAATAATCAAATCAGTGTGGTACTGGCATAAGGACAGACATATAGACCAAGGGAGCAGAATAGAAAGCCCAGAAATAAATCCTCACATGTATGGTCAAATGATTTTTGACAAGTGTGCCAAGAACATTCACTGGAGAAAGGGCAGTCTTTTCAACAAATGGTGCTGGAAAAATTGTATATGTACATGCAAAAGAATGAATCAAAATTTGGTTCGGTATTCTTAAACAGCAAGATTTGATTCCAAAAATTTTTCTCAATTGTTTTTGGTTTCCTACTTTATTGACTTCTGTTATAACCTTTATTATTTTCTTTCTTCTCCTTGCCATTGGTTCCACTCATTATTTTAGTTTTTAAGATTGTAAGTTGAGGTCAAGGACCTTTCTAATTTCAGGTGTCCCTTAAGATCCTATATTGATATGAATATGCATGTGTGTGTATAATCCAGGATTATGTAGCTTTGCTGCTGAACATTACCAAACATTTAATGAAGAAATGACATAAACTCTGCACAATATCTTCTAAACAAATTGAAAAAAGGAAGCATACTTCCCAACACACTGTATGAGTACCTCCCAACACACTGTGTGAGGCTAACATTATTCTGATACCAAAAATAAACAAAGTCATTATACAGAAAGAAAACCACAGACCAATATCCTTCATGAAAAAGATGTAAATATTCTAAACAAATTTAAGCAAATAAGCCAAGAAATGTGTGAAAAGGATAATTAATCATGATCAAGTGGGCATTATATTAAGAATGCAAGAGGGGTTTACCATTGAAAAATCAATCAAGGTAATTCATCAAATTACCAAAGTTAAAAGACAGACTATATAATACTCTTAGTAGATGCTGATAAGGATGCTGTTTAAAAACTATCAGAAAAATAGTAATAGAAAGGAACTTCTTTTATCTGAAAAAGTGGCACCTATGAATAAGCTAGAGCTAACGTCTTATCTCATAGTGAAATAGTAAATGCTTTCCCCCAAGATCGACAACAAAACAAAGGTGTTTGCTTTTGCCGATTCTATTCAACATTTTACTGGAGGTTCAATTCATGCAAAAAATAAGAAAAAATAATAAAAGTTAACCAAATTAGAATAAAAGTAACTAAAACTGTCTGTATAAACAGTCATGATCATCTACAATAGAAAAGATTATGGAATCTACTAAAATATTACTAGAACCCATTCGTGTTTTTATCAAGGTTACAGCATATAAGATCAATATACAAAAAATAAGTAAATAAATCACTCATTTGTGTTTTTACCTGCAACAAACAGTTGGAAATTGAATTAATGAATTATTTCCATTTTAAGATAGCATCCAAAATGCAAAATACTTAGAGATAAATCAGAACAAAGACACGTAGGATCTTTACTCTGAACATTACAAAATAGAGCTGAGAGAAGTTACAGGAGAATTAAATAAAGTGAGAGACAAACTATGTTCATGGATTGGAAGACTCAATATAGTTAAGATATCAATTTTCCCAAAATGATCTAAAAATTCAATGTATTCCCAATCAAAACCCACACAGATTTTTTCAGTAGAAATTGACAACCTGACTTTAAAATTCATGTGAATATATAAAGAATCTAAAATAGCCAGAATAACTTTGAAGAAAAACAAAGTTGGATGACTAACAATACTGATTTCAAGTCTTATTGTTAAGATACATTTACCAAGAAAGGGTGATATGGTCATCAAAATAGATAAATAGACCAACGGAACAGAACAGAGATTCCATATTTGGACAACACATTTTCAATAAAGGTGGAAAAACTAGTAGCATATCCTAATCTTTTCAGCAAACAATGCTGGAACAATTGGATATGCATATGTGAAAATAAAAAAAGAGAACTTGGACCCTAATCTCAAATTATATGTAGAAATTAACTTAGAATGGACCCGAGTCTTAAATTTGAGAACTAATACTATAAAACTTGCAGAAAAAGACATAAGAGAAAATCTTTGTGACCTGAGTTAGGAAAATATATTTTAGCTATGCCAACAAAAGCATGATACATAAAAGAAAAACATGATAAAAGTCACTTTTAAGAGAATGACAATGTAAGTTAATATGAGAAAATACTTATATATCATATGGCTGATAAAGTATTGTATCCAGAATATTTAAAGTTTCAAAACTCAGTAAAATCTAACCATTAAAAGTAGGCAAAAGTTTTTAACAGGCATTTCACCAAAGGAGATATACAGATTCAAATTAGCAGAAGAAAAGCTGCTCTATCCCATTATTTATCAAAGAAAAGTAAATGAAAACACAATGAAATAACGCCACACACCTATCGAACTGTTTAAAAGTAAAGATTGATCATGCCAAATGTTGACAAGGATGCAGAGCTACTGGCATGCTAATATACTGTTGGTGGGAATGTAAAATGGTACAACTGTAATTTGACCATTCTTAACAAGTGAAACATGTACCTATCATAGGATTGAGACCTTACACTTCTATGTATTTGTGGAAGAGAAAATAATGTGTATGTCGATACAGAGGCTTGTACACAAGTGTTCACAATAACTTTATTTATAATAGCCCCAAACCTGGAAACAAACCAAATGTCCACCAACAGGGAAATGAGTAGACTGTGGTATACCCATATAAGAGAATATTACTCAGCATTAAAAAAAAACCTTACTATCGATATATGTAACAAACTGGATAAATCACAAAATAATTATGTTGAGTGAATGAAGCCAGACAAAAGAGAATGCAAAATGTATGATTCCATTCTAACAGATTCTAGAAAATGCAAAGAAATGTAGAGTGACAGAAAGCACAGTAGTGATTGCCTACAAATGGGGGTGAGCAGCAGGACGGAGTGTTTGCAAAGAGGCCCAAGGAAACTCGGGGGGGTGATGAATATATTTGTTATCTTCACTGTGGTCGTGGTTTCACTGTTGTGGAAATATGTCAAAACTTACCATATTGCACAATTTAAGTATGTGCTGTTTATCATATGTCAACTATACCCCATTAAACTGTTAAAAATTCAACGTGCATTGTAATTACCTGGGGATGTTGTTAAAGTGCGGATCTGGACTCCATCAGTCTGGATTGGAGCCTGAGAGCCTGCATTTCTAACCAGCTCTCAGGTGATACCAAAACTACTAGTCTGAATACTGTACTTTGAGTAGCAGGAATGTATTTCAGTTCTTCACAAACTGTGTGAAAGATCAGCTGTTAAAAGAATCATTTTCAATCCACTGTACACTGATACTTAAAAATATATATATCACTATAAAAGTAAAATAAAAACAAACATACAAACATTTGAGCCCATTTAATTAGATTCAACAAACATAACATACTCTGTCAAATTACTGTTCAAGTTTCTGAGTCCTTCCTCTAAATTTCTGTGGTAAAGTTCTGGTGGAATGCTAACAGTTGGTGGTTGGATGCTGGCCCATCGATCACACTGCTGCTCCATCGAGTACTCAGAATAATGGCAATTTTAGCTCTTTTTTTCCTGAAACTAACCTCCCTCCACTCTAGGGTCAGGAATCTGGTGATGGTATGCTATATGTTTCACATTTCATGCTTTATGTTTTATCAGGATGGCATCCATGTCTGGCTGATTCACAAAGCTAGCACTTGTCTTGCTGATTGTTCATTAAATAAATATTTGTTGAAATATTAATATCACACGGTGCTAGTGTGTGACAGTTAATGATATTTTTCAATAACTACCTTTTAGTAATTGAATGGGACCAGAAATAATCGTACTCAGCATAGGCATTTAACATTTTTAGATCCTGTCACTTTAATTTTTTTCTCTGAATGTTAATTCCTCTATCCTACTTGTTTTTCTTCTTTTCTTATGATTCTTATTTTCAATTGCCATGATAATACTCTCCATCTTCTAGTTATTCTCAGTCTTTCTTTTAATAATAATAACTGCTACCATTTATAGGGGCGGTGATGTATTTCAGGAACTGCTAAGTGCTTTAAGTGTAATATCTCTGTGACCTGGTATTAATATTCTCACTTTTTTCTAAGAAGAAACTGATTCTCAGAGGCATTGTATAGAGTGCCCTAGATCTCACCACTAGTAAATGGAAGAAGTGGGGCTCCACCCGAAATCTGTCTGATTCAAAAACTCAACTCTGCCACAATCCGGTCTTAATAACGCAGCGTGGATCATGAAAATGGAATAGATTTGCAAAGGACAACTTACCATGATACTTTTCTCCTGCCTTAAGTGATCAAAATATTTCCAACTCAGAATAGAGAAAGGAGATGTCTATGCTGTGTCTAACACTAAATACAGACATATTTATAAAACTGTCAATGGGAAGGGGTCCTTGAATCTGATGACCCATAGTCATTAGTCAGACCCTTAAAATTTGCAAAGAAAACAAGTGCACAGATTCCCATTACTGAGTGCGTTCTGTAGGAAGACATGAAAGAATGTGAGATAGCACTTTTATATTTCAGACTCTGTGGACTATATACTGAAACTGGCAAGGGCTCTACGCTTTACAGAAATCTGATGAGCTGGGTAGTATCGGTTGGGGCAGCAAAATGAGAAGAGACCCAGATTTTCTCTGTTCACATAACCGTTCACTCTTTCCAGCTAAGAAGATTTGACTGGGCGGGTTTGTTCCACTCAATCAGCAGTGCCTTATTGTGTAGAGTGAAACCCAGGGTCTCTGTTCTTTTACATGGCGGCCTTTGACCGCAGCAAATTAATTTCCAGTTTGCAATCAGTTACAGGTATAGTAATAGGATTGGCTTCATTAAAAAAAATAAAAGATAACATGAACAATGATTTCTAGGGAGGAATTAATCACTTTAGCCCAGTTTTGGTATGTTTGTTCTTGTTTTTTTTAAAGAGCACTGTGTATGTATGACCAACATGGACTCAGGAACTTTGCAGATTTCTCCTGCAACCTATAGCACCATACAAAGATCTCTCTCATTTCTTAATTTAATAATAACAGTAATAATTATAACAAAAGGTACTCATTCTACCCCAGCTCCACGCAAATCAGTTACGAGAAAAAAAATATGTAAAAATTGCATGTGTCTGTTTCATAACATTTTCTACCTTGGTACTGAATAAATGATACTGAATATCAAAATGACCAAAAGGGAAGGAAAATGAGAAGAGATGAAGAGAGAAAGATGAATACAGTTATCCCATCTTTTGCATTTGAGTGATTGAGGTTATGTTCAATGAAATATAGTATAGTTTTTTTGTTTCAATTTGATATAAACTTCTCAATATCAAAAAGTACAAAAGTAAATTTCTACTATTTCACTTCCAGACAAAATGTGGGTATCTAAATTCACTGTCATATCTTTTGTACAAACACAAAAGACATTTTCCAGTTACCTAGAATACTGCAGTTGATCCTCAGCAAATGAGAAAATGATAAAACTAGTATAGGAAATGTGTATGTTCAAAGGAACTCGAGGTGGAAAAAGATAAAGTGACACAAATAAAAAGAGTTTAAAGATGTGACTTCCCACATGTTCTATAAATCACCCTTGATATTGATCGCATCTCACAATATTTTTGAATCTTGCCTTGTCTAGTACATTTCCTGAAATATGTTCTGTATCTATCCTTAACTACAATTTTGATTTTCTATAATTCTGCTCTTTCTGCATTTCCTTACCTATAGAATTGCTCTGTTGTGAGCTGACCAACAGTGTAATAAAATATATCATTTTACGGCTGTGATTTTGTTCCTCTTGTCACTTTATAAAGATAATAGGTGGCTTTGAAAAGTCAAGAGGGTGGGGAGACGAGTCAGTGATGTTACCCTTCAAAGAGTTATGTGTGATGAATAAATTAATTTCATTGACTTACTGACAGTCTTGTGGCAAAAGGGAACTGTAGAAAATCCAGTTTTTCTATCAAGGCAAATATAACCTGATTCATCAACCTGTGTCTTACTTCACAATACTGAACCTTAGAAATTATGGGTAAATATATCATGAAACTGGCATGACACATTTTATATTACAAGTTATGTTATTAAATAACCCAACAGCATACATGCTATGTTTCAGAGTGTCAAATTCTTCCTTGGACTGAAATAATTAATAAAAGTCCTATTATAGAAATCGAATAGGGCAAACAGTTTTATTAAATATCAATATAGAGACTTTTTACTCACATATATGTTATTGCAATCATTTTTTAATATTAATGTTTAAAATCAAAGCAAAATTTGATTAAAATGTCTTTTTAGTAAGTCTGTAACAATTTCCATGTTAAAGATTTGAAGTGTGGTCTTGGTTAAACAAGTAGCATTTCTAGTAATTAACAGCTAACAGCACCTCACAGCTGTTCTGTCCATGAGCGGACTAAGAAGATGAACTGTGAAAGGATCTAGGACATCGGTTTCCTAATGCAAAATGTACATTGCATGTTTAATAGTTTTTGAGGGTCATATTATTATTTTACAACATACAATTAGTAAATATAAACATGTATTATATCAGCTTCAGATTATTTTTAATAAATAGTAGAAATAAAATAGAAATTCCCTCCATTACTCTCCTGGATCCATTTCTGTCCCTCCTTTTCCAAATATATTGATAACATATCTAATTTTATGGAAAATTTTGTAAGATTTGCCTTTAAGCTTACATAAATTTCTATTATTATGTAATTCCTAATGTCTCATCTATCTGTAGGTTTTTTATATCCATATGATACAGAAGGATTTCATTTACTCATTTTAACTACTGATTATAATTCATTTTATTAATGTACCTCTCTTTATTTATCTACATCCCATCAGAAGAACTTTTGGGTTTTTTCCGGTTTTCTTCTTTGAAAAGAGTAACCCAATAAACATCCCTATAAAATTTTTCTACTGTATATCTGTAAACATAAAAAAAATTCAAAAAATATATGTAGGTTATATATCTACAAGTGTAAGCTTATCCACACATTAAAAACATTTTAGGGGCAGGCCCGGTGGTACAGTGGTTAAGTTCACAGGTTTTACTTTGGCAGCCTGGGGTTCACCAGTTTGGATCCCGGGTGTGGACGTGGCACCACTTGGCAAGCCATGCTGTGGCAGGCGTCCCACATATAAAGTAGAAGAAGATGGGCACCAATGTTAGCTCAGGGCCAGTCTTCCTCAGCAAAAAGAGGAGGATTGGCAGAAGATGTTAGCTCAGGGCTAATCTTCTTCAAAAAAACCCCACATTTTAACTTCTCTTAGATATTCTGTAGTATACCACACAGTGGTTGTATCAATTTTGCCTCTCCACAACAGGCTATAAGAGTTCCCATTTCTGCAAAACTTTTCCAATATTTACTAAGTATTATTCACCTTGTTTTAAATTATTGCTATCTTTAGTAAGTATAAATGTGTATCTCAACACATTTCTCCCTCTCCCCATTTTTCTGATTACTGATAAGATTAGACACTGTTTAATATGTTTATTTTCTGTTCCTATTTAGTTCATATCACTTGACATTTGTCTATTGGGTGATTTGGTTTTAGTGATTTGTTGGAGTTTTTTATACATCGTAGATACACTATTTCTCTCCACCTCATATGAGACAACTAGGTTAAAAGTCAGTTTCTTATCTTTCAACACAGATTAAAATGGAGTCCTTATTAAACACATTCCAAATCTCTAGGTACTGCTTTTCCTAATTTGATTCTGAAGAGATTCATGCAATATAGAAATATTAGTTTTGCTCTCCTTCAGGGTACTTTCATCAAAATGTCACCAACATCTCCTAGATGCCCAGGAATGGATTTGTTCTTTTCGTGCTAAATCTCTGCCCCACATCCTGTCTTTGATGAGCTCTGTGGCAGTAGTAGGAGGGATCTGAATTAAGAGCTGTGGGAGGAAAATAACTTAGAGATTACCTGAAAAAAAAAGTCTTCCCTACTGAGCAGAAGTAACTGATTCTATGTCGGCTGTTTAATGACACTATCAGGCACGCACCCTCCCTGGTGCCTGGAACTTGGCTACTGGACTTTCTCACGTCCACTATGTGTGGGTGACACAAGCTTTTCTCAGGGATGGTTCCTACATATTTTAAGTTATTTTGTGAATGTTTGAGTTCTACTGAAGCAGATACTACGACTTTTAATAAAGAATTCTTCATGACCTATTTGCCATGTTGGCACTATCTTAAATGTAGAGAACAAAAATGAATAAAAAATATTTAGTTCATTTTAATTATTGAAAATTGAGTCATCTATAAAAGTGAGTAAAGGAAAAAACACTCCAGTGTGTTTTTCCTTTGCTACTCACTTGAAACACTTTATTGATGACACTTTTGGTTTTAAGGGAAAAAATTATTTAGTGATGCTTGTTGAAGATGGAAAGGTAGACTTTATTTAGGACCACTGCGATGGGATTTTACAGTGGGAGAGAGAACAGGCTCAACTCCAAATACAGCGTGGGCAAGTGGGAATTTACAGCCAAGGAGCAGGGGAGGGGGTCCGGGGATGGAAAATTACCCAGAGGAAACGTCAGGAGCGACAGGGATTCTGGCTAAACCCACCCAACAGGATTCTTGCTGAAAGCACCAGGGTGATCAGACACCACCTGGGGGATGGTGGAGGATGAGGACCTTAATCAGATAGCAAGGGTGATCAGATATCGAGGGTGGGGGTTCTGGTTAAACGGACTTAGCAGGGTTCTGGCTGAAACCGGATTTTACAAGGAAGTGCGCAGATGGACCTAGGAAAAGGTTTAGGAGCTTGACTAAAGTTTGGTCAAGCAAAGAATCAATCACTGGTAACCAACTGTGTGGGTTTTTTCCCACACCAAGCAATTCTCTGGGACTAAAATTCAATTCAATTTTTGACACTATTTACAAGAAGTCAGCCCTAGATCCCACAAATTAAGAGCTCAGTCTCACAAGACTGCCCTCGATTTTATCAATTTAACATTTGATGTATTTCTCTTCCTGTTATTTACAAAGAATTTTCTTTGTCAAACAATATAAGATAAATAGCGCAATTTCACAAAAGTTACTCTTATACATTGTGAAATAATAAGAAATATTGCTTCTTATTAATAGAAAATCTCAATTTGTCATCTGTACTTCTGACCGACTGGTTAGAAATTGAGGTTCCCATGATCCCCTCCTTGGGTTCATTAATTGCCTAGAATCACTCACAGAACTCAGGGAAACTCTTACTTACTTTTACTGGTTTATGATATTACAAAGGACATGATAAAGGATAGAGATGAATAGCCAGATGAAAAGATAACGGGGAGGAAATCTGGGAGGATTCTGAGTGCAAGAGCATCTGTCGCTGTGGAGATGGGGTGCACCACCCTCCCATTATTTGGTTGTGTTCACCAACTTGGAAGTTTCCCAGACCAGGTACTATTAGAATTTTTACGGAGGCTTCATCATGTAGGATCATCATGTAATGATCAATTATTAACTCGATTTCCAGCCCCTCTCCTGTCTTTGGAGAATGGAGGGTGGCACTGAAAGTCCCAAGCTTCAATCACGGCCAGTGACCAATCCCCATCCAGGAGCGTAACAAGAGTCACCTCACTACATAACAGACATTCTTATCTCCCAGGAAATTCCAAGGGATTTAGGAGTTTGGTGTCAGATGTTGCTATCACTCAGGAAGTTACAAAGAGCTGGGTCAAAGACTAAATGTTAGATTAAAAGACTCTCCTAGCCTCCTATTTGCAAGAGTTTTAGGAGGAGCTCTGTGGCAGGAACTGGGGGCAGAGACCAATATACATAAATTTCTTGTTATTTCACAATGTGTAAAAGTAATTTTTGTGAAATTTCCCTAATATTTTTAATACTATACTGTTTAGCAAAGAAAATTCTTTGTAAAATAGAAGAGAAATAGATCAAATGTTAAACTGATATAATACAATTTCCCAGTTTTATCTATTCTTTGATATATGTAATAACTTGAAAATAGTATTATAAAGAGTTCTTTCAGAACATTTACTAAACGAAAGTGAGTTATCTTCCTGTGAAAAAGAAAATGTAATGTTATAATTATGGAGATTATTGTTTTGTTTCTTGTGTGAAGGTTTTGCTTGAGAAGTTATTTACAAAGGCTTCTCGTCCTCAGTGGCGTGCTAGTCTTTTACCTTTCCCAGAGCCTCATCGTCACCGTCTTCTTCCCTGTCCTAGATTCCCTACGAAAGTTAGGCTCAAACTGCATTGCAACTTGAGAATCAGTCAGCCAAGACATGCCAGCGTGGCCGCAGTGGTTTCAGACAAAGGAGTGTTCTATGCTGCAGTGTGTTCTGTGCTGTCGAACCCAAACAAAATGTTCCAGGCAGTTAAAAATCCCTAACTAAAATGCTGAAAGGGATTTGTCCTCCAACTTCTGCTTAACAACCTCAAACTACTTTGTCATTTCCCTATCCCTAGAGTTGTAGGATGGTTTGTAAGGCATTCATTCCAGAGCGTTCCAGAGGACATTCTCATCATGCTTTGGAACACAAAATAGCTGAACAAAAAGAGCACACGCTATTTCTTCTTTGTTGTAGAACAATTACATGTGTAATCTTCCCAATAAAGGAGGCGGTGGAAGAGGATGCCGCAACCAGTATCATTTTGGCAACAAGTATGCGCTAAAACCTACATATACCCAAATTTGGTTTCAACTTTATTATATGAAGTTAAAGAGTTTCCAACTCATTATTACAGCAATTATTCATTTATTCCTGAATCTCAGAATAGACTACTGAATCTCAACACAGGCGTTTGTTCTGTTCTTTTGTTGTGTTTTCCACTTGCTGCACCACTGACTGTGTGTTCCGCTTACTTTTTAGTATGCATTATTTTCTGTGCTTAGATCTACATAATGATACATTCATCTATTGTCTTCCTTCAAAATCATCTTATACATACTAAAAAAGATAACCAAATAGGATATCGTACTGGGAATTCATCATCTGCTTATTTAATAATTTCCAGAATTTAAATGAGTCTAAACATTTCCACTCCCTTTTCAACTGATCTTCAGTGCTTTTAGTTTAAAAAATAAGAAAATTAACGTTTTTAATATACAGATATCTCGCTCGATATAGACTGGGCTTTATTCCTCTTTTATATCTGTATTACCCATGCAAAACAAACAAATAAACGATAACAGCAGAGAAATCCTCAGATAAGATTGGATTACACAAGCCTTCGTGTAGAAATTATTTAGAGGTTTACCTACCTTCCACGATTGGTTCAAGTGGTTAATTTTCAGTAAGTTTAAAACTGTTACTAGCCAGGAAAACATGAAGTTTAATATAAGAATACATGACGTTTTTATTTAGATTTAAAATATAGAAGCTGACATTCATTAACCAACCTAGTAGTGTGAGGATATGGTCTTACTTTAGAATGTGGTTTACTTGAGGATTTTATTATTACCTTTCTTACAAAAATGCATAACTTCCATAATTGAAATCTATGATTTCAAGTTGCAGAGTCTAAAGAATAAATTAATTCTTAACTTATGAAATAAATTAAATGCAGAGTTCCTTTAATTATTTTAAATTCAAATTTTTACAGTTCTGTTCATTCATCAGATTTTTTAGCAAGTCACTTTTAACACATCTTTTGTCACATTCAAAATATTTTTATATAAAAAGATTTATTTTTTTCCTCCTTATTGTTTAGTACTTTGCATGATTCAAACAAATGTGGTAAGTTCAACTGGCATAAATAGGTTTGGGAATAAATACAACTGAATCTTGGTAATCTTAAATTTACATCTTAAGGCCATATAAATACAGAGAAAAACTATAGTATTCTACTAGCTACAGGTGTACAGATTCCTGATGTTTTACACAGGGACTTTAAGATGTGTGATAATTTGGGGGACCAGTTAAATGGAAGTTAATAATAATTTCCTGAGTATAAAAAAATGTATTACTAGTCTCATGAATGGTAATTTTCTCCCCAGTCATCAACATTTAATGGAATTAGCATTACCCCTTGGAACAATGAAAAACTTTCAAATAGTGACCGAATTTAGTAAATATTTTTCACTATGTCAGCAGTCCTAGAAAGGTGACCTTGTTGAAAAATTAAAAGTCCCTGTTTTTCTCCCAGTAATTGATGTGACTAGAATACTTAACCCCCTAGCGAGCAGTTCGAGGGGGCCATGTTTGACCCTGCTAGGGCCAGAAGACTGAGGCGTTAGCTCTCTAGCCTCGAAGTCCAGAGTAACCACGGGGTTACAATTCAGACTGTTGCCCCAGATCCCACATAAGCCTTTACACGGTCACGTTCTCACCGACAGCTCAACGATAGATGAGCTCTCCAGGGCTTGGAGGAAGTGGTGGTGCTGCCAAACATGTTGTCACATAAGAATAGGAATAGTAAGATGTCACGCGAATTTGATACAAGAAGATCTAAAGTTTTCCTTTGAAAATTAAATTCTTTGCAAGTCAATTTTCCCTAGTCTTTAATAGCCAATGGATAAAATGATGTTATATTACCATCGATAACTTACATTTCATAGGCTGTTGCTCCAACTTCTTCATGTTTATCCTCAACACAACACTCTCAAAGTACTGCCAGGGAGGCGAAGGAACGCTTACACCCACTCATGAAGAATTCTAGTCTGTCATCACTGAAAATATCAGGCTCAACGGTGACACCCTCCTGAAACCACAGCTTCCATGACGGCATGATAGCCGCTGAAAGCTGTCACCTCCCAGCAGAGCTGATGGTGGGGGAACGTTAGGGGAAATTTCTCGTTCCTACCATTATATTCTCTTACTTAAGTACCAAACAGTGCAGCTTTTGATCCAGCATCTTACAAAGAGGGTTTAGGGAAACAGATCTTTCAATTTTTACTTACAGCCTTCTAACTCCCTAGGATTAAAACATGAATCGACTCAGAGGCTGAACATGGAGACAATCCAAATGACATACAGCATGTCATGCTGAGAACTGGCCCTTTATGAATGGGCTTAAAAGCAAAATGAGAGCCACAGAGGCAAAAATTGGCACATTCCTTTCAAGCCATCAGACTGTGGGATTCCAGTCACGTTGATAATCATGTCCCCAGTATGAAGATAGATGCATCAGGCTCATTTATCCCAATACCATTAAAATTTCACTTCTCCTCTTGACTTTTGTGTAAGATTATTCCAAAATAAAGTGTTAAAAATTTAAAAGTATGTATCATCACATACTTAGTCCTGATTACATGCTCAAAAAGCGAGTTTTTAAATTATATTTGGTTTCCGGTTGATCCACTACAGAAGGCAAATATTTTAGTCTAAATGGTCTAATTAAATATATTTTATGTGGGTTCACTCTGTATATGCCAAAGTTTCTGGGTACATGCCCTGAGAAGGGGCTGACTCTAGATTGTGCTCAATTGGCCAAAGGCCAACATGAAAGGCTTCTTGGCAGTTAACCCAAGTATTTCTGTGTCTAATCTAATGCATTGGTTTTGTTAATTTAACTATTCCATTTAAAATCTTCTAATATCAGGCTCTCTGTCCCTTCAAATTGTGAACTGTACATAGACCTCCCCTGCTGGAAATTTAGAAGTTCTCTGGCCCATTTATCTACTTCCTTAAAAGGCTCACCCCTTATTTCTCCATTAATTAGTCCTGTACATTGGATCTGCAGAGGGCAAAGTTTCTGCTAATTGACATTTGCCTTTGCAAAGTTTACTAGTCACTGTGCTACTCCTTACTTGAAAAATTCTGAGAGCATTCTCTTGGAAGTTTAGGCAGGTAACTGTACGAAGACTCTTTTCTCCTGTGATCCTAGGTCAAGATGCTACATTGCACACTTGCGCTCAAACGGATAGCAACAACATCTGGACCTGCCATTTAGTGCTTCCTCCACACCTGTCCAGTGAAGGATTCTAAACTGTTGGATCTGCCTGTCATTGCTGAGAACCTTGGCTTCTCCTTTCTCACTTAATTAATTTCATCTTCTGAGCAAGAACCTAATTTGCATAAAAATTGTGAGTTTTAACTTCCTGAATAAACTCAAGATTTTGAATACCAAGAGAAAATCACGTTAAAAATAACTGGTCTTGATTTTAGTCTATCCAAGACCTAAGCGATAAATGTCTGAAGGCTAAAAGGTAATTGCTGCCTTTGAAGTCACGAAACCTAAGTTACTTTAACTCTCTGGAACTCAGTGAACTCATCTGGAATCAGACTGGGTTGGATGAGTATTTTTCAAGTTAAATTATATTTCAAAGCATTAAGAGTTTTACATTATGTAACAGAGACCCTAGGAGAGAAGTAGAAAAGAAAGAGAGAGAAAGGGAAGAGTAATCTGCTTTGGTTGGTCCACAGACAATGGGTTGGACCGTATGGTCTGTTCAGTCTTGTATACAAGTAAAATTTGAATTTTATGTCAGTACTGACCCATTATCAGCTTATGACTCCTGATAAGTGACGTGAAGGGTTATCATTCATTTATCTATATTATCTCATAACATCTTTTTTTAGACAAAAGAAAGCCTTTTGAAAAAGAGCTTTGAAAGCACTAGTAATAAAGTTTGTACCTACATAACAGAATAAAGTTCATATTAGTTTCAAATTCATGACCTTGTTCTCCTAAACAATGTGCCTTAGATAAATAGGTTAATAAAAAGAGGGCAAAACTCCATTATTTATATCATGTTTAAGAGATATTGAAAAGTGTATTTGTCACTTATCATTTTGTTTTCAGATTGTTAAATGCAACACAAATTGAACACATTTATTAAAATTTAACTATAATGTATCAACATTTCCACAAGATATCATGGCACATACCAGTGATTTTGAGATGAGATTGAAAGACTTGGAATCATGCAGTCAATACAATATCTATGACAGTTAGAATGTCCCCAGTCCTCCATAATGTATACATATATATACACATTATATATGATATTATATATAATTATATAATATTTTATATATTTAAACATCACTGTTTCTCAGCTGATGTTTATTAGGTTGGACTATTAAAATCTAAGTATATTTACACACACTACTTTAGCTCACAGAAATGCTCTCAACATCATAGGTGCTGACTTATAATCTCCTTAATTCACTTATCTTTTTCCATCTTTTCCATCTGTCTCGTATAGGTATAGTTACAGAAGTAATATAAGCTGTAATTTTGCTCTCAAGAGAATATGTCTTATCAAGTTGTTATTGAAATTTTAATAGATTATTTCACTGTGTATGCAGTTCGTTCTTAGTCAAATACGCATCCGTGGAAACAGAGCCCCAAGGAATCATTGGCATCACAGTATCACTGGGCTACTTCATTTATGGGGACCTTTGCTAATTGGCGGTAATGGGAATTTTGATTCTTGAACGAATCACTTTGAGTCTCTTATAGTCCGTCACACAGACTATACCCATAAACATCACCAGTCAAGGCTGCTGGAGCATGACTCACAAAAGGACAGAAAAGTGCGCATGGTTAGGTCAGCATAAATCTCTCTATGCTGCTAGAAAAAAGAACGCAATGTATACAGATTTTTAGCCCTGGGAAGGGCTTTAGAGCTCCACAACTGCCTCATTTTGCAGATGAGAAAATTCTAATTCAGAGACACTGAGATGCTCTTGGTCAAACAGCTAATTGACGGAAACACCAAGAGGAAACTCTCGTCTCCTGATTCTTGGTCCATGGCTTTTTCCACTTCACCTGCTGTCCTTCTGCTGACTGTGGGTCAAAGTTAAGCCTTGCTGTGTGAAGTGGCACCTTACAATTAACCATGAGCATTTCTTTTCATTTTCTTTTATTTCTTACAAACATCATTAAAGAAAACAAAGTTTGGGATGTTGTTTACAAACTAAATCACATAGAAAGATTGGGGACAGTCTTTTCTAATTATGCGGGCTGTCAGTTGTAAGTAAAATCCAGTTGTCCATTCCAGAGTACATAAATGCCTATAAATCTACTCAAAAGTCTTGCCGTGAACCCAATACCACAGCTTAGTGCAGGGTGCACCTCTTTCTCCCACCTGCCGCTTTCTGCTCTTTGCTAAATCTCACAGACATGTTGCAATCAAGAATAATGTGGCGCTCTCCCTTTTGTCACACTGTCTTCTCTCTGTTTTTGTTGCCTCCCTAGCCTTAAGCTTTCTTCTCACTTCCTGGCCTCATCTTCATGAGCAAGCTCTGGAAGAGAACCCAGGCTGGTGAACTTCTCAAAGCTCTTCCCATCGACTTTCCTGCTAACTTTTGAAATGCATGCTGTAGAGTAGATGTCCTTTCCTGGTCTCTGAACTCGGAGGCCGCAGTTTCTCAGAAAATACCTAATGGCTCTTGGACATGCTGAGCGCTTTGCACACCATTCTAAGGATGACCAGAAAGACCTCTTGCCCTAAATCTCATTTACTTTCTACTTTAGTTAGCACAAAATCATGTTTTGACTGAAAATTTGAAACAAATTAATTTGACAATGCTTTTCCCCAGAAAATAATTATTACTGGTTACCTGCGAAACAAGTCTATAGTGTGAAAAGTAACTGGCAAGGTTCTTATAACTTTCTGATTCCAAGTCACCCGAGGCATTTTCTCATCTTAGTAAGCTGCATCAAACCATTGAGTAGTTGTTTAGTCTGCAGGAAAATTCTAGAGATGTGAACATTTAAAATTTTGTATCTTTTTAGTTATTCTCTTATATTCCTTCCCTAAACCTCTCTATATTTGTTCCAGTTTCTTAGGTGGTGAATGCACACAAAGTATCCAGAAGATTAAATACCGAGAGTCCTGTGTTTGAAAGACAAATGATTGTGATGTTTTTTCCTTATATTTCTTTCAATTTATCGTCTTCATCTCTCTGCTACTTCTTGCCATTCTCCTTGTCTCCTCTTTCTTCTTTCTTCTTATTCCCCAAATCTGCTCTATCTTTTACTATTTTCTTTATTTGCTTAATTCTAACAGTTCCTTTCCCAAAACCTTACAAGCTTTTGACTAAGTTAAATGGAAGTAGAAAAAAACTACACCAGTTCTGAAAATAATGTACAGGCCCAGCCTAGTTCGTCTCTTAAGTAAACTTATTTCATAAGATGGATTTAGGACAATGATTAGAGAGGAGGAATATTTCTAACAAGTCTAAAAAAGAACTCTAAAATTTTGAAAAAAAAGATTTTAAATAATGTTCTAGTTGTTTATAAAATTGCAAATGGCATTTCTAGCTATATTTGAAACATGCTCTCCATAGCCTCTTCAAAGACGGCTTGAGAATAGCAAGTCTTCTTACAGCAAAGTGTACTGAAACCCTGACACTGCATGTGCAAATACACAATATAGCAAATTAGAATGAAAAATAGAGAAAGCATATCCATCTGAGCATACAGAGATGTCTAATTTGTTTGCTGAAATATAGTAAGCATGGCGCAGTCAATACAGTGTAAAATATCTGTAATAAACAAAGAGATGTGCATGCATTAGTACACAAAGTCAGAGAGAAGTAAGTCTCCGGAGTTTATCCTTAGGAAGTTAAAACAATTCTATTTTCTATTCATTCGTTGCACAATTTATTATAACCGTTCTATAGAGCGTCACCCAGCAGGAAACTATAGTTGAAGTTGGCTTGTTGTTTCCAACATAAATCCCCCTTCTTGAGTGATTTATACCTTGGCTGTTTTTATTTGCTTTTCCCTGAAACTTGGCATATAGGTACTTAAACTTTGAATCATTATTTCCCTAAATCTAATTTAAATCTGTTTAATCTTTCTTTATTTTTTATCCACAGAGAAGTGCAAAATATGTCACTTGGAACATCACAAATTCTATGTTTCTGAAATAGGGCAGCTGCCAACAGGAAGCAGATAATAATTATCATGTGAGCATCCTTTTAAAATCCCTGTCATACGAAAGGAGTATGTGGCTTGTTCAGGGTAATTCAGTACTCTTTCAAAAACCAGTTTCTTGTTTACATCAATAGAGCATATTACTGAATAAAGTCTGCGGCCCTGCAAACATGATCATAATTTAAGACATCCAGAACTATAGAAACCAAATGTGATGTTAATTATGTCTCTCAAAAACCTGAGTGAATTGTGACTTGCTCAAAGACCCCAAAGGTTGCAATTCTCTCAAAAAACTGTGAATCTAATATTGTTTATTTTATTTGGAAAATCTTTCTGAGTTTTTCCATCTGGAATAATATATATTATATGTAGGATACTGCAGAAAACAAATATGATCACAAATCTTTAAGTAATAATGTTTTACTTTCTACTAAAGCTCCATAGTTCCGCGCATACTCATCAAGTGTTATACGGCCGTGGAAGTCAGTTTTTATATAACTAAACATACATTAGTTTAAATGTTTAACCAGGTATTTTTTTAACTCTGAAAAGTGTATGTAGCATACCTTTATGTATAAATAGCTTGCAGTTGGCTTTTGTAGAGGGAGACACACGTACCTTCTTCTCTCTCTAATCACCCGAGCAGCCTGTGTTGCCGTCTCCACCTATGTTCCATCCGTATATTTCTCTTCTCAAGGCTGTCCAATACGTTCTTCCATTCTTAATCTAACGGATCTTGTTGAGTCAACTCATACTGTTTCCTGATTTCACTTAGCATCTGTGTTGATGACTCTTGACTTTATGACTCCCTTTCATTCCATTCTACTGTACCACATGGCCTAATATGCGTATTTGCTTGGTTCTCTAGCAACTGAAAGTCAACCGGACTAGAGCTGACTCTCCAGTCTCCTCTTCCTGTTTCTTTTTTTTTTTTTCCTAGTCTCAGTGAAAGCCAAAATCCTGTATTCTAGCCCTCAAGCCATCCTCCTGGGTGCTCTTATTTCTGGGTACATATTCAATCATTGGAACTTAAAGGAAAACATTTCTAGAAAAAAAATTAATGTGATCCTCTAGTACCTTGCATAAACCCTGGCGTACTTCAAACCTCAACATATTATCTCATAATCGACTTTTATTTGTTTATATTCTTATATCCCTGAAAACATTCTGGTACCTCTAAAGTGCTCAGCTCATAGACTATGTTCCAGAAATGTTTGTTGGATGAAAGCATTTAATATAAAAAGATCCTGGTGAATTTAATTATCTGTTTGAATATTTGTCTTTATTTCAACTATTTTTACTAGATTTAGTGTTTATATGATTTATGAGGACTCCTTTTATATCCTATTATATTTCAATGATATTTATATTTTATTGAGTAATAAAAAAGAAGCTGTGTGAGTTATGACTTAACTCATAGCTATGAATTACAGTTAGTTCCCAACTAGAGCAATGGTGCTTCATTCCCACTGTCCCTATTAGCTTATTCAAACTCCACAAATGATCTAAACTGAGTTCATACCTCTTCTTGTCTATAAATCCATGTCTGATTATTTCAAACAAAAACATATTTTTCTTTCCTTTGAAGTATATTATTGTGAATAATTTTGTTTTATTCAGTTGAAATACATGTGTGCATGACTTCATAAAGATTATAGGCTTATTGGGAATAATATTCAGCAAGTGTTAATTTCTTTATATATTTTGTAAACTTTTCCATGTATACTGATTGCACAACATATACATAAAAGCAGGTATTTTAACTGTGAAAAATATTAAATTTATGTGGTTACCATTATGAATATTTTTGCAAAAATGTCTTTTGATTTTGAGTTTTGGATGTGGCTATGTGGTGCCAAATTAATGACATAAGTTAATCAATTTAATTTACTCAAATGAAACATTTTGGATTTGTATAAAAATCAATTAATTAAACATTTAATTTCCTAAATGCTGATGCTTAAAAATTCAATAAGTTTAAAAAAAATAAAATATAGGGGCCAGCCCAGTGGTGCAGTGGTTAAGTTCACACATTCTGCTTCGGCGGCCAGCGGTTCACCATTTTGGATCCTGGGTGCGGACATGGTGCCATTTGGCAAGCCATGCTGTGGTAGGCATCCCACATATAAAGTAGAGGAAGATGGGCACCAATGTTAGCTCAGGGCCAGTCTTCCTCAGCAAAAAGAGGAGGATTGGCAGTAGTTAACTCAGGGCTAATCTTCCTCAAAAAAACAAAAACAAAAAAAATAAAATATAAATGCTAGCATTGAATTTATTTTTTGCTTTTGACATAATAACCAAATATCTGATATGTCATATTTATTTTAATGTACATCAGAAAAAATTCATTTTTTTTGTGGGAAGCATATTGCTTCAGTGATACTGGTATTTTAATTATTTTAATTTTAGTGAGGTATAATGGACATTAATTGCACTTATGTAAAATATACAATTTGATGAGCTTTGACACATGCATAGACCCATGAAACCACCAAAATGAGGATAATGAACATATCTGTTACCCCAAAAGTTTCATTAAGCCCCTTAGTAATCTTTCCCTCCTACCCCATTCTACTCCAAACTATTCCCAGATCAACAGAGATATGTTTTCTGTCATTATGAGTTAGTTTACAGTTTATAGAATTTTGTGTAAATGAAAATCATAAGTATGTACTCTCTGTTGTTTGCCTTCTTTTTTCAGTAAAATTATTTTGAGATTTACCCATATTGTTGTGTATATCACTGTTTCAATTTGTTTTGTAACTGAGTAGTATTCCGTTGTATGGATATAGCACAATTAGTTTATCTATTCACCTCATGGTGGACGATTTTGCCATTTCCAGTTTGGGCTATCAAAAACAAAGTGACATGAAGATTTGTGTTTCTAGCACTTTCCATTCCTATGAGAGTGCATGAGAGTGCCAGATGCTCCACATCCTCCCACCACTTGACGAGGCCAATTATCTTATAATAGACATTCTAGTAGGTGTGGACGATTACCTCAGTGTGATCTTAAGTTACATCCCCTGACTACTAATGATCTAGAGCATCTTTTCGTGTTCTATTTGTCGTCTGTATATTCTTTTTGGTGAATTTTCTCTTAAATAGTTTGCCCATTTTTAGAATTGGCTTGTTCAGTTATTGAATTTTGAGAATTGTTTTATATATTATAGACAGAAGTCCTTTATTAGATATGTGATTTGCAAATATTTTCTCCCAGTGTGTCGATCATATTATCATTTTCTTAACAGTGTCTTTTGAAGAGCAAAAGTTCTGTTTTGATTAAGTTTTTTGTCAATGTGTTTTTTAATGGATGGTGCTTTTGGAATTGTGTCTAAAAAGTCTTTACCTGATCTAAGATTACAAAACTTTCTCCTATGAATATTAGCCACAGAAAACAAGGAAATCTTGTCATTTGCAACTATATGGATGGACCTTGAGGGAATTATGCTAATGTCAATTAGACAATGTGATGATCATTTCTTGATACATACAAACATTGAATCATTATGTTGTACACCTGAAACTAATATAATGGTATCTGTTGATTATATCTCAATAAAAGTTAATAAATAAGTAACTTTCTCCTACATTTTATTTTAAAAGATTTATAGATTTAAGATTTCCATTTATTTCTATGATCCATTTCAGGTTAATTTTTGTATATATTGCGATGTAATATATTGTTGTTTTGTGTCTGGATATCTAATTGCTGCAGCACAATTTCTTGAAAAGACTATTCTTTCTTCATTGAATTTCTTTTGCAGTTTTGTCAAAATCTGTTGTCCAAATATGTATTTAGCTTTTTCTAGACCTTATATTCAAATCCATTAATGCACTTTATCTATGTTTGTGCTGATATCCCACAGTCTTGATTACTGTATATTTTTTATTTGTCTCCAGTAAGGTGCTGTTAGCCCTCCAACTTTGTACCTCTTTTTCACGATTGCTCTGGCCAAACAGGTCCTTTGCATTTCCATATGTTCTTTAGAATCAGCATGTCAATGTCTATAAATGATCTGTTTGAATATTAGTTAAGAGCATTAAATGTATAGATCTATTTTAGGAGAATAGACATATAGTAATATTGCATCTTCTGACTTATGAGCATGGTATATCACTATGTTTATTTAGACCGCTTTCATTTTTCTCAGCACTATTTTTTAGTTTGCACTGTACAGATCTTTTGGATCTGGTCAGATTTTTGCCTAATATGTCATATTGTTTCCTGCTACTGTAAGTGCCACTGTTTTATAATTTCATTTTCAGATTATTTATTTCTATTTATCTTCTACCCTCCAATCTTGTTAAAATCATTTAGTTCTAGTAGCTGTTTTGTAGTTATCTATAGATTTTCTCCATAGAAGTTCATGTTGTCTGCAAATACTGATCTTCCTGATCTTCTTTTGGAATCTGCATGACTTTTATTTCATCTTTTTGCATTATTGCACTTATTGTATGCCTTATTGTACTATATAGTTTCTGTAACAAAATGTTGAATATAAGTGGCAAGAGTGGGCATTTTTTCTATTTTTCAAAGATTAGGGAGTATATATATTCAGCCCATTTCAAGTAAGAGCAATGTTAATTGTAGGATTTCTATCAGGTCAAGGAAATTCCCTTCTGTTCCTAATTAACTGAAAATTCTTATCAGAGATAGATGTTGGCTTTTCTAAAACGTTTTGTCTTTATAGAGATGATCATAAGGTTCTAATTTTTTGTATTGTAATAGGGCCAATTGCATTGATTTTTAAATGTTATACCAACCTTGCATTCTTGGAATGAAGTCTTCTTGGTCATGATGTATTATCTTTTTATTTATTGTGGGTTCATTTACCTAACATATGTTTAAAATTTTGCATCTATGTTTAGGAGGGATGATGATCTGTAGTCTAATTCTCTTGTAAGTCTTTGTCTGTTTTTGGTATCACGATAAAGCTAAGCTGTTAAAATGAATTAGGAAGTATGCCATCATCTTTACATTAAAGGAAAAGTTTCCATATAATTTGTAATATTTCTTCTGTAAATAATTGGTAGTATTTATCAATGATGTCATCTGGGCATGGAATTTTCCCTCCCTTTATGAGTGAGCTTTGGTTGTCTTTGTGTTTTCCAAGATATTTTTCCATTTATTCTAAGATGTCAAGTGTCTTGTTATAAAATTGTTCAATATATCCCTTTATTTTTCTCTTAATACCTGAAGAATCTATAGAGATTTTACCTCTCTATTTCTTTAAATCAGGAAGATATGCTCTATCCCCTTCTCCCTCAATCAGTCTCCCTAGATGGGCATCAATGTTATTCTCAAAGAATCACTTTTGGCTTCCATTGAATTTTCTCAATTATTTTTGGTTTCCATTTCAAAGATTTCTGTTCTGATCTTTGTTATTCCTGTTCTTCTGCTTATTTTGATTTTATTTGCTCTAATATTTCTAGTTTCTTTAGGTTGAAGCTTAGGTCATTGATTTGGTGCTTTTCTTGTTTTCTAATAGAGGTACCAAATTCTATAAACTTTCCCATAAGTACTGCTTTAGCAGTATCCCACAAATTTTGTTATATTGTACTTTCGTTTTCATTCAGTTCAGTTTATTTTCTAATACTCTTTTGGATTTCTGTGGGGTTTTTTTTCATAGACTATATAGAAAAGTGTTATTTTGTTTCAAAACATTTGTAATTTTTTAGAGAGCTTAAATTGATTTAACTTGATTTCATTTTGATCAGAGAAGAGGATTTATACAATTTGTGACCTTTTATATTTATTGAGACATTTTATGGCCCAAAATATATCCTATCATGGAAATTGTTCCATAGGCACTTGAAGGGAATATGTATTATGCTGCATTTGAGTGGCATGTTCTATATACAACAATTAAGTCAAAGTGGTGGATAGTATTTTCAAAGTCATCTATATCATATTTATTGATTTTATACATATTTGTTCTATTGATTATTGAGGGAAAGGTATTAATTATAATCTCATAAAATTTTTTGGATGTGTCCATTGCTCCTTACATTTCTCTCAATTGTTTCTTTAATGTCTTGAAGCTCTGTTATCTAATAGATCCATAAACACTTAGGATTATTGTATCCTCTTGATGAATTGCTCCTGTATCTTCATGAAATAATTTCTTTATTACAGGTAATATTCTTACCTCTACTTACAAAAGGTCTACTAAGGTCTATCTGAGGTCTACTTTGGTTAATATTAATACAAGCATTCTAGCCTTCCTTAATTTAGTGTTAAAATGGTATATCTTTTTCCACCCTTATAACCTACTTGTGTCTTTATATTTAAACCATACATAGGCAATATATAGTTGATTTTTGCTTTCTTAACCAATTTGACAATATCTTTCTTTAATTGGAATGTTTACACCATTTGCATTTAATGTGATTATTGATAAAGATAGGTTAATTTTATCATCTTACTGTTTTCAGTTTGACCCATCTGTGTTTTGAAAAATGAGAAACCATGTAGAAAGACAGACTATCTTCCATAATCCCACCATCCAGTGAAAACTACTTTTATAGATTTGGTGTAATCATTTCATTTCTTGAGTACAAGCACATACAGGAAAAATTTACTTTATTTTTACCAGCATTCTATTTTTTTCACATAATATTTTAAGTACTTTACATTATACTAAAATACTTTGAAAATATCATATTATATGAAATCATAAAGTCACATTTTATATTATATCTGATGAAAAATAGGCATAGAACAATTTATATTCTTGTATTACTACTTAATTATTTAAATTATGCCCACATTTTCATTAGGATTAATAATATTACAAACCAACTACCTTCCATATAATTCATACCTCTATCTTCTTTCTGTAGGATAAATCTTTAAATGCTAAGTTATTTGTCAAAGTTTTGAACTTTCTAAACAGCATATGGTTTTTATTTGCTAAAACATGAAAAAAATCAAAAACCTTTGGCGTTTTGAAAGATAAAAATGTTGAATTTTACTATAACGGTTAGAGAAAGAAATGTGGAGAGGAGGCCATTGCTTTAAATATAAAATAGAAAAAAAAAGGTCTTTGAACTCTCACTTCCTTAGGCTCTCTGCCATGGAGACTAATGACTACCCTACCCCTGCTCTACGTCAGAGTCAAGAGTTGGGATCAGCATTATTGTTATACTTCATGGTCACTTTCTAAACATTGATCTCCTACTAATTTTCAATTTTCTTCTCCTGAAATGTTTGTTGAATCAGTAATTTAATAGTAGCCTACCTACACCACCACAGCCCCTGTGGATGCTCTTATCCTTCATCACTATTTAGCTCACCTTCTAGAGCCTGAGTCATTTCATTGTTTATGTAGATGACCTACTTAAAAGCCTTTCCTAATAGTCACTTTGTGTCTTCAACTCCAGTGACCAACTCTCTATGGCCACATTTTGACCATTTAAAAAAGTCTCGATGCAGCACAAGTCTAGAGCTGTAAAATTATTTCCATACCTTCCTCTCCAAACAATTCTTTCTTGATAGTCTTCCCTCTAGAATTATTTTTCAAAGTCACTGAAATCTCCTTTAGTGTTTTTTACTGTTGTCTGCTTGCGTTACATTTTCTTCCCTTTCAATTCAGCTTACATTCTGCTCCATCTTCTGACATGATTCTGAGCTACATCAGCATCCTGGAGTTACTTTCTCTTGCACTTTCCAGTTTAGAAGCACAGCAAAATTCCTGCCCCGAACCAAGCTAAAACTTGCAATTTGTCTCCTCTTTTCCTAGCTGATGTGGAAAAGCAGCCAAATGGACAGATTGATTCTTCCCAGAAGGCACAGTCTTTAACATCAGCAGAACCTTCAATACCAATCGTCAACCCATTTACTTGTCCTTGGTCAGCTGGAATGTGCTTTCCCTGCGTTGATTATGCTAAACCTGAATAAATCTTCCCAAGTGTCATGCCCAGTGTCCACTCTATCATTCACAGCACACGATTATGCTTCTTATTATATGGAAAAAATTAGAAATATTGATGTGTTATCCTTTAATGTCTCTCCTCCTGCCAGAAAAATATCAGCTCTACAGGCCTGCTGCTAACCCTCTCCTGCTCAGTAGGCCTTTTCTCCTCTGCTTTATTGGTAATCTATGAGGAAATGGAAATCATACTTCTGTGGGTGAGGCGAAATAGCCTTTAGTTCACATGTTAGAATTGAAATGTGGAAAATAAAGTATAAGAATATACTGCTAACAGTTATCTTACTCGCTCTGCCCTCACCTACAGTTGGATATGCATTTTAGGATTCCATATGCATCGCCCATCTCATTTCTTCTAAATGATTGCAAAAGAGATGTAATTTGGGAGATGCAGCAAAGAGGAGCAATAGATTCAGCTCGACCACCCTGTAGAGGCGCTCCAGATGGCAGTCCACAGCTTAGGCCCCCATCCTCTTATGGGGTAACATACAGTGGGAACAATGAACTATTATCTTTTCCTTATTTTTTTTTTTTTTGAGGATTAGCCCTGAGCTAACTACTGCCAATCCTCCTCTTTTTCCTGAGGAAGGCTGGCCCTGAGCTAACATCCATGCCCAACTTTCTCTACTTTATACGTGGGACGCCTACCACAGCATGGCTTTTGACAAACAGTGCCATATCTGCATGGGGGATCCTAACTGATGAACCTGGGGCCTCCAAGAACCAGAACTGCGAACTTAACCACTGCACCACCAGGCCGGCCCTGAACTATTCTCGTTCACATGTCTTGTTAGGTGCTTTAAAATTTTTTTCTCAAATCCGTTTTTTTTTTTTTTTAATTAATGTTATGATAGATTACAACCGTGTGAGATTTCAGTTGTACATTTTTGTTAGTCATGTTGTGGGTACACCACTTCCCCCTTTGTGCCCACCCCCCACCCCCCCTTTTCCCTGGTAACCACCAATCAGATCTCCTTCTCAATATACTAACTTCCACCTATGAGTGGAGTCATATAGAGTTCGTCTTTCTCTGACTGGCTTATTTCACTTAACATAATACCCTCGAGGTCCATCCACATTGCTGTGAATGGGCCAATTTTGTCTTTTTTATGGCTGAGTAGTATTCCATTGTGTATATATACCACATCTTCTTTATCCAATCATCAGTTTCTGGGCATGTAGGTTGGTTCCACGTCTTGGCTATTGTAAATAATGCTGCGATGAACATAGGGGTGCAAGGGACTCTTGGGATTTCTGATTTCAGGTTCTTAGGATAGATACCCAGTAATGGGATGGCTGGGTCATAGGGTATTTCTATTTTTAACTTTTTGAGAAATCTCCATACTGTTTTCCATAGTGGCTGTACCAGTTTGCATTCCCACCAACAGTGTATGAGGGTTCCTCTTTCGCCACAACCTCTCTCTCAAATCCAGTTTTCATTAATTATATTGAGAATTAGTTTCTGCACAGAAATAATGAACATTTAATTATTGTTCCAAATTTATATTGTTTTTTCCTTTATTTTTTTTTGCATATTCCTATGTAATGGTGAATGAAAGCAAAAGACACATCCAACTAACCAAAATCCACACACAGAAGTCAGCAATTTGTCTTTTATTTTAAGTTAGAATAAATAAAACTAGATTCTGAAAGAAAAATGTAATTTCAGGTTTATATTAATTTTTTCATGAAGGTATTTGGATACCTCCACTGATTCATCACGTATTTTATACAGTCACACATTATTTATAAATAAAGTAAATGACAGTCTCATGCACTAGCATTACCTTAACTACAATAAATATGAATAGATACTTACCTAATTTTTTGTGTGGCATTATTTTTAACCCGATTTATTTATAAAATATGTAGCCACAAATTTCTTATCCTATTTTCAAAGTACACTGAAACCATCAATAACTCTTATTTGAGGGGCACATAGGGTATCTGTACCTTTTACAGAAGTCTTGGGTCTTGTATTCTGGTCTCAGCTGTATCACTAACCAGCCGTTACCTTGCACAAGTCAAATGATCTCTAACATACTCTAGTTTTTAATAAACAAAATGAGAAAGTGGCCTGGATAATGTTTGAGGTCCTGTTTCGATCTAACATTCTATGACTATATTTATTTAAATGTCCTCTGTGTAATGGCACCATCCATGCACAAAGGACACTGCTATGAATTCAGTAAGCATATTTTTACTAGGACTCTAACCAAATCCACGGTGTAACCAGGTACACTGCAGAAGTTTCAACTACACATAAACATTTCTTTTCTGTTTCAATCTTAACGATTCCCATCTTCTTTGATTGTTGATGCTGCTATAGTGACATAAACTCACTTAAATAATTTATTATGCTCTGCATTATTTAAAGGAGCAGTTTTCTTTTTTTCTTACTTAAGAACATAAAGGATGAAAACTACCACCCATGATATGTAAGCACTGGTAGGAAATACCTAAAGTCAAGCCACTGACACTATAACAATATTTCCATTAAAATAAACCTAATATAAAACTACGATCTAATTCCTCAACATATTAATAATTTCCCAATATTCAATTAATAATCAATACCCTTAATTTTCCTAACAAAATGCAATATTAGAATATTTTTATAACTTAGTGAACACGTAATTTCCAAACGACAATGTCGTGACGTTATAATGTGCTTGGGCAAAAGGTACATTCAAACTGCAGGAGAGATAGATGCATTTTAACATATCAGAAGATGAGAAGACGATGGGTGTGGCTCCAGATCCACTCTGCAGCCAACTACCACTTATCCATGTGGGTAGAGGACCATGGAAGGATATTCACAACTACGTCAAAATGTTTAAATTCACCTCCGTTTTCCTTCTTATCTGGATGAGATTGAATTTTCTTCATATTATTCAGCCAAATATCATATTGAACACAGAAACAGATATGTGAATCCAGCTGTTTTTGTTTAGCCACACTTTAAAGAGATTTATAAAAACTTAAAATAACGTTATGAAAAATAAAATATAAAACATATTTATATTAACGTGAAATGGGGTTATTATTGTTCAATTACGTTCATTGACATTTACAGTTTTCTCAGTTTTATTTTCTAATACAGTAAATATCAACATATATGATACAGAAGCTCTTTGACATTGCAAATTTTTTTAGGAATATAAAGAAATCTTGAAACCAAAGAATTTCAGAAGTGCTAACTTTTAGTATAAAAGAATATTTTAAGTAAAGTGATAAAGTATTTAATATGCAGAGTATAAAACAAAGAGCTTGACAGGTACATAAGGGTACCATGTATATTAGCTATAATTCTGCACCGTATATAAAAGGTGTGAATAGAAATGCCCTGAAACATTAATACTTAGAAGAAGAACTAACACAGACATGAAGCTCATGCTACTTGCTATGTCACAGGCGATGAAGTCATCTCTAACTCAGGAAGTCCATGCTTTTGTCAGAAGCCCTGTAACTGGCAGGCTAAGTTTTACCTTGCAAGTAGGATAAATTCTCATACTTTTCATAGCTCTCAACAGTATTTTCCATCTTTTTATTTAAATACTTAGATATATTTAGAATAGCCGCTTTGAAATCTTTATCTGCTATTTCCAACATCTCTGTCAGATGCTGAGTCTGTTTTGACTGACTTCCCTCCCCTGGTTATGGGTTACAAGATCTGACTTCTCCTATCTAGTAGTTTCTTTGTTTGTTTTGGTCTGGTAAATGTAGATGCTATGTTGAGAGTCTTATTTTGTATTCCTTAAAGGTATATTGAGTTCTTTTTTTGTCTAGTGAAAAGCTAATTTACTATGGGTCACCTTAATCCTGTCACATTTTGTTTAAGCTCATATTCTTAAAACAGTGGCCTTCTAAGTTGGATCAGGATGGTGGAGTAGGAAGAGCTTTAGTTCACCTCCTCCCACAGACACACCAAAACTATAACTCTGGATAGAACAACTATTGCTGAGAACGATCTGAAGACTAGCAGGGCAGATTTTCCATAACTAAGAAGGTAAAGAAAAAGCCACATTGAGATGAGTAGGAAGAACAGACATGATCTGGTCAGAACCCACACCCCTGGCATGGCAACGCACAAGCAAGAGGGGTATCACAACCACCGAAGTCCTTCTGGATGAATGAGGGGCCTGAGACCCATAGAGGGCTCCCCAGCCTGGGAGACCTACACCAGGAAGATGAGCCCTAATAACACTTGACTTTAAAAATCAGTGGGGCTCACATCTGGGAGAGCTGGAGGGCTATGGAAATCAGGACTCTGCTCTTAATGGTGGGCACAATTTCTAACACTCTCCATGTACCTTGCTACCACTGCTTGCCCACCCCCATGCTCCTGTGCAGAATCCACTCTAGTCAGACACCTCTCCAAAGTGTCTCCAGCCCTGGGGGGCCAACCCGCACACCAGCACACCATAAGCAATTATGGCCCATAAACAACAGAAAAGCACATACAGCCTATACTGGGGACATACCTGGAGCACCTAGCTCTGGTGACTGGGGGGATTGTGCTACTGGGCCCCACAGGACACCTTCTACATAAGGCCACCCCTTCAAGACTGAGACATGCAGATGATCTAACTAATGCACAGAAACAAACACAGAGAGTTAAGCAAAATGAGGGGACAGAGGACTATATTCTAAACAAAAGAGGAAAACAAAACTTCAGAAAAAGAATTAAACAAAATGGAAATAAGCAATCTACTAGTTCAAAGTAATGGTCATAAAGATGCTTGCCGAACAAGGGACAAGAATGGATAAACACAGTGAGAACTTCTACAAAGAGACATAAAATGTTTTATAAAGAATAAATCAGAGCTGAAGAATATAATAACTGAAATGAAATATACATTAGGGGTCATCAACAGCAGATTACATTAAGTAGAAGAATAGATCAGCAATCTGGAAGACAAGGCAGTGGAAATTACCTAATCAGAACAGCAAAAAGAATAAAAACAATCACACACAAAAAAGGGAAGATAGTTTAAGGGACCTCTGGGAAAACATCAAGAGTACTAACATTTGCGTTATAGGGGTCCCAGAAGGAGAAGAGAGAGAGAGGGGGGAAGAAAACTTATTTAAAGAAACAAGGATTGAAAAATTCCCCAACCTGGCAAAGGAAACAGACATCCTGGTCTAGAAAGCACTGAGAATACTAAATAAGATGAACCCAAAGAGACTGACACCAAGACACATTTAATTAAAATATTAAAAGTTAAAGATAAAGACAGAATCTTAAAAGCAGCAAGAGAAAAACAACTAGTTACATACAAGGGAACCCCCATAACACTATCTGCTGATTTCTCAGCAGATGCTTTGCAGGCCAGAAGGGAGTGCTTTGATATATTCAAAGTGCTGAAAGGAATAAAACTACAACCAAGGACACTCTACTCGGCAATGTTATCAATCATAATCGAAGGACAGATAAAGATTTTCCCAGGCTAGCAAAAGCTAAAGGAGTTCATCACTGCTACACTAGTCCTTAAAAGAAATGTTAAAGGGAGTTCTTTAAATGGAAAAGAAAAGATCCTAACTAGAAACAAGAAAAATTATTAAAGAAGAAAGTCTTACTGGTAATGGCAAACACGTAGTAAAAATAGTGGGCTGACATCTATATAGCTAGTTTGAAGATTAAAAGACAAAAGCGGTAAAATCATCTATAATCCAATAATGAGTTAAGGGATACATAAAATAAAAATATGTAAAATATGATGTCGAAAACATAAAATGTGGTGGGAGAGTAAAAATGTAGTGCTTTTAGAATGCACTCAGACTTAAGCGCCCACCAGCCTAAGACAGGCTGCTACATACACAGGTTGTGATATATGAACCTCATGGCAACCACAAACTCAAAACCTACAATTGATACATAAAAAATTTTAAAAAAGGAATACAAACATAACACTAAAGAAAGTCATGAAACCACATGAGAAGAGAGCAAGAGAAAAAGAAAAACAGAGAAAAACTACAAAAACAACCAGAAAACAATTAACAAAATGGTAATAACTACATATCTATTAATAGTTCCTTTAAACGTAGATGGACTAAATTCTCCTATCAAAAGACACTGAGTGGCTGAATGGATTAAAAAAAAAAATACCATCTGTATAAGCCAGCCCCAGTAGCCTAGTGGTTCAGTTCAGCATGCTCTGCTTCAGTGGCCTGGGTTCAGTTCTGGGCACAGATCTACACCACTTACCTATCAGTAGCCATACTGTGGTGGCAACTCACATACAAAATAAAGGAGGATTGGCAATAGATGTTAGCTTGGGGTGACTCTTTCTCAGAAAAAAAATTTAAAAAAAGACCCATCTATGATGCCCACAAGAGATTCACTTCAGATCTAAAGACACACACAGACTGAAAGTGAAAGGATGGAAAAAGACATTCCATGCAAATAAAAATAAAAAGAAAGCTGGAGAAGCAATACTCATATCAGACAAAATGGACTCTAAAACAAAGATTGTAACAAAAGACAAAGAAGGTCACTACATAACGATACAAGGATCTATCCAACAAAAGAATGTAACTCTTGTAAATATCTATGCACCCAGCATAGGAAAACCTAAATACATAAAGCAAATACTAACAGACATTGAGCGAGAAATCAACAGTAATATATAATAGTAGGGGATTTTAACACCCTATTTACATTAATGGATAGATCATCGAGACAGAACATCAACAAGGAAACATTGGTCTTAAGTAATACCTCAGATCAGACGGACTTAGATATATACAGAACATATATCCAAAAACAATGGAAGACACATTCTTTTTCAAGTACACGTGGAAAATTCTCCAGGATAGATTACATGTTAGGCCACAAAACTAGTCTCAATAAATTTAAGAAGATTGGAATCATATCAAATATCTTTTCTAAACACAACAATGTGAAGCCAGAAATCAATTTTTACAAGAAGAAAACTGGAAAGAACACAAATATTTGAAGGCTAAACAACATGCAACTAAAAAACCAATGGATCAACAAAGAAGTCAAAGAAGAAATCAAAAAATACTTTGAGACAAAAGAAAATAGAAATACAATATTCCAAAAGCAAAAAAAAAAAAAAGCAAAAAAGGAATATTGGCAACAGATGCTAGCTTAGAGTGAAGCTTCCTCACCAAAAAAAAAAAAAAAAGGAATAAAATGTCTAGGAATAAATTTAACCAAGGATGTGAAAGACCTGTACTTTGAAAACTATAGGACATTGATGAGAGAAATTATAGGTGACACAAAAAAATGGAAATATATTCCATGCTCATGGATTGGAAGAATTAATATATTAAAATGTGCATACTTCTCAAAGCAATCTACAGATTCAATGCAATTCCTGTCAAAATATCAATGGCATTTTTCACAGAAATAGAACAAATAACCCTAAAATATTTATGGAGCCATAAAAGATGCTGAATAACCAAAGTGATCTTGAAAAAGAACAAAACAAGATATATCATGCTTTCTGATTTCAATTTCATGATTTCTAATTTCTGCACTACAAAGCCATAGTAATCGAAACAATATGGTACTGGCACAAAAATAGACCCATAGATGAATAAAGGAACAGAATAGAGAGCCCGGAAATAAACTCATGCCTATATGGTCAATTAATCGACAACAAAGTAGGCAAGAATATACATTGGGGAAGACAGTCTGTTCAATAAATGGTGTAGAGAAAACTGGACAGCTACATGAAAAAGAATGAACCTGGGTGACTCTCTTACACCATGTACAAAAATAAAACTCAAAATGGATTAAAGAATTAAATGTAAGACATCAACCAAAAACCTCCTAAAGAAGACATAGGCAGTCAGCCCTTTGACCTCGGTCTTAGCAATATTTTTTTTGATCTGTCTCCTCAGGCGAAAGCAACAACAGCAAAAATTAACAAATGGGACTACATCAAACTAAAAACTTCTTGCACAGTAAAAATAAACATCAAGAAAATGAAAAGACAACATATTGAATGGGAGACAATTCTTGCAAATGATATATCTGATAAGGGGTTAATATCCCAAATATGTAAAGAACTCATACAACTCAGTATCAAAAAAAAAAGATCCAATTAAAAAATGAGTGGAGGACCTGAATAGAAATTTTTTCAAACAAGACATACAGATGGCCAATAGACGCATGGAAAGATGCTCAGCATCACTAATTATCAGGGAAAGCAAATCAAAATCATGAGATAGCACCTCACACCTGTTAGGATGGCTAGTATCAAAAAGTCAACAAATAAGTGTTGGTGAACGATGTGGAGAAAATGGACCCCTGGTACATTATGGTGGAAACATAAATTGATACAGCCACTATGGAAAACAGTATAGAGGTTCCTCAAAAAATAAAATATAAAACTACCATGTGAGACAACATTTCCACTTCTGGGTATTTATCGAAGAAAATGAAAGCACTAATTCGAAGAGATATATGCATCTCATGTTCATTGCAACATTATTTACAATAGTCAAGATATGGAAACAACCTACTGCCCATTGATGGATGAAAGGATAAAGAAGATGTGATATATGTATACAGGGGAATATTGCTCAACCGTAAAAAAGAATGAAATGTTGCCATTTGTGACATGGATGAACCTAGAGGAATTATGCCAAGTGAAATAAGTCAGAGAGAGAAAGACAAACATCGTATGATTTCACTTATATGTGGGATCTAAAATAAAAGACAAATGAACAAACAAAACAAAGTCATAGATACAAAGAACAAACTGGTGGTCACCAGCTGGGAGGGAGTGAGGGGATGGGCAAAACAGGTGAAGGGGCCTAAGAGGTACAAACTTCCCGTTATAAAATAAATGTCATGGGGATGTAATGTACAGCTTTGGGAATATAGCCAATAATATTGTAACAACTTTGTCTGGTGGTAGATGGCTACTAGACTTGTCCTGGTGATCATTTCATAATGTACATAAGTGTCAAATTACTATGCTATACACCTGAAACTAATATAATATTGTGTGTCAACTATACTTCAGTAAAAATAAATTATTAAAGAAATAATAAAAATAAACAAGTAACACAAAACAAGATGGTGGCCTTCTGGAGTCTCCGTTACAGCTGGGAGACCAGTTAGGCTTTTCCACTCTGACTCATTAGAACTGTAATTTCTCTGGCACCACGCGCCTTCTGCATCTCTGCTCAACTCGGAAGCCTGCATAGCCCTTTTCTTTGAGGCTTGGCAGAACATAGCCCTGAGCGTTACGACTGAACCATCTGTCAAACTCTCAGGCAGAGTGATGCTGATTCTTGGGCCCATTTTTTGCAGCGCTCTCTCCACAGGTACCAGCTCCACAAACGACAGTCCTGTGAACAGCCCACTCTCCTGTTTCAGTTTCCTATCGTAACAAGACTGTTGCTTGACAGTTGTTTTGGCTCCACTTACCTGTTCCATGGTTTGGAAAGTGCCCTTTAGGCAGACAGGCACGACTTGGAGCTCCCTCCATGGGTTGCTCACTTCTTGAGTGTGACAGTCCCACACCATCTATTGTCTAATTCCTGAAAATAATTATTATCCATTTTTTCCATTTTTAAATTTAGTTCTGATAGACGAATAAGTTCAATAGTTATTCAAGCATTGCTGGAATGTATTAAAAGATTTTTCATTGTAAAATAATATAATATTTTCAATTAAATGTAGAGAGTTTTTCAGGGTTCTAGATTTTAGGTTATTATGGTTGACATTTTGTAACATCAGTATCAAATGTAGTACATTTCCCAAAGATGACTCAACTGGAATTAAATAGGACCTTTGTTTTTGCTATGGCCCAACTATACAAAAACATATCTGCTGATGTCATATTTAATGTATGTAATTAAAGGAATTTTAATTGACGTATGAAAAAATGTTTCAAAAGCTCACAGATGAACATTTGAAGCTCACATTTTTGTTGTTATGAGAAAGTTTCACCCTGAACTAACATCTGTTGCTTTGATCCTCTTCATTTTCCTTTTTTGCTTGAAGAAGATTGGCCCTGAACTAACAACATCTGTGCCAATCTTCCTCTACTTTGTACATGGGATGCCTCCACAGCATGGCTGACAAGTGGAGTAGGTCCACACCCAGGATCTAAACCTGTGAACCCTGGGCGGCTGAAGCAGAGCACATGGAACTTTATCACTCAGCCATGGGGCTGGCCCCTCAAAGCTCATATTTTCATCATACACTATTATTATTTCCACTTGTTTAAGATCAGTTTTGAAACAATCATGAAATAGAATAAAAGTCAAACACATGAACATTGGGGTTACAATAGTAGATTTAGATGACAAATTTGATATTTAGCTGCTAGAGAATGTGCTTAATACTAGCTAGTGCTCATAAACATCCCATTTTTATCACAGAGGGATATTAATACAACCAATCTTAACCATAGAAACGGGAAAATTCCATGAAAAATAAATGAAAAAAAATAAAAAAAAGAAAAAAACACCTCAAACACTTAGCTTTTCTGTTAGCCAACACAAGATCCATACTGGGAAGGGGAGGCTGCTGTGGGCACTGCTCAGTAATGCACAGAATGGTGTGGTAATTTGCAGCATAAATGATTTATATAAGGCCGTGCGGATGGGGGATGATGCCAGGAATAGAAACCATTTGATCTCTGATGCCAACATTGTGGCTTAATCTACTAGAGACAAATGCACAGTGTTGTTTCCTCTCTGAAATTGTTAGGATCAACTATGCAAAATGACATTGCAAATTATTTTAAATTAACAATTTGCCAAGTGAGAGTTTTTCCCACTGTCCCCAAGGTGGAAAGAAAGGTAAAGTAGGGGGTCTGACATATTGCTATAATACACAACATTTATTTACAAGTATATTAGCTGAAGTTGCTGTGAAATAAAATGGCACAATGCGTTGTAAGTAGAAAACAACAAGAATGTTATAGTTTGAAAATGTACAAAGAATTCCAGCTAATTTAAAACACAAAGGGGAGTATTTTAATATAGATTTTACTTGCATGTTGTTATGATACAAATTAGATTCTAAGGTTTATTAATCAATCTTTTTTTCTTTCCGAACAGAACCTAGAATGAGAGAGAAAGTGCAGAGGAAAGATCAGCTAACTGGCTGGATGTATCAATCTAGACAGCAGTTCAAAACGTCCATGCAGGTTGTGAGCGACAGAGCAAAGTGGTCATTCCAGACCCAAGTGTTGTACTGAGTAAGTCGAGGTATGAGATAAGTAATGTGACTGTTGAGTTTTAAAGGAACTTCAAGGGCAATGAGAACTGAAGCATTCAGTGTTGCTGATGATAATAATAATAATGATGACTACTCTTTATTGCACGCTTCTTCTGTGGTGGGCATTATACTAAGTGCTTTATGTGGATATTCTATTTAAATGGTAACTATGGCACAGTCATTAACAGTAAACACATTGTACAGCTGTGGAAACTTGGGCCACACAAATATAAAGGGCTTCCCCAAGCTGACTCAGCAAGTGGTGAAACACTACTCAAGAGACCTAGTGGAGTCCTGGACGCTCCTAGAGGTGTCCAGAAACACTGGCTTTAAGATCCAAAGTCTTGGACTCCAGAACATTGGAATCCAGAAACTCTGTCTTTAAGATTCCAGACTCCTAACTGCATCATTTGCTGTGGCACATAGCTTTGGAAAGCTGAGAGACTGGAAAATGGGGAAAAGCAACCAATCATCAAAATGTTTAAAAAGTTTATAGTACAAACATATGCAGTTTAATAGACATGTGAGGGAAACTACACAAAAACTTAGGACAGGACAGTTTTTGCAGAAGTACCTGATACAAAACTCAAAGGATATAACACACTACACATATCAAAAGTCAAATTGCTGGGGCCAGGCTGGTAGTGTAGTGGTTAAGCTCTCATGCTCCACTTTGGTGGCCTGGGGTTGCAGGTTTAGATCCAGGGCGCAGGCATACACACTGCTCATCAAGCCATGCTGGGGCAGCATCCCACATACAAAATAGAGGAAGATTGGCAACAGACGTTAGCTCAGGGCCAATCTTTCTCACAAAAAAAAAAATCAAATTGTTGAGATATGAGTTTCCTAAACTGAGGTAAATGGATATAAATCAAAGTGTTCACGTATCTCTTGAAACTGTTTGTAAAACTGAATGTAGGTGGATAATACTTAGAAGAATTTTCAGAAATAAAAAATTTGTAGCTCCCATCAGCTTCTCAAAGAAATACTATAGTATGAAATAGGTAATTGATTTAATAACTTTTATTTTCCTTTAAAAATGGCTGATGTAAAGAATAAAATATGGGAAACAGAATAAAATAAAAATCTAAAAGAATATAGCAGAATAGGAAAATATGATAAATGTTAATCCTTAATCTATTACACCCATGTGCCTTTGCATAGTTATTTAATGTCATGTTCAATTACTAATATTAAAATGTTTTTACACATACATGGTTAAGACATTTTAAAATAGAGGTTTATTTGATTTTTATTTTCTTTTCCAAACAAGTTTGGATTGTAAGTAACAATATATCCCATTTTTAAGTCCTTACATGTAGTTTTCATCTTTTTTGGGTCATTATAGAGTGGTAGCATGAACGAATGCTGACCTTCTGTTATTACACTCAGGGAGCGAACGAGTTTATCGGTGTTCTCCTGAAAGTAGTGCCACCAGGTTTTTCTGGGACATTTTTCTCGCTAGCCTTTCAGAATTTTTTAAAATATGTCATAGTTGTGTTGACAACAGAGAAAATTTCTCCTGATTAAAATGGGAAAGGAGAAAAGAAGTTCTTTCTCTTCACCACAAGAGAGAAGACGATTTCTAATCCAAAGATGACATTTGGCTAAAGAATAATTTACTTCTCAGAGAGGTCTCTGCAGTCAGTTACGTAAACATAAACACGTGGAGAATATTGGACTCATTTTTCTTGTGTCCTTTCATTTCAAGAATGGGTGTTCATTCTTTAAAATAATCATATATTGGAAAGGTAATTGGCCAATGGTTCTTCTAATTTGTTTGCTCAGACTTGTCGACTAACAGGAGAAATGTCTATCTTGGCCCTTCTTTTCAGAAGTTACTGCTTGTTTTTCTGGTTTATGCAACTATAAGTTGCAGTAACTATTATCACTCTAAAATTGTGATACTTGTGTTTACATGTGAAATAAGTATATTTTTCAAAAAGATAAAACAAATATATTTATATGCTATGTAATTTCTAGTCCTGTAAAAATTGTCTGTGAAAAATTTATATAAATTATATATATATACAAAAAGGAATTAATTATACAATAAATGTAATTAGGTACACACTATTTTTTAAATTTCCTTCAAAGATGAACACGTACATTTAAAATTTTTACTTGATTTCTGTTCTCATTAATGCAATAATTTTATTTGATGCTGTATTTAAATTGGCAAATATGTGTTATAGTTCACAGGTCCTTAAACTTTACTGGATAAACTTTAAATTAAAAAATAAACCAGGGGCAAAATACAAGAACAACTAGTATCCATAATTTCTTTTTCTCTTTTTTTACTAGGCTATTTTTTTAATTGAGGTGACATTGGTTTCTAACACTGTGTAAATTTCAGGTGTACATCATCATATTTTGATTTCTGTGTAGACTACATCATGTTCATCACGCAAAGACTAATTACTATCCCTCAACATACACGTGTTCCCTATTACTCCTTTCACCTTCCTGCTTTCCCCCTTCCCCTCTGATAACTACCAATCTCTTCTCTGTCTATGTATCTGTTTGTTGTTGTTCTTGTTGTTTTATTTTCCCCTTATAAGTGAAATCATATGACATTTGGCTTTCTCTGCCTGACATTTTGCTTAGCATAATACCCTCAAAGTCCATCCATGTTGTCACAAATGGCAAGATTTCATCTCTTTTATGGCTGAGTAGTATTCCATTATGTATATAGATACAACATCGTCTTTATCCATTCATCCATTGATGAGCACTTAGGTTTTTTCCAAGTTTTAGCTATTGTGAATAATGACATAATGAACATAAGGGTGCAAATATCTTTTTGAATTTTTGTTTTCATGTTTTTTAGATAACTGCAAAAGAATGCAAGTAGAGCATTATCTTACACCATACACAAAAATTAACTCAAAATGGATCAAAGACTTGAATGTAAGATCTGAAACCATAAAAATCCTAGAAGAAAACATAGAAAGCACACTCTTTGACATAAGACTTAGCAGTATCCATTTGAATACCATGTTTCCCCAGGCAAGGGAAACAAGAGAAAAAAACAAATAAATGGGATTCTATTGAACTGAGCAGCTTCTGCACAGCAAAGGTAACCACCAGAAAAATGAAAAGATAACCTAACAATTGGGAAAAGAAAGACACAAATTACATATCTGATAAGAGGTTAATATCCAGAATGTATAAAGAATTCATACAACTCAACAACAGAAAAACAAACACCCCAATTAAAAAATGGGCAAAGGATCTAAACAGATATTTTTCCAGAGAAGATATACAGATGGCCAACAGGCACATGAAAAGATGATCAACAGCACTAATTATCATGGAAATGCGAATCAAAACTGAAATATCACCTCACATGCATCAGAATGGCTATTATTGACAAGACAGGAAATGATAAGTGTTATCGAGGATGTAGAGAGAAGGGAACCCTCATACACTAGTGGTAGAAGTGTAAACTGGTGCAGCCACTATGGAAAACAGTATGGAGATTCCTCTAAAAATTAAGAATAGAACTACCATATGATCCAACTATTCTACTTCTGGGTATTTATCCAACGAACATTATTTATTTTTCTATATTATTTTCTTTTCAATATTTTTCAAATAGTTCTTCCTGTAACATTTACTTTGTTTTGTGTTAATTCTGCACCTGTGCTTTTCATTCTTTATCAATTTCCTTGCTTTAATTTATGTTTTGAAAATTGTGCCATTGAATTTAAGCTTCATGACTACATAAAATGAGATGTCTTTCAGATTCATCTTGATTGCAGCTCTGTGTTCGTATAAATATATGTAAAGAAAGATTTGATTTTTCAAACCTCAATTCTTCTTTGATATGTGGTGACTTTTGATTTCCCAAAGTAATATTTGCTTGGATATTTTATGATATACCATTTTTAGGTTGGTAAAGCTAAAATAAATGATTTAAGAATGTGCCTTAACAAACTGGACTGGCAACTGAGAAATTCATATACTAAAAAACTCATTTTCTGGATGATGATATTAGCCAGATATCTGTCAAGTCTCTTTTACTTTGAACACTTTAGACACAGCAATGCTGATTCAGCAAGGAAGGAGGAAATATTAAATGCATTTCTTCTCTGCCACAAGGCATTAGGAATGGCCAATTATATGCCATACAGATCAATGCAAATCCAAATTACAGGATGGATGTAACACTCTACTGATTTTATTTAAGTGCATCTATGGAAATAAAGCGTTTAGATAGATTCCAGCTGCTTCACCTACAAAGACTGTACTCTGACTACTCCACAGAACGGGGTTGGATGGAGAAGGCCCGCCATGAACGTTAGATGAAAGTATTGTCTCTGATGTGGCTGTGATCATGTTGGGCCTGTTAGGATATGCAAACACAACTGCCAGGGGAATTCAAAGGCCATTGATATGACGGACAAGGGGCCCTACTGCATTCCCTTGGTCTTTCCAGACCTTTTGGCAATAACTGAAGGTGAAAAAATTTGTTGTTAATTAAGATCTGAAGTAATAATCCAGGCAGGGGAAAAGAAGAGCTTTTTGATGTTTAAAAAGACTGTACCACTGGCAAGGCCAGATGCTATAGATTAAGCGCACAGCTCCCCTCCATCAACAATTCTCTTTGTTCAAACACCTTTTCTTCTCTGAGCCCTCTTGGTGATGCTTGTCAAAAACTCCCTGATGTTAAAAATTCTGAATAAATAATTCTTTTACAGATTTTACACTTGTAATTTATTTAGATGACTCTGCCAGAAATGGAAGGATTCTGAATTCGTACTCAGTTATCCTTTTATTAATTGGTAGAAACCCAGTATCTTCATTAGGTTTTTTTTTTTCCGTCCTTTTTAATCCAAAGCAATGTCAAGACATCTAATCTTTCTCTGAGAAAGCGAAGACCATGGACAGTGGTAATTAAGATTCAGATCACACTTCCTTCTTGGCTTATTTAAGGTCTTCAATTTCTGACGTATTTACTAAAAATTCTTCCCTCTTTTAGTTCACTAATTACCGAGGACTGCTAGGCTGGCAGAGCTGTACTGTGATTGAAGGATTGTTTTCAGTGGCAAGAAACAAAGCAGGCAGGAAAAGCTGGGTTTGCTGCAACAGGCATTGTGGAATTTAGCTCTCTGGGGCTTCCAGAAAATCCTCCTCATTCTGGGCTGTTGTAAAGATTACCCTTCTGGAAATAAAAGAGGGAAGGGAGAAAATTTCACTTCTGGTTGTTTAGCTTCCCACACAGAAAGTGACCCGCACTTTCCTGTCTTCTGCCTTTGCTTGATTACGTGGCTCTTAAGTGAGTGGCTTGATCTAAGCCTCTTTGATCTGATGGCTTCATATTATTGATTACACTCAAAATACATCTGTGAGGTCTACGCATTAATTCACGTAGAGAGGGATAGAAGACAACAATAATTTTACTTTTGTAAAATAAAGTATGAGAAGAAATAAAAATATAAGGTGGATCTACCTATAACCCAAGAGCAGAATGACAGTTGCTTCCTTTAAAGGGAAGGGAGTACAGACAAGATTTTATATTTCAACAGTTGTATTATTGTTTTACAACTTTGAGTTCTTTGTGTGGAAAGCTAAGCAACCAACAGATATCTAAAGTTGAAAAATCAAGAAAGAGAAGCTTAAACCTACAATTTTATGTAGGCATAGTGGCCAAAATAGATAAAACCAGAAATATTTAAAAGACATGGACAGAGGTAATACGTAAAGAAGGATAGATATATACTGTAATTTTTCCTTGATTTGTTCATTCTTTCACCAATACTACACTATCTTTACTCTCGCAGCTTTATAAAAGTCTTGAAATCAACTAGCTTGACTCCTTCTACTTGTTCTTTAGTATTTTATTGATTATTCAAGGTGGTTTATCTTTCCATATAAAATCATTTTGTTAATATTTACAAAATAGCTTGCTGGAATTTTGACTGGAATGGCATTGAATCGATAGATCAAATTGGGAGGTATTAACATCTTGACAATATTGAATTTTCCAATCCATGAACATGTGCTATCTCTCCATTTGTTTAGATCTTCTTTCATTTTTTGATCAGAGTTTTGTAGTTCTCTTCAGATAGATCTTGTACATATGTGGTAGATGTATGACCAATATTACATTTTCTTGGTGCCGTTGAAAATACTATTGTGCAGGGCCAGCCCTACGGCCGAGTGGTTAAAGTTCATGCGGTTTTACCAACTGGCAATGGATGCTAGTTCAGGGCCAATCTGTAAAAAAAAGAAAAAGAAAAAGTAAAATGCTGTTGTGTGTGTGTGTGTGTTTTTTTTTTAAATTTCAAATTCCAATTCCAGCTGTTCATTACTGGTATATAGGAAAGCAATTGACTTTTGTATACCAAACTGCATCCTGAAATTTTGCTCTCTGGACATTTCTTTGTCAATTCTTTGAGATTTCTTATATAGACACTCATGTCATCTGTGAACAAAGGCAGCTTTATTTCTCTTTCTTAATCTGGATACCTTTCTTTCATTTTCTTATTGCACTGGATAAGACTTCCAGTATGATGCTGAGGAGCAGTAGTGAGAGGCGACATCTTTGCCTTGTTCATGATGTTAGAGGGAGGCATCCAGTTTCTCACGATTAGGTATGATGTTAGCTGTGGGCTTTACGTAGATGCCTTTTATTGTGTTGAGGAAGTCCCTCTACTCCTAGTTTGCTGAGGGTTTTCACTTTGAATGTATTTTGGATCTTGTCAAGTGCATTTCTTCAACAATAGACATGATCGTATGATTTTTCTTTGTTAGTCTGTTCATGTGGTAGATTACACTGACTGATTTTCAAATGCTGAGAACACCCTAGCTGGAATAAATACCTGGAACAAATCTCACTTGGTCATAGTGTATTCTTTTTAGTGCATGTTTATATTTATTTGCTGTTTTTTGAAGATTTTTGCAATCTATGCTCATGAGAGATATTCATCTTTCTTTTCCTTTTTTCAATATCTTTATCTGATTTTTGTATAGGGATAGTCTGGCCTCATGGATTGAGTCAGAAAATGTCCCCTCTGCTTTTATTTTCTGAAAGTGATCATATAGAATTGGTACTATTTCTTTCTTAAACATCTGGTAGAACTCCCCAGTAAAACCCTCTAGGCCTAATGATTTCTTTTTCAGAAAGCTACTCATTATTGGTTCAATTTCCTTAATTGATAGAGACCTATTCAGATGATCTATTTTTCCTTAGGTGAGTTTTGGTAGTTTGTGCCTTTCAAGGAATTGGTTCATTTCATGTAAGTTATCAAAGTTGTGGGCATATTGCTCTTTGTAGTGTTCTTTTATTATCATTTTAATGTTTATGGAATCAGTTGTGATGATAACTCTTTTTTTCTGATAGCGGTAGTCTATGTTTTCTATCTTGTTTTTTTAAGGTTGCTGAAAGTTTAGCAAATTTATTGATATTTTCAAAAATCATTTGGTTTTGTTGATTTTTCTCGACTGATTTCCTCTTTTCAATTTCATTGATTTCTGCTCTAATATTTACTATTTCTTGGCCTCTGCTCACTTTTGGCTTAACTTCTTTCTTGAGTTCTCTAAGGTGAAAGCTTAGATGTTTGATTTTAGATTATTTTTATTTTATAGCAAATGCGCTTAATGCTCTAAATCTTCCTCTAAGCACTGCTTTCACTAGAGTCCACAAACTTTGATAAGTTGAATTTTCATTTTCATTTCGTTCAAATTATTTTTAAAAAAATTTCTCTTGAGAGTTTTTCTTTAATTCATGTATTATTTAAAACAGTGGTGTTTAATTTCCAAATATTGGAGATTTTCCTATTTTGATTTCTATTTCATTCAATTGTGGTCTGACAGTGAAATTTAATAACTTCTATTCTCTTAAATTTGTGGAGATGTGTTAAATATCCCAGAATATGACCTAGCTTGGTGAATGCTCTGTGTGGGCTTAAGGAGAATGCATATTCTGCTGTGATCGGATGGGCTATTGCATAAGTGTCTTTAAGGCAAGTTTGTTGATAGTGCTATTCCCATCAACTATATCCTCACTTATTTTCCACCCACTTGATCTGTCATTTCCTTAAAGACAGTGTTGAAGTCTCTAGTATCACAGCAAATTTTTCTCTCTCTTCCTGCAATTTTACCAGTTTTTGCCTAAGGTATTTTGATGCACTGTTGTTAGGCGCATATACATTAAGGATAGATGTCGTCTAGGAGTATTGCTTCCTTTGACATTATGTAATCCCCTTCTTAATCCCTGATAATTTCCCTTCTTCTGGAATCTGCTTTTCCTAAAGTTAATAGAGCTACTCCAGCTTACTTTTCATTAGGGTTTACATGTTATGTCTTTCTAAATCTGTTTATTTTTAACTTTTCTCAGTCTTTATATTCAATGTGGATTTCTTTTAAATAATACATAGTTGGGTCTTGTTTTTGTTTTAATACACCCTAACATTCTCTGTCTTTTAATTTGTGTGTTTAGAGCATTCTGATTTAAAGCGATTATTGATATAGTTGGATTATTATCTACCATGTTTCTGAGGAACTATTTTCTATTAGTTGTATTTGTTCTTTTTTCTCATTTTTCTGCATTCTTATTTTAATTGAGTATTTTTATGATTATATTTTATCTCCTTTCTTTAATCTCCTTTAAAAATAATAAAAAAAAAATAAGGTTGTCCTAGAGTTTTAAACACACAATTATAGCTAATCTAAGTCCTTCTTCAAGTAATGCTATACCACTTTACATATAGTGAAGTTACCTTATAACAGAGTATTCCCAGCTCCTTTGTCCTGTCTCTTATGACACTTTTCATTCATTTAACTTATCCATATATTGTAATTGCTCAATACACTGTGACTATGATTACTTTAAACAAACTTAAGTACCCGTTGGGATGGCTACTATCAAAAAAACAGAAAATGACAAGTGTTGAGAAGGATGTGGAGAAATTGGAATTCTTGTGCACCATTGGTGGGAATGTAAATTGGTGTATCTTCTATGAAAAACAGTATGGCAGTCACTCAAAAATTAAAAAAAAAAATATTACCATAGTTCCAGCACTTCCACTTCTGGTATATACCCAAAAGAATTAAAAGCAGGGAAATGAAGATATTTATACAGCCATTTTCATAGCAGCATTATTCACAATAACCAAAAGGTGGAAGCAATCCAGTTGTTCAATGACAGATGAATGAATAAACCAAATGAGGTATATATACATAATGGGATATTATTCAGCCTTAAAAAAGAAGGAAATTCCGACACATGCTACTGTGTAGATGAACCTTGAAGATATTATGCTAAGTGAAATAAGCCAGTCACAAAAAGAACAAATACTATATCATTCCACTTATATAGGGAACTACCTAGGGTAGTTCACATTCATAGAGACAGAAAGTGGAGTTGTGGTTGCCTGGTTGCGAGGACAATGGGAATGGGAAGTTATTGGTGAATGGGTATAGAGTTTCAGGTTTGTAAGGTGAAGAGAGTTATGAAGATGGATTGTACAATAATGTGAATGCACTTAACACTACTGAACTGTATACTTAAAAAATGTTGAGAGTAAATTTTATGTTATGTATATTTTACCACAATTTAAATTTTTTAAAAAAGGATGAGACAAAATATTTTATTTTACCTTTGTTTATTTCTTCTCTGATGCTCTTCCTTTCTAATGTGCACCTGAGTTTTGGACATATACCATTTTCCTTCCACCTGAAAAACTTCTTTTAGCATCTCTTGTAGAGTAGTTCTGCAGGCCATCAATTACCATGGTTTTTGGTTCACTAAGAGCTTATTTCTCCTTCATTTTCTAGGATTATTTCACTTGATATAGAATTCTAGGTTGGCGTTCTTTTTAAATTTATTGTCTTTCAACTCTTTGAGTATTTCCCTCCATTCTCTTTTTGTTTACATGGTTTCTGATGAAAGCCCTCTTTAACTCTTATTCTTTTATAGGCTAGATTTTTTTCACTCCTTTGACTTCTTTCAAGACTTTTTTGTTTGCCTTTGATTTTCTGCAGTTTAAATATTATTTACCTTGGTGTAGATTTTTTTGTATTTATCCTGCATGGTATTCTCTGAAATTCCTGGTTCTGAGATCTGGTGTCTGTCGTCAATTTTGAAAAATTTTTGGCCATTAATATTTCAAATATTTCTCCTGTTTCCTTCTCTTTCTTCTCCTTCTGGTATTTCAATTATGCATATGTTAAACCTTTTGAAATCATCCCAAAACTCTTCGATATTCTGTTCTCTTTCTTGTTCATTCTTGTTTCTCTTTGCGTTTTAGTTTGTGAAGTTCCTGTTGACATATCTTCAACTCACCAATTCTTTCCTTGGCTATGTCTAGTCTATAGATGAGCCTGTCAAAGATATTTTTCATAAATGTTACAGTTTTTTGATTTCTAGTATTATCTTTTGAATGTTTTTGAGAATTTTTATCTCTGCTTGCATTTACCCATCTGTTCTTACATGTTGTCTATGTTTCCTTAGAGCTCTTAACATATTAATCACAGTTATTTTACATTTCCTTTATGATTTCCTCAAATCTGTGTCATATCTGAGTCTGATTCTGATGCTTGCTTTATCTCTTCAGACTGTGCTTTTTTCTGTTTTTTGGCATGCCTTATATTTACTTTTTTGTTGTTGAAAGACAGACATAATGTAATAGATAATAGGAACTGAGGTAAATAGGCCTTTAGTGTGAGGTTTTATGTTATTTTGGCCAGGAATTGGGCTGTGTTTAATATTTGTTACAGCCATAGTTGCCAGATAGTTTGAATCCTTCTAATGTCCTTATTTATGTCTCCACAATTTTCTTTGGATTCTTTAAGAGTTCCTCCTGTCTTTCCAGACATCAGAGTAGTGGTTTGCTTTGAAATATCAGGTTTCTGGTGCATCCAATTCAGTGATTTTCATTTTGTTCAGCTTTTGTCGTATGAATGATAGTGATGACTTCCAAGTTCTTTAATGAGCTGAGGCATTAAGTCTTGATATAACTTTTAATCCTTTTGGACCACCTCATTTGTTATGTATGATATTACTTTGTAAAAATAAATTTGAAAGGGAACAAAGGTGGCTAGTTGAGTAACACATGATGTTACAGAGAGAAAGTCATATGAAAAACTATTGTTTATTTCCATCTTTGTTACAGTTTCTCTGCATGTTGTGGGGAGTACACATTCCAGCCCTAATTCTTCGATGGCTATCTGTGTGAATTTCAGCAAGTTACATAATCTATCCTGGCCTCAGCTTTCTCATTTATAAGATGAATCAGTTGTATTAGACAACTCTAAGACATGTCCTAGCTATAATTCACTAGGTTGTTTAATATATAGAAGAGTCATCACTTTCAAAGTGGATTTATTTCTTCATTCAATCATTCATTCAACAAGTATTTATTAATTTTCAACTGTAGGGCAAGGTGAACATCACAATTAAGGTCCATGTTTCACTTAGAATGTATATTCTATTGTGGGAAGATAGAACATAAAAAGCAAACATTTTTAAAAAACATAAAAATGTCAGTTACATTATTATTAAAATAGTAAAAAATAAGCATGAATTGGGCTTAATTGGGTTGAGGATATGGGGGGTAGTTGGTAGTTTGGGCAGTCAAAGAAGCTATCCCAATAGAGGTCACAGGTGGACTGAAGCCAACACGGCAAGAAGGGACCAGCCAAGCAAAGTTAGGAAACGATCTCAACAGAAATATCAACAACTGTAAAGACTCCGTATTGGGAATAAGTTTAATATTTTTTGTAAAACAGTAAGAACGAAAAATAAACAAACAAAAAACAAACAAACAAAATACAAAATCTCATGCGGCTGTGAGTAGCTGGAAATGTGTCAAGAGAAAGAAGCAGGAACCAATTTATATATATCCTACAGAACATGAGTTTGGATTTAGATTCATAAACAATGGGAATCTGTTGAAACAGAAAAAGCAGCTAAGGGAAGATAGCAGAGTGAACTGGAAAGTAGAAACAGAGGCAGTGAAAGGTGAATGACAGTCTACCGTCTATGTCAGAATTAGAGGACATAGTGGTTTTGAATGTGAGTGATGAGGAAAGAAGTGATAAATCACCTCTAAGTATTTTGTCTTGAATAGTTACGTAGATTGTGGCACCATTTAGGTAGAAATGAAGACAGAAAGAGGAGTAAGTGTAGGAGGAAATAGACTTCTGTTTGAGCTATGAAAGATTTGTAATTCCTTTAAACATAAAAAAAATGTGAGAGCTGTAACGAAAGTTGCAAACACATCAGCAGCTCCTTTCCTAGGTGAGAACGCCTAAGGTGAAGCATCAGTGAGGAACACAGGAGAGAAGCCTGTGATCAGAATGTGAGGATGCCTGCGTAAAAACATTTGAAATAAAGCAAGCTAGGGAAAGATAAAAAATACAGATGGGAAGAGTTCCCTTGTAGTGACGTGAAATATCGGGCAGAAATGGTAATTATAAATGAGCACAGCTTAGATATTTGTGAAAATAATATGGAAATCAGAACTGAAGGAACTAAAATAAACTTGGAGACTAAACATGCAGATATAAAGGAACTGTGTTTCCACGCCGGGACAAATATGTTCAAGTTACATTGATTGGCCTATAACCAAGTTCAAAAAAGAAAAGAAAAGAAAACAAGAGAAGACAAATAAGAAAAATTTACGAAAGTAAGCATCAAGCCGTTGCTTTCAGGATGTCACAGCTTGCCATAAAGATGACTTTTTCCTCTTAATATGAGTAAGGAGCCAGAAGTAGCAGCAGCCCCGGATCTTAACAGAAAGAACAACGTGAGCCACTCACGGAGAATTAGTCCATCTTTGTGGGAAGAACACCTGCACCAAGAACTCTCTGTTAACTTTTTTTAAGCTCAAATCAATACTTTTCATGCCTAAAAATAACATTTGAGACATAATATTGTTTCTTCTTCATTGTCATTCAATCAGATGAATGTGATTTTGCTTCTTAATTAACAATAAAGCAGTTTGGAATGTACGCTTAAGGTAATTCACTGAAACAGCCTCATTTTTTTAAATAGCTGAGAGGAAATGGCTATCCTAAAGCCACACAGGTACTTACTGGGAAATTTTAATTCAGAGTGTAGGACTTCTAATTCACCACGTTGGGATTTTTTTAATTTGTGGCCTTTCATTACAAGAAACTTCAGAAAGATGAGGAATATGATTCTGTCCTTTATAACCAATATGTTTATATGACTCAACCATTAATCTTGGTTTATAAATAATATTTTATTAAAATAAAAAATATGTATATGGAATAAATCACAGAAAATAAAAAAGATATTTTCTTTGATTAAATGTGAATATTTGACTTTAAAGAATAAAACTGGAAAAAATGAGGGGCTTAACATTATTATAAGTTACTAGCAATGTACTTGATAGGGCTTTATTTTTAAAACTTCGTTTTTATGAACTGTTATTTTAGAATGACACATACATTTTCTAAGTCATCTTTTTGGGGCTCTGAGTAATAAAATAAAGCAATTAGAGGAGGGCACTGTTGGTCTCTACTTTCGGGAATATTTGTTTTGAAAGACTGCTATTCCTGCTAGATTTAGTATGCATCAATGGTTTGTAAAAAGATGTATATATCCAAGGTCCCAAAGATGTGATCAACACAGAGCTTTTGCTGAAGCAAAAACCAATCTCCTAAAAACAAAATGTTGATGTGAGACAGATTTTCATCCTAGCCCTGTGAAGCCTGGGGGACAGGTTTTTCTCAGACACGTTTCACCCCACAGGGCCTGCACTGTATCATTTTCATGGTTAGTAACGTTGATCCACCCTGTGAACCGAGTGAGCAATTTTCTGCAAACGGCATGCTTGCCTCAGCTTCTCAAGCACAGTGTACCTAGATGTTGGAACTGTTCAATCCATGCAGCCTTTTCTGTACAAGGGGAATGGTGAGCAAGGCTTGTAAATTCTGTTTTTCAATATTCAATACAGCTGAGATGGAGTAATTAATTTTTCCTGTTATATAGATTTACCTTAAGATCTGAGTCAGTAGTAGATTCATGCTTTTGTATCAATGAGTTATAACGTTTCTCCTGATGAAAGTGACATTGGTTACCCAGAGTACTTGAGATTGGGCCAAACTGAAGATGATTATACAGTGTTCCTCACTTTTTTTAGGGAATCAGTTATTAATATGGTGCCCATAATCAGCATAATAGCTGATAACATTGTTTCATATTCCGTATAGTTCAAATGGTTTCTGAGTAATAAGGGGCTTGAGCATCAGTGATATTATTTCAAAACATGGAGACCTTTCTTTTCCTATGGAGTTTATAGATGAGTCTATATTTATATTGGCTAAATAAGTTTCTTGAATATGACAATGAGAACAAAAGCTATATTCTTTTCAAAATTATATGTTAATTCTATGATATTAATGTGATATCAACTTATTGCAAAATGAATTGTTGAGGAAATTTCATTTGAAGTTACACAGAGACTGAACAGCAAAGCAAAATAGTGGAAGAGAATGAAAATAGAAAAGTAATGCATATTGAAAAGTCAGGGTATTTACAGGTAAATTAGAGTTTTGAATACATACATCATAGAGAATTTCATAGTTTTCAAAGACATCTAGCAGGTGATATTAAGATACTAAGAAAATAATGTTTCACTGTGTCAGGAGACCGGATTCTAATATTACCTTAGCACTAACTTACAGTGCACTGAGAGTATGTGCAATTTCGTCTACAAAATGAAAAATAAATAAATAATAATGGTCCAGCAGGTCCATGTCTGAGGTTCATTTTTTAATCCAAAGTTTTGTGAATTTTAAAAATTTCTGAATCTTTAACTTTCAACAAAAAGTGAGTTATTTCCAGGAAACATGCACATTTTGAAAAAATATTTATTGAGAACTTGCGTTAGGCACTATATGTATAGTGGTTTCAAACAAGGACAAGATCCCAGCTCTCAGCCAACTTACAAGTCATATTGGAATCATCATTACACAGGTAATCATCCAGTTATAATTGTGGACAATGCTCCTCATTCATTCTCATTCATCAAACATATAGTGAGCGTCTGTTATGTGTTAGACTCTGTGGTAGGTGCTGAAGATAAATGGTAAGCAAAAAACAAAACAAAACAAAAATTATTGTTCTTGTTTTCATTGAGTACAAAGATTTGTGGATGGATAAGAAAAATCTTAATCAGGTCATTACACAAATAAATACAAAAAAGCCAGCTAAGACAGGTGTTCTGAGTAAAAGGAGCACAATTATTCATGGAGAGATATTAAGAACAACAAAAAGACCAATGAAGTCTGTGGTACTAAGGTTTTCTTAAAGGAAATGACACAGGCTAGGGAAAGACATTGAGACAAAGGTTGGACAATTATCAGAAAAGTTGAAAAAGCATGAGCAAAGGCCATGTGTTGAGTGGGAACACAGCTCACTGGGGAAAATGATGTGGGGATTGAAGGCAGAGAATTAAAAAAATGAATCAAAAATATATGAGAGAATAAAACTAACCGTGTTTACTGCTTTGGGAGGAAGTGACTTTACATCAGTGGGAAAATAAGTAAAGTACAGAAAGAACATTCCAAGAAGGAGGTAATAAATTGAAAAGATTGACGCAGAAAAGAAGAACATTGTTATAATATACAAAAGAACAACATGTACCTACTGCAGTGGTTCTCAACCAGGATGACTTTGACTCTCAGGGAACATTTGGCAATGTCCGGGAACATTTTGTCACAACTAGGGTGATGCTACTGACATCTAGTAAGCAGAGGACAGAGCTTTTGCTAAATGTTCTATAATGCCAGACAATCCCTCACAACAAAGAACTACCTGGTACAAAACAATATTTCTCAGGTTGTAAAACCATGATCTAGAATGTTCAGAGCTAAAAGGATATGAATATGAAATGTGGCCAGAGAGTTAGGTAGAATTTATCATTTTAGATATTTTAATATCATTTTAGAATTTATAATAAAGGCAATGGGAAACTGTTGAAGAATTTTATGTAAAGGAGTGACATGGTGAGATTTACATTTGTAAAATATTGTTCTAAGATGATGAATAGATTATAGCAGGAGAAGATAGACACAGAAATTACTAGAATGTTTCAGTAGTCCAAGTGAAAACTAATGATGAATGGATCAAAATTAGTACCAGATGAAGTGGGAGACAGTGGACAGATTGGAGAGATACTGTGAAAGGGCTCTGTGACTGATTGGGTATTGGGGTAGGGGATAGGGGATGGCTTCCATGTTTCTGACGAGCAGCTGGACAGGTAGTGGCAACATTTCCTGAGGAATTCTGAGAAGCTTGCATAAATATCTCAGGGTAATTCTCCCTGCTCATATTCTCTTCCCAGAAAACTGAGATGGAAAGAAAGAAAATAAAATTCTGTAGAACTCGATCCAGAGCTAGGGCCTACTTGAGAATCCTGACATATATGCTCCAGCTTGATTAAGTTATTACTCTTTGAATTTCAAGAGACAGAAAAATACCAGTTTCCAGGAAAGAGGAGGAATGAATTCAAATACCCAGAAATTTATTGAAGAACTGTAAGACCTTACTTTTCCTGCTTCTATCCACACACTATATCAGATTACTGTCCCCACAATTCCCAGGAATAAATAATTAATAGAGGAAGAAGTTTAATATCTGTGAACCCCAAACACAAATTCCCAGGAAAGACAATCTTACTGGCTAATGGGGAATAACTTACTTACTCTTCACCTAGTCAACCATAGCTAGAATGACTTGTGATTGCTGTGGTCCTAATCTATGGATGTGACCGTAGGTCTCACAAGGAAACATTCTGGGTTGAGTAGATTACCCAGAATTGTCCAGTACAGTTGATCCATTGCTTTCACAGGCAACGTTTTTTGGTGTCTAGAGATAATATGAACTTAATATAATGGAATTATCCATTGTACAATTAAAAACACACTTTCTCTTCTTCAGTGTCACTTCCAGATAACGTATGTAGGTGCCATGCCAGGGAGCCAATATATTCAGGACACATGTTCCCTGCATAACGCTCATTTGTTCCTCAGTCAACAGAAATTTGAGACAAACATGGCTATTAATAATATTGAAAAGTTTGCATATCAGACTCTTCTTTTGTATCATTTAAGATTAGCATAGCCTCGCCTGTCTCTTGTTGCCACCAGTGTTGAAGTGACCATTGTGAGGGCTTCACCCAGTTACACAGAATTGTGGTCTGACAGTACATTCACTCCTGTGCACTCTACGAATGAGTAATCAGAAGAGGCTGAACAGCTTCTCTGACACTCAGTTCCACCATCCTAGGAGGAAGGAGCTTTTCGGCTTGCTTGCGTTGTCCTCACTTGAAACAGTCTCTGGAGATGGCGCGCTACAGTGTAACAGCATTTCTGAGGCGTCCACACTTTAGAAGCAATGGATAAGGGGACAGGGACAATACATTTCTCAGAAAAGAAGGCATCTTTAGCTGACAAGTCATCCAAGAATAAGTCTTCAATACTCCAGGATATCAGAAGTGTCATAACATTTTATTCGAATAAGCATGAAAATATTATGTTTATCATATCAAATATTGAAACAGGTTTTGCTCCTAAATAAGTGAATACTGACCAGGATATGTAATGCTTCCTACTGATTTCGTGAAAAAGTTTTAAATCTTGATTTAGGACATTTAGATAATTGTGTAAGATTATACTTATTATTGAAAATTTTGCCACAGCAACAAATAAAAACAAAATCTATTCTATGTATGCTATTAACATCAGAATATATGCAATAGCATATTTTTAATCCTAAGGATTTCTAAGTGCCATAATTTTCAGTTGTCATAACAGAAAAACAAATGATGACTGTCACTCATTTTCAAGAGAAATTGATTAGTGCACAAACTAAATACTGTTTTTGCAAACTGGATTGTTGGCATTCTTTTTCTCCCATCACTTATTTGCATCATTTTATGCCCATGCATAGATCAATAATTCATAAATAGTGCTGACACCAGAAATTTTTCAGTTTTCATGAAAACTGCTTTGAGCATGTTGATAAGATAACCCAATTTTATAATCATCTACCATAAATTTGCTTTCAGATGTGCTGGTTAAAGTAATAACAAGTTGAAAAAAGTTTTGGTTTTACTATGCACGCCAAATGTATTGAAATGTTTAACTGATTGAACTAGTTGTTTTGTTCAGATTATGCCAAATTTTGGGCTAATTTTTTAAAATATATATTTGATTTAATTGGCTTCCTTCGGTCAGTCAAATTTATACTCTGCAAAGTCAAAATAAACCTTCTATATTATAAGAACACAGCAAAAGCAATTTCCCAAATTGCTTCTAGCTTGGAAGAGTTAATATAATTTTCACACTGCATCGCTTCATCTAGAATTTTGTTTTGAATTGATTAATACTGAACCTTTGTTTTGTTCTTGTAGTCTTGTTAATGTTTTTCTAACTGAATTAGTTTTAAGCATAATGCGGGTTGATTTTAAATTTTATAAACATTAAAAGAAAAAGGAAAAATCAAACAAAAATAGTTTGCCTTCTTTGCCAAACTCAGAGAACAAGCTCAAAAGGAAAAGATCATTGGAGTCAAGGCAGCAGAAAGGACTGACAAATGCTTTTGTGTTTTATAAACCAGAACAAATAGCAAGATTCTCTGTGATTTTACTGAGATCACGATTCATAAACAGAAATACCTAAAAAGGCAAGGTGCGCCTCCTATGGAAACAACTGGGGAAACAATTGATTCAGTACATATTTATCAAGTACCTGTCCTTCACAATGATTAATAGAGTCCATGGGAAATATGGTGGGAAAAAAATGCACCACTCTTGATTACAAGGAGCTTTTACCGTAATAAAGAAGAAAGGCTGGATCCAGTTCTTCAACCTACAGTTTGAGAGATAAAGGAGCATTGGCTAGGACAGACTGTGTAGATGACAAACTAGATCAGACTTGGGGAAACGAACTGAACAAAGGGCAGGGAGCACTGGTGAGCCAATGGAGCATGGTGTTTAGCCAACTGCTCTCATGCCCATGCCCATTAAGAGTTGTAGGGGTAACTGAGGCTAAGTCAACTGTGAGCAGGTTAGACAGAAGGCAATATCTACTCCTGAAGAAAGAAATTGCTTGTGATGTTTTTCACTTGTTTCTTCTACACACATTAACCCATATATATACATATGTAGTTAATGTCCTCAAATATATTGGATCATTCACTTTAACCTAGAGGTCAAAAGAATTTTCTTCTTGGAGATTTTATTGAAAACCTTAGAAGACAGAAGTATCTTCAGTTAATTTTTATGTTTTATTTTTACATGCCTTTTTTCACAATTCGATTACCAAGTTGAATTAAATGTGTATCTATTCAGTTCCTTATAGCTGTCCTTGTAAATTTCCTCTTAAGATGTAAGTTTCCATAATTATTCATTTCTCTAAGCATCCATCTCCATTTTGACAATGACAGTTGTAGAATCCAAATGAATCCATGGTTCAGCAGAAATAAAATAAAGCAAAAATGAAATACAATTTAAGTTAATAAGCATCTCATTACTCTTTCAAGGAAATAGATTTTCCTCTTCCATTTCTTCTTCTTCTTTTTTCAGGAAAAATTTATAAACTATTCAATATATTCTATATATTATATGTATTTGAAGATCTTTCTTTTGCTGATCTTTACCTGGTTTATGAATGTTGTTTAAAAAGTTTATACATACACATTTATATGTGTGCATTTTTGCCTTGCTTCAGGGCACCGTGTGTCAGACAATGGCAGCAGCGTTTGCCTTTCAAGCAAAGGTCTTTTCCCCAGTATTAGTCTAATAATTCTCCAAAGAAAATTCTTCAAAAATAATTTGAAATCTTATTTAAAACTTTCTATTCAGTTCTAACTTTATAACCTTTTTATTGAAACATGAATATAAAGCCGTCCTAGAACGCGTTGATAAGCTCTGTTAACTTCAAGACTGCGGTGAGCTATGTCTAACTGTAAATCAAACCTTGTGTTACAGCATCTGCCAACTTGAAAATGCTCCTTGATTTGGCTTCATAGAATTTTCTATGCCATCTTTAATATTAAAACTAGAACACATTCCCAATCTCAGCCATCTAAATTTGATACGTTATTTTTTTTACAATTTTTTTCAAATAACACTGATATACATATTAAATACACAAACTCTAACTAGGTTTTTAAGAGTATACAACATACGACATAAATGGCTTCAATCATAATAAGCTTAGTTTTATTCCTTTTAACCCAATTTTAAATGCACTTGTAGTTAAATCTATATAAATAGACATATCTATTTATCAAGATGAATATAAATTTACGATTTTAGTATATTTGCAGTATAGCCACATTTCTGTTACAGTAATATATTGAGTCAAGTACATTCTACGGATGTATGTCAAAACTTTGCATTCGAACTTATCTTCTCTTGGTCCTCACCAATTTTCATAATATATGCTGGTAACAAAACTGCTGATCAACTGCCATCATTTTACACGGAAGAAAGCACTAGATGAAATCAACATAGTTAGAAGGAGAAAAACTGCAGAGAACACAATGAGGAACTTTCTGAGTGTGAGGAAGATTAGAAGCTAATTTTTAAGAGCTTCTGGAATCTCTCTATTCCTTGGAATCTTTTAAAATAGAAATTAATTTCTCATTTATTTTAATAAACGTTCTACTGTCCAGGGAAATGCCATCATGTCCAACTTTAGCCTCGGCACAGATCCAGTGCACTGACTCCTTTCATTGGGCCTCTTCACAATGTGGCAGAGCAGGAAGCTCAGGGAGCATGAGGGGCATTTCTACAGGGGGGCATTGAAATTTAGTGGTGTTGTGGCCCCAGAACACAAGTTAACGTTAAGGCAGGACCTAGACATCACTCTTGTGTAAGTGCTGAGTGATTTTTCCATTTCTTAGGCTCTTAAATGAGAGATAAAAAATGTAAACAGCAAAATAACTCCTCTCTCCGACTGTGTCAGGTAACAAGCTAACTGAAGTCATTTGAATTTTTTCTCCAGCTCCACTTTCCTTCTAATCTGGCCTCCTCTTGGCTGTTAGATCTGCATCTGACCCCCCTTTCCACTCATCTTGTCCCATCCCCATAATTAGATCGCCGCAATGTCCTAACCTGCCCCTGGTAGTGCTTTTTGTTCTTTTCTTTAATCCATTCTCCACATTCCAGACGCAGTTATTTTCCTCAAATGTCAATCCAATAGATGTTCCTCATTGCTGTTATGATAAAATCCAACCAACCTCTAAATTTTTGAAAATTTATCTGCTACGCATTTTAAAACTGATTGAATGTCAACGGTACATATACTGTTTCCTCTAACGGCAACAGCGTATGACTCTTTCGGATGAAATGTTTTTTTCAGCAAGTTTTAATGGACAAGCCCTAAACCTGAAGTTAATTCAAACTGTTTATTTTCTATGACTAGGAAAAAATAATTTAAAAAAGACAGAACAATATAATTTTATATTAAGTCTTAGATTTGTCAGCAATCTGAATAAAAACTAAAGAAAACACTGCATAGAGAGTTATTAATTTTAATTACTTGTTATATTACATCATTTAGATTTATAGAATACATTTATGCCTACTGAAGAGTGTTAAATATAAACAAGAATTAAAAATCATTTAAATAGTAATTATAAATATTTGATCAACTCTGCAAAATCTTTTGTTACAATACAACTATGGTAACAATGATACACTGGTAAATCTTTACAGCAATCGAATTTGCTATGTATAAAATAGTACTTGAATATTTTTGAAAATCTAGAACAAACTATAATGATCAATAAGTTAGTTCCAACCACAAAAGAAACACATTAAATCTTTGTTGGGTGATAAGTGCATAATATTTTGCATTGTTTTCCTTTAGAGACTTGAGTCTAAAGTTGCTAGAATGAAAAATGAGCTGTTCTGTAGCATCTTGCTGCTACAGGCAAAAATAATAGCAGAGTTATTAATCTGTGGATCTACACAGTACACCAAAAAGGTGAACTGTGTAAAACATTAAGATAAAACTATTATTCTTTGTATCTTTTATGTTATGAGATTGCAAATAAACACATAAACAAATGGATAATTACATAAATAAGATTGACTTTCCCTTAGAAGAATATTTCTTCTTATATCTATCCAAAATAAACCTTGTTTCAGTTTGATCTGTGGAATAAATGGGTCAACAATTTTAAGATACCGACAAAGCCATTTGGGTTCTCCTTCCTTCCCTCTTTCCCTAGCAAGCTCTGTCACATAAACTTTTGTGGTGGACTATGTGGTGCATAAACCAGATTGCAATTCTGGAATGGTGCCCCTAGCTGTTGCAAGGGCAGCCCTCAGCTGTCAGCTTTCTTCAGATAGAGATGAAGAAAATTACCTTGCCCAAGGTGGTGTCCCTTACCTGGGATGGCTTGCATCCAATGAGTGATTAATGTTGGAGTGTGAAGACCCAACCCACTCACCCCAACTTGAGACAAATGTGAAGAGTCGTCCCAGCATCAGAACTCCCAATAAGTACAGCTGAGGCCTTTGTATGTCTGTGCTGCTGCCACACTTCTCCCCACTCCCAATCCTGCTTCCTTCCTGCCCCTTCCAGAGGTGTTTATACCAAGAGCAGTTCCTGATAAACTGCCTGCGCACTAATCTCCATCTCAGAGGCTGCTTCCCAGGAACTCAGCCAAGAAAGCTTCCATTTTGTACATTCCATTACATGATAGTTTAACATGTATAATTCAAAGAATGTACGTTTTGAAGCTAACTAGTCATTTACAGTCTGAGCTCTAAAGAGCCCCGCAGTTACTGGTAGTTGCCCCAGGGATATAAAAAGTAACAAAGTACTTTTTTAATCAAACAAAACATGCAAATTGCCAAAGAAACTATTATTATTATTCTTCCCCAATACATTGTAGACTGCTATAAGTACTTGAAAACCAATGCATTAAGCCATTTAAAACTTTGCTGAAATTATCAAGATTGGTGAGGTATTGGAGAAATAAGACAAAAATGGGTTCCAATTAGGAGTTTGTTACTAACTAAATGTATGTCCTTGGGCAAGCCACTTACTTTCTCTGGATTTCAATTGTCTTCAATAAAATTAGCGTTTGAAACAAGATAGTATAAGTTCCCTTTTAAGAAAGGTCTAGCAGGGGAAGAATGATCCAGAAAAAAGAGGTAAATACACAAGATACGTCCACCTGTTCAGTCAAATAATAGTGTTTTCCCAAATGCTATAAAAAGAAGACTTCGAGAGTGGTAGGGAACAATGAAAATTCTCTTGTGAACACTGCTACAGATATGATACAACATAGCACCATCACTAGGAAGCGTTGCCCAGTTTCACGACCAAATTCTCCAGTCATCTGGGTGCGTTAGCTATGGAAGTAAGTTTTCTTTGAGTGAAAGTGAATATTGCGTTTGTGGGGCCAGATTTTAAGAAGTTGTTGCATTTTCTCTAAATTCTTTCTTCCCTGCTCCTGGCTGGATGAAAAGAACAAGGCTTCAGGGGAACATGGAACCACAAGATGAAAAGAGCCAGGGTCCCTGCATGGCTGTGTGGATGAAGGCAGTCTGCCAAGCTGAGACACTGCCTTGTACTGATAGGTGTGTGTGAAGCAGATGCTTGTTGTCACTAAGCCACTGCCATTTGGTTCTGTGTTGGTGATTGTTCCAGTAACATCATTACTCAAAAAAGTCTCAAATTAATTTATTTCCAAATATCCCCCCCTCAACATCTACTCTCCTTCAGATCATATCCTGAGAGACATTCAGTTACATAAAGGGAAAGACTCAACTCAATATTTATCTGTAAACTGCCAAAATAAGGTTTTATTCTTTTCTATTCTTCCATTTTTTTTATCATTGACTATTTTCTTCTTTTCTATTTGTGATAAGCCCTGGAGCCTTCTTGATTTTATTGTATCACTTGTGAAACATATTATATATAGAATTTTTAGCAGTTTTTTGTTTAAATTATTTCATAAGTAATGTTCTATGCCAATATATAAACTACGTCGTAATGAAATATTTACACATCTTTCTATTCTGTAGATTTATCACAATTTATTAAATGAGTCTTCTGAGAATGAATTTTCAGGCCATTTTTAATTTCCACCTATTATATATATTGTCTTTTAAGATTAAGTTTCTTGAACAGCTCTTAAGCAATGTCGGGTCTCAGCTGATCAGCAGGTTGAATAGGAAAGTCATCTCACAAAGTTGATTTTCCTTTGAAATCACAACACTCAACTACATGAATATAACTTCTTTTAGACAAATTATCTAACCTTTAAATATCTAGTTTTTTTCTATGTGTACAGTTATTTTCAACAACTACTCTTAGCATAGGCAAGTGATATACTGTAAGAAGCTGTTCAACCCTTAAACATATTTGACACATAGTCGGAGACAAAAAGATAGCCAACGTATTTTATTCAGTGGACTTATGCTGTTAATTGTTACTTGTGTTCATAATGTACGGGATGCTGTTAATGATAAAGGATTTTAGGCAATTTACCATATTGGAATATCTAAATACAGAACAGAATAAAGTTACAGATCAGAAAACAATTTGTGAGTCCAAGATAATTTAGAAACAAATTAATAATTTTACAAGGAACAAAGGGTGCTAAAAGGACTGAATTTATGTTAAAATTGTGCCTATGTTTCTAGGCAGCCACAGTAAAAAGAAAAATATCTGAATCATAATTTTTATCTTCTTTCATAAAGAACATAGGCAAGATTATCTAGAAAGGCAATTCTCACTGTAAATTTTAGTGAAAATTTTTATTTATAATTTTGTTCCTATAAAGGAAGCATAGAGGAACACAGAAAACCTCTTCTACTTGGATATTTTCTGGGGATATATATTTCTATTATGATGGCTGTGCATGATCAACGTTGAAGTATATAAACATTTCAACCAAATACTGTTAAAATTCAAAGAGAGTCATTAATACTCAAAGTCATATTTCAGCAAGTAATATGAAACATGCTTTTAGGAAGATCATTTGAGGAAAGGGACTAAGGCATGGCTACCCTCTTACTAACTATTTTCTGTCTACAGGAGTGCATAGGTTATGCAAAGATCACTCCCATAGCTAATGAATAATGGAAGTAAGCTACCTCAGAAGGGATGAAGATAATTAGGAGATTACTGAGTCTTGGTATTCCATTATTTTGAATATATCTGAGGTTAGCTACATGAATCTATGTGGAAATCCAAATGGATTAAATGAGAACTCATTTTTAAATTTATTTTTAATTTTTAAGTTTTTATTTATATTTAAGACAGCTTTGGACCTTTAAAATCAGCCAGAAAGTTTTAAAAAGAAGTACTATAATATATAGTAAAATTAAAACGTATCATTTATTAGCTTAACGCTTAAAAAGAAGACAAGTTAATACTCTACTCTCAAAGGCTTACATTCAGTGAAAAGATAAGATTATAAATATAAATTAAATATAAGTGGATATAAATATAAATAAATAATAAAGGTGTAAAACTCAAGGTGATAAATTATTAATAATTTAATTTAACATCAGCAATGTAGAGCTATTGTGAAAAGAAAGAATACAATCAAGGTTCTCAGATAAAAATGTGGAGTATAAATATAGAGCCCCTATGCAATGCAATTGTCGTTATTCTCTCTCAAATATCTTTTGGAGGGTTGATCTCCTTCTGAGATGTACATACTGAAAAGGATGTGATGAATTAGCAGAGATATCACTAAAAAATGTACCAAGATATTCAAATAGCTGAGATGTAAAATCAAATTGAATGTACTTAAGGAATCAGGTTATGTTCTAACTCATTAAGGAAAAAAATGACTGAAAGGAAATTAAATATAATATCTAACAATACAATAGATTTGGTGAACATGAGTAGAGAAGGGGCTCGATTTTCTGAGCATCTGCCTTTAAAAATAAAAGCAGTTGGAGCTGATGTTAATTAGCTCTTAGATGTTAGACACCACTCATTCCTTCTTTCAACAATGAGTGTCTAATATATCAAACACGGTGCTTAACACTTGGACAACAAAAATTATTAGACGTGGCGCCTCTAGATAAACGGCTTTCATTCTAAGAAGAAACACAAAGTAAGCCTACAAATTAGAACGAAAGATTACGGATAGTTGAGGAGATAAACATGGGACATCCATCCAGTCTTTCACTCCCAACATGTCCCAATCCATTCCTCAGAATGACATTTTTAAAAGATAATATCTCATATGATACCCTTGTATTACATCTTCTACCTATCAGTATCTAATGATTTCCCATTCAGTGTAGAGTGGATTCAATGCTGCTTTCTCTTTCCTGACAGCCTCATGGGATTTTGTTCTGCTTAGATTTCCCTCCTCATCTGACACTACTCTCCCCTTGCCCTCTAGACATATTGGGTTTCTTTTGCTGTTTCCAGATATGTCAGATATAACTTAGGCTCTTTGGAAATGCTGTTCCCTCTGTTGGAGCTTCCATCCTCAGGTCTTCCCATGACTGCCTTTTACTCACAATTCAGGTGTCAACTCCAATGTCACTGCATAGAAGGATTTATACAGACCATCCTCTCCAAAGTTGACCAGTTTTCTAATGACAACTGTGTTTTACTGCTTTGCTTTCTTTATTGCAGTAATTACTATATAAAATTATGTTTGTATGCATTCATATACTTCTTTTTGATTTGCCACTCTTCATTAGAATCTAATTTTCATGACAGCTTACACCTGGTATGTCTAGTTCACTGCCTTATCCCTAGCTATTAAAACAATTTTTGGCATATATTAAGTAGATGCAGGAGGACAAATAAAGAACCCATACTGGGCATGAGCTAAGTCTCGAGAGGTGAGTGGAATTTAATCGAAACCACAGTCTTCCTTGGCTAATAATAATGATGTATCAACATCAACTCATTAAATGTTACAAATGTGTCATACTAACATAAAATGTTATTGACATTACTATCTTCTCAATTTTTCTGTATATGTAAAACTGTTCTGAAAAATAATCTATTTAAAACAAAGTGTCATATAAAACACGAAAACAGTAATGGAAGAACAGTGTCATGTCAAAAGGTCAAACGATATTGAGAATGTCTCCGACCACTTCAATACAAAACTTTGTGTTTTTAGTCACAGAGATAAGGGTGTCTTTAGGTTGGGTTCCCCAGAAGTAGATCCCGAGATGAGGGTTCACGTAATAGAAGGGTAGTAGTAACTATTCCTAGAGAACTGATGGGGAGGAGAGAAGTGGGACCAGGAAGAAAAGAACCAGCAAGGGTGAGCTCCCAAGCAAAGTCTCATGGAGGGTAACTGGATCCTACAAGGGAGATCCGGAGACAGTGTGAGTCACCTTTCAGACTATCTTTAGGAAAAGCAAGACAGCTGGGGTATTTACACACCTCAGTTACTGGTTAAATCTGCTCAAGGTGAGATCACGTGCTCTAAATTTTCCATAAAGCCCAACTGGGGTGAGGCAGACAAGTTCTGACAGCCTGAAGGCTACTTCAGACAAAGACACAGGCATGTCTGCTGGGCGTGCAAGCATCCTGAAAGCTAGAAATGGTAAAGGAGTCTAATGAGACACGGGTGAAACACTGACACTGATTTCACTGCTAGAGTCCAATCTCTGAAGTCCTGACTTAGATGCTACTAATTCTATACAACCCAGGTTATCCGGAAGACAGATTTCTACTGAGAACAGTCATATAGGTCCAGGTAGTTTTGTCATCTGAATGAGCTTGGGTGTCTAACTGTAGTGCTAGCTTTTTCTTCTCCTATTTTAATAGTTGCCAAACTTTAGAGCGCACCAAACTGGCGCGCTCACCCCTGGCGTTTCTGATTCGGCGGTCTGCGGTGGGGCCTGGAATTGATATTTGTAAAATGTTCTCAGCGGATGCTGATACTGCCAATCTGGGGAATCACCATTCTTCTGTTATGGATTCCCAACATTTCATTAACGAGTATTTTTTAAACTATAAATATTCTTGTTTTATGTAAGACAGAATATTGGTTTTAGTAATTATGGAGTCTTATAATGTCCCACCATACTAAAAATCTTCTCATTTGATTTTAGTGATTGGAATATATTTTACACTTTTATACTATATCCTATTAATAGAAATGATTGCATAGCTTTGTTTGTTTGTTTTATTTTTACAAATATCTTGCCAGTATTTAAGAAACTTAAGACATTGCAATTGCAGGAACTAAATGTATATTGAAATAAATCATATGTTCTACTGAAAAAAGCTACCGACAGCTGGGTTATAATTGGTTAAATAGTACATATACAACAAAGTATAAAACCAATCAGAGAATATACCATTTGTAAATGAAAGGCTAACCCATTTAATTTTTTATTCCTTGGGGAAATTATAGCATCTTGATAGAATATCAATTTTTGGTTGCTCTTGTAGGTAATACATATTCTATAAATTCTTAAATTAGGAGGATTAGTGGATTAATGTAGCATTTTACATTCACTTGAAATATTGGGTAAAGTTCTATTGCAGGTCAAAAATAACATTAAATTTTACTTTGTGTATTAGAAAAGTCTCCATAAATCAAAATGCTTAAAAATAATTTTCTACTTTTACAAATCCCAGGCTTCAAAGATGAGACCCAGAGTGCCTGACAAAAATTACTCTGAAAAATTCTAGTTTCTTTCAAAGAAAACTAACTGTAGTGAAATCGTCCACACATATTCATATTACAAAGCTGTCAGTGAGCTAAATCTTACATAGTGCCTTCCATCAATAAAGATTTTTTATTGGGATTCTGTTTAATTCTGTTTAAGAATTGGCATTCTATACTCCTCATTTAATAATGTGTTTTAACATCATCTCCTTATTCCTTTGTTTTTTTTTGGTGAGGAAGATTAGCCCTGAGCTAACATCGGCTTCCAGCTCTCCTCTTTTTCCTGAGTAAGATTGCCCTTGAGCTGACACCTGTGCCCATCTTGCTCTATTTTATATGTGGGACACCTGCCACAGTGTGGCTTGATAAACTGTGCATAGGTCTGCACCTGGGATCCAAACCTGCAAACTCCGGGCTGCCACAGTGGGGTGCACAAACTTAATCACTATGCCACTGGGCCAGTCCCCCCTTGTTCTTTTATTTATCTGACTTTGTGACACTGGAATCTTCAGCTGTAGTTTTGACTATGTGGTGTACCCTCAGTTTGGTGGCAGACTTTTGAGTTCTTTGTCTTTTCCAGAAGCAATTGAATACAGGCATTTTTTCAATCCTTCATGATTTTTTTTGAATTCTTATTAGACGTAAATGACATACATTATTAATTCTAATATACATACATTATTAGAATATATTAAAATTGCTGTGTGGTTGCATTTTTGACAATAATTCCCAGTTCACAATGGCAACTATAACTATAACTTAATTTGCAATATTTTCAAGTAGATGGTCACTTATTCTTTGGGGGCATGGACAGTCATTCAATATTCTTCATAGGCAGAAAGAAATACAATATGAGCAAAGTACTATGAACTACAAAGAATATTAGAAAAATATAATCAACATCAGAAACTTAATCACCCTATAAAAATCAGCTATTTAAAATCTCCCTTATTTACGTGTCAATCTTCAGCATTTAAAAAAGATGAAGTTATGGAAAAATAAAACCACAGATCTCTGAAGACCCACGTCCACTGCACCAGAAGCAAGACAATGAAACTTAGCTCCCTTAAGTACATCTCCTGTTAAGGACACCAGCTCACTTTCCTTAGGTGTACTGCTGACCCTGGCCCAGGCACATGGGTTAAGGGATTGCAATATGCGTACATCAGCAGAGCATCTTGCGGAAACTACAGAGCTTGCTTAGCTGCCTATAGTTGGCAGAACTTGCTTGACTATCTTATTGCCAGCAGAGTTGATTAATGACGATCCACTGCCCCCACCGGGAAGTTTCCAGTTACAGAATAATTTTTTCCCTGAAAGATGGGAATCACCTGCAACATAAAAATATACGTGAATTCCTGCACGATGTTTTACTGGGAAAATCACTCCATCCCACTTTGGCAGTCATACATTTAGACACCTTGCATTGCAATATTCCCTGATACTTTTCTACCTTCAAGACTTTGAACTTTAGATTTCATTTTTCTAGCAATAACCAATAGGAGTAGCTTTGCTATATCCCGTGCCCTCATTCATTCTCCATCTAATCTTTCTACTTATTGTCAATTTAAGCCCTCCTAGTTTTTTCAAATTATTCCTCTTCTCCTTACCCTTCCTGCTTCTATTTTCAATATGTATGCCAAGGACAACCTTGCTCTTCCTGACATCCTGGATTGCTCTCGCCAGACCATCTCATCACATGCTAACCAGTTACAAACTGCTCCCCATGAGCATTATTGACATGATGCAAACTGGATCTAAATAGGGACACAACAATATTACATTTGACTGGGTTGGAGAGAAGGATGTGAGGATAGGAGGCTTTCTACAGGCCACTTCAGAGACTGAGCTCTGTGAATGTGGGTTAATAAGGAAAAGGAATGGATAGAAATAAACAGAGTATATGGGGAAAATATCAGTGCTAAGGAGGAGGTGCCCACTTTGTATGGTTTTAATAGCATTTCTTATCTAAGTTAATCCTTGTGGAACTATATTGAAAACATCATAGATACACATGGGAAACTTTGAAGTTACTTGGAAGGCTTTCAAAGGAAGAGCAAAACTTGGTCTCTCTTCCTCATGAATAATCATTGTTAACAGTTTATTTTGTTTCCTTGAGAAATATTATGCGTATACAGCCTTTATTCTTAAAACACAAATGTTAATGAGATTATAACATAAATAATGTCAAGTAACATATTTTTTCATACCTAAAGAATATTTTTATATTAACACATGTAGATATACCATGTCCTTTTTAATGGATACCATGTATTCCACAGGAGTGTAATTCATAATTGCTTATCTACTTCCATACTGATAAAATTCAAGTGTTTCTAGTTTTTCCCCTCTCCGTAGCATAAATTCTACATGGACGATCCTTGTTGTTGAGCACATCTGTAGAGTAAATTCTTAGAAGTTGATTTGCTGGGGCCAAAATCACGTACCTTGTAAAGTTCTTTTCCACACACTTAAATTTTCCCATGGTGGTTCTTTGATATGTGATGTGGGCTCAGTGAGTCAAGGAGTCGAAAGACAGATTTCTTGGACTCTCAAGGTCTGGCAGTAGTACTCTTTTATTCAGAGAATAGTATGGAATACTGTGGGGACAGGACCCATGGGCAGTGAAGAGCTGCAATGTGTTGAGGGTTAGAGCTAAATTTATAAGGCATAGGTATGTGAGTTATTTCTTTACAAGACAAAGGAAAGATCATGAAAAAATTGTTAAAATGTTATCAGTGCAGGTGGGGTCTGGTTATTGGGTGGTCCTATAACTTTAGATAAAAATCAGATCAGATTAAATCAGGACATTCTATGCATCCCAGAGGATGTTGGTGGTGGGGGGAGTCAGTCACATGAGGTTACCAGACAAGCACAGTAAACAAGAGCAAGATTACCATGCAGACTTAAGTCCTTGCCTTCCCCATTAAGAGTTTCTAGAGGTAAAGTCATCCCCTCTTCCTCCTGGTGCAGTGAGGGAGACACCCCCACAGATGGAGACTCCCTTCACAAATGCTAATGTCTCTCATCAAAGGGCAAGCAAATTCCACCATTCAGAGTTTCCTTCCTGTCTGCAGCTTTCAAAAGTAACCAGCCCCAAATAGTCCTCATCAATATGGAGGTCTCAGCTTACTGTCATCCTTTCAGGCCTTCACAGACTGTTGAGTAACTTTCTTTCTTCTAACTATTGTATTTCCATCCTTGCATGTACCACTCAGTGACGTATCCTCCTCACATGTTAGTCATTGTGTGTTCTCTACCACTGGAATGCAAGGGTATGAGAACAAAGACTTTCTCCGAATTGTTCGCCATTGTGTATTAGGCACACAGTAGACAGCCAACAGATACTTGGTAAATAGATACATGTATTACTATTAGTATCATGGTAATGTATCACAACATTTTACTTGCTAATAAGAAGATGATAAACAGGAATAAACACGTGGAGTGTCGTGAGTCTCTGTCCCTGGGTTTCTTCCTTTATTCACTATCTAGGTAACATCAAGTAGTTTCATGGTTTTAAATATGATTTATACTCAATTGACTCCTAAGTGCATATTTCCAGCTGAAATACAAACTCCAAAGTCATGCAACGCACTCTATAGAACAACTCCACCTGAACACTGAGTAGGCACCTCAAAATCAACATGTCTAAAAGAAAACTCCTACTTACACCCCATCTGTTCCTCCCACAAGCTTTCTCATATCAGTAAATGACAACCTCATTCTTCCTGACGCTCAGTATAAAATCCTTGATGTTATTCCTGTCTCCTCATATGTAAGCCATCAGCAAATTCTGCTAAATACCATGGTTATTTTAGTTGTTAACATCAGAGGAAGCTGGAGAAAGGTACATGGAAACACTCAATTCTATCTTTACAACTGTTCTGTAATCTAAATTTATCTTAAAATAAAAAGTTACAAAAGTCCTTTGGGAGCTTCACATCTCACTTAAAAAAAAGAAAAAGTTATTTTAGTGTGCCTACACATTCTGCCTCTCTCCACTATCAACCAATATCCTTGATTTTTCTTTTTAAACTGCTAAGTATCTAAGGCCTCAGGTCATTTGCAGTCTTGGAATTTCTTCCCTTAATTCTTCATGAGGCTCTCTTCCTATATCTCTCAGGCAGGTCTCTGCTCAAATGGAACCAGACTACCCATCAAAAAAATCCCTCTTCCTCAAAAACCCACTAGCAGTCACTATTCTGTTGACCCTCCTTTGATTTTCTTCTTAGCACGGGTTGACATTTAGGTAGGAATTTATTTATGTGTGTATTAACTTTTTATCCCACTACTTGTGAGACCAAGAACTTGTTTTATTCACTGTTATATATTTCCAGTTCTTAGGAATTTCTCTGCCATGTAATAGATTATCAATATTTATTATTGCGGTTATGATCCCACTCAGGGGTATAATCAAAAAAAGTCAAACTCATAAGAACAGAGAGTAGAGTGGTGGTTGCCAGGGGCTGAGGGGAGGGGGAAGTGGGGAGATGTTGTTCAAATGGCACATATTTCCAGTTATAAGGTGAATAAGTTCTGGGGATCTAATGTACAGTATGGTGACTAGAGTTAAAACACTGTATTGCATACCAGAACGTTGCTAAGAGAGTAAATTTTAAATGTTCTCACCACAGAGAGAAAAGGTAGCTATGTAAGGTGATGAATGTGTTAACTAACCTCGTGTAGCAGTAATTTCACAATATATACATGTATCCAGTCGCCATGTTGTATACATTAAACTTACACAAAATTATGTCAATTATATCTCAATAAAGCTGTAAAAATACATAAATATTTGCTGAATATATAAGTGAAAGAGCAAATGAATTGATTTGGCTGGAAAATTATTAAGAAATGGAATGAATTTAAAACAAAAATTTTGACTACATTTATTTTCCATTTGTATATTTAGCATTCTAGTTTATCTCATAGATGCATGCCAGGAAATGCACATCTTCCCAAATAGTTAAAATATACAGCTATATTTATACCATGTTCTTAACGATGAATACAACTGAAGGATTGAAGCTAGTATCTACAGTAGTGTATGCCTTTAATAATTATTTGTGGAACAAATGAGGAAGTCAACAGCTGTTTTACTTCACATAACCATAGAATACTTTCAAAAGAGTGCTTTTCAGGACATTAGTGACTCTTAAGAATATATTTGCATGTATAAATTAACCAAATAATGAATTATTTTACTAAATTCTCTAGTTCTTGCTCTCTGATTCTGCAGGAAAGTTCCATGGCATCTGAAGGCCAGTCGCTGATCAGGATTTAAATAGGATTTAAATATCATACTGTGAAGAAAAGTGTATTGTATCGATGTGAAGTTTTACTGTGCTCTGGAGTTACCTCAGAATCACAAAGCAATTAGCTAATAATGTTAAAAAGTTATGGCTAATTTAACTAATGGTTAATGGAGCCTAGTAAACTGTCAGAGTTGATGAGCCCAGGGAGATCTTGTGCAGGAACACACATTAAAGTCAGGGTCCTTTATCTCCTTTTAGAGTTTAATCAGCATCTGGATGATAGGCTCTTGTAATGATATGCCAGAAATACGGTTTTTCTTTTTAATCTTTTAAAAATTTAAGTGTGAATAGTAACTAACAAGAAGGCAGAGGTTTGTCACTGAGTGTACTGTATAGGTCACAACACCATGCTCAGGCAGTCCTTAAAGCATACTTTTCTATGAACACTAGGAGCTTCAGTAGATACAAATAATATTCTTCTTCTTTCCTCTATAGTTTGAAAAGATAACTTTATTTGTGATTTATTGAATGACAACAAAATGCAATTAAATAAACCAATGTTTGAAAGGGGAAATGGAAGAGATAGCATCACAGAACTAAGTCTTTCAAAAAGTTTAGAAACAAATGGCAATGTCTTCTAACAATGGTTTTGAAGTCCCCAGCTAAAGGGCAATACGTTGTTCTTCAGGAGCTTCATGTGTTATTCATCAAATGATTTGAGATGTAGAAGAAGTTATGTGTTTTCATAAAGCTTATGTTATAGAACAGATCCTTTATTCCAAGAATATTCAGCCTCCTACTGTGAGAGATTCACTTGTTTCCAAACTACCAAATTTAAGTAATGTATAAGAATGTTGATTTACGTACTAAAGAGAAAGGAGAGAATTCTACACAAAGAACCAAAAAAGATAGTCTCTAAAGAAATGCACCAATTAGTTAAACTATCTCAGCAAAGTTTCAGATGATTCTAGTTCTCTACTAAAAGAAAGTTTCATCTGTTTCTTGCCTTCTATTAAGAATTTCTTACTATAGGTATCTGGAATAAAACTTTTGTGACAAATGTATTGCAGTTGAAAATATTGGGAGCAATTGTGATAACCAACACATTTGAAATAACAAAAGGGTCAGCTTGGGTCCCAGTTTCTATCATAATATTACACTGCACCAGAACTTCAATTTAGTTTAAAAATGGAGATCACATTATCAATGACATGGCGGGAATCAATTTATTAATAGTAAACAAATCAGAATTTCTTCAAAGTCATGATAAAGGTGCCCAAAATCTAATAGAGTTAGCCAAATAATTTTATGAATAATTCAAAGTATAAATTCACTGTATTATCAATTGTCATGTGACAATTATGTATTTATGTATATTGGGCTTTGATTATTGAGTATGTACAATCTGCAAAACTATGTCAAGCATTGTGGAAAGGTGAACAAAAATGTTTTTTATTTGCATTCTAGATAAGTGTCAACGATAATAATCTATAACGAATCTATAAATGAAAATTTGGGTGAGTTTATTCTGAGCCAAAAGTGAGGACCATGGCCCAGGGCCTTTCTTCCAGAAGGAAGAAAGGGCACCAAAGAAGTGGAGTGTACAGAGTGGTTATATACCCCCAAAGAGGATATTTCACATATGATTGAAATGTCCCTTTTACAATAGTCACAAGAATGCTCTGTGGCACAACAATTGACAGACACAGCAGGTAGTAGGTCAGTGTCTTGGTGGGCACAGCAGGGTGGCAGTTCTGTTGTCTCCTGGGTGGTCACGGGTGAGCACAGCAATCAGTTCCTAGCCTAGGGAAAGATGCTTATACTTAAGGAAACACCAATATGGGGGAAGTTGCACCTTTATCTTAAGGACATTTGATCTTGCCTTTGGGGCATAGCAAATGTTTAAAGCAGATATAGGATGCATGCTCAATGGCCATGTCAGTCCTTTTTGGAAAACAAAGTCTGGCTGAATTAGGTTTACACTAAATGGCTTCCTCATATGATCCAATATATCCTATTCCTTGCCATTTCTATTTGTCATAAGTAAAAAAGTTACCTATATATTTGACAAGTCAGACTGTAAAAAGTCTTAATGTAGAGTCAGATTGTAATAATTCTTAGTAAGAGGTCTGATCTTGCTCTAAGACTGTAGTTAAGGAGCAATTGATTCTAACAAGGAGAGCTATGGTCTGAAGGTTTGTGTTCCTTCAAAATTCATATGCTGAAGTCCTAACCCCTGAAAGGGAGGGTGTTAGTAGATGGGGTCTTCAGACAATGATTAGGTCATGAGGATGGAGCCCTCATGTGTCGGGTGAGTGCCTCTATAAAAGAGGCCCTGGGGAGCTTGCTCACTCCTTCCACCCTGTGAAGACACAGTGAGAAGTCTTTGACTGGCAGAGGACCCTCACCTGGCCATGCTGGCATCATGATCTCAGACTTCCAGCTTCCAGGACCGTGAGCAATAAATTCTGTTGTTTATAAGCTACCCAGTCTGACATTTTTTTTACATTTTTTTTATTGTTTTCCTTTTTCTCCCCAAAGCCCCCCGTACATAGTTGTATGTTCTTAGTTGTGGGTCCTTCTAGTTGTGGCATGTGGGACACTGCCTCAGCATGGCTCAATGGGCAGTGCCATGTCCACGCCCAGGATTCGAACCAAAGAAACACTGGGCCGCCTGCAGTGGAGCACGCAGACTTAACCACTCGGCCACGGGGTCAGCCCCTGACATTTTTTTATAGCAGCCCAAATGGACTGAGACAAAGAGTCACTGAAAAGCCACTTAAAGAAGGTGGAGTTTGGGTAGAATTTCAGAAGATGAATGTGATGGGAAAGATATATTAGGCCATTTTGTTAACAGCAACTCATCTATTCATTCATTCAACAAGACAAATAGGAAATACCTGTTTCCCAGGTAGTACAGTGTGCACTAGAGATGCAAAAATAAGTAAATTAGACAAAGTATCAGCACTCAAGGTGATAGCAGTTTAGAGAGAATAGCAGACAAATCAAAAACAAGCAACATAACATTTTCACTTCTGTTGTAAAAATATAAATGATTTATTATTAACAGATAGGCGTGAAGCTCATAGCAAAGACTGCAGTTGTCAAATTAGATTTTCAGAAGATTAATAGAAGTTATAAAAGTTAAGTAAATCTAGTTACATGCCAGGCAGAGGAAACTGGGAGGTAAAGACACAGTTCAGAAGTAGCATGGTATATAGTCAACAGCGTAAGCAGTCGAAGACACCAATGCGGTAGAGATTCTAATCATGTGGCTTTGAGAGACAATTTGAGAGAGGAAGATGTGGGAAGACCATCCCCCAGCCTCCTCTAGGTCAGCAGAAGCGAGATGCCCAGGGATACAAATGCTCACTTCACTTGAGAAGCGGTACAATTTAGCTAATTTGGGGAAATGCTCCACTTGGTGGTAAAATGCATATAATTCTCTCAGAACCTTCTTTATCCTTCAAGATGACTTTCCTGTGATTGAGGAGCTTGTGTCACCCACAAGGATAGGAACAGGAGTCAATAGAGTCCTCCTGAGTCCACTTGAATTTGGGCTTTTACTCCAGCCACATCATTAACATCCTGGTCTCAAGTTCTACCCTTACACAGCAATGCTGCTACCACCCTTCCACTTGCCCAATCTGGAACATGGAATTATCTATCCATCTCCTCCAACTCACCCCAGATATAAAGTGACCAAGTTTTATCAACCCTGTCTCCTAATAGTTCTCTAACTGTCCCCTTACACACTGCACCTCCATAGTTTCCGCCATCCTCACCTTTCCCTTGACATTCACTCCCTGTTGACTGATTTCTCTCTCTTAAATCTTAACCTGTTAAATTTATCATACACAATGTAGCCAGAGTAATCTGTCTAAAACACAAAATTGCTATGATTCTCCTCTACATAAAACTCAATTAATTGTGTCTTTATCTTAGCTGAGTCACAGCACTCTTTGAGAAGATGTTTTAAAGGTTTGGACTTTCTTCTTAAATTAGTAAATACTTACAAGCTATAATTTTTCATATAAAAATTCAGGAAATTTGTGGAACAAGATATTGACATATTATGAGGGGTACATGAACTCCATATTAAAAGTCACTTTTTCAATGGCTTTCCACGACTGCAGGATGAAGTCAGAACTCCACAGATTGTCTTAAGAAATTCCCAGTTCTATCCTAACTCATTTCTCACTACTCTGCTCCTCATTTGAATGACACTTACTCTAACTTCAGAAACTTTACACTGAATTTTCCCAAACTCTGTAATTCTCTTCCAATATCACAACTTTCTGGACATTACTAAGGCCTCTATTTAAAAATTCTTCCTTTGACTGGCTTCTGTTCTGCTATAATTTTCCTATCTGAGCAACGTACCAGCCATCATTGTATTTATTGGTTTATTACATGTCTTCTAAGCCATAAGCTCTGTTTCTGTATCTACTGTCATGCATAGTGTCAGGTGCTCTCCAAATTCTCCATAAACATTTGTTCAGCAAATGAATATTGGTGTAATGGACGGTGATATATTAGTTATTATTACCTAACAAATTGCAGCGTAACTAGCAAATCCAAATTTCAGTGGCCTACAATAAAACATTATTTCACAATCTTGGGACTATCAGTCAGCTACGGTTTGACTGATCTTGTCAGTCTTAAATAGGCAAGGCTGGAGTCATGGATTATAGTTGGGTTTCAATTTTGCATTTTTAATGCAAATGATATTGGCCCCAAGGGGGTAAAAATTAGTTCGTGATGTGTGTGATTTTAGATGTTACAATGATTCGTGTTCTTCCAAAGGTCCACAATATAGAAACAAAAATAGAATAACTGTGGTATTAAAATTTCATGGGCAGAAGGAGGCAATTAGGAAAAAAATGTCTAGAAAGTTTACTTGGAAAGGCCAATAATATAATACATCTGGAGAAAAACTAATTCAGGTCTCTCTTTTTTTTTCTTTTAAAGATTGGCACCTGTGCTAACATCTGTTGCTGATCTTCTTCTTTTTTTTCTTCTTCTTCTTCTCCCCAAAGACCCCCAGTACATAGTTGTATATTCTAGTTGTAGGTCCTTCTAGTTGTGGCATGTGGCATGCCACCTCAGCATGGCCTGATGAGCTGTGCCATGTCCCCGCCCAGGATCCAAACGGTGAAATCCCGGGCCGTGGAAGTAGAGTGCGCGAACTTAACCACTCGGCCATGGGGCCAGCCTCTACTTCAGGTCTTTCCATGTATGTCTGTTCTATGATCCAGAGTGAATGGCTACCTGTGGCATACTTTTCTTCAAGGCAGAGACCAGAAGCTCTGGAAAGCCAAGCCAAATCACTCATGCACATTAAAAGCCTCTATGTGCAGTATTTCTGCTCACATTCTATTGGAGAAAACAAATCACATGCCTGACATTTAATGGGGCAAGAAATTTACTCTGGGTGTTCTAGTAGGAAGCACTGCAAATTCACAAAGCAGAGGACATGGATAAATAACGACATTATCACCAAGAATGGGGAATTAGATACAATAGTCCAATCCATCACACACGATCTCTGGAGTTCTAGAATGAGGATAAACAACCTACAAATGTGTTGGTCTTTAGCACAAACATTTGAGATAGGAAAAGTTAAAAAAGATAGGGCTGAAATTTGCAAAACAAAGAGCTTGCTTCTGTCATCTTTGTTTTCTTCTCCAACTTGCATTCTGACAGTCTGTACAAAATGCTTCTCAGTTGACAGTAGACAGAATTTTGGATTTATTGAGCTTTCATAGGAAATCTAAACTGTTTGCAAAATTCATCCATTTTAAGCTACACTAATTCAGGAGTTAAATTATATAAACTGAAAATAAGAGTTCACAGAGCCTAATTAATTTCATTAGCAGTTTTATCATTTAAAAACACTAACAGAGGGGCCAGCATGGTGGAGTAGTGGTTGTATTCACTCACTCTGCTTTGGTGGTCTGAGGTTCCTGGCTTCAGATCCCAGGCACAGACCTACACACCGCTCATCAAGCCATGCTGTGGTAGCATCCCATATACAAAATAGAGGGAGACTGGCATAGGTGTTAGCTCAGAGACAATCTTCCTCAAGAAAAAAGAGGAAGATTGATAACAGAGGTTAGCTTAGGACCAATCATCCTCACAAAAAATACAAAATAAAACAACAACAGAAAACCATTAACAGAAAAATTCTGTACAACGTATTCCTATGACTGAAATAATCATACCAATATGCATAAATTACCATGAAATATCATAGGTAAAGTTAGCAGATAGTCTATGTTCTCCACCAATAGAGTGGAAATAAATACTTCATAGACAATAAACGCAGACCAATTGAGATTTGTACACTGAAGAAAAGCAGCTAACGTGAAGCTTCATTAACGTCACATATATTATAAGAATAGTACCAAAGCATTTTCTTTGTGGACTTGGAGAAAGTCATTGATATTAAAAAGAACACTTAAAACAAGCTATTCTAAATAATAATAATGACTAATAATAATAATAAGGCTACATCCACAATACTAAAGTATCTTAGGAATTAAAATGGAGCCAATAGAAAAAGGAACCAAAGTTTTTGATTTCTTCACATAGACAGCTACGTAAGGGAAATTAACACGGTGAGAGCACTCTGGAATCTAATATCAACTCCAAGTTAGAATGGGCTCTAAAGGCAGCTGCCCTGGGTGCATCCTAATTCTACTTAATTAGTCATGGAAAGATTCACTTTCCTCACTTAATGTTCAAGAGTAAGGATTCAACAAGTATTTTTTACTCTTATTTAATTTCCAGATTTTATCCTCTAACCTCCTGGAGCAGGTTAGACAAACTTTCTCTGCAAAGGGAAGCATGGTAAGTATTTTCAGCTTTGTGGGACATACCCTCCCTGTGACAGCTCCTCTGTCCTGTCACGGCAGTGCGAGAGCCGTCGGGTCAACGCTTAACGGAGTGGGCGTGACTGTGTCCAAGTGGAGCTTAATCCACAAAGACAGGCAGTGGGCTGGATCTGCCCACAAGCCAACGTTCACGGACCCGTGCGTTAGAGGAATTTGGAACCTGGAAAACTGTTGGTCACAGTTCAGCCAGGTTCATCTGATTCTATCATTCACTTTAATTTCAAATTAAAATACTACTGCCAAATCCCCTCATTTATTCTCAGAATTATTCATTATTTGATTAGCATCTCTTTTGCCCCCAAACTATCTTGTTTAGGTATAGTTAGTATCTTGCTGACAATTTACAAAAGGAATGATTATTAAATATATGGATTTACCATATATGATATGATCCTAACTGCAAAAGAAGAAAAAAGTTATATATACAATCTTACCAATGAAATAGACCAAATCACTAATATGGGTACCTTTTGATAAGAGCTCTATAGATGACTTTAATTTTCCCGTCTCTATTTTTCTGTATTTTCTTTATATTCTATTATGTCCACGCATATTACAATATTCAAGAAAAAATAAACTTTAATTTTTAAACACAGCCTAAGTGAATAAAGGAATAATTGGAGTTTCCATTGCAGCTAAAAAACAAAATTTTTTAAAAATATTTCGCAGTGTAGTGCATATTTTTTTTTTTACTTGTCATTTTCCTTCATAGTAGCTTATGGAGAAAATAAGAAGTTTCTAGTTTTGTGTTTACCTTGAAAATAATTACCATAGATATCCATTGTCTCCCCCAATTTAGGGCGGGGGTATAAAGGTGAGGGAGTGAAGAAGGGCAACCCTTAGGTGAGGGCAACTTTGGGTCGACTGCCAAGCTACAGCAGGGAAGCGGGCCTCAGCGCAGCTCTGCGGCGCTTCTGTTCCAGTTCCTCGGTTCCTGCAGACGGACACTGGGCTCCCAGACACCCCAGGAACCAGGCTCCAGCCCCGGCTCGGGACGCAAGGCCTCCGCGTTCTGCAGGTTTGTCAGATGCTCTGGTCGGTTTGACAAAGGCTTGCCTTAATTGCAGTTACAGTGCTAGAAACTTGGGATGTTTGCCAATTTGGGGCCCTCCCTCCATATATTTAATAATTTACCAAATATATTTAATACCAAATATTACCATTACCAAACCATATTACATACCAAAGCATTACTATTGTGTTTCAACAGAAAGGTTAGCTGTCCCTTGAAGTGTGTGCTCATGGTAGAGAAAGAGTCCTGGGGAGCAGATGCCCGGTCTGCCTACAAGTTACATGTGGCCATGTGACGGATTCGTAAGCCAATAGAATGTTAGTCTGATCTATGTGGGCAACTTCTAAAGCTGACACATACAAACTTCCCCAGATGCTTCCTCATAAAAGTCTGGGATAAAGAATGCTCAGGTGACACAGGAAAATGCACCTGGAAGAGGGAACTACCTCCAGAGTCTAAACTGTGGGCAGGGTCTTCCTGCTACCAGATGGGAACATGTGTCTTGAACTCTTAGGTGAGTCGGCGACATACCTCTACATTACTGAGAAACTGCAATTTGAGAATTTACTTGTTACTACAGCATGTATCAAAACGACTAACAGATGATTTGCTACCTGGAAGTGGAGCTCATTCATAACACAACATTAATGTATGTGGCGTTAGCTTGGTGTCAGGGGGTGGTCACTGAAGAAAACCATCTAACAAGAAGGCACACTGAAAGGGCACTGTTATGCTAACATACAGCAGAACCGATGCCTAGGACAAGGGGAGAGACTGCCTACTCCACGTGCGGCTGCAGGGCAAATGGCTGCAAGTCGTGATGTTGGTATATGTTAATTGCTTCCATTGATTATAGACAGAGATGAGGGGAGGTAAAAGGTGTGTTAGCGGAATTGAAGTGAAACAGAGATAGGCCAGAAAGTTTGTTTGGAAAAACGAACTTCTTCTAGAAGCCAACTAGCAAGAAATGAAATGGTAAAGGTCTTGAACTAAAAAAAGCCCATGGAGATTTTTCATTTAGACAAAATATTAAGTGCTACTTCTTCACAAAGTCTATTATTTCAGATACTCATAAGATAGCTGCTTTTTTTTTGCTAAAATTAGCAGAGAAATGAATAAGGCATTACACCAGGATGAGCGATTTCCACAAATTCACTCAATACAGAGACATAGGAGAGCTTGTTGATGGCAAGAAGAGAGCATGAGAGATGATCTTATGCACAAGAAGCTGCTGGCGTGGAGGTGGGCCCGTCTCACTGAGAACTCAGGTAGACCCTGCTCTCAGGCTGTAGGCACCTGAAATGGAAAGATACAAGGCCGTTATAAATAGGGATTTTAAAATGGAGATATCTGTCATCTATTTACACCAGGTTGCCTCCTTCTCTGTCCACTCCCCTCCTCGACGCTTGAGTATAGCAGCCGTGCACTTGCATCTCACCCTGTAAAAAAGCCCTGAGGATAATTTAAAAGAACTGCTAGGAAAGAGTTAAGTTTTCTGGAAAACAGTGATCAGCCAAAAGATATCCTAAGGGACCCAAAGACCTCCTCCCTTAAACACATCCAAAAGAAGAGCCTAAGATTCAACAAGCTCACCACATGCACAACAGCCCTGGGCAAGAGCTGCTTAGTCAGATCCGTCCTGGGAATGGGCACAAATACACAGCAACAAAGCAAACCCATAAGAATTAGGTGTAGCAATGAGCAGTCTCTCATTGTTTGATATGACAAAAGCAACACTGAAGAGAAAAACAAAGATTATTTACTGACAATGAGCTTAAAAATCTAATTAGATCCAAAAAATATTTCCTCCTCCCGAATCAGTAAAGTATTAACAAGAAAATATGTTTTAATCAAAGGGCGAGTAAAAGTTCTTATAAATTAAAAATACAAACGGGTGAGTTTTAAATGACAGTCATTTTGCAAAAAAATTTTGTATAGCTAATGAGGATGAGAATCTTCACTTTATATGAAGTCCTGTATAGTATGAAAAACAAAACAAACCAATCACATGTAGCAACTTCACTCGGGTACTTCAACCGGGCTTCAAGAAGATACAAAAGATCCTTTATTTTTCAAAAAGAAAAAAAAAAGCAGGCCACTTAGAAAGAGATCACGTTAGCATTCATTCATCTTATTAGAATAAAGGTATGTTAGAGGAAAATAGAAAAGGAATTCAAGTATGGGAAATATTATTTTGATTACAGAATTCTGCCCTTTGCAAATTAACAATAGAAACAGACATTTTTTGCTAATGAACGGTAACAATTAGATAATTTTCAGCTATACAGAGAATCAGAACCGTTTCCTCCTCTGTGCCTTTTCTGAGGTGCCCCCACAGAGGTATATGTCAGTAAAAGGACGCGGAGAACAGAGAGAAGCTGGAGCTGCTCTGAGTCTCTTGCTGTAAGTGAAGAGCATAGGAAAAGAAGATCTCTGTGTGACAATCTGCAGCAGGCCAAGAGCAAAACCTGTACAGATTGTAGCTGGAGCTTGGAAGTCCCTCGGAAGAATACCACCAGGAAGAAAATAATCATAAATACTAAAGAGAATGATAGAAACCCTGGTTAATTTTGAGGGTATGTTGAAGCTTATATTATAGCTTGTTCATGAAGAAAAAAGAAAGTCAAATGAAAATCTCAAAAGAAACAAGAGTTGTAAAAGAAAAGAACATCATAGTCCAATAGAAAGCAAATTAAAATGTTGCATGATTTTGAGCAAATGTTACAGTGCCTAACTATTCAGGTTAGGCTAACCTATGCTTCCGTTCATGCACATGGGAGGGCTCAGTGACTTACCAAATAGAGGATTATGTGTCATCAGTCAGGGTCTGTCCTGAGCTCAGTGGCTCTATAGGGTGGCTGCCTTCCAAGGGGTGACTGAGGGATTCAGATTGCTTACATTTCATCATCATACCATCTGGACTACATGGGATGCAGATCACAGCAACAGGAGGAGAATGTGCTGGAGGGTCATACAATAATGTTGGCCTCGAAAAGACACTCACCACCCGCATTCATCCACATGATCTGGTTTCATATCCCTGACTCTAAAAGATCTGGATAGTGAAGAGAGCACACACAGGTTCAGCGGACAGTAAATACCTCTGCACAGAGCGTAGAACATAAACATCAGTTTGACCTTGACACCAAAATGTTTCTTGTCCAAGTGCTCCAGAGAATCCGGTTTTGGACGGCAGAGGAGAAAATTAATCTCAGCATATTTATTGGATCTGCCATAGCTAGTATTATTGTAACCACAATAAGACAGGCATTCTTTATTCTTTACACTGTAGCTAATAGAAAAATAGTTTATTTATAATTTTAAGGTAAAATGCAATATAAAAGTACTTTATGGTATAAAGGAAAATCATAGTTGTCAAGATAGAAGTTAGCAGGGGAGAGGCACAGTAAATAAAAAGAAAGCCATTAATATCTACATCTTACATATTAAGGAATCGAAAATACTGCTTACATTTATTGGAACAAGGAAGAAAAGCTGTAAATCAGCTGCAAAGATGACCAACTAAAAAACCAATGCAGAAAGGATGAGCAATTTGAAGAACTAAGAAGGAATAAAGATGACATGCTGTAGGTTAAAAAATCTTAGTCTTTTTCATAGTGAGGGACAACAGATATTTTTTAACTTAGTTGAAAAAGACAAAACATATTAAGTTACAGAGGAAATCACAAAAATTAAAAAAGGAAACATTTAAAAATCATTTCTACAGCAAGTAAAACTAGAGGGTAGAAGGGTGGGTTTGAAGACTGTGCCAGCTTATGATGAATGTTTCTGTATCATTTAAATGGGACAGGATCACTTACGGGACTTCCGTTATTGCAGATGGGTATCTGAGAGCCCAAGGCTGAAGACAGTGAGAGGTAAGAGCCCATTTGTCTTCATGAGAATACCAGTGATTCAAAGGATCCACAGGATAGTTCTCTGATTCTTAGCCCATCAGCCACTTTCTTATAAGAATAATAGAAAAAAAATTCAAAAATAGGGAGAGTTTCAAGGATTCACCAGGACTGCCAATTTCCTGACACAGAATGCCGGCATAAACTGTCCTTTCTCCATGGTAAAAGGGTAGTGATGTTTCCCTCCTATCTTATGACACGTGAGGGGAGCTTTCAAGAATATAACTCAAAAAGATTGGGTTTATCTGTGTAAAGGGACTGACTTCCTGCCTCTGCCTGGATGCTGGCTGAGCTGCAGAACCATGTAGACTCCAGAAGCTACTATCCTGCCTGAGCAGCTGAGAGAGGATTGAGAATGTATGCTCCGCCCTCAGACTTGGGAAGTTACGGGAGGAAGCTGCTTGTAAATAACTCTGACTAGGAAAAGCCTAAAGATGAGAGGCTGGCTGGAATTGCCAGGACACCAGGCTAAAGGAAAAGTCAGGAGAGAGATATACCTCTCTTCCAGAACTTCATCAGTTCCACTGTGGCCTCAGTGGACACCAGAGTAGGAAGCCAGACTGAGCCATCTAGAAAGGACCCAGTAAAAAGGGCTCCCTGATGCGGTGAGGCAACCCCAGAGGAAACGTTTTTGTGATTTGTGCCATAGGAGGAGGAATTGAGGGGAAGTCACAATAGAGTAGTTTGTCTGCTTCAGCGAATGGTGTAATTATTTGTCTACTCACCTGGCAAGTCTCTGCGGAGTCACGATCACCCTGTAAGAGGAGGAGCAGCATTTGAGTGTGTGTTTCCAGAGCACTGCTCCAGACTAGAGCATCATCTGTCAAATGAGACCTCACTCTTTTCTTTTTATCTCTCTCCCCATCTTGTCCCTCGGGGAACCAGGAGCAGCTTGGAGAGCAGGCGGATGGGACTGAAGGCACAAGGCAAAAGGACAGGTCGTGTGATGTTCATTATCACCACAGATGAAGGAGCCCTGGTCAGTCCAGGGCAGAGAGACGGGCATGAAGATTTAACTGAGATGTGAGATAAACATTTGTTTAGATTGGACTGGGTCTCTTCACGCTTCAGGAGGACCTAGAATTCTTTGATGCGACACAGCTTCCTTGTCAGCCTTAATTGGTGATGGCGAAGAGGGAAACTAACATAAACCGTGGATGTGATAGGGTGTCATGCCCATTTCACATCAGGTAAGCCTCCTTAGGATTTCATTTTTCCTTTGAAGATGGAACAGCTTCTACAATTATAACTTTGAAGGTCTGAGAACTTGCATTTTGAGTCTCTATTCAGTTGTTTCCTTTCTTTTAAATGTTATTTTTGAGCCTTTTGATTTCAAAGATATTATGCATTCTCTAGATGTTTTGAGGCAGACTTTGTATTTTACATTACTCATAGCATCCCAATTTGTTGTTCATTTTTTATTTTTATTATTCCTTTAATTAGCCAACTTCCCAGTTTTATCTGTTATCAGAAGAGGAAGAAGAGCACTGTCAGTGTTGTGTGCACACGCATGTGTGTTTGTGCCTAACTTTGAAAATAGTTCATATTTTGGAAGAGTTTTAGAGGATACTAAATTCAGTCAGCAACACTCTGCTAATCATTATTTCAACACAAACCTTTAGTTATAACTGTTGTATCTTTAATTGATTGCTACAACTTACCAGAGGAGGTATGTTTTCAGATCTATTTTTATCCATCCCTTCAACAAACATCTATCAGGTACACAGAATACCAGGCAAACCAAAGAGATATATTTATTGCCCTCAGATAGGTAACAGTCTAGGGGAGCTAACGTTAGCAAATAAGTACACAAATACTAGCCATTACAAACATATTTTTTTAAAAAACTATGAAGGAAAGGCTCCATGTATCCTAAAGAATAGATATTAGCACTGAGACCTTAGGCACGCATAAGATCCAGGAGGAGAGAGGTGAAGGTATCAGAGGCATTTCATGAATTTGTTCTTTCTCTCTGCAGATAGCCTGAGATCAAAAGATGGATTTCATATTAGAGGAACAGAGAGATTAGATTTCATAACTCTCCACCAAAATTAAAATTTGCCAACTTGCTTCCCAACATTTCCATAACTTATGAACGCCTTTGTGTTTCTAGTCGTAATAAACAATATTCAGAGAGATTATTTCTGCTTTAGAAAGAATATTTCTATGATTTCAACTGAGCTTGATTATTCTGGACAAGGAAACTCAAAGAAATGAACACATCATGTTGAAGGCAGGACCCATGTCTACATCAGAAAATGTGTGGCAGGAGTCATCTTTGGTCCTGACGATATAGACAATGTCCATTTTTAACAAACACACATTGATGCCTCAGAATAATCCAGATGAAAGTAGACAAAATGTGACTGCTTTTTCTCCTTAGTATATTTACTCTCTATTCGGTTTAATTTGCTGGCAAAAGAGAGATTGCAAATATGCCTTGTTCACAACACTGTGATAATCCATGCTAAGGAGTGTTACTAAAAATCAAATCAAAATCAACAGATAGAAAGAACAAAGGGTAAAACATACTAATAGGTCTTTAACTAAAATACTTGAACTAAGTACAATAAAGAGTATTTATGTTTAAGAGTATTTAGAATTAAGAAACTTGAATTCAAAAATATTGGTCTTGGCAGGCAATATTAGTGATCCAATTACCTATGGTCCTGGAAGCCTCCTCCACTATTTACAAGCCTTGACCAAGTAGCTATTAGTAAACACCTTCTGCCCTCTATATTGCACTTGAAATTTTGTTTGAACACATTTATAAAAACCTTAATGGACTTCCTATTGAATTTATCCAGATAAGGAATGAAGGGATATTCGGTAAGCTTGAAAGAAACAGATTCTCTATTTCTCTCAATCCCTTAGAAAGTTTAGGAAAAGAAGTAGCATGTCAAGATACTGACTGGCGCTGCTCGTTTTATCTTTGTTCTTTTGAAATTGTTCAGTGGTTCCTGATGAGGTGGGATTTTTTTCCTCTTGTCTGAATGAATTTTTAGTAATTTATCATATATCTTTGCCAACGGTAATCATAGAGGATACCTTATTGGGTAAAACAAAATTTGGGTTTATCTGTAAAACTTAAATTTACTATGTTGACTTCACCCATGAGCATTTTGTATATTTTCATCTGCATCTCAGTAAAGAAAAGTTTACCTCACTATATAAAAGGCATAAGCAGAAAAAACACACAAATGTCCCAAGCTATAGTCATTTCAATCACAGTTTATGAAAAATTCAGAAAGCAGAGCTGCCAAATATCATCTTTTGAGTTATAGAAACACAAACTACAGACATTTCCAAAATCTCCACTCTGGTTTGAATTGATTTAAAGTTTATAGTGGGAAAAAATCTCCTGCAATAATATATAGACTCTACATAAAGAATCTAAGAAAATAGCATAAGTTCTATGTTTTGCTTTTGGTCTGCTTTTGAGCATACTCTGCCAAATTTTATCGGTAATGGTCAATGATGCTCATAAATACTAAAAATATCATTTGTGGTCTTCACCATATCTGGCATACAAGAGGGATATTTCTGACTACTCTTACAAATGCATGTGCACATTCTGTGGTCAATAGTCTTGTTATTGCAAATTTCAGCCAGCTTAAGGGATTGAAAATTTCAGACCCCAATCTGTCCTTGGATGGATTGAACCTCCTGACTCTCCACATTCTATTTTGTGCTTTAATATCAGTCTGTGTTCTTCACTAAACAGGCTGAGGATTCAGATCTTATTAAATTTGTAGAAGAAAAGAGAAGGAGGAAGAGGAAGAGGAGGAGGAGAGAAATAGAAAAGAGGGAGGAGAAATCTCAGGAATGGTGGCATAGAGTCAGTGGGGGATATCAAGTGTTGCTTAATGTTGTTTGAGCAGAAAATAGTTGCACAGAGTAACTAACAAATACAAAACAGTCACAACAAAGTAAAAATTCTTTGGCTCAACTTCTCTTGGTACTAGGAACTTCTTCCTGCCTTCAAGAATAGAGTTAGACCTGAGGTCAGTAAAGACTATAAACCACCATGATGGCATAAGTAGGACTATTCATATATGTATTTTTCTGTATGTATATTATGTTTCACTAAGTAGTTAAAAAAGAAAACTCTGTGCAACATATTCTATATTATATTTTGTAATATTATTACCTAATAGCATATTTACTAATCCTCTCAATAATGCCAAATATACATCGATTCTATAAATAAATGTGTTTAAGGTGACTAAGAGAATTCATCCACTTCTATTCTTACTGCCTAAACTCTTCATCCACTTTTCTGTGACTTGTTTGTCTTCATCAACTTGTTTGGTGGCTGCAAATCTAAGTTTCAGATTTGATTTGATTCATGTAATCAGGATCCAGCATAGTTAGGTAACTCCATTCGGCATTTTAAAAGTTGTGTCAATTTTTAAATCATCACATAAGGACCTTTATCCCACTCAATTTCAAATCTTCTCTCCTAGCCTACATTGTCTCATTAGCAACCTCCACGACTTGAGATGTCGCTGAGTTTCAAGTGTTCAAATAAAATTACAAGGAAGGATGAACTGCTTTCTCGTGATGGTAAGATGATAAATGATACAATGAGAATATGCTCAAACAGATATAAGTGAAAAGATATAAGCAGTAGGGGGCCTGGCCCTGTGGCACAGCAGTTAAGTTCACACGTTCTGCTTTAGTGGCCCGGGGTTCACTGGTTTGGATCCAGGGTGTGGACCTATGCACTGCTTTTCAAGCCATGCTGTGGTAGGCATCCCACATATAAAGTAGAGGAAGACGGGTGTGGATGTTAGCTCAGGGCCAGTCTTCCTCAGCAAAACAGAGGAGGATTGGCAGCAGATGTTAGCTCAGGGCTAATCTTCCTAAAAAAAAAAAAAACAACAATAGAAGTGTTAGGGGCCTGCCCCATGACCTAGGGGTTAAGTTCAGTGCTCTCTGCTTCAGCAGCCCATGGTTTGCAGGTTTGGATCTTGGGCGCAGACATATACCACTCATCAGTCATGCTGCGGTGGGGTACCATATACAAAATAGGAGAAGACTGGCACAGATGTTAGCTCAGGGAGAATCTTCCTCAAGCAAAAAGAGGAAGATTGGCAATAGATGTTAGCTCAGGGAGAATCTTCCTCAGGAAAAAAAAAAAGTGTTAAACAAAATAAAGCAGAATTTATTATTTCAGACAAATTTTTAACATATATACAGAAATCAAAATTTTATATATCTCAATTGTAAGGAACAGTTTCAAAATTTGGCAAAACAAGTTTAGGCTTTTAAAAAACAGATGTAAATATATTTCATTTTTAAAAATCCAAACAAGGGGCCAGCCTGGTGGTGTAGCAGTTAAGTTCACATACTCTGCTTCAATGGCCCAGGGTTCGCTTGTTCGGATCCTGGGTGCGAACCTACGCACCGCTTATCAAGACATGCTGTGGCAGATATCCCACATATAAAGTAGAGCAAGATAGTGCAGGGGAGGAAGACATTTCCTCTACCCAGTCTGGGCCCTTCTGACCAGAAAATGAATTAAATTCACATGAGACAGAATAACAGGAGAAAAATAAACAAAGCTTTATAACATGTATACATGGGAGAGGCTGAGGCAAACTGAGCAACTCGCCAAAATGGCAGAAGCCCTCACTTTAAATACCATCTTCAGCTAAACACAAAGGATGATGTTGTGGGTGGGGGGAGTCGGTTATGAGAGGTCACCAGAAAAGCACAGTAAACAAGAGTAAGGTTATATGCAGATTCAAGTCCTTGCCTTCTGCATTGATAAGAGTTTCTAAAGATAAGATCATACCCCCTCCATCCTGGCACAGAGAGGGAGACACGTTTACAGATGGAGATTTCCTTTACAAATGTAAATGTCTCTTACAAAGGATAAGTAAATTCTACTTTTCAGTGTTTCTTTCCTGTCTACAGTTTTTAAAAGTAACCAGCCCAAAATAATCCTCATACAAAAGAGACATATCTTGGGGTTGCCAATTCCAGCCCCCCATAGTGGTCACGGAAATTAGCTCAGGGCCGGTCTTCCTCAGCAAAAAGAGGAGGATTGGTGGTGGATGTTAGCTCAGGGCTAACCTTCCTCAAAAAAAAAAAAAAATCCAAACAAAAGGATTTATAATTTTTAGTGAGTATGCAAGAAAAGACTAACTTGACTGGTTATCAAAGAAATGAAATTAAACTGTTTCATTGCAAGGGTATCACATTAAAAAAATGCTGCACGAGTATTTCAATATTGTGGTAAAATGGTACACTGTATGTTTGTAGAGGCAGTGTTAACCTGGCACAATAATTTTGGGAAGCAACTTTTGATTTGTATATACATAATTTTTTTTCAATTAGTTATAGATGCACAACAAGTTGCTACTTTTTATAACAAGTTGTGGCAAGATATTTTGAGCTATGGAGTGCCTCTATGTCTTGACCCAGTAATTTCACTGTCATTATTTACTATTAGGAAATCATAAAATAAGCAGAAAAGCTAAATAAGTGAATCTATTCATAACAGTATGATTTATAATACTGAAAATTTGGAACACAAAGATATGATAAAATGTATTTTTACATGAATTCAGTAAAACTATTCTAAAGGCTGCAGAATAAGGAAAATTCTAATGCTATATTAAGTATAGTCTTTAGAATAAAATGACATTATCATTATCATAACTATAGAAATATGCATAAACCCAGGTAAGAAAGGTGAAAATATTTATTTTAGGTTCTCGTTTTCCCTTTTTTCTGTAATATTATATTGCAAATATCAGAGATAAAATTTATTGAGTTTATTTTACCAAGATCTATATTTATGTTATTTTATTGATGCTCAACTCAGGATGCATATTAACATTATGATTGACAGCAGCTTTTTTCTTCCTTTCCTAATGGCATATACAATAAAGGTGCATTTTCAATAGATAGGAATTTAGATGAGATGACCTATTGCCTGTGGTTTGGCTGTTATTTTCTGACAAGAAGTGAGCCTCAGAGAGATTTACTACTTTACTCAAGATCACATTGCCAGTTATCTGGCTGAAGCGACATGTGGATCAAGTCATATTTAATTTCAAAGCCTTTTCTTTTTCCACCAAGAGGAAATGCGAAATAAATAAATATGTGTAGTAGATACCACAGACTTTTCTATAGACAAGACACACAGGACCTGCCAATATGTTTCTCTGTCTGTAACCTTTTATCTTCCTCTCAAACAAGTTTTTCTCTCAACACACATACACACACACACACACAAACACACAGACACTCCGTGTACTTTTGTGTATGTTTTTGTAGGTATTTTAAAAGCAAACCAGGAGAGAATATGGCAGTGGCTGCCAGCCACACTTTTTTACGTGGGGTGATTCTAATTTATTCACTTCAAATCACACATGCTCATACTTCTGCATTTCTACTCATAAGTCTTTTGATACTCCAGTTACGATGTTATTTTAAAAGATTACAACTTCTTAACCAATGTAGTATCTTCTTAAATATCGACTTTCCTCTCTGTATTTGCTCTCCACAGCAACTTTGGTTTATCTTTATTAAGGCACTTAACTAATTTGAGTTGTAATGATCATTCTGTCTACCTGATTTTTTATTTGGAAAAGAGAAAAATATTTACTCATCGCCAAAATGTCATGGCACAGAAATGCTGCTCAATAAATGCATATAAAATAAAACAATAAATAGATATCAAGCTCCCTAAAATAGGACTGCCTTATGGTTAATTTCAGTATGGTGTTATAGCCTGAAATATAAACACAAATGCAAAAAGTCCTGAAATTTATGTCTTTGATGAAGTCTGTTGAAGAGAAGGAAGAAAGAGATAATACAGCACAGCACACAGCAAACTTTCTGAAAACAATATTTTCTGTTTTTCTCTGATTTATCACATAGCATAACTGTTGATACCAATCTTTCTTTTCTTGGTTAAACTAACACTTGCTAGATTTTTCTCTCAACCTTAGTCTTTCTTATTCTTTGCTCATTTTGCATGTGTTGAGTCCAATGCTTTTTAAAATGTGAATTAATCTAGTCTTCTCTCTTCATAATTTTACCAGTAACCTTCACCCATTACCATGAACTGCACATCAAAAGTTTAGTATCCAACAGGCAAGTAAAAAGCAGAAACACTCTTAGAAAGATCTTGGTGTGAAAAACTCTAAATATGCTAGCAAGGTTTCATTTTGTCTAAGTCACAGAATGAAGGCAGCATAAATAAATAAATTTTGCTATACACTTTTACCTTTCAATACCCAGCCCCACTTTTAGGATATCTTATGAGCTCATGGAAAACCCTGGAGTATCTTCCTTTTCTCCAGCAGGGCGCCCAGTGAGGAGGAATAGTTTGTTGATTCTATTTGTCTATAGGGTTCTTTATGAAGGTGGGAACTTGACTAGTTTTAGAACTGACTTGGTTTCCATAAAATTATGTTTTAGAGACACAAAAACAAGGCAGTTTGTTCCTTGAAGAGCTGTACTATTTTTAATGCAGGAAACCAGATTTACATACTATTTCTGATATTAAAACCCTGGAGACATGTTTCTCCCTACAGTGGATTTGGATTAGACTGCTGGTTTCCCCAACATAAATTTCAGTTAATTGTGGCAAATTCAAACATCTAGCCTTCCCTCTCAAGTTCATGGTTACTTTATTTGGGGCCTGGAGTTAGATCACAACGTGTGATCAGATTAGGAGTTTTCACTGTGTATTGGGCATCTGGTTCTCCTTGCCTCCTGGCTGTCAGCACTGCCTTTCTCTGCTCTTCCTTCCGCAAGATCTCAGATTGGAGCACAAAAGGACCCACTGACTTCTGCAAGGAGGATGCTACATAAACGGTAAAGGGCCCTGGAGACTTCTTACGAGAGGCAGGGAGCTCACCCTCACATCTGAGCACTTAGTAAGAACTAAGGAAATACACCAGCCTAAGATCTTAGGGCCCTTTGGTGTATTAAACTCTGTTAGCTTAATGGGACTTCATTCCCCCAAATTCTGTTGACTGAGTGATTCTGGTTGAGAGTGGACCACAAGAGAAATGTGTGTGAGGTTTGGAAGGAGGAGTTAGCAGTCATGATGCTGTGAAGGTGGGTGGGCACAGGATGCCACCGAACTTCACAGATGCTGTCTCCAACGTGCCAGCTGCCTGGTTGGCGCAGTTGGGCAGTTGCAGGATGTGCAGCCATGCCAGGTTGCACCCGCTCACCTCCTTCATTTTCTCTGAATCCTGAATGACGTGCACATTCAGCCGTGTGACCAGGGTCAGCCGCGTTTTCTATAGGTCTCCTCTTCCATTGACATTGGAGGCACTAAGAAACAAACGAGAGTTTCAGTTTGTCCTTGCAGCTTCCAGGGTGTCCTTGCTCCTCCCAGTTCACGTCCAGCCTTTCTTCCCAACTGCAGCCCTGCTACTTACAGCAACTTCAGAAGCAGCGACCTTCCACAGACTTCTTTGCCCCTCCTGTCTATTGTGCTTGGCCTAATCTCTATACTACATCCCTCCTTCCTTATCACCAATGTTCTGCATTGCTCTGACACTGACCAGCGCACGCCTGTGGGCTAAGAGGAGAGGCAGCAATGCTCAGCACTCTTTATCTTGTATTCTCTCAGAAATTTTTACAACTTTTTAAACACATAACATGACTTTAATAACACGGGATGTTAAGGGAAACAACGGGATTCATATGTGAAGTAAATAGGTACAGAGAGAGCTGATGGCCTGGAGTCAAAGGTTAAGAAGCTCCGCTAATTGACTCGGTAGCTTCAGCTGGCAACACAGAGCGTGTGTGGAAAGGAGAGGCAATAAGTAAATATGAAGACGCGCTCGTAGTGCCTGTAGGTGCTTGTATTAGTTTGCTGTCGATGTCATAACAAGTCACGACAAATTTAGAGCTGTGTTCCTTCTGGAAGCTCCAAGGGGAAGTCATGTCCTTGCCTTTTCAAGCGTCTAGAGGCCACCCACATTCCTTGGCAATATGACCCCCTTCCTTCATCTTAAAAGCCAGAAATGTTGCCTCTTCCTCTGACCTCAGCCAGGAAAAATTCTTCTCCTTGAAGGTCTCATGTAATTAGACTGGCCCATATGGGTGACCCAGGACAATCTTCCCATCCCAAGACCTTCAGACCCAGTCACATCTACAGAATCCTTTTGCCATGTAAATTAATATCCTCTCAGGTTCCAAGGATTAGGACACAGACATCTTTGGGGGGCCGTTATTCTGCCTACCAAAGTGTTAAAAAATTTCACAGAAATTATTTATGATAGGAAAACCCTTGAGAAAAGCTAGACTTTCTATCTGTCATGGAGGATTTATGGTTTAGGTACATTCTGGTTTGAATCCCAACAAAAATATGATCTTAGACATCAAATTGAAAGTTGAAAATTAGCAATAGTTTTTTATTTGGTTTGTTTATGCTTTTTTTTTCAGAATAGAGAAGCATTTATATATTGTTCCCATTTTTTCTTAAAATACCTAGTACAAAACATGCTTCAATTCTTGAGTGAGATCATAAATCAGGGGAGAGGAGGACTCGAGAGACAGAGTAAAGAATATTGCACATATTTCCATGTCAAACCCTGTGTGTACGCCAAAGAAAAGTAGTTAGTATTCCTTTAAAACTTAATCATTTTTTATATATTTCAATTATTTTTACTCTTATAAACCTAGTCAGTGAAAATGTTTTCACTTATTATTCTGAGAGAAATTTTTTTTTTTTTACTTCTGCAGGGTTAGTCATAATAAGACTATTGCATTCATAATCAGAAGTTATTTTTCACAATCTTTCAACAAAAATAGCTCATCACCTTAAAGAGATATACTCATTCTTCTACCATGGAAATGTGAACACTTATATAATTTCAAACTCAACAGTCTTTAGACAATAACTCTTAAAACTAACCTATTTCCCTCTTTAGTAAACAGATAGAGACCATAATTTAATTTCACGGTGAAGAAATGTAGGATAAACATGATTTTAATTTAAATTTTAAAGTAAAAGACGTGCAGACACCTTCTCACTCTCTTTAATAGTAGTCTAGAGTTTGCAATCTTAAAAAATACTGGGTCAGGGCTGGCCCCATGGCCAAGTGGTTAAGTTTGCAGCATCTGCTCTGGCAGCCCGGGATTTCGTCAGTTCAGATCCTGGGTGCCGACTAAGCACCACTCATCAGGCCATGCTGAGGCAGCATCCCACATGGCACAACTAGAAGGCCCCACAACTAGAGTACACAACTATGTTCTGGGGGGCTTTGGGGAGAAGAAGAAGAAAAAAGTGAAGATTGGCAACAGTTGTTAGCTCAGGTGCCAATCTTTAAAAAAAAAGATCCTTGATGAGACTTTAAAAACAACCATAATGAATCAATATATTTTTCACTCAAAACTTCACTGTAAGGCCTATGATTTACACTAACGTTTTACACCAGTCTAAAACAATGTATTTGAGACCTGTAATGTTTCTCCATATATAAATTACCTCATTTATTTTTCGCAAGGTAGGTACTAAGTGGACGTTGTACAGAGGATTACACGGAGGCTCGTTAATGCGTAAACCTGTGCAGACCCTGGACTCCAGTGACTGAATTTACACCTCGTGCCTTTCCTACCACAGCAATTCTCCTAATTTTTCTCAGCAGAAGCTGTGATGAGCTGTTGGTCCCTACTTCCTGCACCTGCTCTGTTCCCTGTGACATCCTTTTCTAATCTGCTAGATGAAAGTCAGATATTTTCTTTCTATTTATAACATGTTACTCCTTGTATCTTCATGTTTTTCCTTATTTACAATTTACTAGTTGGCTATCTCTGGGTCCTGTAGCCATCCATCACAACACACTTTGTAGCAGATTAATTTTTTCTCTTATCTCAATAATCTTAATCAAAATATTTTAAATATTCTTATTTTACTAAAAATGTCTGCCAGGTGGGTTTATATCATGCTACTGGCCTTGAAATCTTGCCGTTCATCAAGATGCCTTCATTACTTTCTTTCTAGGAGATGCACAATGGCTTTATATTACATGGTTAAAAAAGAGATGTGGGTACATTTTACAATATTCAAAATCTATTAGGTTCTTAAAATAATATTTGAACTAAATTATTTTGAACAAATTGTCAAGCACTCAGATTATTTTAAATTTTACACGAATGTAAAATGTAAAGAAAATACATCAATAAGATACATCATGTTAATTTATTTCAATTAACATTGTCACACTGAAACTCTCTTGGTTATAGGGCAAGAAGGGTCCTTCTTGAATTGTCCAAAATTTATTCATTATTCAGGATTGTGATACTATAGTCAGCTTGCCCTCGTTAATATAGGAAGAAAAATTTTCTTTTGACTGCCTTCTCCTTCATTGTTTTATTATATGCTACTATCAACACATCATTTTCCAAAAAGTTAAAAATCTAACTCACATACATAGAATGAACCTGTGTCAAAATGAACATGCCAATCAGATGGCACAGCTACTTCCAAGAGCGTTTTAGCAAAAGAGGTTACATAATACAAAAGTGGGCAACTTATGCCCCATAGGCTAAATTCATCCATGTACTAATTTTTTTTAAATAAAGTTTTATCGGAATATAGTCACATTCTTTGATTATGTGTTTTTTATGGCTGCCTTTAAGCTACAGGGATAGAGTAGTTGAGGCAGAAATGCATCCTGCAAATAGAAAATCTTTATTAGCTGAACCTGTACAAGAAAGGCTTGCTGATCCTGATATAGTGCTTCAGAAAGTCATCTAAAAAAGAAAAGGGCAAAATAATATGATGCTAGGTGACATCCGGAACTGCTCCATGTCCCGTGGGACAAGAAAAGCATAACCTTTGTGGGTACTTTGTTTATTGGATTGCAGTCTACAAGTTAACATCTAACTCCATACCACCTGGGTCCTGATGAAATTGCACCGTGGAATACTCCTGCCTACCCCTGGAGCATTAAATAGTCCTTCCACGTGCTTGCCAAGCATTGCCTCAGTATGTTATCGAAAGGGTAAACTGTATTCTCCTCTTATTTCCAAGTTTGGGATAATTTTTCTTAATACCACTGAAGTCAAAAACCCAATCAATCCAAATTCAATCTTCTGGTTTTTACTCTGTTATCTAATCATATCTGTGTCCTGATTTCATCCTAATTGGTTATGAGGACAATGGCTAAGCCACCTACAAAATATATGAAACATAGTGTCTTAAAAATTTCCATAGAAATGATCCCCATTTATGATTTTATTTCTCCATCCCTAAGGCTATGACATTACTTTTATATCTCTGGCATTTATTTTATTCTACATAATATTATACAGTTATTTGCTACACACGAGTCTGTCTGATTAGACTCTAACATAGTTTCCATGACAGCAGAGTTCACTGCTGTTACCGATTACTGTTTATCAAAGTGGGTGGATCTTTAATGAAAACTGACTTAATATTATAGGATATTTTTAAGTTTTTTAAAAATAACCACACATCATATGAAGCAGTCTGCGATTCCCTAGTCTCAACCTTCAAATATTTTCTAAGTCAGGGTTACATTTACGTGGAAAGCTTTGATACGGTCCCAAGATATTGTTCTCCTATATCAATTGTAAGGGACTTTTGTTGTTTTGTTGCTGCCTACTGAGCTGGAGACAGTCTAAAAGTGTATTTGTTATTGTACCTCCTAAAGCAATAGTAATAATATTTGACCCCCTTTGTACTGCTGAAGCAAATGCTATATTGGCAATTTGCTGTTTTCAACTTGTCGTTTAGCTTTTCTATGACATATATTTATGGATTCAATCATCTATTGTTGCCAATAATATTATTTTGCTGATATATCTGGTCATTGTTTCTACAAACCATGCTAACTTCAACAACACATTTAAGTAAGAAGACATTTGTTTTTGTTAAAACACTTTTTTCATATATCTTTATCGATGTACCCAAATTCTAAACCATCAAAAGATGACCTCAAACACCATTAAATTAAGTAAATATTATATTTAGAATTTTAAGAATCTATGTAAATATATAAGGTTGAGCTTCAAATTTTAGTGTGCATAATAGTGATGTATGAAGCTTTTCATCATACGGATAACAGTAACCCACGCTGAGAGATTTTAAGATCAGAAGTCAGCAGTGTGTCCAGGCATGAGCATTGTACCAAGTACTCAAGGAGGATGTACTGGAGTCTGACCTCAAATTGATAAAAATGCTCTAAAGTATACATTTTTACTGATAGTCTCTTTCAAAAACCTTAGAATAGTGTATAAACTATACTTGTCTCCTTATAACTTGGAGAGTGGTAAATGTTTCCAGTTTTAGTCAATTTAAAATCTTGAATCTCATATACATGTTGATCTGATAAATCTTTGAAATGAATCTTCATAGGAACTTAAATAATTGGTCAAGTCTGTCTTCCGAAAGAAGAAACCCGTGGAGTGGAATCATTTGTTCAGTTCTCTGGGTCAAAGCAGGAGAACAGAAGAGTTCCTCTCTTTTTCCTGTGGCCCTGCTCAGTGTCCGTGGAGGGTGGATATTAGCATCAGGTTCTTTCTAAGATGGAACGTTAGGTCAAACTGGAAGAGAAAGACCAAATGTGCTAAGCAATAAAGGCATATGTGAAATAACAATAGGAAGCAAAATCAAGGCAGTAAGCCAAGTGGCCTTGAAGAAACAGAACAGAGTGAGTTAGAGTAGGTAAAGGGATTGCTTAAACTTTATTAATGTAGAAAATTGTCTAACACAGGAGTTGAGAGGGTCCTGTTTAATCTATTCACACATAGGGCACAGCTATTCAGAGAAGACAGTGATGGTTGGGCAAATTGCTCAAAACAGTTAAACATGGTATATACAGAAAGCCTCTGCTGTCATATATTTCTTCAAAGTATATAACGGAGATAGAAAAATTTGTAATTGTATAGAAGTTTCTATAAAAAAATGTATTTGGAAGCCCCTCGATGGAGGAAAAAGACACATTACATACAATGGTTTAAAAGAGAAAAGAACAGGGGCTGCCCCTGTGGCCGAGTAGTTAAGTTCACATGCTCTGCTTCAGCAGCCCAGGGTTTCACCAGTTGTGATCCTGGGTGCGGACAAGCCACTGCTCATCAGGCCATGCTGAGGCGGTGTCCCACATGCCACAACTAGAAGGACCTACAACTAAAATACACAACTACGTAAGAGGGGGATTTGGGGAGAAGAGGAAGAAAAAAAAAAAAAAAAAGAAGATGGTCCACAGATGTTAGCTCGGGTGCCAATCTTTGAAAAACTAAAAAAAAAAAGAAAAAGAAAGAAAGGAATCACATCAGATTGAATTATGAGGTACTGAAAGAAAAAAAAAGAAACTATCAAATTAGGATTCTATACCCAGAAAAGTATCTTTCAAAAATGATGGCTCTATGATTTTCCAGACAAATAAATGCTGAGGGAATTCATTGCCAGAAGACTTGAACTATAAGAAATATTAAAGTAAGTTCTACCAGCAGAAAACCATTGGCACTCAACAAAACTTGGATCTATACAAAGAAATGAAGAGCATAGAAACTAAAAAAAAAAATAAAATAATCAGGTTTTTCTCCTCATTTTAATTGCTCTAAATGATACTTGACAGACCAAAGAAAAAATAGCAACATTTTGGGATTTACAATTTATGTGAAAGTAAAATGGATGAGTAATCTGAAACGGAAACGTGCTCTTCTACTCACTAGCTGAATGAATCTTGGACACATTACTTAACATTTTCTGCTCTGGTTTTCTTGTCTTTAAAATGGGATTGATTATGGTAGCTTATGTCACAGGATCACTGCCAAAATAAAATGAGCTAACAAATATAAATATCTTAGAGCACACTCAGATGCACAGAAAGCTTAATAAAACAACTGTTATCAATATTATTTAGTATTTTATCACAATGAATAAATGCTAGGTTAAAGTTTCTTGAAGACCGTATTATAAAAACCACAATCCTTAAAGCATCCAAATTTGCCACTGAAACAATGGTTTCACTTTTGTCATAAGTAGTTGGGATTACTTTTTAAAAACAGATTCTGAGTTCCCACTGCCAGTGACTCCGAGGGAAGAGGCCCAGGATAGGGCTCAGTAATGTTTAAAACATGCCTAGCACACTATGATGTAGTCTGTCACCCTTCCGTAAGAAAACACTGCACTTCTAATAGCTCAGGACGATGTCTATTTCCTATGATGTTTTCCCTAATTCCTACCATAATGCTCAGCACAGAACAGGCACTCAAAATTATTCACTTTTTTTTAAACATTTGCTTTAAATATTGATAGAAATGGGGAGAAAGAGGGAGAAACACTAAGATAGAGACACACATGTACAAACAAGATTAAGCTCATGTGGAGATAAAAATCAATATCACGACATCAACTCTATTCGCCTACACACCACCACCAACAATAAAAACAAGTGCTGATGTGAAAAATGAAATTGCTGGGTTCCAATATGATACACTGGCGAGCATAGACTCAAGACTTCAGTGACCCCAAACTAACTGGAGTATATCTGTCAGTAAGACCTCAAATAAAATTCAGAATGTTTTATTGAAATACTGTAGTATATATATTTTCTCTGTAATTTGACCAAAAGTTATTTTTTATTGATTTTTGATTTAATAACAATCTAGGCAAAATATAGAAGATAAGGAAAAGCTGCATATGAAAGCAGTTATATTTTTAGACAGGCTAATATTTAACCCATAAGCACAATATTTAAATTATTATAGTTTCGACCAAACTGGATTACCATAAACCTGTAGAAACGAGTCTCCCAGGCCATGTTAGATCTTTCTCTTTTAAGATTCATCGGCACCTTGACCTTTCTTTCAAAGCATTCACTACGCTTTAAAAATTCCTTAATAGATAAACTGCTAGGGAAATGTTTATAGAACACATAAATATTTCACTCACAACAGTATCTCCAGCTCCAACAGAGAGTTGGTACCTTGTAAACCCCCAATAAATATTTGCTAAATGAATGACTGGTCTTTGTGATCAGAATTTCAGTTTTTAAAAGCAAAGTTGCAGAGCCTGTGTGTGTGGTTAGATTGATTTCAGTGACAGTGACTTTTAGAATGATCCTAGAATTGCTGGGCACTGTTGGCTTCAGACTTGGCTTTAAGGAGACCTTTATTAAAGTTCGGAAACTTAATTTGGATTTAGAAATAAGTTGTAGCCACTGGAGTCTTTTAGAAGGCTTTGATGTGTCTATAAATACGTGAGGGAAATAGTTTTGGCAGCATTATTAGATGAGGACCAGAGGAACGAGGCAAAGGCGTCCTCTGCCTGTTCATCACCACCTTCTGTGAATAAATTCAGTTCCTCCGGCATGAGACAGAATGCAGGCCTAGCCACGGGAATTCTTTAGAGTGACCTGGAAATTTAGGTAATATGGCAAAAATTGAGGGAAACTGGCTCAACCCTCAGTGGAAAGGAGAACCCATCTATCAAGAAGCAGTTGATGAATGGCCAAAGGGGATGTGCGTAAAGAAAGGGGCAAAGCTTTGCTCCTATGTAGGAATGAAGCGGTGACCACTAGATGTGGACATGGTCATGGCTTAAGAACAACAAACTCAGATGTTTATTAAGTTACTAGCTTTCAGATTCATTTACTAATTTGGAAAAACAACCTATCGAGCTCTTAGTGTGTATAAGGAACTGAATTAGTATAAAAGCAAATTGAGTTGGACACTATTTGTGGCATTGCAATTTTGTTGAAAAAGTTATATGTATTTTAAAAAACACCATCCAAGGTAAAAATACATACTATGAGAAAATTGTACATGGGCATGTGGAGATAAGAAGTAATGGAATTATTGGTGCATATCAACCCAGATGCTCCTGAGCAAGCCTCTAGGCTGCGTCTTTTCTGTTTCCTTCTCTCTTGTTGCAGGGGGCTTTGGCAATATCATTCAAGTTACAGCTTCATAAAGAGTTATGGCAGGAATGAACCTCAGAGGCTGCCTACTTCACCCCTTGGTTACAGACTTCTCTAACACTGAGTCAGCACAGAGAGAAGTATCTGCTGGAAATGGCTTACCCACACAGACAGCTCTCATGCAGAGGGGGTGGGAGCATCAAGAGACATGTACACTCTACCACACCCGTTATGGGAAAGAGAATTTCAGAGGGGCGATGGAACTGATCTTGGATGCGATGGAAATTTGGGGGAAGAAAATAATTTTGTATTAGCAATTCTAAATTACTTTTCCACCCCACACGTAAAAGAAGGAGCAATAGGCATTCCCCACATCTAATGATCTAGGTCTCCACGTCGCATCTCTTTTATATTTGGAATTACTTTGCCATAGACAAGAATTTGCAGGAACTTTTCCCTAAATCAGTCCAAGCTCTGCGGCATCAAATACTGATTGACTTGAAATAGTTTATGCAAGTGAATCGATACTGTGCAATTTTTACCTTTGAGTGCTAATAGCTGAAGATGTTTTGCTATTTTGAATTACTATCTATGGCTTTGGTTTTTGCTTTGTTTTGTTCTGTTTTTGATGAGGAAGATTGGCCCTAAGCCAAAATCTGTTGCCAATCTTATTCTTTTTGCTTGAGGAAGATTGTCCCTGAGCTAACACCGTGACAATCTTCCTCTATTTTGTATGTGAGATGCCACCACAGCATGGCTTGATGAGCGGTGTGTATGTCTGCACCTGAGATCCAAAGCTGCGAGCCTCAGGCTGCCGAAGCAGAGCACACAAACTTAACCACTATGCCACTGGGCCAGCCCCTGTCTATCGTTATTTTAATTGCTTTTAATTGAATTAGATTCTGAGACATATGCCATCTTTTATTGTAATATCATATTGGATGTTTTGAATTTAAGAATGGGTGATTATTTTAACCTTCACTCCTCCATCTAGTCACCAGGAAGCGGGTCATCTTATTATCTACAGAATAACTCTGTGTTCTTGGTCACGGTCACATTTTCAGGGAATCCCTCCATGCGTTTTTGTCTATGTAAACTGAACACTTGAATTCCCATGTCGGCAACACATACCTCGTAAGATACCAGAGCAAAACCTGGGAAAGACGAGAACAAGCAAGTTCTTGAAATTACTTTCTGGGATTCATATTCTGCCTTTTTTGGGGCATGCAGCAGGGAAAATAACAATTCTTTACTTGTTATTTGTTCAACTCAACACCATCCAGGAGTATGGGGAGTCAGCAGTTTAAAAGGTGCCCTTTTCTTCTAGAAGCATCTGAGGTATAACTAGTTAGCTAACTTCCACAACAATATAAAACAAAGCAGGACACAAGCGGAAAACACAGTGTGTGGAGCTGGCGTCTTCTTTTGGATCCCTCTTCTCTGCATTCTCACGCATACAACCACAGTTAAAATATTTTTCAACTTCTACCTAAACCCTTCTGAAATATTCTTCAAACTTCTTTCTTCTTATATTTTCTATCTTTGTCCATCTCCTGGGGACCACAAATTCCTTGAGATTAGGATTTGTGGTTTATTCATATTTATGTCCCCAAGTATATAGCTTGGTGCCTGACATCTGGATAACAATTAATTTGTGCTGGTGAAAAAATATATGAATTTACACTGCATGTTGCAGGCATTAGTCTCTCAGCGCCACCTGACCAGTGTATCATGCACCCCTTGTCTGCTCCTTTGCTCTGACCCTCATAGGCTCCAACCACACCTCAAATACCCAGTCTCTCTCTTCCTTGCTCACTCTCAGCAGTTACGAAGCTTCCCACTTAAAAGAAATAAAATCAACTAAATGAAAACTTCTTCAACTTTCTCCCACTCTGTGTATCTACGGAGACAAATGTGTTTGAACGCCATTAAAACAATGTATTTCTTCCTGTCCAAGGTTACTCCCTCACTATGTGTTTTTTTATTGACACACAAACATTGCATAAGTTTGAGGTATTTTGGTCTTTAAGCATCTTCATTTTATACTCCAGAAGTTTAGCTTTTGTGGTATTTTCCAGGTAGTAATACACCTTAAAAGCATAGATTTGAGTAAATCCTGCTAGAAACACACTATAAAGAGGGGTTCTCCAGAAATAAATACCAATAAGGTTTTTAAATTATGTGTTGGCCAGCAGGTTTGTCATTGACTTCTTTTAAGAAGATTCAACATGACTTGCCTTTTTACTCGGTCACCCCTCTAAAGGAGATAATGAATAGCAGGCCTGCTGATAAATCTTTATTTACAACAATGTAAGCCGTGTTTATAAAAATAAGAGTACAATTATTGGCTGTACAAATATAAATCGGAAAGTGAAGCTGATCCTAGTGATAAACCTGAAAGTCAGGCACACAGTCGGGGTTTCCTCAGGGCTGATCAATGTAAATATATGCAGCCATAACTTTTTCTGTCTAACTTTAACCAACATTTGTTTTTGCAAAACAAGAATCCTCCCAGCAATCTGGACAAAGTTCAATACAAATTGGACCTTTTCGGTTTAGAGGTTTTACCTCTAATAAGCTATTGAATAAAGACCAAAGCATTTCAAACAGCCCAAAACCAAACAGGAGGAAGCACGATCGTCTGTGCCTGTCTAGTGTCCAATTTAGAATGAAGGATTGTTTTGGATCATGTAGATATAGACTCAACCATGAAAATAGCAGTTTTGCTCAATTGCCCTGAGAAAATGAAGAAATCCCTTGAAAAAATAAAAGATTAAGCTAGAGTGCTAGGAGCAAATTGTTAATAATTGTTATGGGACTTGATTGGCTCATAAATGCTTCACTCTATCATATTAACCACTTCCATCTGAGGAAGGTACAGGTCCCATAAAATAGTTTCCACTTGCTGACTGAAGCTCGTAAAGAACCAGGCTGGGAGGGCAGAACTGGCTTGGAAAGAAAAATGAAGCTGACTGTATGTGCGTTCTCTAGGAAGAAGCAGCAGAAGACAAAACAGGAGGAGGAGAGAGACAGTCATAGTTGTACTGGCTCTTGAATGGTGGCAGAGAGGCAAGAATTAGTAAATAAAACCTATAGTTTTATGGGTTTTGTTTTTTTTTTCTTGGTGGCCCTGAACAGACACCTGTTGACGATCTCCTCTTTGTGCTTGAAGGATATTGTCGCTGAGCTAACATCTGTGCCAATCTTCCGCTATTTTATGTGAAGTGCCTCCACGGTGTGGCTTGACGAGTGGTGCTAGGTCCACTCCCAGGACCCGAACCTGTGAACCTTGGGCCGCTGAAGCAGAGTGCATGAACTTAACCACTACACCACGAGCCCGGCCCCTTGAGAAATTTTATGGTAAAATTTAAAGCAACATTATTGATAATTGGGATCAAGTTTATGAAGATATTACCTTCTGTTTTCTTCTATTACAACTATGAAATAAAAAACAAAAGGCATTTCTGAATACACAGTGGCACTGGCTCTGGCTTGCTGGGGTCATAGTCATAAGTGTGGGTCCTTATCGTAGTGTAAGATACTTAGTGTCCCCGCACACTGCCTGCTCTATCGCTTACCTGCTGGGTGGGTGACCTTGCGCTCGTTCTGGATTCACTCTAACCCTCAGTTTCCTCAACTCCATAGAGGGACAAGAATAATTCTTATATCTCAGAGTTGCTTTTAAATGAAATACTTCTAAAAGTTTCTGACATACAGAAAGCACAAAATAAGTGATACTTAATATTATTGCTACTCAATTTTATCATCTAAGACATCATTAACTATAAGATGTATTCCAGTATTACAAATGATAAAGTATGAAAAAATATATGCTTTTTGATGAATATGAAAAGAATCACAAAATAAATTGGAAATAAAAATATGGCTCTAGGTCAAACAGATTGGCCTAAAATTTTGCAAAACTTATAGGTATTAGTAAGCAGGAAATATATACTTCTGTACCTGCACAATTAAAATATTTTAATACTTTTTTCATTTTATTTTTAATATGTTTTTCCAAGTTGTTGGATCAAAGCCTATAAAATAAATGCTTCTTGTAATCTAAAACAACTTTAAGTTAGAAATGATTATTTATGCTACTTAGATGGAAAGAGGAAATGGTTTATATTTGTTTGAAATGTATAGAAATATGCATGTCAAAAAACAAGTGTAATAGAAACAAGACAAAAATGGAAGTTTTCATTAAAGACCCTAAATAGTTACACCACTTATAAAAGAGCGGAGCTAGAAAAGATTAAGAAAGGGAACATAATTAACATTTCCATTTGTTAGAATTTATGACTGCTTGTAAGATATTCCAAATTACGAACACCTTTTAACAAAATGAATGAAAGAGATAGAGTGTTGTATAAAAATGATGACAGCACTATTACACATGTAACCGACTTTTCTCAGTCTGTCACTTGGGGATACATGTTTCACTCATAATGAGTCTAAATGTCCCTGTGCCTGGATCAGCAGAGGAGAGCCAGACATCTTTACTCACCCCTAAAAGCATCCTTGATTATTCTTGCCCAGCAGAAGAGGCCATACACTCTGTCTCTTGGCCAAATACTGTGTTCTCAAAAACCAGTCAAAATTACACCATTCAGGGGGCTGGCCCGGTGGCATGGTGGTTAAGTTCACGCACTTTGCGTAGGCAGCCCAGGGTTTGCAGGTTCGGATCTGGGTTCAGCCCTAGCACAGCTTGTCATCCCACATTGCGGCAGCATGCCACGTAAAATAGAGGAAGACTGGCATAGATGTTAGCTCAGCAACAATCTTTCTCAAGCAAAAAGAAGAGGATTGGCAATAGGTATTAACTCAGGGCCAATCTTCCTCACCAAAAAAAATCGCTCAGCAGTTTGGTGAAAGGCTCTTTCTTGAGCCACTGGAATCTGCAGTAGCTGTCTCATGATGGGCTGCAGAATCCAGTAAGTACTGTGGTTCCACATTTACTTCAATAACTGTTTCTGTACTTTTTTCTTTGTAACAGAGGGAAGATGTTATTTTCCTCAGAATTATGTTCAACTAGGCTATTTGAGAGCAAAACAGTACATGGGGCTCCATGTGTGTCAGGTTTTAGTGACCAGTTCTTCAAGGTCATAAGCCTGTATCCATGTTCTCCAAGTCACCCAAGGGGCCCAGGCATGCAGTTAGGAGGGATTTGAACATCACCTGTCTGCTTCACCTAGAACCAGCTAGTCCTTAGAACAGCCCAAAAGCCCAGGGTGGATCAGCTGATTGCAAGGTAATTTATGTTCTTTCAATTGTGCTGAGAACCTTGCCTTTTCTTTCACTGGTCTCAGTCAGGCCAACTCAGGTCGTGAGCATCCTTCTGATATTTGGTGCTCTCCTCCTCCCCAGTGCTCCAATCGTGGATCTGAACATTCCTGAGTCTTATCGTCTGAATGCTCCATGCTTGGGGAAACAAGACCCCTACAAAGAACCATGATGGATGTGATTGGTTTCCTCAAGCAAAGTTGACTGGGGTACCACTGCCATCCCAGTATTCTCTCTGCTTTGGGGTCTGCAATTTTTTGTGACCTGAAATGGTCTATGTTATCAACTAAATTCCAGGATCCAAAATATTTTTTAAAAAACTCAAGAAACATTCTGTCCCCTAAGGCCTTTCTATTTATGTGTTCCCTCAGTCTATAAACTGTACAGACAGCTTGGGTACAGGAACACCTTCTGGACAGACCCTCATTTTATCACCATCTGTATCCAAAAGTCTTTCCTCATGTAATCTGGAGACCAACTGATACAAACTAATATGTTTTCTGTCCTGTTATGAATTTTGATCCTTAACTCTAGTGTCCAAGAAGGCAGCAGATAAGAAACACTATGGTCAGACCTCAGGAGATCATGTCACGTCATCTCTAAATGTAGATGTGCGCTGGAAGAGAAGAGCTGACTCCTCAAAGCACCATTTTTGAAAAGTCTGTTATGCTTGAAATACAGTTTTTGACATGAAATGAGTAACACAGATTTGCTGCTCTTCTGATCATTCTGTTCACATTCAGCTTCACCCATTTCCTTTCTCAAAAGATTGGTATTCAGTGGTCTCTATAATGATCCTAGTCTTGTCCCACTGTGTTTAATTGTGTGTGGCTGGCACTATAAATCTACTCCCATGGCATAGGCTAAGGTTTTCTTTAATAAATCACGTGACCACCTTTTAGAGTTTTGAAGGAGGTTCTGAGGTACAAATGAGCGTTGCCTCTCGCTGTTTCCATGTGCACGGGGTGACATACATGTTCCTTCTTTATTCTGCTGTTGCCCTACTCCTTTTCCCCTCCTTCCTCCCCTGCTCATGCACGTTAGCAGTACCCTATGACTTAAAACATTACGGGTTGCACCCTCACACCTCATGGATATAAAATTTTCCATCTTGTTTTTTGGCAACAATCCTCTTTTTCCATTTTGTTATATGCCCGCATTGCCACTATTTTCATGGTTGGTAGTGACTGCCTCTGCTGGCGTTATTTAGCTGTCAAACCTTTTCCCTTTATTCCACTGACTTCTTCCAGTTTTTTTTTATTAGATCTTCCATCCCTAGTTGCTTCTCCTGCACATTATACTTTCCACAAAAGGGTTATCTCTTGTACAAATTAAATCACAGTATTTGTGTTTATCTATGAAGCATTTCCTACTTTATACCTTCTCATATGTGATATTTGGGCTTCTAGCTTATTGGCTCTTTTTAATTGTTTCATTCTTTGTTTGCTGAAAACTTTGCTCAAAAATTTTTAATTAGAAAGATCTTTGTGTTTTGGGTTTTATTTTTTTATATTAAATTCTGTAGCTGGTACCATACTGGAAATCGAAGTTTCCCAGAAGACTAGTCTCTAAATTAGAGATACTTCTTAAAAGAGCTTCAAGTATAACAAAAATAGATGCATTTTCAGCATGATATAATCCATATTCATTTTCTGACTTGAGTATTCTTTTTTCTTTGATTAAATTGAGACAGGAGGTAACGTTAATCACTGCTCATTATCTTATATTCATCATGTATTATTTTACTGAAATTCTTGTAGAATGTCATGATTAGAACTATTTCAGGTTTTTTGTTCACACTTCAATGCATGATATCCATTATTGCTCAAGGAAATATTTAATCTAAGAACAGTATTACTCAATGAATAGATGAATGAGTCATAATTTTGTTCATCATAATTCATTTGAGCATACTTAGATGTAGGAAAATAAATGTGTGCAGAGTAAAAGAATTACTTTGACGGAATATGCAATTTAAACATGAAAGTTCAAATCATCAAAGAATATCTAGAGAGAAAATCACTGTGTAAAGTATTGATTTTTTAATCCACCATTTGAGTAGTTACATAAATGATGGACTTTAGGGTGTATCAGTTAAATAAATAAAATAAAGAATCCAAAGTAATTAACAAGCTCCCTATTTGTATTTCCAAATATTATTTCAGAAAAATAAAATAGGGTAAGTATTAGTTTTCCAAAAATCTTAGTTTTCCAAGCAATAAGATATTAGGAATTAACAGTAGAATTGTCATTGAAATATACATAATTCAATAAGAGAGTGGAAGAGCCTGGATTATGATAATTACTTGTGAGGCGAGAATAAAATTATGGAGCATCTTTGCCATGTAATAACTGAGCAGCTTCCTTTCAATATAAAAATTCCTGTTCACTTCTTTCTCCACTTGTGTTTGCAAACAGGTTAAGATAACACAGACCTCATGATGTAGACAAGGAAGCCTGAGGAGACACCTAAAGAGGAATGGAAGAAACGACCTCTCAAGTTTGAGGAATCTGCTGATTCCAAATCGACGTCCCATTGGCAGAAGAAGACTTAGGAGGATGATCAATAGGAAAATAAACTAACATTTGATTACAATCCAGTGAGTTGTTAAATATATTTTCTTCACTCAAAATATTGAAAATTCTCATTTGGTAAAAAAAAAAAAAAGGACTTTAGAGAGATACAACGTAATTTTCACCTTTTACTAGGAAATAGCTTCTGCCATCACTATGAGTACAAAGGTATTTTGTTAAGTAGAAGTCTAATAAAACTTTGTGAATAAGTCAAATGGATTAAAAACATATCTGATGCATTAACAACTATGTCTACCAAGCAAGAAATACATGAAAGAGAAGGCTTTCCAGAAAGGCATTTTACATGTTTGCTAATTAAAGAACATCAGGGAAAAGGGATGCAATTTCCTTAAGCAAGTGACTCTTGTAATGAATGGCAGACTCTATTCTTGAGTCTAGGAACTAGAACTGCAAGCCAGACAGAAAACAAATGAAGCAACAAATGCGTAATTTTACAGCAGCATGGGATATCCATGGACTCGTAGCTGCAGGACATATTATGTAAGAAATACATTTTTATATAGCTAGTGGAACGACAAGGTGAATAGTGGAATTGGACACAGATGAGTAATGATCTCAAAATACCACAGAGCATTTTGTTGTAATTAGTTATGCAAGTTCAGCAATTGGCTAGGCCTAGGAGCATTAAGAAGATAGATAGCGAACACGCTGATCTATCCTAAAGGACAAACACGTCTGGCATTCATGATGCTCTGACACAACACGTGTGTTGCTAAGGACTTACAGAGAAGGGAATTCATGGGGGGTTGAGGCTTGATTGCGCCATTAGTCTTGATATTTTAATATTTAATTTAAATTGATAGCCAAATGTCACAACATCAGTGTAGCCCGTGTGCAAGGATAGAAAATGCGCTTGCTTTAAACTGCAATAGCAGTGTGTATTACGCAATCTCTAACAGAGGAAGAAACAGTCAAATTCTCTGCTTCTCTGGGAAAATTAAATGCAAGATAACATTTATCTTGCAAAACCTCTTGATGTGTGGAAAGGAATTTAAGTTGCTCATTAGTCTTTTATTAGGGTAATCCAGTTCTCTTGCTATGGGCGAGACAACAGGATGTAGAAGTTTAAAAGACATTATTTTTCTAGCACGAATAGTCAAACACTTAATACATAATGCACTTAACATACTATGATTTACACAAATTACCCCCTGGTTTTCTTCCCAGCAGACATATCTTGGCATCTCACGGAAACGAAAATTGGAACATCTGTGCTATTATTGAACGAATCTCTTCCTAGAAGTGGTTCTGCAGCAATACCATATGGAGACAATGTTCTCACATTTTTTTCATTCATTAGACATTACATGAAAAGATTTGTACAATTACTAAGAAAGAAAACAGGATGAAATGAAACCACTTGTAACATTTATTTTCTTAATGATGATATGAATACTCTATTCTTTTCATCCTTTACATGTACATGGTTTGCAAAAGAACACTTATTCTTTACATTCAGAAAAGATTGCAAAGTATAAAGTTGAAAAGCTACAATAATAATAATAATAATAACTGGCACTGATATTGCATCTACTAAGGCCCAAGCACCATTCCAATCACTTCAAATATAATAATTCATTTAACCAACACCTGGGATAGGTACCACCATTTCCTCAATTACAAAGATGTGGAAACTGACACATGGAAAGGCTAAATGAGATAATCAGTGGGAACAACAGTCAGTCCAGTCTGTTCTTAAACCCTACTCATTTGTTTCTGAAAGGGAATAATTAGGCAATAGAAAGGAACTCATATTTTGAGTGAGAATAAAATTAATTACCTTGTTATTAACGCTATAAATATATGGATTTGTGTTCAAAATTTGGGTATTCAATATGTTGCTACAAATTATCTTCCAGTCATTAGGTCAAATCCAGATTTATTTTAAAATAGATGCATAAACACATCTTTCTAAATATTTTCCGCATATGTAAATATCGATTGATGGATTCTATCAGAAAACCTCTTGTGATAACTCAAATAATATCTAGCTAAAGGGGTGACAGATAGAATAGTGTTTCTGCTTTATTTGGCTTACTTGAAATAATGAAAAATTTACCCATTTTTGTTGAGTAGTTTCAGGTGTCAGAAACATCCAAATGAAGTTGTAAATGAAGTTGTCTTCCTTTGGTCTGCGAATTACGCTTTCCTTTGTCCCATCATCCACAAAAGGAAATAGTACTTCGGGGCCAACTCCTGCACTTAATGTTCCATCTACAGAACAAACCATGTAGCCATTTCCTCCATCTGTATCTGCTCACAATGGTAAAGGAAGCCATGGGCCAGTGCAGTCACTTCTGATAGCATTTCCACACTGAGCTTTTCTCAACCAAGAGAGGACCTCTGTAAATAGGGTTAGGACCATATTTCTTAATACAGAATTATTTTAGAGGGGTCTGGACTAAAGTTTAACAACAGTTAACAAAAGCATGCATCTCTGGAAACCAATGTTTCTCATAATTCAGTGAAGGCAACAATTCAGTGAGCATAATAACTATCTTTTAAAAATGCACATTACTAGGCTTTACTGTAGACCTTGGCAGTCTCTGGACCAAAGAATCTGCAGCTGTAACAAGCACTCCAGGTGATTCTGATGCAAGTGGTCCACGGACCACACTTTGTTAACACTTGCCTTAGTCCGAAAATCTTAATATTTCTCAGTATATGTAACTCTCTAGTTCTTGTTTTAATGATGCCCATATTACAGTGAAAAAAACCACAGTAAATGCTATATATTCCAGATAAGAGAAGTATAATAAATGTGTAGAAATTTTAAGAAAGAAAATTTCAGATCCTTAAAAAATTGGAAAATTTAGAGTTAGAAACATTAAAATGTAGCAAAAGAAGTTCTTCCATCATTCTCATCCTCATTCTCATCAAAGATAAGCCTAAATAGCTTTAAGTTTCAAGAACTCTTAAGTATGTATGTGTTATGTATGTATCAATCTATCATCTGTCTATCTCTCTGTCTGTCTACCTATCATCTATCTTTCTACCTATGTTTGCTTTTTCTGATTAATGTCATGAAAAGAAGAGTTCAAGATGCCCCTGGATGTCATAATGTTTTTCTATTTTGGAAGAGCTGGACTTCCATACGTCCCTTCTAACATCAACATTCTTTGAGGTAACAACCCTTCCCCATCATGAACATACGTCATTTTGGGTCTGCAAGAGTGTCAGTTAAACAGAGTGGATCAGTTAAGCACAATTAAGCACAGTGGAGCTTGTATCATTTTCCAGTTTCCTGCTCACCAACCAGCAATGAACATGATCAGAAAGAATAGTTTCTCTCTCTCTCTCCTTCCTACCCCCTCCACACCCCTTTGGCTTTATAAGGTAACCTATATTAAAAGTATTTTATGAGATATAAATATATCATGCATTTTGTGTAACAAAATCTTTAAAAACTCGGATTAAAAAAGTTAAATTTACACTTAAACAAGATGTCTCCTGTCACCTTCCCACTCTCATCCTGCTTTTTAGGACTTTTTAATAAAATTAACAACAGAGAAGCTCTCAGTACACTGAGCCTTTTTCACCCTGTGGCTAGATTGTCTTGGAATAAAGTTAGCTCTTGCAAAGTAGGTAGCCTATAGCCAAGGGTTCACCTGGTTTCTTCTGGCACACAGGTATCTTTCAATTAGATGAAACACTAAAGTTGAGTTAGGACTGTCACAGAACTGCTATAGCAAATGGATATTCCCTGAAGTATATTTTATTTATGCTGTATTCCCATCATCAAAATCTAGAGTCACTTTGTTAGAATCATACATGAATTTGTGTAGACACTGGGAAAAATGCCATATACTCTTCTACACTGGAATATATCAGAGTTTTCAATGAACATGATAGATTGAAAAGAGCAATATATTTGTGAATTAGATGTTTTTTTCTATTTTGCTGGGAGTAGGAGGTAGAGTAGTGAGGAGTTAGTCTACATTAGAATGGCCCACCATGCGTAGGGTCACTTGACTCAGATGGATTTTCATTCAGCCCTGAAACCAAGGATGGATCTGATATAAATATCTCCAACAATGGTTACGATTTTTAGGATGCTGCAAACATTGTAAAATCATGGATCATGCCGCACAAATACTTTTTTTCAATGATAAATCAATGATATTATTTTTAACATGATTTTAGTGAATATTTAATTTTTGAGAGAGTCTTTCTAAGAATCACTTCAAATTTGAAAGAGATAAACATGAACTTACCAAACAATCACCACTCCTGCTTTAGGTCCAGCCTTAACTTTTCCCTGGATTGTGGAAACATGACCCTGACCGAGAATCCCATCCTTCTACTACACTCTCCACACAGCCTCCAAATTAATCTTTAGCCGCTGCCAACAGGATGATGATATTTCAATGACTGAAACTTGCAGTAGAATCTGTAAGGTATAAAAGCTAAAGTGAAATTTTTAGATGGTATGCAAATCCTCAGATAAGTAACTCCACCCTCATTTCGTAGGACCTTTCATGCCCATTTTGTGCTAAGGAAAACCAATTATTTGCTGTTCCACAAATGGATTCCCTCTCACACCTGTGTCTACGCTCCTTTTCTTCTCTTGCATCGGCTCCAAAAATCTCTTCATCTTTTATATTTAGCTCGCTTATAACCTCTTCTAAGCTGCAGCCTCCCTGGGATTCTCAAGTGGAATGAATGACTCCCTAAGTTATGTCCCATTCTTTCTGCAGGACTTTAATGCCTTATTACTGGGGAATGTATGTCTGTCTCCTCTTGCTAGTAAGGCTATAACATCCCTGTTGGCAGCAAACATGTGATGCTTATCTTTATGTCCTCAGCTCTGAGCACACTGCACAGAGAAAGTCAATATTCATTAAAGGAAAGACAAAAGGAAAGAAGAAAGAATCATTGAGTCATATGAGTAAAACTTGCTACTGACTATTCAGAGAAGGGCGAGGATAGGTACCAACTAGAGTGTATTGCCTCAGACACCACATAAAACATATGTAAGTTTTGAAAATAATATAAAGTTTTATTTCATCTATCCATTTGTCCATAAATGTGAAGATTTGAAAATAATTACTGTACTAGCTAGAATAATGGAAGAAAAACTGCAGATTCAAGTTCACATTAATTTCTTTTTTTGTCCTCTATACCAAATCTTAAAATCTTGTCTTTTTTTTTTTTGAGGAAGATTAGCCCTGAGCTAACTACTGCCAGTCCTCCTCTTTTTGCTGAGGAAGCCTGGCCCTGAGCTAACATCGTGCCCATCTTCCTCTTCTTTATATGTGGGACGCCTACCACAGCATGGTGTGCCAAGCAGTGCCATGTCTGCTCCCGGGATCCGAACCGGCGAACCCCTGGCTGCCAAGAAGCAGAACGTGTGAACTTAACCGCTGTGCCACTGGGCTGGCCCCAAGAAAGTGCTGACTTCCAAAAACTTCAAAGTTTTTTCTCACCATCTTTACCCTTAGTGTCTATCACAGAAATTGGCACCTAAACATTAATAAATAATTGAATATATGAGTAGACAAATAAATTTCACTTATCTCTGGGTTTTAAATGCAGTAGTTTAAATAAAGCCAGATTGCTCTAGATTGAGAGTAGGCTCCAATTCAAAGATTAAAAGTTCCATAGTGGGTTGCGATGATCATTCCTTGTTGAGAGATTATGTCATTGGATTTTCTTTCTTTTTTCTTTTCCATAATCTAATCTTAAATTGTTTTTATTTTATACGTTTTTTTTTTTTACAAATGCAAGTTTTCTGTTCTTTATTGCTTACACAACTAGGAAAAATATTGAATTTTGACTTTATTCTCTCCCCTTATAAACTACATTGAAATTCAGAGGTACTCATTATGATATCGTCAAAGAACAAGTGGTTTGTACAGAGAAAAATACAGTAATGAGTCAGTTAGATATATTGGTACCATCATCCCTTACGTTTCAGCCTCAGACTATCTCCCACCCAATACTACCCCTTTATTACCCCAATACTTACCCTCTTCTTCCTAAACATGACCTATTCTAGCTCAATTTCCAGTCTTCTTGTTGCTGGATTCACTGTCGAGACTGCCACGCTTGCCTCAGACCTGACTTTCTGCCTCACTGTGACCACTTTCTTTCTGCACAGCACGGAGCCTCTTAGACCTACAGATCTTAACGTTTTCCCTGCCTTCTCATGTTTTGTCTGTTTGTGGCTTTCTTCCTTGTCCCTCCTGTCAATGCCTATACTTTTGTCGTTTGTAACTGATTTCAGTTCCTTCCTTTCATTCTTTTCTTGCACACTGCAAGCTGCTCATTCCCTGGTCCAAATCCCCTCCTGATATTGAACTTATTGATTTGTGTTGAGTCGGGAATGTTGGGTAGCACGAAGGTACCATTTCACTGACCCTTTGTTCCTAAACATGCCTCATGTTAAAAAATAGAGATAAGTTCATGGAGCTGTTATAGAATAAACCAGCTGGCCACTGAGACACTGATTAGGGGGTGAAAATTTTAGTTCGAGTCATTCAAAGCAGACATACAAATTCATAAACTCAATGGATTAGAGTTAAATAGGTTTAGGGGAACTGACTCATCAACCAGACACACAACAGATAAATGCACAAACCAGAAAGCCAAATTATTAAGTTACAGTGAGAAATACAACTGAAAGGTAACCTAGACAAATTTGTGTCTCTGTTTAGCTCATTCTGTCTTGATGGGAAAGCAAAAAGGTGTTCAGAACTTTTGATAACTATGGAGTTGGAGGAAGGAAAATGAACTGGAAAATCTTAGTAACAGTTGCCCTCAAGTCACCATAGTTTGGAGTGTCCATCTTTTTAATAAGGATACACATAGAAAACATTTGTGTCAGCTTAGCAGTCTTACCCTCCGCAGCAACAGAGACACATTGATTAAGACTTTCCAGATTAAACAAACACCCGCTGTATTAACAGACTTTCCTCAAGTCATTGGAATAACATTGATTAAGTTTTATCTTTTTACTTAAATGATTTTTTTTCCCCCTGAAGCTATACCTACTTGAGTCATAATGGTTGCATTAAGGTCTTTCCCAATTCTAATCTTTCTCAATATAGATTAATCTATTTTCAGACCAAATCATGGGAGTTGGGTTACTTCTATTTTTGGTTAATTCTATTGATTGACTTCAGAATGTGTGCAGATTAACTACGGAAATAACCAAGCCACAAGAACAGAGGGCCCTTTAATGTGGTCCCTGTCGAAATGATTATACTGTAATTTTCCAAGTCATGATTTTTCTCTCTGTTTCCAGAATTAACTCTCATCTGTGGCCCTGCATTCTTCCTTTTTAAAAAAATTAATATGGTATTTCTTCGAACCCCTATACGTTAGAGGAGAAAAAAACAAAGAAAAATCATGTCTTAAACCATATAAATATTCTGTCTTTTTTTTTTCTTCTCCTTTAGCTAATAGATGCTTGGCTTAATGAGATTTGACAATTGTATTCATCCATGTAACTACCCCTCCAAAGAAGATACAGATTATTTCCACCACTCTAAATAATTCCCTTGTGCCCCTTTCCAATCAATCTTCTTCAAAAGATAACTACATTCTGATTTTTTCCAATATAGATTAATTTTGCTCATAGTTAAGAGTTCATATAAGAATAATAATATGATGTGTGGCTTTTTGTGTCTGACTTCTTTCACTCAAAAATGTTTTTGAGGGGCCAGCCTGGTGGTGCAGTGGTTGGGTTCACGCGTTCTGCTTCAGCGGCCCGGGTTTTGCTGGTTCGGATCCTGGATGTGGACCTACACAGGGCCTGGTGAGCCATGCTGTGGCAGGCGTGCCACATATAGGGTAAAGGAGGATGGGCATGGATGTTAGCTCAGGGTCGGTCTTCCTCAACAAGAGAAGGAGGATTGGCGACAGATGTTAACTCAGGACTAATCTTCCTCAAAAAAAAAAAAAATGGCTTCGAAACTCATCCACATTGTTGCATGTATCAATAATCCATTTATTTCTCTTGTTGACTAGTATTCCATTGTATAAATATATCACAACGTGTTTAACCATTTTGCTCATAATCATCATTTAGGTTGTTTCCAGCTTCAAGCAATTATAAATGAGGGACTTCTGAACATACTTGTACAAAAATTTTGTGAAAATATGTTCATTTCTCTAGGGTAAATTCCTGAGAATGGAACTACTGGGATCTGGAGTGAATGTATGTCAAACTGCCAAAGAATTCTCCAAAGTGATGGAACCACCGCATACCGCCACCAGAAGTGTATGAGAATGCCAATTTTCCCCCATACTCTCCAACATCTGTCCTGTGAGTTCTTTTTATTTAGCTATTTTAATACATATGAGACAGTGCCTCATTGCAGGGTGGGGCTTCATTTCCTTTTGTTTTTTATCTTTCTTAGATGACTAATGATGTTGAGCATCATTTCATGTACTCAGTGGCCATTCTTATATCTTTTTTTAATAAAGGGTTTGTTGCATTTTTCCCTCTTGCTTAATCAGGTTATTTGAATTTTTATATTCAGAATACAAGTTCTTTATCTGATATACATATTGTAAATATTTGTTCCCAATCTATGGCTTAACTATCCGTTTTCTTCATGATAATTTTTTAGAAAGCAATAATAGAGTATATAATTTTGCTGAAGTCCAATTTGTGCTTTTTTTTTGAGGAACATTAGCCCTGAGCTAACATCCACTGCCAATCCTCCTCTTTTTGCTAAGGTATATTGGCCCTGAGCTAACATCCGTGCCAATCTTCCTCTATTTTATATGTGGGATGCCTGCCGCAGTGTGGCTTGATAAGCCATGTGTAGGTCTGTTCCCAGGATCCGAACTGGCAAACCCCTGGCCTCCGAAGCAGAGCCTCGCACTTAACTGAATGCCACCAGGCCAGCCCCTGTGTTTTTTCTTACTGACCAGTGCTTTTGTGACCTAAGAAATCTTTGCTATCTCCTACGTAGAATTTGTCTACTTCCTATTAACCATTCTCAAGACCACTGGCTCTTTCCTTTGCTCTGTCCAGTCTGTTGCTAAATACAGTGAATATCTTCTTGCCTACGGATATTGCTTTTTTTTTATTTTAAGCCTTTCCACTTGGTTCCTTTTCATTATTTTCATCTCTCTGCTGAAATTATTCTTCCTCTCAAATATACTGTCACCTTTTTCCACTAGATCCTCTCACATATTTTTCATAGTTTAAAAGCTTTTGTTTTTTTCATCCTGGGTTACATTTTCTTGTTCCCTTGGGCTTCTTGCATTTTCTATTGAATGCTGGACATTGTGTTTTAAAGAGCTACAGATGAGTACATAAAATTTACTCCTCAGAAAAGGGCATACCTTTTTTTCTGCCAGGCTGTCAGTTTTGTTGGTCATTACATTTTTTTTCTTGTTCTCCAGTACAGCCTAGATTTTTTGTCATGCTGTCGGGCTTCCAGCTGTTGGGGGCTATAGCTGTGCACTTTCACTATGTGAAAGCCAGGGGTACCTCTGAGTAATGTCTCTCAGCTCTCTAGCCTCAGCTGGCTTTTAGCCCACTGTCACCATGAGCAGAGCTAACACCAGTAGGAAAGAGTTTGCAGGTTGGATTCAGACTAGAGATCCACAAGATTTTAACCTACCAGCCAATCTGTGCCCGGCTCATAGAAGTTTGTTAAAAATCAGGTCAGTCTCTCTTTAATCCCCTCGATGGCACTTTCTTTTTCTGTTCAATAGTGAACAGAGCTAAAAAAAGGTCCATGGGGCTCTTCTCTCTTAGAAAGGGCTCGCCAGTTTCTGGAGTTTATTTCATTTAGGTTTCATTGTATCCTTAAATATTTGATAGTAAAAATAAACTAGGAAATAACGGTTAGATTGAAGATCACTCTCTTTGTTTTAATTATTAGAGCAGGAGTGATGGTCTGTTCAAACTTCCTACATCCTAATCACAGCAAGAGTCTGTTTCCATACTTTTTTATTAAAAGCCAACAACTACAGTGGTTAAGGGATCTTTGTCTTATACTGTTAGAAAATATATAAATTTATGCTGTTTACCAAAGGAAACCTATCAAACTGAATTCTGTAATCAAAAAGCAAGAGTTTGTTAATTCAGGAGCAAGATGTTATTCCTTTAAAAGCAAATGTTTAAGCAAGATTTACAAGGTGAATTCCCATATGTTAATAAGAAAATGTTATTACATTACAGCCGGAGACCCCACTCCCTTTCTGTTGCCCGCCTAATGTCTTTTTGAAAACCTGTCCGTAACAGCATTTATTTTGCTTTTCAAAAGGAGAAGACAAGCAGCAAAGAACATCATACTAATGGCACGTTAATGCACCACTTTAGAGTGTGCCAAGTACTTTCACAAATAGCATTTTTTTACTGTTGGAACCAACAAAAGGCCCACGCCATTGTATTAATTTTACTGGAGAGGAAGTGTGGCCCAGGCAGGTTCCGTGCTTTCCCAAGGTCATAGGGAGGGGGTGTCCGAACGGGGTTTGAAATGATCTAAACTAACTCTCCTGAGACAGCCAGAGGACGACTAGACGAAGGGAGGCGGCGATGTCTAATAGCTCTAAACAAGGTTTGTCTGTTTAAACAAAAAAGACTTTGTTTAGGAAAACAAGAGAAAGTGCTTCTGTCAGTGATTTGCATTTGGCTATCAATCAGCAGACGGGCCTGATGGCTGTAAAAAAAGAGATGTAAGCAATTATCTAGGGTGTTACAGAAAAGAAGAAAAGGAGGGAAGTGTTTGGCCCCCTTTCCCTGCATAACCAATTGAAGTTCCACAATTAGAGCTATTTAATCTCTGCCCTCCAATTAGACGCCAGTCCGGCCGCCGGGAGAGATAAACACACAGAACCAGACAGACTCTCGAGACTATTACTTCAAACCTGAGAACTTTAGAGCTTTGAGTATTCGAGAGCCATGCCTAATGTACAAAATTATTTTGTTATAAACAAATAAATTTCTCCTTATTTAAATTTATGCTCCAGATAATGTTTATATTTCTGTTACATGTTAGAGATAGTGTGTATGAGGTATAGAATATTAGTTTTTTCATAACTATTTTCAGAAAATGTCATCTCGTTTCCGTCATTAATTGAAAGATCAGACTTCAGATCAGAGATTAAAAGAAGTTGAGAAGGGCCTCGTCTCCTCGTCACACACTCAAGCTACAAATATGTGAGTGCCACTAAAACAAGGAATATTTGTGTATTACTTTAAAGTAATATAATATCTTCACATGCATATTCTTTAATGTTATTCTCAGATCGTTCTGTGAGGAAGATAATTTGATTATTATCCTAATTTCATGGATGAGGAAGCTGAGTTCCAGAACTTGAAATGACTACCCACGTTCAGACGACTACTTAGTAGAAAATTCAAGACTTGAATCCCATTTTTTTAATCAGGGGACTATAAATTCTGGTTTCCCCAAACAAATTTACAAAAGGTAATATCACTTTTTGTTAACTGCAACATTTAAATCTCTGAATTTACTTGTCTCCCCCTTCAAAATTAACCTGCGGCAATGAAGGACCTACTTGAGATGTAGTCACGCATACCCTCCGTGATAGCAATGGTGTCCTACCATCAGTGCAATTTAGAAATATCTGGGGAATTTTCTTAAAGACGCCAATGCCTATATCCCATCTCTAGAAATTCTGCTTTAATTTATTTGGATTTGGTCCTGGCCATTGACATTTTTAAAGCTCCATGGGTTCTTTAACTTTAATGTGTAGAGATGAGAGCTACTGGTTTAGGAATCAGAAATTAGGATCAAATTCATTTCTTGTTTTCTGAGTCTTCCTAGCTATACACCTTAATAGTTTCCACTCATATGACCAGTCCTACCTCAATAACTGCTTTATTTCCATGTGTGTGACAGGATAATAACTTTAATATTGTGTGCCATGCGAACTTATTTCCTTTTTCAAAATAGAATATATATAACTTATATATATATTCTCATTCTTTTGGAAGGATTTGAAGATCGATTCCTCCTTGCCTCTAAGAAAGAGGAATTTTTCTTTTCAGTTATTTGTTATTATTATCCACATGCTTCCTAATATCTTTTGGCTGTAGGTTTGATAGTTTAAGAATATAAAGAGAAAGGAATGAGGAGAAAAGCATACTTCTGGGAGAAATTATGAAGTTCTGGGTATTAAGTGATGAGGGGCACTGGTGAGGCATGTGACAAGGGCTCCCCAGACTTAGGTGATATTGGGAAGGTTTGCTAAAGAGGTAAGTCCTGTGGCTGGAAAACTTCGGTTACCCTGGCGGCTACTGAAAAGCCATGGTAGGGACCAGAGAGTAGTTGTCCAGAAACTTCTGAGCCTTCACTGGAGAGACGACCCTCTCTTGTCCGAGGCCTATATTAGTTGACCCCTTTTTTTTCTCAGATAGAGAGTTCACCTATAGCTTCCAGTTTTCAACTATTGATTGCCAAATATGAAGGATCCTTTCTCGTTAAATACCACTGCCATCCTGACCTGTATACAGTTTATGCTCCTTTTTTGGATGAAAAATCTGAATTTCTCAGAGGGGCTAAATTTCCACAAATGCTACATTGATCTGCGTTAACAGAGCTAAGTTCTGACTGAGGATTTCACTTGACTCTAAAGTCACTGTCGTTCGATCGTATTAGCATTTCTGAAAGTGCATTCGTAGAACAGCATTTTTGTGGGATGTTAACACATTTTTGGGAGATTCTACAGTCAAAGTGTATGAAAAATTGTGCCTGTCATCTCACTGTTTTAGTAACTCACAATGCCCATGGCATAGCTGTGACAAGTTCCAGAGGAAAAGGCTTCCTTAACTTTGTTCACACATCAATTTCCCAACTTACTTGACTGGGTTTTGTCTTTTCACAGGATACCCAGTCACACTTGTGGAAACTAGTTTGGGAACTGCTGTCTGTTGCCAGCTTCCCTCCGGAAAAAGAGTCTCGCCAGAAAGTCCGCTCAGTCTTCCCCCTCCTGGAACAGGACGTTGACAAGTCTATCACCACGATAGACAGTCTGTCTTGTTCCTCACTGTCAGCAGGTGCTGCAGTCCATCTGTCTCTCTCCGCTGTGCTTAGTTCTACACAGTAACCCCATAGGACATTTGCAAGTGCTGTTGCTATCCAGTTAACCCGTGCCATCTCTTCCCCAGTGACTCCTGCCCACTGTGAGGAGCCTTGAGATATCTTCATGCACTGATTTTCATCTCTTCGTTGCTACACTTTATTTGATGGGTGAGTATTTACTCCCTTCTTTATTTACTACCATCCCAGGCACTTTGAAAGACAGTTGAGTTGAAGAAATTAAAAATCATAATGCCTAACTTATATAAAATGGCAGAAGAGTGGGAGAAAGAGATCCACTCAAAGACAATAAGAATGTAGAGCGTCAACTCCCACTGAGGGTGAGTAAGCTCAGGAGAAAGGCAACGGAAACATCTGGAGGCTTGGGCGAGGCTTCTCAGAGGAAGTAATGACTTGAACTGACTTGTGACATACAAGATTCTAAGTTATGGGCATGGAGGATTTGGGTAGAGGAAAGAGAATAGGAGAGAGCAGATGAGAGAGAGAGAAGGAAAGAGAGAAAGAGAGAGAAGAGTGAAGTAGGTAGATTTCATTATAATTTAAGTAAAGGGAACATGGGAATATACGATATTTCAATATCAATGCAGGGTAATGGGAGGCATGGAGATAAATTACGAGAGATCTTGTCGTCTTGCAGGGTGGACCTCTGAAATTTCTCTCTGTCCTGCATCTATTCCCACTCATCTTACACTTAACAGCACTCATCTTACTTTTAGATTTCTCCTCCCCTCTGTGAACTAGGGCTATTTGTCGTGAAGTCCCACTCCTGCCCAGACAACTAAATCATTCCTGTTTCCTTCTCAGTTATTAAACAAAAGACTGTTTCTACTTCTTCATGGATTGCAAAACATAAAGACGCTATCTCAGAGCTACCTATAGACATTATCCCTAGTACAGAGCCTAAATTTGAAAGAATGGCATCAAAAAAACCAGCCAATATTCTTTTTTCATCACCGTTACTGTTATAAATGTGAATTATAAAAGCAAATAGTATTATCACTTCCACTATCTCAAATTTGTATTAGATTGATGTAACTTGGAATTAATTGAACCCAGAAAAATCCACCATGCAAAGAAGTCGTGAACTTCACTGTGCAGGCAGCAGAAGCTATGGATGGGTTTGGAATGGGCAGAGATCAACAAGGGTGGAGCTTCATTGCAAAGAGATTCATTTGCTGGCAGTGTGTAGGACAGTTAGAAGAGAATAATCTAGTGGCACAAAATCTACCTTGGAATTTAGAGTGGTAAAACAGCTGGACTTTCACATCGTAAATTAACATTATATTATGAGGCAATATTTTTGTTTTAAATCGTGGGTCTGGATAAGAGGATGAGCTACTCCCATGCAAAACCCTCAGAGACTCTATCATAATCCTGACACTTCTGAAAGTGTTTAACACTGCTTGCAAACCCTCCCATAGTCTCACCTCTACTTATTATCTTGCCTGATTCTAAACTGCCGTCTTCTTTACACACTATGATTTAGCCCCATTTGCCTATTTGGTGGGAGGAAACAAATTTTGGAATTTCACCTGGCAAAAGGAAGAAGTTCCAGCAGTTCCAGGAGATCGTCAGGTCTCAGCTGATGAGAGGGGCTATGAAGATTTTTCAGTTAAAAGAGATAAACCATTAGGACTTTGTGTTGTGTCCTCATCCTTACACACATTGTAGCTACATCAGGTAATATCAGATCATGGATTAGTGAGTAAATTTGTGAACCAGGTGCCCAAGTCCACCTGAAGTGTCAGGCGGCTTCACTCTCCATTTGGACTTGTACACTGGACCATCTTATGACAGAAGATTGTCCCCAAAACTTTAACCTCAGCAACTCTATTGCCTTTCTATAAAGAACACAAGTGATTTTATTTCCTGGCACAATTTCTGCTCCTTCAAGTGCCAGATTCCAGGTTAAGAATCTCACTCTTCTTAAGCAATACCTGACTAAAGTAAGCAAATTTTGGTGTTTAGATTTCAAAGTAAAAAAATCTCTCTCCCAACATAACAGAAGTTAAAAATAGCCAGGCTGCAGTCAGTTCCCTGGCTTTTTAAAATTTCCTTTTGAAAAAAATTATTAAAAGAAGCAGAAAGGAGAAAGGTTTGGACATGCTATGTCTCGGCAACCATTAGTTGATCATGATTATTTTTCCAACAAAACGAAGGATCAAGAGAGAAGCAGATACATTTCATCCCCTTTTGCATGAGCTACAATACCTCATCTACTTATGATAAGGAATTGAAATTTTTGTCCCATTCAAGGTTAAAAAATCCTGTGAAAGTTAGGAAGAATTATGATTGCATTTCTGGCGTTTTAGATAACATACTACTACAAAGAAAGTCAGTGAACTGAGGGCAAGGAGAGTGCTTTGTTTATTTCTAAACCCCTAGTGCTAAGTGTAATGCATGGACCACATTGATTGTTCAATATAAATTTATCAAATGACTTTTATATCAATGTTAGGCAATAATCTCATTATACATTATTTGTATTGTTCTAAGGCTTCATGATGTCAATGGAATTTCTGCACCATTTATTTCAGTAGGACTGTGCTTATAAACAATGATACCCAATTCAGTTTCCTATTAAATTGGAGCCTCAAGATTTGGTTTGCTCCCAGCTGTGCAGTTATTACATTAGAACTTTAAAACTCAGAATCCAGTTATCTTTGAATTCAATTTCTGCTATATGATATTATAAAACAGCATAGAACAATTACATTTAAAAATTAAAAAGCATCTTAAGACAGCAAGAAGATGTGAAATTCTAGAAAAGAGCAGCAAATCTCCTTAGTGAGATTTTGAAAAATCACAAATAATCTGTTTCAGTAACTTTCATATTTAAAACAATATTATTTCTAAAATGAAACAAAACGAATTATGTAGATGACCAAAGAAAAATTTAATTGGAACAAACAAACAAATAAAAGAACTATTAATAGCTCACACTGGATATTTTTCAATTAAAATTAACTCAGAACTGAAGTGTTTTGATTGAATAAAACGTATAATTCAAATAGACAATTACAATTAATTTCACACTGAGTTTGCTTTCATAAAATTATTTTCTGTGTTCTATATTATTATTCCCATTATGATATTATTCCAGTTAATATTGAAGTATACAAGAAAAAAATTAGGCTGGCTCTCCCAAATTCAGGGGATGAGTTTGTTCAAAATGTGTGGTGTGAAGTTTACTGCTCTCAAATTATAAACTCTAAAGTAAAAGATTTTGTTCCTGTTTTCATTCTTAGTTATACTTGGATTCTGTATCTATGGCACCCGAACTGCAAAGAGTCCACCTTATTTTATTAATTTGGGGAACTTATATAACTATCACACGCGAATCAGGTTTAGTTACATTTGTTCATAGTCTGTTCAAATGATGCTGAAACGAACTGCAATATTAGACTAAACTGCCACATCTACTAGAGTAGGTCACTTTCTTAGAAGGCCGTTCTCCTTTACATACAAAGGGTAATCATAATTTTTTAAGTGTCAGTGACATCAAACGAGGGACTTAGTCTCGCGGAATTTCACCAGCAGGCAGAGAGAAAGGAGGCAATGACTATGTGTAAAGTCAATGACCGCTCAGAAATCATGCAGACAGAAAGGAATTCTGGCGTTAAGGACATTTTGTTATTTGTGATGCCTCGATTAAGCCTGGACACAGTGGCGTGGGTCAGTGGTTTCCATATTTTATTCTCTGGATACTTCTACACTCAAAAATTATTGAGGACTCCAAAGAACCTTTTTTAAGGTAGTTATATCTATTAATAGTTACCAAAATGGACATTAAAGTTAATAAATTTTAGCATATTTATGAATTCATTTAAAAATGGAAGCAATAAGTCCATTTTATGTTTTCTATTGCATTACATGTAATATATCATTTACATAAATGGTATACTTTTCAATTAAAATCACAGATGTTTCAAAGTAAAAATTAGTGAGAGAAGTGGCGTTGTTTTGCGTTTTTACAAATCTAATGTCTGTCTCAGTAGAAGACAGCTAGATAATTTTACCTGCTTTTGTATTCAATTTCCTGTGATATTGTACATGACTTAGCTTCTAGAAAATTCCATGCTATACTTGCAAAAGAATAAGAGCAAAAATGGAAAATAAAATCTCAATATTAGCATAAAAATAGTTTTGAACTATGTACCAGTGCAAGCATCCAAGGGACCCCCAGGGTTCCTTGGATCACACTGTGAGCACTTGGATAATTGGTTCCCAACACTGACTGTCATCAGAATCAGTGGGAAGCCTTCAGAAGATATAGAGGCCCCAACCAATCCTTCGAAGAGACTGACTTAATTAGTCTGCAGAAAGATCTGGATATCAGTAGTTGTTGGTCTCCCAGGTGTTTCTAATAAGCTGCCAGTGTTAAAAACTACTGGCTTTGATAAATTGCCTAAGGAGACGTGTCTTCATCTTAATGTTTTTACATCTTTATAAGTTTAGATCATCCTCACTTTCTTCTTTGGAATTTTTATTTTTGGTGGCATTGTAAATATTTAAAATATATATTCCATGTAATATAAAATTAGATATTGCTACAAACACATTGATAAAATATTGCCCTAGTGACATAGTTCTTCTCAGTGAATAAATCAGAAAAACTATAGGTTAGAATTTTTTACAGGGATACAAACAGATGATTTACCAAATAGTCAAATAAAATCTAAAGTTTTGTTCAGCATGCCCAGAAAAAATAACTCAGACAAAGCTATTATTCTTTCTTATGATTTAAATTATAAGGCTGTTTCCCTGACAGATAAATGATGTGTAGCTGATAAAGACAATTGTGTGCTAGCAGAATGACTCACAGCAGAAGGAGGGAAGGAGCAATATTAAATCCACGAGCCTTTGCTGTCCATCAGGGCTCATATTTTCATAGATATAGTCCAGCTTGAGAGAGACCATGTCTTCTGAATAATAAGATATAAACAAAGTACAGAACACCCATGATTTCTCATTTTCTAAACATACAATATGTAGTTAAAGTACTCACAAGGTTTAACAATGGATGCATAAAATTGGAGCATCAGTATTATTGATTTCTGAATCTGAATCCTCTATTATTTCTAAAACACAGTATTGCTGGCAATTATTTTTTATTCTTTATTCAACTCCACTCCTTTGTAAAAGCAATTTCATTGAGTAAGAACTTTTATCCTCCTTAAGTACATCGGATCAACAGATCTCAACTGGGGCTGACTTTTTACCCCCAGGGAATATTTGTTAATAGACCGAGGATATTTTTGAATTTTACATCTGGGGAAGGAAGTTCGACTGGCATCTTGGAAGAAGTCAGCATGCTGCTTAACATTCCACTATGCACAGAATGGCCCCTTCTTCAACTGATAATCGTCTGCCCCAAATGTCAATAGTGCCAAGATTGAGCAGCTTGCATTAGATGATAACCAACAATTCTTGTCTTGTTAGCAGTTCGTTATGGACATATAAAACTACTAAATAGTTTCACTGAGTAATACATATAAAATTCAGTTCTAAAAACTATTAGAAATAATAAACAGCTACAGCAAAATTGCAGGGTATAAAATCAACATACACAAATCAGTACCATTTCTATATGCTAACAATGAACTAACAGAAAAAGAACTCAAGAACTGAATCCCATTTACAATTGCCACAAAAAGAATAAAATACCTTGGGATAAATTTAACCAAGGAAGTGAAAGATCTATACAACAAAAACTACAAGACTTTCCTGAAAGAAGTTGATGATGACATAAAGAGATGGAAAGACATTCCATGCACATGGATTGGAAGAATAAGCATAGTTAAAATGTCCATACTACCTAAAGCAATCTACAGATTCAATGCTATCTCAATCAGAATCCCAGTGACGTTCTTTACAGAAATTGAACAAAGAATCCTAAAATTCATATGGGGTAACAAAAGACCCCGAATTGCTAAAGCAATCCTGAGAAAGAAGAACAAAGCCGGAGGCAAAAAAAAAAAAAAAAAAAAAAAATTCTATTCATTTGTAAGTGAACGGGATGAAGAAAAAAATATTGTTTATTAGCAAATGCTTGTGGATTAACCAAATAGCAGTGAGCATGAAGAAAATCAACCTATCTATGAATGATCACTCAAAGAAACCCTTTCTTATCACATGACTTTAACATGAGTTCTACTTAACAATAGATTATCCCTATAGGGGCACTAGCCTATGTGCCCTTTAAACCATGTGTCCTTGAGGCTCCTCATCTGGGCTGTACATGAGCACTCATGATGGTAACAGTCCTGGGCTTCATTAATCCAGCCATTTTCTCATGGGATAGTTAGCACAGAAACCCTTTCAGTCTGAGGGGACAAACAGGCCTTCTGGGAGGGGGCTCTGGTTCTTGGAATGCAGGTCATACAGGGATGATCCCCCTTGACAAGCACACAGCCTTTGTTCCTCTGCCTATGTAAGCAAGCTCCTCTCAGGGGCGGTAGCAGGTGCACATTTCCTGACCAGCCGGCCACCACTGGACTCTCCCTGTGAGTAATTCCCCAAAGAACCCGTATGTCTCGTTTGTTGTCTCCGAGTCATTTCTGCTGTCTCTTGGCAACCTATCCTGCACTGCCCACCCAGCTGGGTGTGTGGCGCAACACTCTCCTTTTTACAAAATAGCTGAATACTTTTATGTTATTAACTATTTTACAATAATACTATCATATTAAACCATTCATGATAGAGTGTTAGAGATTTTTTAATTTATTAACTCTCAAGATGAATTTGACTGCAGCTAACTACTATGTAGAAGGACTAAATAGTACTTTAGATGCTATGATTGGAGGGACACTGCCAGAAGCACATCTACAAGAAAACTATTTCCCCTGCAGTTCTGTTCTAAAAGCTACTATTCTACTATTTTTTACAAAGTATTTAAAGGACCAAGCCTCCAGAATTGCCATATAACAGGTCAGGCACCCCTGAGAGAGGAAGCATGATTCTATTATCATTTTATGACCGCCTTGTCGTCTAGAAATGTCCTGGGGTTGTGGAGAATAGGAGTTTTACTAAATGAGAGCCCAAGGGCTCTAATAAGCTCAGTAGGAAATGTGGGAGAGACACATTGAACCCTCATTCCAAACCCTTTCTTCTAGCTTACTTTTTTCTGTTTAAAGCTAGACTATTTTTCCCTTAAGAAAATAAATTACTACTTATATTCAAAGGATTAAAAAACGGCAGTATGGAGTGTTTGTTTTAGGAAAAAGATCATGAAAATGTAAGCTCCTTTGAAATGAATCTACTTAAAATTGGCTCAAATATATCATGGTATATTAGAAGCTCTCTTGCGCTGTATGTTTGAGACCACGAATCACTTCGTTGAAAAAGTCAAAGTAGAGAATTATTAAAACTTGATAGCTGTTTAAGTCTTTTGAAAGAATCAATTAAAATAAGGAAACATTAAAAATTGGTAAAGGTTATATATTTTATTTTTGTTTAAAACATCCAACCATTATCACTCCTTAATCTTTCATGCGGGACCAAGCATACTGCAATATGATTGAAGCATTAAACATTATTTCTTGCATAAAGCATACCGAAATTTATTATATACTGTTGGTATTTTCATTTTTTTGAGTGGAATGAGAAATTAAAAACCATTCAGAAGCAATTTAAGCGTAGTATTTTCCTAGTTTTCCCCCAGTGTTTTTTCTAATCATTCAAAGTGTCTGCACAACACTTTGATTAGCCAGCTATGTATTTTATTTAAGCTACTTTTAGCAAGCCTTTCAAAGCATGCCACTCAGTTTTTATAGAAAACCACAGTATTTCTCACTTACGTATTAAAAATGTATCTGATAATTGCTTTTAAAAATAGAAATAACCCTGGAGACCTATGAATTGAATCTTGGGAAGTAAAAGCTCAAGGTCACTGCAAGGTTAGTGTATCTTAAAGAAAGAAGAGTTCATATTAACTTGCAAATGAGTTAAAACGGAGGTCAATTAGATCATTTCTGCACTAATTCTTAGAAGACAGAATGCATTGTGTTGAACTATTATTAGTTTTGTGTACTGTTTGTAAATAACTTAATTATAAGATGTATGCCATTTTTATAGATTTTTCTTTTTTCAAATATGTCAACAGCCTTACACATGATTTTGATCAATTTTCTAATGCCACTTTGAAAACTTCATGATTTTAATTGACTTTGATACTGCTGTGTACTGTATGCTAGATATTTACAGCATTTGTAAATAAACTAAAGATTAAAAATTTGAAAGGATGGCTAGAGATAGATATATGGCTGACTGTTGAGCGGGGATTCTGTGGCCACGCAGAGAGGACTAGACTCACAGGAAACAGAGAAGTGATAGTTCCCCCACATTTTACGGTCAAAATCAGACAAAATTTTCAAGCCTCCCACTCAACAGAAATGTATTTTTCCACACCTCCAGCCATCACTTCAGTTTTCATCCTTTCTATTAGGGCTTTAAGAAAAGTCTAGGGCATAATCAAGTGGGTGAAACAAAAGTCTCTAAACTGTAATGTATGATATGAGAGAAAGCATTTTCCTCTTTCAGATTTTCGATGAGTGATTCAAGAGATCCACACGTACAGACTAGGAATGTCTGTCAGAAGGAAGAACTGACATTTTGTTATCCTCTTAGATGGTCATAAAGTGGCTTATTCTGCCTGTCTGTCTTGGTGCTGCCATTAGAAGGAAGCTAATCCTGATGACAGAGTTGTTGAAGAAATTGAGTTGGGAACTTAACATGGAGAGAGATGCTTGTTCCTTGAGCCGAGCTTCTTGAAGTGAGAAGGCTTTTGAGAGCAGCTGACAGCAGAGAGAAAGGAAGGCACTGCAACAGGTGAGGCTGGGAGGAAGACATGGGCAACTCTGTGCCCCAAAGCCATCACAAAGTGTCGAAGACAACCTCAGTATTTCCCTGTGCCTTCATATAAGGGGGCACAATGATTAGATCGTAAGAGAGGAACACCATAAATACCCATTTATTTTCCAAGTGAGGAATTGCTCCTTCCAGAGAAAGGGTTGACATCATGTGCCATGCCTGGGATTAAAAGGGGCAATTGGCTGGCTCCCTCTGACAGTGTCCTTATCAGGGGCTAGGAAAAAACTGAACTCTAGTCCCCTAGAAAACCATGTCGACCCTCCAAGTGAGGTCAGTCATCATTTTGGTAGATGGCTATCCATAAGTGGGTCCGAGAAAGATAGAGTGAAATCGGGAATGCACTCCATCACTACCACAGTTAGCAGGAGACTTAGGATTTCTGTCATCTTCCTTCCCCTTTCCCCAGAGAGGTCCCAGAACAGCTAGTGCCAGGCAAAGGCATGGGAACACAGGATAAGAGATTTCTGGGCTGCACAGGACTAGCTTTTTCATAGCTGAGATAATCAAGAAGCCGTGTGAACCGTTGAGCTTGTTGTGCACGGATTGGAAAGGGCACTTTAACAGATCACAGTCAACAGCAATGATTGTTGGAAAACAACATCATTTTTAGATTATTTTCCCCACTGAGTCGAGAGTGCTCAATTACTGATGCTAGGGTTAAGAGAAGAGGGATTTTTGAGTGGGGATATATTTATAAATTTTCAGTTCATTAGTGAATATTTTTGTGTTATAGTGACTTTAATTTCCCTCTGTAATCTTATAACTGTAGGTACCTTGTAATAAACACTTGGAAAATATGAAGCTCTTGGATATTGTGGGTTACTGTGCTCTGTTTTTCTCCTTTTGAACCAAATTGAAGTGAACATAGTTGTGTATGTTTCCACTAAATTGTTGAATTAATTTTAAAAATGAAGAAAATAGCTGTAAAAATCTTGATATATTAGAGGGAGAAAAGGTTCTACCCTTTTGCGGTAGGCGGTGTTGAACCGAGTGTTGAAAATTAAGAAATGTACTTTAGCCAGTGAGCCCAAGGGCAGTCCCCAGTGTAGTTATGTCCTCTAAATCATCACATTGGTCTGTAGGACACTAATTTACAGTTTTTTTCTTAAGTGACACTTAAGTAAAATTCATTTATAATTGTAAAAGTTCTTTGGTGTGCATCTATCCTTCCATTGTAAGCATGGAATTGTTTGTCATTAATCATCAATTATTTGTTGAAAACCTACTATGTGCAAGGCATCACTTCAAATAATGGTTCTTGCCAACATGGAGTTCATAAGTTTGGGGAGTCAGCAAAATAATGAATCAACAGAATGTAGTTAAGTCAATGCCATGAGAAAAGCAGGCTTAGAAAAAAGCAGAGGAAACATCTTGGAATTTTAGGCTCAGCCTTGGAAATTCAGGCTTCAAGGAAGAAATAATGATTTAGCTGAGTTTTGAAAAAGGAAGAAAAGTTTGACAGATGAATCAGGCTGGATAAAAATTTTCCAGAAGTGTGTACAAAGCTGATACGTGAGAGATTTGTATGTGTTTGCACCAGTTTTGCTTGTGGGTGTACAGTGGGCATTGAGGCCTGAAATGAGGAAGGGGCCAGCTCATAAGGGGTCTTGTCAGATAACATGAAGTCTGTTCTGATATGCAAAAGGAAATGGCATATAGATCTTCATAGAAACTTCCAGAAAACTTCCATACACTTTTGTGAGCACAGTAGAAGTAGACATTGGCCAAGAGGGGTCCCATGCTCTCCTCAGTAGAGCAGTTTTCAGCATGTGGGAATATTTTATGCAAGAAATTCCTTACCTCAGGCTTAGCAGGTTAAACAATTTTGTTTTTTTAAGGAATACCCGTACAGATGTGTAACAATCAACACTGTACCTTCCTTAGCATGAGTTTTGTGTCTAAAATGAGTAACAGCATCATGGAGCAAATTCATCATGATACAATATTGGGATTACAGCCCAAACATCCGGTTATTTTATGTCAATATGTTTTATGTAGCAGTACAGTAGAAAAGTTCTTGTTATACTCTCTATAATTTAAACATTCAATAGAATATCAAATAATATTATTTATCTGTCAAAAGAGTAATAAATGTTGGAGGTAGGAGTAATGTTTAATATTAAATGTGTGTATTTCTGAATAAAATACCTATCAGGACTTATTAAATACCAGTTTATCCTAGTTTGCCAAATACAAAAATACAAAATAGAAAAGGAAGAAAGGTTTCCTTATTTTATTTTTGTATAAAATAAAATCTAATTTACTTAGATAAAAATAATAGAAATGTCCTGTCCTTTGTGACAAAGATGGGATTAATATCGAGTTGCCAGATTTCACAATAAAACTACACTATAAGTATGACCCATATAATATTTGGGGCATATGTACGCTAAAAATGTACTTGTTGTTTATCTAAACTTCAAATGTAACTGGCTATCCTTTGTTTTCTAACACTAGAACAGTAGCCTCTATAAAAAGGAGAAAGATTTTGAATTTTTTCAATCGTTATGATAAATGCTTTGAGTGATAAACCGGCGCTTCTAAGTTCCCAATTTATCCTTGTAAGCAGCAGTAATCCCAAACTATTTAAAGATAGAGGATATTAAAAATATAAAGTCATTCTTAATTAATAAATCTCAATACAATAAATATTCAATTTGAAACACTTTGCTAAACTAATATGGACACATTTTCTATATTTAGGAGTCCTTAGAGGTTTGGAAGGCAAATACTTTCAAACAAATGGCATAAAAATAATTGGTGACGTGTTAAATATCATTTTACACTTTGAGAGACACTTCTTTGCAAATATATCAACGCTGGATCCCAGCATTATCCTTTAAGCATTCTAAATTGTTAAAATCCTAGATCTAGTGAAAGAATATGGAATTATCTGCTATCATTCCTGATGACCCCCAAAAAGAAGCCAGAAAGAAATGTCACTGCAACTATTTCTCCTCTTATTCTTAAAATAACCTACATTGCTTAAACTTTCTAAAATTCTATTCTTGTCTAAATGTGCTATGTGTGATTTTAGTTCGGAAAGAATCGTTCGCAAGTTGCCATCATTCAGAGGACTTTTGATACTGAAGTGAACTTCAGTAGGACAAAAATTAAAATTCATATGACACCCTCCTGAAGGGAAATAGAATCCACTGATCCTATCCTACACTGTTATTATTTTTTTTATTTCTAGTATTTCCTGTAGAGTCTATTTTGTGATTAAAAAATACAGAAATTCCTCTGTTAGAAGGTGAAGTTAGGTGCATAAAGAAGTAGGGTTTCCGGTATATACAAATGGAAAAGAAATAGTTGTTGGACTTATTTTTAAAATTACGGCCTTTTATGCAAAAGCAAAGACACAAAAGCCAAAGAAATCTCAAACCCCAAAAAATTCAATAATGACAAAAACAAGAAAACTCGATTTTATTTAGAAATTGTAATTCAGTCCGTTAAGTTCAGTAACTTACTAAAGCGTATACAAGCCTGGGAAGTGCCTTTAGTGTCTATTCCATCACGTTTTTTCTTTTTTCTTTTTTTTTTCTGCGTTATTTCATTGCAGTGATCACTCTCATAAACTTAGATTTTTGTTGTTATTGTCTGTTTTTTGTTTTAAACTTAAAGAACATCTGTCATACCTCCCAAGAGTAAGCAAGTAAAAGAAGTGTTTGGGAGCTTCAGATCTCTTTTTCAAGGTTCCAAAAACTTAAGTTTCACTGAAGCCAGGGGGTCTGCCCACCATGGAAGCCCTTCAGCAGCATCAGTAGAGGGTGATTCTCCCAGCACAGGGCTTAGCTTAGCCTAGGGATTAAAGAGTCAAGGGGCCATTTCTATCATTCTCCTGCATAAAAATGACATAGAAACTTTTAGTACTCAAGCCCATTTGAGAATGAGTCAAATCCTTAAATAAGTCTCACAATGAAATAAACTAAATCCCTATGATGTACAATATAGGAAAATAATTGTAAAAACGTCACCTCTCAAACATACGAGATGAACCAGAAACTGTGACCAGGAGCATATTAATAGATTCTAGAGTTTAATCGTTAAATAAAATGTTATGGATTTAAGTAGCACAAGAAGTTAGAAAAAGGAAATAAAATAAATCTGTGGAAATTAATAAAGATAAGAGAAGGAATTTATGAGTCCATAAACACAAATAAGGTTGAGTTTATAACTGTAGTGAAGAGGTTTGTAAAACTCAGCAATAAAATAGTCAAATTAGTTTCTAATCAAAAAGAAAGTTAATAAAAATAGGTAGGACTCTATTCTAATATATTTTAATGAAATAGGGCTTTTCTAAAACCTTTTGACTCAGGAAGTGAAAAACCTTTACAGAAATGCAACCACACAAGGACTGTTTTAACAAAACAGCATCGAGCATCTCTGAAGCAACGACCAGGCCTTATGGATTCCCACATTATAAAACAGACTTTAAGTCGAGAAAACGAAGTATAGACTACACATTTATTTTATGAAGCTAGCATAACACTAATCTCAGAAAGTATGTACATGCAAAATAGAGAAGCACAAAATAAATATCCTCTTTTACTAATAACTAGAAAAAATCCTAAATAATGTTCTAGCATATTTAATATTCAGTATTTTAAAATTAAAATATACCAAGATTAAGTCCTCTTTATTCTAAAAAGATAAAATTTTTTTGCTATTTTAAAGTCCATTAATTTAACTTAACATAGCAGTGGGCACCTTAAAAAAATAATAATCCTCTCCAGCACATGGGGAAAAGATTATGGAATGCATTTATACTTATTTAACATGATAAATAAAATGTACCTCAACCCACGAGTGTAAAACACATCGACAGGTATTACATACATCCACAGTATCATTGCCACTAAAATACTGATAATTAAGAGTATTCACTTACCCACATTATTAACAATTTTATGAAAATTCTAGAATGTGATATGTAAGAAGCTTCTAAAAACATAGAAAGAGCAAATAATCTCAACCCACTGAAAAGTAGAAAAAATATTAACAGGCAATCCACAGATTTTGTCAAGTGGTAGCACCTATAAAGTATCTCAGCATCATTAGTAACCATTAAATGCAAATTAAAATCACAATTAAATAACATCTCACACACATCATTTGATAAAAATTTCAAATCTGGTTGGGGTAGGCCCAGTGTCATAGTGATTAATTTCACCCACTCTGCTTTGGCAACCCAGGGTTCACGGGTTTGGATCCCAGGTGTGGACCTACACACCACTCATCAAGCCATGCTATGGAGACATCCCATATACAAAATAGAGGAGGACTGGCAGGAGATGTTAGCTAAGGGCCAATCTTCCTCACCAAAAAAAATAATAATAATAATAATAAAAAAATAAAAATTCAAATCTGGCAATAAATTTCAAATCTGACAAGAGGCACAATGATGGGAACTCTGTAACTTCTCATGGAAATGTGACTTAAACATATCATCCCTAGAAGATTCCATCAACCTCATGGTCCAAGATGGACAAGATATATAAAGCAACTCTTTGGAGACATTAGAGAGCAAGAAATTCATTATGACATCTTAGAGGACAGCACCATATTTTTAAAAATTGAACATATTATCTTAAAGTCAACTGACGCACATCGAGGAGTTTAACTTCACTGCAAGGAAATCATCACCTTTGTCTGATAAAAAAAATACAAAAATAATCCAATGTGATAAATGACAAAAATTTATTTATGAATTAAAATTATTTAGATTCCATTTCTGTCTTTTCTAATATAATGTATACATATTCTTAATCACCAATATTATTAATTCATTCTCTAATTCTCCATTTATATTTTGCTGTAATATCTTGCAATTTAGTGCTTTTCATTTTAAATTTCCCTTAAGTAATACAATAATTGAGATATTAAAAATGCTGGATAACGGAGTTGAAGTTGAATTAAATTTTAATCATATTAAAAAATTAATCTCATATTTTCAATATTATTACACTATTAATTTTCCTGTTTTTTCATTTTAATATTAAATCATAGGCCTTCTGTTTCAGTTGTTATTATAGTTTGAATACTGTTATGCTTTGTGTAATTAGTTATGTTATATAGTCTAGGAACCATTGGCTGTTTTCTTAGTATAGATTTAGCCTTTTCTATAGGAACTAGTTTAATTTAGGTGCCCAAGAACAGCTAATTTCTATTTTTAGGCCAAGTAGTTATTTGAAAATATACAAAGCATACTTGTTAGGTAATATATCTCCAATTAGATCTTGATTTTTTTTATATTTATTTAATTTGTACTTCATCTTACTACTATTTAAACAAGGTAAAACATACATTAACATTATTAAAATATTATTTTTATACCACACTTTTAATAAGGCTAAAAGAAATGTAACAATTGATCAACGCTTCTATAATATAATGCCAAGTATACCATATAAGCATTTTATATCATTATTCATTAAATTAATTCCAAAAGAGCTTTGAGGAAATGCATAATTCAATGATGGGCCATTTTTTACAATAAAATATGTATAGAGAAACAAAGGTTCTTTCTGCATAGCCTGAGAATTAACTTTTTTTTGAAATCAGATCTTTGGAAAAAATAGTTTACTTTTCTTCCACTAAATAACTTGTCCAAAATATGTTAGAGCATAACTACGTAATACAAAAATATTAAAAGTCTTTTTAATTTCTAATAAAAAATCTAAATTTCAAAATTAATACTCCATAAGGAGCTAATCCATATGCTTTGAGGCAGAAGTGTGTTTGTCCCTAATCTAGTTTAAGCTCTGCTCGCTGTTGAGATGCAGCCGTCTCTGGCCTTGTCCAGTGGACTCCTCGGCTAGTACACCTGGAGCTTAAAGGATACCTCTCATATGCAGAAGATGTCAAATTCGGTATAATAATACTGTCTACACTGCTGCAGGGGTGAGAAAAATCTATGTAAAATCTAACAATTGGGGCCAAGCAGAGCCCCTGCACAGACTCTCATAAAGCCACATCTAAGGGCAGTCGGGGAACCACAGATATAATATGAAACACGCCCCTGTGACTAAGATAATGGTGAAGTGCTGTAGCACAAGGAAGCCAGCACTGAGTACGTGTCTATTCTACCACAGAGAAAAATCGGACACATATACACACACACACATACACGAAAAGATGAAGTTTTGGCTTCAATAATCTACAGCCAGTCGGCTTACAACATCAGTGGCGATTCCACTCCACTGGTGTTAGTGAGATGCCAGGCCGGGGGTTCCAATCATGGTCACCAGTATTGGCTTGTGGCTACTGCACCCACATTGGCTTGGAAAGGCCCTGAAGGCCGATATAAACTAATTGGATGAAAATAGAAAGGAAACGAAACAGACCATACGGTAGTTGAGAATACCTGCTCAGGAAAAACTTCTATCTACTCCTGAAAATAATTCTAAGATTTTGGTGTTCCTGCAATAGAGAATAGGGACAAAAGTGTGAAAATCACAGCTTTACCCATGACTGTATGAGCTGATGAGGTGACTCTGTGTGGTTGGGAGGGTGTATTGATAGCAATTACTTCTAATTAATGAAGTAATTGTAATTAGCTATGTAATTGGTTAAATAACACATATGTAAGTATATAATGAGTATTCATTCGTTTGTTAATTTATTTGTCATATATTCTGTGTTTAACATACAAACAGAGACAGGAAATAATATAATAGTTTGACAGTTGGAAATGCTAAATGCCTTGAAATGTGGCACCCTTAACTAAGTTTGGAGAAATCATTCTCCTCATTTATAGATGTAGAAGAAGAGGAAAGTTTTATATCTCTGCCTGAGATCTAGGAAGAAAAAATAAATTCTCTGACAATCTGTAACTCTGAGTATCTATAAGCTGTACCTGATATAGAAATATAATATAAAGCCTCAACAAAAGAAAAAGTATAGTATTGGTTTTTGAATAGGTAGACAGACCAGTACAAAAGAAAAAGAAACTTCAGAAACAGACTTAATACCTCTGACAATTTAGTCTTGCGATAAAGTCAGCATCTAAATACCACAGAAAAAAAATGAAACATTTAGTCATGCATCACTTAACGGCGATCTGTTCTGAGAAATGTGTCACTAGGTGATCTCGTCAGTGTGCGAACATCGTAAGGTGCACTTACACAAACCTAGATGGTATAACCTACTACACACCCTGGCTGTATGAGATAGCCTATTGCTCCCGGGCTACAAACCTGGCCAGCATGGTACTGTACTGAGCATTGTAGGCAACTGTAACACAATGGTGCTGTTTGTGTATCTAAACATAGAAAAGTTACAGTAAAAATATGATATAAAAGATAAAAAACGGACACTTTTTAAAAAAAAGATACGAAAGGCACACTTACCATGAATGGAAGTTGCGGGACTGGCAGTTGCTCTGGGTGAGTCAGTGAGTGGGGGCACCATCATATACGCCGTCAGTCGTTGACCAAATCATCGTTATGCAGCACATGACTGTAATAGAGAATGTTGGAGAATCATACATGTGAAAGCATTTTGTCAATTATCAAGCTTTATAAAATTGTCAATGAGCTCTGATTTTAGACAAACGATCTTATGAGTGTAACCATTATAGACTGATCAAAATACAAACTATTTAAATATTTTTTCTATTGCTGTGTTAACTATAATAGCAGTCAATGGAGCCAAATTTAAAAAAATAAAAGATTTTTTAAACTTTCTTGAAAAAAATTAGCAACATACAGATAATATTTTATGCTTTCAGTTTTATTATTGAAGAAGTATTTTTTTTAATAAATCTAGTTTTGACACTAATTTTGCTAAAACAATAGAAACTACATCATCAATTCACAGAGTACAGTGAATACAGAATTTGCCAACCATCAATTGTTAAAAGCATTCAACTGATCTAAATTTATGAGGTTAGTGTTTTAGTAATCAATTGTTCATTTATACACACTGTTTGAATATTAATAATAGCATTTCAAGTGACTAAATTTTGTATTTAGTGTTTGGTGCTGCTTTCAACTGAATTTTAATATGTTTGTTGATGAATGATTCACAAAACCAGGTCTTATAATAATAAATTTTACATGGATAATTTAAGTATCTACTTTATCTGTTTTTCTTATATCAATCATTCCTATTCTTGCATTACTTATACTTTATATCATCTCTCCAATGTATTTTCTCTCTTCTGTTCTCTGAGGGGTTTTTTCTATTTAATTTGTAAAAATTAAGGTTTGCTCATTGAAAAAATATTTGGAGGAATATAACAGAAAGAAAAATCTTTTAAAAAGGATTTATCATATCATCAACTTACTTGCAAATAGTGTCTGTTAAAATGCCAGGAGTTAGAAAAAAATCGATGATTTGAGTTCGTTCCTTTGAGAAAACTTCAGGAAGGCAATAAGAGCAATGACCAATAAAACAGCCATGCTTGTAAAAATAAACACTTCAACATATTGGATTAACTTGAATTTCATGGGTTTAGAAATTAAAAATTAAAGATTGAATTTTCTCAGAGACTAAATATAAATATCCGTTTCTGTCTTCTAGTGAGTAAAATGCTATGTTGGCAGGTCATAATTGACAAACACCTGCGGTTCTGAGCCTTCAGAGCTGGGAACAAATGTCTTAAAAACTATCAGCTTTTAAGAAAAGATAACTTCAAATGTGTGTTGTCACAGATTTGGGCCCTAGATGGAAAAGATGGCATTCACTGAGGACAGGCAATCTACCATTTAAAACTTGGTTCTAGTTTCCCAGTTTAATTTTTAATACATTTATAAATTTGTACTTGCGAATTATAACTCCTCTCTCACAAGTCATGTTAGAATATATATACACAATACATCAGGTGTTTTAGTGAAAGAAAGAGGGGAAAAATCATCCAGTATTATCATTGTGAGGATTATTTTTAAATCACCTTGAAATTCAAACATTATTCAAACTTCATTTCCAAGTTAATCCTTTGAAGTTTCTTTTTGTATTAAAATGATATTAGAGCCTGAGGAAGGACAAATCAACTCTTTGAGGCCCCGTGCATCTGTTTTACTTTACTAATGGCATCTACCAATGGATAGATTCAACCCAAATGTGCTTCCTTCCCTTCCCACCCTCTCCCGTCCTTCAGGACCCAGCACCAACTCACTTCTGCTGGTCACTTTAGCTGAATGTGCCCAGCACAAGTAGGCCCCGTATCTGCTGCCAGAATTTCACTTGTACTTACCAAGCAGAGTCACCCAAGCAGGAGGTGTATGCTTGAAAAGTGTGTTCATTAACAAAACCTAAATAGTTGAGCTTAAGGCCTCATAGAAAATATGGGAACTTTGGAAAAAGTAATCAAAATTATAATTGCTTTTTCAAATTGTAGGAAGGGCTACTGTTTAATGAAGCTAGATTTCGTCAGCATTTGCCTTCGAAATCATGTTCAATCATAGGCAATATTGCTTCAGTATCTTCATCTGCTAAGGCAGATAATTTCAAGTGAAATAAACTCTTAACAGTATTTCCTAACCTGTCCTAACTTGCTTGATTTTTAATATCTAGTGCAATTATATTTTCTCATGTGTCAATTTCCATAGGCTCTGCAAATCATTTGTAAAACCACGTAGTCTGTGCTTTAAGAAATACTCTTTCTGGTTTGATCTTCTAGACGTTTATTGAGAATGTGAAACATACACAAGTATTCGTTTTTCATATATAGGTATATACATATATATGTAATGCAAGTAGCTCATAATGGTTTCTCCCTTGCCTGAACCAATACTTGCTAAGCATCTATTACGCAATAGCTCCTGCTCTAGGTTCTGGTCATTTACCTTTGAACACAACAAACCAATTGCTTACTCTTATGGATCTTACAGTCTAGTGGGAGAAACAGACCTTAAACAAATAAATTTATAATATAGTGTCACATAGAGTGAAGTTCTATGAGGAAAAAGAGAGTGTAATAAATAAGGATGCCAGATTTAGCTAATAAACTTACAGGACCCAGTTAAACTTGAATTTCAGATAAAGGCATGATTTTTTTAGTATAAGTAGGTCCTATACCATATCAATCTATCATAAAATATTTTAGATGTACTTATACTAAAAACAGTTCATTGCTTTTCTAAACTTCAAATTAAACTAGGCATCCTCTTTTATCTGGCAACCCTAATTCAGTAACAGAACAGAAAGGTGCTATTTAAGGAAAAGGATCCAGAAAACTCTGAGGGGATGACGTCTGAATGGAAACCTAAATGAAATAGGGGCTGTGTGCAAACATTTCCGGGAGAATAATCCAAATAGAGGGAACAATATTTGTAAAGTCCCTGAAATGGAAAGTCACCGTTGTGTTTGAGAAGACACACAGTGGCCAACAAAGCTGAAGTGCAGGGAACAAGAGGGAAAGGGCCCTAAACAGGGCCTGGGAACTCTTGGGTCTCTGTTCAGGTTTTGTAGGAAGCGATCGATTGTTGAGAAACAAGGAAGTAGTACTGCTACTCTTGATGTCATATGAAGAAGAGACTGCAGAATTGCAAAAGTAGGGACATGGACACGAATGAGAAAGATACTGTGATAATCCAAGTAAGAGTTTTGGTGGCTTGAGTTAATATGGTGCTGATGGAGGAGGTGAGATATTGTATCCAGAATGTATTTTGATGGTAGATTTATAGAATGGGGTGATTTGGGGTGTGACAGAAAAAGAACCAAGGATAACCCCACATATTGAGCTGAGCCACGTAAGAATGAAGGTGGTTCTATTTACTGAGATGGAGAAGAGTGAGCGACACATCTCTTTTTGAAATACACCATAGCTGACACAACACAGTGTCCTGAAGGGAGTAGTACTAATTGACATGTTTCTCTGTATGGGAGTATTGTAAAATAATTACAGGAGAGTGGATTTTGAAATCTGGTATTTGAATGAAAAGCTCATTATCTCTGGGTCCTGTTTGGCCTTCCCAACTCTAGCGGTAATAAAGTTGGTAGTAGTTACTAAGACTTATTTACATTTCCATCCCCCTCTTAATTGTAAGTTTCAGGAGGAAATGGTTTGATTTTCTGGCCAAGTGCCCCCATTACTGAGCAGAGTGTCTAGCACATTCCATTAGTTTGAACAAGAGGCAATTGCAATTTCTATCTGTCAAAAAAAATGAAAGAGTATCAGAAATTTCCTGAGGTTAACCTAAAATGAACTCAATCCATGTTTGCTCAGTAAATAAATTGTTATGTGGCTGGAAGAGTTCGAAAGCCATCAAATGTTTACAGCAATCTTCAAATTCACGTTATAGAAATCGCCTTATAATTAAATCACTGCTTTGTTTTGTTTTTCTGAATTAGTTGTAAAATATTATAATTAAATTAATATATCTCATAGGAAACTGATTTATGGGGTAATGGGAACTGGGGAATATTTGTATGGGGTAACAGGCTGTTGGGAAGATTTATCTTACCTTACAAATGGAAAGAACAGAAGGTTTATTTCTAGCCTTTAATGGCAGCTCTCTACTAGAATCTTCCTTCTATAGAAGGTCACTATGTATGGACTTAGACTAATATAAATGGAAGAAAATCTTCATTAGAAATTTATCATGGCTTTATTCATGAAGTGAAACTAGCCAACTTTTCCAGAGGTATAGGACTGTACATATGTTGGGAAGGCTACAGTATAAACTCTGGACAAAGCAGATAAACCATGGGTTAGAATGCAGAATCCAGATTTATATTAACACGTTTTGCCTCTGTGACAGAATTTCAAATCTTGTGTTTGTCCTCATCTCAGAATCCTACAACTTAACTTCTGTGGATATTTACCTGTGGTCAAGCAATTGAACACTCCGGCCTCTAACAACTGAAATATCAACGCTAACTCTCTGCTGGTCTCTGTCCTATGATGCCAGCTTTGTTATACCTGAGAAGAGACACATAGAATGTAGGCCAATCTTTCAATACAAATCTAGGTCACACTGCAATGCACCCAGATAGAGAAGTTGTAACCTTGACATTCTAGATTTTTCTTCCATGTCAGTTTTCCTTAAGGTCAATCTGTGCATATTACTCTTTCTTCTGCCCTGAGAGATTCAGATCTATAGGCCACTGGATATCAGACACTGGAAATCCTTATCCAATTAAATTCTTCATCTCTTGGGCTAGTCACTATTTCCTACCTCTTACACATTTATAAACACTGAGAATCCACTTTGTATTATACAGTTAAGCACTGGTAGCTAACATACTATATTTTTTTATCTTTTTACTTAAAATTTTAATTTGAGATCATTGTAGATTTGCATTCATTTGTAAGAAATAAGATAGAGAGAGCCCAGGTACCCTTCAGTCAGTTTCCTCTGATTGTATGTCTCACAAAACTTTAGATCTTTAGCACCACCAGGATGTTGACATCAATACAATCCTCCAATCTTACACAGATTTCACCGATTTTATGTATACTCATTTGTGTGCTTGTTTGTGTTTAATCTATGCAATTCTATCATTTGCATAAGTTCATTTAGTTACCACCACAGTCAAATACAGAACAGCTCCATCACCGAAAAGATCCTTCCTGTTGGCCTTTTATAACCACACCTATCCCCTCCCACCTCTGTGACCACACCTCCAGCACAACTCTGGAACCATTAATCTCTTCTCCATCTGTATAATTTTGTCATTTCAAGAATGTGATATATAGATGGAAATATACAGTATGTAATATTTTGAGATAGTTTTTTTTTTCTCAAGGTATAATTCCCTTAAATTATATTCTGGTTGTTGCCTGTATCATACTTCATCTCTTGTTATTGCTGAATAGTATTCTATGTTATGAATGTAACACAATTTCTTCAACCATTCACCCATTAAAGGACATCTGGGTTGTTTCCAGTTTTTGACTATTGTGAATAAAGCCGTTATGAATATTGTGTACAGGTTTTTGCGCAGACAAAAAGTTTTCCTTTCTCTGGGATAGATGCCCAAGAGCGCAATTGCTGTATAGTATACTAATTATGTGTTTACTAACATAAGATACTGCCATACTTTTCTATTATATTATTTTTCCAGCTTTATTGAGACATAACTGACATATAACATTGTAAAAGTTTAAGATTTACAGTGTGATGATTTGATACATATACATTGCAAAATGATCAGTATAATAGTCAGTTAACACTTCATCACCTCAAATAATTACCATTTCTTTTTTGTGGTGAGTATGTTTAAGATTTACTCTCTTAGCAACTTTCAAGTATATAATACAGTATTGTTATCTCTAGTCACAATGCTGTACGTTAGATCCCCAGAACTTCTTCATTTTCTAACCGGAAGTTTGTACCCTTTGACCAACATCTCCCCACTTTCTCCTCCACCCAGCCCCTGGTAACCACCATTCTAGTCTCTTCTTCTATGAGCTTAGCTTTTTAAAAGTCCACATATAAGTAAATCAGACACTATTTGTCTTTATTCGTCTTTCTCTTTTTTACTTAGCATAGTGCACTCACGGTTCATCCAGGTTGTCAAAAATGACAGGATTTCCTTCTTTCTCATGGCTGAAAAATATTCTATTGTGTGTGTGTGTATGTATATGTATATATATATACATCTTTTTTATCCCTTCTTCCACTGACAGACACTTAGGCTATTTCTATGTGAGCTATTGTGGATCACACTGTAATGAACACAGGAGTACAGATATCTGTTTGAGATCTTGATTTCCTTTCCTTTGGATATATACCCAGAAGTGGAACTGTTGGATCATATGGTAGTTCTATTTTTAAGTTTTTTAGGAAACTCCATACTGTTGTCCGTAGTGGCTGCACCAATTTGCATTCTTACCAACAGTGCATACAAGTTCCCTTTTCTCCACATCCTCGCCAACACTAGAGGTCTCTTGTCTTTTTGATGATAGCCATCCTAACAGGTGTGAGGTGATATCTCATTGTGGTTTTGATTTGCCTTTCATTTTTGATTAGTGATGTTGAGCACCTTCTCATGTACATGTTGGCCATTTGTATGTGTTTGGAAAAACATCTTTTTGGGGCCTCCGTCCACTTTTAAATTAGTGGGGTTTTTTTCTATTGAGTTATGAGTTCCTTATACATTTTGGATATTAAAGCTTATCAGATAGATGGCTTGTAAATACTTTCTCCCATTTGGTAGGTTCCCTTTTCATTTTGTTGATTGTTTCTTTTGCTGTGCAGACGATTTTAGTTTGATGTAGTCTCACTTATTTACACATATGTATTTTCACTTTTATTGCTTGTGCTTTTGGTGTAATTTCCAAAAAAACATTGACAAGACCAAGGACAAAAAGTTTTTTCCTATCTTTTTTCATAGAAGTTTTACATCTTATGTTTACGTCTTTAATCCATTTCAAGTTAATTTTTGTAAGTGGTATTAGATAGGGGTCCTATTTCTTTGTTTTCAGTAGCATGTACAGTTTTCTCAACAGTATTTATTGAAGAGACTTTCTTTTCCCTGTTGTTTATTCCTGGCTTCTTTGTCAAACATTAGTTGGCTATATAAGCAAGAGTATATTTCTGGGCTCTTGATTCTGTTACATTGGTCTGTGTGTCTATTTTTATGATAGCAATAGATTGTTTTAATTGCTATAGCTTCGTAGCATACTTTGAAATCAGGAAGTGTGATGCCCCAGCTTTGTTCTATTTTCTCAGGATTGCTTTGAATATTCAGGGTATTTTGTAGTTCCATATGAATTTTATGACTCTTTTTTTTATTTCTGTGAAAACTTCCACTGGAAATTGATAGGGATTGCATTGAATCTATAGACCACCTTGGGTAGTACGGACATTTTAACAATACTAATCCTTCCAATCCATGAACACAGGATAACTTTCCATTTACTTGTTTCTTCTTCAATTTCTTTCAATAAATTCTTATAGTTTTCAATGTACAGATCTTTTACTTCCATGGCTAAATTTATTCCTAAGTATTTTATTGTTTTTGATACTACTGTGAAGGGAATTATTTTATTCTTTTTCAGATATTACATTGTTAGTGTATAGAAATGCAACTGATCTCTGCATGTTGATTTTGATTTGCTGATTAGTTCCAACAGTTTTTTGGTGGAGTTTTTACTATTTTCCATATGTAAGATGGTGCCATCTGCAGACAGAGACACTTTTACTTCTTCTCTGATTTGTATGCCTTTGACTTCTTTTTCTTGCCTAACTGATTGGCTAGGACTTCCCGTACTATGTTGAATAGGAGTGATGGGAGTGGGCACCCTGTCTCATTATTGATCTGGTGGGAAAAGCTTTGAAATTTTCACCACTGAATATAATGTTACCTGTGGCTTGTCAAAAATGGCCTTTATTTTGAGATATGTTCCCTCTATTGTTAGTCTAGTGGTTAAGATTCAGCACTCTCACCGCTGTGGGCTGGATTCATTTCCTGGTCAGGGAACCACACCACCCATCTGCCAGTTGTTGTACTTTGCTAGCTGCAAGTTGCTGTGATGCTGAAAACTATGGCACCAGCATTTCAAATACCATCAGGGTCGCCCATGGTGGACAGGTTTTAGCGGAGACACCCACTTTTGAAAAAATTGCCCATTAAAACTAGCAGAGCACTACAAAAAGACTAGGCAGGATTCCACTCTGATGTACACGGTTCCCAGGAGTCAGAATCGACTCAATGGCACTAACAACAAAAGACATTCCTTTTATACCTAATTTATTGAGAGTTTCTATCATAAAAGGCTGTTGTATTTTGTCAAATGCTTTTTTTGCATCTACTGAGACGATTGTATGATTTTTATCTTTCATTGTACTAATGTGATGTAGCATATTGATTGACTTGTGAATATTGAACCATCCTTCAATGCAGGAATAAATATGACTTGTGAGATCCTTTTAATGTGCTGCTGAATTTGGTTGGTTAATATTTTGTTGAGAATGTTTATACCTATATTCAGCAGGGATATTGGCCTCTAGTTTTCTTTTTACTGCAGTGTCCTTATCTGGCTTTGGTATCAGGGTAGTGCTGGCTTTGTAAAACGAGTTTGGGAGGGTTTCCATCTCTTCAATTTTGTGGAAGAGTTTGGGAAGTATTTTGCATTAATTCTTTAAATGTTTGGTAGAGTTCATCAAAAAATTATCTGGTCCTGGGTTTTTCTTTGTTGAGAGGTTTTTAATTACTGATTCAATCTCTCTACTCATTATTGGTCTGTTCAGATTTTCTATTTCTTTGAGTCAGTCTTGGTAGGTTGTCTATTTCTAGGAATTTATCCATTTCATCTAGATTAGTCAATTTGTTGGCATATAATTGTTTCTAGTAGTCTCTTATGATCGTCTATATTTCTGTGGCATCAGTTATAATGTTTCCTCTTTCATTTTTAGTTTTATTTATTTGAGTACTCTTTTTTGCTTGGTGAATCTAACTAAACATTTGTCTATTTTGTACATCTTTTCAAAAAAATCAGCTCTTAGTTTCACTGATCTTTTCTATTGTCTTTTTAGTCTCTATTTCATTTATTTCTGCTCTGATCTTTATTATTTCCTGCCTTCTACTAACTTTGGGCTTCTTTTGTTCTTCTTTTTGCAGTTCCTTGAGGTGTTAAGTGAGGTTGTTTATTTAAGGCTTTTCTTATTTCTTAATAAGGGCATTTATCACCATGAGCCTCCCCATTGGAACTGCTTTTGCTGCATCCCATAACTTCTGGTATGTTGTGTTTCCATTTTCATTTGTCTCAAGATAGTTTTTCAAATTTTTCTTTTTATTTCTTCCTTCATCCATTGGTTGTTCAGGAGTATGTTTCTTAATTTCCATACAATTTGTGAGTTTTCCAGTTTTCCTCCTCATGTTGATTTCCAGTTTTATACAATTATGGTCAGAAAAAGTACTTGGTATGATTTCAACCTTCTTACATTTGTTAAGGCTTGTTTTGTGGCCTACTATATGATCTATCCTGGAGAATGTTCTGTGTGTGCTTGAGAAGAATGTATATTCTACTGCTGTTGAATGGGTATTCTGTATATGTCTGTTAGGTGCATTTGGCCTAAAGTGTAATCAACTCCAACGTTTTCTTATTGATTTTCTGTCTGGATGATATAGCCATTGTTGAAAGTGGGGTATTAAAGTTGCCTACTGTTATTGTTGTGTTGTCTATTTCTCCTTCAGACCTACTAGTATTTACTCATTATATTTAGGTTCTCCAATGTTGAGTGAGTATATATTTATGATTGTTATATCCTCTTGATGAATTGATCCCTTTATCATTATATAATGACTTTCCTTATCTCTTTACAGCTTTTGACTAAAAGTCTATTTTGCCTGATTAAGTATAGCTACTCCTGTTCTCTTTAAGTTTCCACTTGCATGGAATATGTTTTTCCATCCCTTCTCTTTCAACTTAATGTGTTCCTAAAGTTGAAGCTCCTGTAGGCAGTGGGGTCTTTTATTTTTTTTTTAATCCATCAAGTTGCCTATTGTTTGGAGAATTTAATCCATTTACAATTTGATTAGCTGTTGATAGGTAAAGACTTACTCACATCATCTCATTAATTGTTTCTGGCTGTTTTACACTTCCCTTGTTCCTTTCTTTCCCTCTTGCTGTTTTTCTTTAGATATTGATGATTTTTCTGTAGTGCTAAACTTTGATTCCCTTCTCTTTATCTTTTGTTTATCTACCATAGGTTTTTGCTTTATGGTTTCTATGAGACTTACATAAAATTTCTTATAGAAATTTTTACACGAATAACAATTTAACATCTATTATGTACAAAAACTTTATCCTTTTACTCTTCCCCATTTTATGTTTTGATGTCACAATTTATCTTTTTATATTGTGCATTCATTAGAAAGTTATTGTAGCTTTAGTACTTTTTATACTTTTGTCTTTAACCTTTATACTAGAGTTAATTGGCTAGTACTTCACCGTAAAACAGTGTTAGAGTATTCCGAATTTACTATACATTTACCTTTACCAGTGCATTGTAAATTTTCGTATGTTTTTGTGTACTAATTAGCATTTTTTTCACTTTATCTTGAAGAACTCCTTTCAGCATTTCTTTTAAGGCAGATCTAGTGGTGACAAAAATCCCTCCACTTTTGTTTGTTTGGGAAAAACTTTATGTCTGTTTCATTTCTGAGGGACATCTTTGCCAAATAGAATATTATCGGTTGGCAGTGTTTTTTCTTTTGACACTTTGAATGTATTATCCTATGCTCTCTTCGCCTGCAAAGTTTCTGCTGCGAAATGTGCTGATAGCCCTATAGGGGCTTCCCTTGAAAGTTACAAGCTTCTTTTCTCTTGTTTCTAATAGTCTCTCTTTTTTTGAATTTTGACAGTTTTAGTGTAATGTGTCTTGGAGAATACCTCTGTAAGTTGAGTTTGTTTGGGGACCTAGGAGCTTCACGAACTTGGTTATTTAAATCTCTCCCCAGGTTTTGGAAGTTCTCAGCCATTATTTCTTTAAATAAGCTTTCTGACTCATCTCCCTTTATTCTCCTTCTGGGATTCCAATAATTAGCAGATTCCTTCTTTTAATGTTATTTCATAGATTGTGTAAGCTTTCTCTATTCATTTTCATTCTTTCTTCTTTGTTCTCCTCAAAATGGATAATTTCAAAGGTCTGTTTTCTAGTTCACAAACTCTTTCTGCTATTTGATCCATTCTGTTGATTATCTCTATTGCATTTATTTTATTTTTTCACTTCATTCATTGTATTCTTCAGCTCCAGAATTTCTGCTTGATTCTTTTTTATAATTTCTATGTCTTTGTTAAATTTCTCATTTTGTTTATGTCTTATTTCCCTGATTTTGTTGTATTGCCTTTCTGTGTCTTCTTGTAGCTCACTGAGCTTCCTCAAAACAGCTATTTTGAATTCGGTATGAGGTAAATGGCAGATATCCGTATCTTTGGGGTCCTTCACTTGATTATTGTGATCCTTTGGTGGTGTCATGTTTCCTTGATTTTTCATTTTCCTTGAAGTCTTATGTTGCTGTCTTTGCATTTGAAGACATCCAGTTTTTCATGACTGATTTTGGAATAAAATACCTTCTATCATTCCTGCTAGGGTTTGAAGCTTTCTTAGCCCTTCTATAGATAGACCTGATACACACTTCTTGCTCCCTCTTGTGGCAGAGTTCTTAAGCTGGTATGCCTTCTCTTGATTCTTCAACACACCAGACTGAGAGCTGATAGCTCCCTTTTGCTTTACCAAGGACAGTGTTAAAGCTCAGCTTGTGTCTTTCCCTGTCTACAGGTCCCGGCCAGCTTTCCATGCATGCCCACTAGCCATCTACCAAAGCTCACTCTTTCTGCCATCAGAGGTACACACAGGCAGCTTGCACATAGGAGGCGTGTGTGTGGATGAGATGCTTGGAGTGCTGGGGGTGCCCATAGGTCAGTAGGGGGGGATCTACAGGCAATGTGTCCCCAGTAGCTCAGAGGCAGGCTTCTTGATGGAGTCCTTGACATGGTTAGTAGGATCTGAATCCCTTTAAAGCAGTCTAAGAATCTTATCTGCTCTCTCCCAGCCTTTTCTGCTCCCCAAATGTGCAGCTCATGACTCAGTACTCTAATAAGGTGAGAGAGAAATGGGTCTATTTGGTAACAGCCTGCACAGCTGTGGAAGACAGGTGCTCACTCACACACTCTAACTTTGCCCCATGGGAGAAATCATGGGCTGAGAAGGTTTCTTTTGTCACTGAGCTGTGCCACCTTGGGGTCAGGGTGACAGAAGCAAATGCACACTGCTCCTCTAATTCTCTCCTGTCCATCTAAACTTGTACTTTTTTGCTTCAATAGTGTGCTTTTCTGCTAGATTTCTCTGCTGGACTCCTGGAATTCTAGAAAGACTCTCTCATCTGGGGGGGATTATCTAAGACATTGTTCTCCAAGGGCTCCCAGACCACAACTGACAGAGGCTAAAGCCATTTCATGGGCCACTGCAGGGTCCATAGCTGGGGACGAGGTCTGTATGTCTAATACCTGACATGTGGCAGGCGAGACTCCTTCCATTTCCCTTAACATATGGTACTGGATGCCACAGTTACCACAAAGGCACTTTTGTCTGTGGTTGGATGCCAGATTATCATTGATGAGAGGCAATATGACAAGGGATATCTTATTCTACCATCTTCAGCAAATTCTTTTTCAGAATGGCTATACCAATTCACATTCCCACAAACAATATATGAGTGATCTAGTTTCCTTGCATCTTTGCTTGTGTTTAGTTTTCACTATTTTTTAAATGTTTATCCATTTTTGTGTATGTGTATTGGTACCTTATTGTGTTTTTTATTTTCATTTTCTTGTTGTTAATGATGTTGAACATTGTTTTATGTGCTTATTGACCATCTTTATATCCTCTTCAGCAAAACGTGTATTTATGATTTTTGCCCATTTCATAATTGGATTGTTTGTTGTTTGAGAGTTCTTTCTATATTCTAAATACTAGTCCTTTTTTGTGTATGTGGTTTGCAAACATTTTCTCCTGGTCCATGCCTTGTCTTTTCATCTTCTTCTCAGGGCTTATCACAGAGGAAAATTTGTAATTTTGATGAAGTTCAATTTATCAATTTTTTCTCTTATGGATTGTGGTTTTGTTGTCGTATCTAAGAACTCTTTGCCTAACCCTAGCCCCTGAATATTTTCTCCTATATATTTTTTTCTAAAAGTTTTGTAATTTTAACTTTTACATTTAAATCGATGATATATTTTAGTCAGTTTTTGTAAAGATTGTGAGATTTGGGCTGAGATTCAGTATTTTGCCTATAAATATTCAATTCCTCCAGCATCAGTGGTTGAAAAGACTATCATCTCTCCATTGAGTTTTTTTTTTCACTTTTGTCAAAAGATAGTTGGTCATATTTTTGTAAGGCTATATCTAGGTTTTTTATCCTTTTCCACTGATCTATGTATCTATCCCTTTGCTATTACCATGCTGTCTCAGTTACTGCAATTTAAGCCTTAATATTGGATAGAGTGATTCATTCCAGTTTACTCTTCTTTTCCAAGATAGTTTTGATTATTTTAGGTTCTTTGCTTTTCTGTTAATTTTTAGAATATGTTTCTCTAATTTTACAAAAAAATCTTGATGGAATTTTGATAAGAATTACATTAAATCTGTGGATCAGTTTAGGGAGAATTAGCATTTTGCTGTGTTTATCTTCCAGTCCATGAAAATGATGTGTTGGTGTGTTACTCGATCAATTTAGGTTTCCTTGATCCCTTCCATTGCATTTTATCATTTTCAGGATATAAATCCTGTACATATTTTGTTAGAATTATATCAAAGTATTTAATTTTCTTTGGATCAATTATAAATGATAATTTGTTTTGAATTTTGGTTTCCGTGTTTTTGTTTTTAGTGTATAAAAGTTTGATTGATCTTTGTGGGTTGATCTTTTATACTGTGACTTTGATGAACTTATGTATCAATTCTAAGAGACTTTTGTTTTTGTTTTTTTGTAGATTTCTTGATATTTTCTATGTAGGCAAAAATGTCATCTGCAAATTGAGACAGCTTTTATTTCTTTTCTGATCTGTATGCATTTTATTTCTTTTTCTTGGCTTATTGCATTGTCTAGAAATTTCAGTAATATTTTGAATAAAAGCAGTGAGAACAGATATCTTTGAATTATTTCTGATCTTAGGAGGAAAGCATTTATTTTTGTTTGTACTATTTAGATTGTACTATTTAGATGCGTTTAGATTGTACTATTAAGTACAATCTTAACTGTAGGTTTTTATTAGATGCTCTTTATCAAGTTAAGTTAGTTCCCCACTATTCCTAAATTACTGCAAGTTTTTATCATGAATAGGTGTTGGCTCTTATCAAATGCTTTTTCTATATCTATTGATATGGTCATAAGATTTTTCTTCTTTAGCCTGTTGATATAGTGAATTACTTTTATTGATATTTAAATGTTGAGCCAGACTCACACACATGGAATAAATCCCACTTGTGGATAGTATATAATTATTTTTGTACATTACTAGATTTGCTTTGATATTTCTTTTTAAAGAACATGCCCATTTTGCATTCAAGTTTTGTTATGGTTCAAAGGCTTTAGAAAAATATATGATTGTATTGTTTTGAATATTTTTCATTCAATAAAAATAAACTGGTATTCTGGGTTTTATAATTTAGTGTGATTTTTCAGCTTTAATGTACTATTTAGACTACATCTTTGGTTTCTAGTGCTATGGTGTTATCATTTCTGGTGATATAAAGTACTATACTTTATGTCTAAAGTAAACAACTGAAGAAACTTTTTTCCCCACTGGCTCTTGATTATATTTTTCTCTCTTGCTTTTTTAGTTAAGTCACTTCTTTTACTCAAATTATTTTTGATAAGGCTCACCACACATGTAAGATCATCCCACGAGTAAGTAGGGAGTAATAATAAACAAACCATGGCAATTTAAAGCATATCAAGGGATAAACATGTTTGTCTTTAAAAAATATTTTTCATTCATTTAGAAAAGGTTGTGTCCATTATCAGATTTCTGACTGCCAGCAGGATGGCTCAGAGAGAGTACATGGATATATGAGAAGAGACGAAAAGCCTAGGGATATTAATAGGCCAGAAATAAAGAAGCCCTTCCTCTCAGCTTCACACGGGCAACGGGCAGCCTGCTGTAACTCAGGGATCAGACACAAGGCACAGAGATTTTCAATCTTCTCTTAAAGTGCCTCCACCTGTCCTCAGAAGTTCTGACATCAATTCTTCAGTGAAGACTAAATATGTGCCAAGGGTGAACTTTAAAAACAAAACGAGTTTCAACTCTTCAAGTGTACTAAAACTGTCGGAACAATTTCTTAAAGTTCACCCTTAGATAACTCAAAACGACTGAATGGAATTTTACTAACCTTTCCAAATATTGTACCTTGAAGCTGAGTATAAGAATGAGAAATTTTGGTTTAAAAGGCAATATTTCAAGAAACGTGTAAATGCTTGAAAGCAAGTGTTGTAAAATGTGTGCATAAATGTTTTCTTTTTCAAACATGGCTGCAGATTTTGTTCCAGTAATGTAATTACTGATTAACTAGATCCAAAATTATATCATTACAGATTTTTATTCTTACATAAACACTTTGCATGTTGTTCATATTGTCAAAATTTATAAATGGTTTATTAAACAATTTCCTCAAATAGAAGATTGGCAGTGGTTCAACGTAGTGACTTCCACTGCAATTATATATGAGAGTTAGCTATAATAGAATATTTGCTAAGAATGATACTGCTTGATTAGGACATATGAGTAACATAATCTGATGAAATGATTTGTCATTATGCCAACTAAAAATGATATGCAGTCATGTTATAAAATTTTAATAATACAAAAAGTCATGATAAAAATTTTAATAATCTGATTATGTTTACCTTTACTTAAAAATAAATATCATGCAGTTTAATTTTATTCAACACAAGGCATAATTATTTCCCATCCACTATTTGCTAAAGACTGAGGATACAAAAATGAGAGATATTCAAAATGTCAGCATGGATATTTCTTTTTGTTCATTATGGTTGTCAAGAAATTTCTGCAAGTTTGGACTTTATTTTTGACTTTTTCAACTTGGAAAGATTCGTCCTGAGCTAACATCTGTTGCCAATTTTCCTCGTTTTTTCTCTCCCTCCCCAAAGCCCCAGTTCATGGTTGTAAATCCTAGTTGTAAGTCCTTCCACTTCTTCTATGTGAGCTGCTGCCACAGCATGGCAACTGACAGATGGGTGGTGTGGTTCCACAGCTAGGAAATGAACCTGGGACACCAAAGCCATGAGAGCACCGAACTTCAACCACTAGACCATCAGGGCTGGCTCATGGACTTTATTTTTTAAGGCATTTTTTCTGCCAGCACATTCGAGAAAGATAGAAATAGATAGACATGAAAGAAAAAGCATGACAAACTTCATAAGGTATATTGTGTACTGGCACCAGAAAGAAAGAAGACTCAAGAAATATGATAAACAATAACAATTACAGAATTAAGATGTATTATTTTTGTTTTCATTGACATAAGTGAGTATTTTTAAATTATAGTTATAGCTTCAAAATCTTGCTTAACTGAAGAAAAACTAAAGAAACTGAAGCTGGGTCTACCTGATTTAAAATAAATCTAACATTGATTAAACATTACAATTCGATTAGTAATTAAAAATAGTCAAATATTTCATTTAATGAAAGCTACAAATTTGGTAATACATTTAGACATATCTGTATAATTTCCTCAAGTTCTTTCTCATATTGTGTTCAACTTTTACATTTTGATTGGCATAACATTTGGAGAAAATATTCATTGCTGTCTAGTCTCTATTTCCACTGCTTCTATCCTAATCTAGACTTACCCCTCAAACTTCAATAACCTCAAGACTGGCCTCCCGGCATTTAAACTCTTTCTTCATGAGCAATATTGTAAACCCTGTCTTTCATGGTATTCTTTAATTTAAGGGGCAGCATTTACTGAATTAAGCACCTATTATTTATACCTTACTTATTCAGTGATGTACTGAAGCCAGCCTTAACTGGCTCACAAGAGCCACTTTGGCCACCTCTTCCCATTTTCACATGTAGTGACATAAAATTGGGGACTTAAAATTGATCATGCTGCAGAAAATTACCCCACAGAAATTAGCAATGGTGGAAATCCAGACTTTCTCTCTTTCTTTTTTCTTACCTGGTGAATCAGTTGTTAAACATTTTCTAGCATTTCGTTGCTTGTAGCTCTTCATCAGCTGAGACTACCAATGGTGAGGGAAATTTAGGATCTTGGTGTACATTATAATTTCTTTATTCTTCATTTTTTTGGAAACTATATCACCTATGACCCCATAGTCTGTACTCCTTGTTTTTGCTACACTGCTTTGCTGATTCTGGCCTCACAACCACAGCCATTTCTCTCTCTTCATTCAGACCATGCTTTCCCCAGTCTCAAAAAGTCAATATTTAAAGACACAGGTCTACACATACTGTGTCTTTACTATTCATATATATCTGCCAAACTGTTGATAAATCCTTTGATGTTAAAAAGAATGATTTATATCTTTTTCTTCTATACTCTTAAACATATTAAGTCTTTTGGTTTATATGTGAATATTTATCATAAAATAATATATTTTAAGCAAATTATGATAAACTTTAATATTTTAATGAAGTTTGAGTAGAATAAGAATATGGAATATTGAATAAGAATAAAGGAATAGAGAGCAAATCTATAAATATGTTTGTATATACACACACACAGCTTCCTGTGCATGGCATATATTAGAAAGAGCTGAGATTCAGTAATTAAATTGAATTTAAATCACTACTCTATCACACTAACATAAATGTTGAAGATATTCAGCTCTAGTTTCTCTCTTGTGAAAGAGAAACATTATTACACATCTGTGAAACTGTGATTTATAATAAGAAATGTATATTTGGTCTTTGGCCTCAGTTGTGGCGTTGAGCTCCTAAAACCCTTGGAATTTCCTGGGTTATAGGAGCGTCTTTTGTTCCAATGAGATGACTCTGGGTGAGCTCCCGGATGAGGGCTAGTCACCAGAAAGACCAATTCATGGTTTGAAGCTTGGAACATTCAGCCCTGTCCCTCATTCTCGTGAGAAGGGAGAAGGGCTGAAAATGGAGTTAATGATCAATCCTGCCTATGTGATGAAGCCTCCATAAAATCCCCAAATTATGGGGTTCAGAGAGCTTCTGGGTGCTGAACACATGGCGATTTGGGGAGAACGGCACACCTGGAGAGGGCATGGAAGCCCTGTGCCCCTTCCCCCATACCTTGCCCTCTGCATCTCTTGCATCTGACTGCCCCTCACTTACAGTCCTTGACCATAAACTGGTGATCTAGTAAATCAAATGTTTGCTGATTTCTGTGAGCACTAGTAAATTAATCAAAGAAAGTAAGCAGAGAGTCCTGGGAATTTCTGATTTATGGCCACTTGGTCAGAAGCACAGGTGATAATCTGGGCTTGTGACTGGTATCTGAGTGGGGTGGGGTGGAGTGGTCTTATAAAACTGAGCCCTTAACCTACAGGATCTGACGCTATCTCCAGGTAGATAGTGTCAGAATTGAGTTAAATTGTAGGACACCCACCTGGTGTTGCAGAGAATTGCTTGACGTGGGGGAAAACCTCCCTACATTTGGTGACAAGAAGTGAGTGTTTTGTGTGTAAAGGAGACTCACAGGGAAGAAAAACATGGTCAGGAAGAAGTAGGTTTTTTCCTGCACAGAGCAGGGGGAACACTGAATTTTTCTTTTACAACATCTAATAGGATGGTTGTAAAGAATAAATAGGAGAATGTAGCCAATGCTCCTGTGTGCCAAAATGCTACTCAGCGCATGGTGGTTTCAACATCATTGTTGTCATTTTCTCCATTCCGCTAACAATCAACAACACGTTACATAAACCTTCCAACTAACGTAAAAGATGCAATAAGAAAAATGTCAACCTTTTGAAGAATTTTCTTAGAAATAGATACAAATATTTCCAGTCTATGGTACTTTATTTCTTTCACCATTCAGTTTTTGGTTATATTAATAATAATCCTGACTGTTTTCAATCCCCATTCTTACAAAAGCATGAAAGATATTAATTCCAGTAAATCAGCTCAAAAGAGGAAATGAGTAGAAACTGCCTGTTATTGCTGTGAACATGGGTATCCAGAAGTCCTAATTAACAGATATTGCTGTCCAGATACACATGTATATTTCTGAAGACACATGCTAACAATAAATCTTGTATAGAACGCATTGAAGTCAAGCTCAAGCTATGATCAGTTCTTCAAAACTATTGCTGTATTATAGATTTAGATTAACATTGCCATCAACTCTTAATAATTCAGAGCATTTTCACATATAAAAATCTCAGTAATTTTTTACAACCTTTCTCCAAATAATATGATCATTCTTCTTATAAGGGAAAAGAAATTTCCCTTATCAGAGCTTCAGGGGTGAAATGAGATAAGAACGGAAGTATTTCCTCTCTTTTACCCTTGATACTTATTTTAAGAATTCAGGTTCCAAGAGTATAATTGATCTCCATTTCTTTCCCCATAGTCAATTTTGATCTGTATAAAGAGCCCATTCAAATTCTGCATAAACGTACTGACATCAATTGCTAATGGATATTTTCTGTATACCCTTGGCACAATGACAATTTAATTTTTACAGAGGCAAGCAAATACCTATGCTCATCATACAAACATCCAGCCTTCCAATCAGTTGGCTCTTTGAGGTTGGGACATATACAGAAACATTTTATCTTGCATACCAGATGCCGTCTCCTACAGAAATATGACAGCATCATTTCTTAAACTCCAAGGACAGGTCAAGGGCCCAAAATATCATCCTGGCTCTCTATTGCCTGTAGTCAATGTTTTCCTTTTAACTGTAGAACCTAAATGATTAATCAATCTCCAGGTGATTACACTGGAATGGTGACACCTGATATAGATGATAGGTCATAGCTAAGTGAGGGAAAGAGATTGCATATAGAATACTTCCACTGGCGACAGAAATATTTATCTGAGCTGCATCTTCTAGTCCCTAGGGGGTGTTTCTCTCTGTTCTTACATTGATTTTGATAACAACACAATACAATGGCTTTAAGTGTAACAGTTTTTTAGGGAAATAATTAGTTTAAGTGTGATAACCAAATGTCTCAGAGTAAGGTTTTAAACCTGAATATCTCCTAAGTCCCCTGAGTCAAATCCTGATTTGCCTGAGAGTTGCAATGTCAGGCTGCCTCTCACTCAGGTGAAGGGTTCCTACAGTGAAAGTTCTGGCAGCAGATATACTTGTTCCAAGAGGTCTTCATCTTGGAAAACGTTTTTGGAAGTGAGGAATCAAAATCCCTCTTTGTTTTTTTATGCTGAGGAAGATTTTCCCTGAGCTAACATCTGCTACCAATCTTCCTCTTTATTTTTGTTTTTAATGTGAGCCCACCCTCTGACAGACCAGCAGTGTGCTTCTGCCCACTGGAACTGAACTGGGCCACCTAAGTGGGGCACGCCAAACTTGAACCACTAGGCCATCAAGCCTGAACCCAAATTCCCTTTTTTGACCAAGAATTTTCTTTGTATATTTATTTTATCCTCCTGTATTTGTTCAGATCACTGAAAAGAAAGATGATAGTGGTATAAACTCAGTGAGAGCTCATGTTGGTTTCTCACAAAAAAGTGCAAATATTTGAGGCTACATATTATTTCAAAATATGATGGAAAAATTGCTTTGGATTAAATATTTTATGAGGAAGAAAATTAGTTATCTTTCAACAAAAATTTTAAATCAAAACTTTAAATAACTTTCTATTTATTTTCAAGATGTAAATTTAGAAAATGTTTTGGATTACAAATAAGGGATTTCAAGTATAATGTTCATTTGATAAGTAGGTGCTTGAGATAACAGATGAGACTTTTATAAAAAGACATTAATATACAACCTATGTGGGGGTGTATGTCTGGATAACCTTCATCCCTATATAGGAAATAGAGCATGCAAAATGTGCTTGAAACCTGTCTCAAGATGGCTGTTCATTCACTCTGTCATGTTTACTGAGCTCCTGCCATAAGCAGTGCCCACCCTGCACCAGGTGCTGAGGCTCTGTGGTTGTGAACAGAGGATGTCTCTGCCCCATTGTGGCTTGTGTTCTATTGTGGGAGGGATGAACAATTAGGAAATAAAATAAAGATATATTGTGTGATATAGGGATAAGCGCTATTGAGTAAAATGTGATAGAACATGAAGTGCTATGTCAGATTTCTAATTTATATAGGTGATCAGGGAAGGTAATACTGACAAGAAGGCATTTAATGAAGAGAATGAAATAAGGGAGGGATTCTCGTGAATATCTGGAGAGAATACAGACCAGACGAAGGAACTCTAAGTAGTCCATGACCTGGGGGCATTTTGGATATGTTTAAGAAATAGCAGGGAAGCCAGCGGTAGCTTCAAGGAGGAGAACATGGAAGAGAGTGGCTGAGGATGAGGTGAGAGAAATAGCCAGGATCTGGACAGTACTGTGCCTGTGTTCCACTGTAAGGCCATGGGTCGGTGGTGATGGGGAACTATGTGGGTGACACTTGATGTCAATAGTGTGGAATTTATTTCGGGTCCAAAATGACAACAACAGAAAGAGGATTGTAAGCAAAGATTCAGGCTCTCTTTTGGAGAACTTTATTAAATAACTATAATCCTTGATGTGAGAACTGCCCCTTATTTTGGTGCATATGGAATGACCAATGCTCACACATAGGCCTGCCGTGTGGTAGAAGGAGTGGCAGTAGTGCAGTGTAAACACTTATGGCAAGTGTCACTGAGGATGTGGGGGCAGCAGATAACAGACAAGTCCCTTCTAGAGAAGGGAAGAACGAAGAATCTCAGGGACTTATTGAATTGGGCTCCAGAGACAAACAGCATGTTTTCAAGTCCTAGGCTCTCTCTACAAGCAGCATTATAGAGAACAACAGGGACTCGCTAATTTCCTCACTACTGCAGATGCCATGCAACTTTCCTTTTCTGTTTATTGGGGCCGGGACTGATAAATCACTTAATTCCTAGTGGTAATTTTTCATGTATAGCTCACCTTAATATAAAACTAATGCCAGCTATGGACTGGGAAAAAAGGCAAGATGTCCATGCCAGAAACACAGCTACAGCATCCAGAGTCCTCCCAACACAGGAAAAAACTACTAGTATAGACTGCAATGCAGTACCAGAAGGCTCCTCATTACCCTGTCTATTTCCAGAGACTTCTCTTCTCAGTTTCTATGATATCATGTCTCCCCATTTCCCTCTTTACCTTAAAATTCTGTCTTTCTAGTGTCCTTGTACTTCTTTATGATTTTGATTGCAATTCTGTTTGGGTGTGATTCCTGCTGCTAGACACTTCTGGCACAGGCTGCTTGTTCCTCCCAGGCATGTGCCAGTTTTTATCCAGAAAAGCTCACTGAGTTTAGGAGTGGTAATTTAGTAGTTTTCAAATACGAATTAAGAATATTTATGCACTCAATCTCTCTTCTACAACTAGGTCCAGTTAGTTGAAATCCAGCAAGAAGCACGGATCCAAGAAATATACTAATATGAGTTTATAAATATAGATTATTGTGATAAATATTATGATAAATATCTTTTATAAAGGGTTCATTCAAAATCATGCACAGTTTCTGCTCTGACATTTTTTATAATGTCACCAAGTCTTAACAACTGCCTCTGTGGGTAAATAAAGTTCAAAGTTATAATTAGATCACTTTTAAAGAATAATATCACATACAAGTTTTTACTTCAATAAGGTATTCTTGAAAATATTTACATTCCTCTCCTCTACATTTTTTTCTTGTAATTTACTAAAGTCTGCAGACATGTGATAAAAATATGCCTCAGTTGCTAACACTTGTCAAACTTTTACTTCATTAACTTTGTTTTTATAAAAGCAGAGTAAGGACTGGAATCTTTTGTGGTGGGAGGGGGCATGACTATAAAAACAGTGCTATTGCATTAAGTCAAACTGTATGATTCAACCATCTTTCACTTACAAAAAGTGATTCATACAATTCAACTAAAATAGAACAAGTGATATAATAACACTAATCTCATGTCTTTCAGTCTGGAATACTATTTAGAATAAGAAAAGACCTCCATTAACTGCTAATTCAGGGATTTTCAGGCATATTTTATAGTCAGGACAATATTTCAAAGGAATCTTAGCTCCAAGACCAACGTCTACAATAGATAAATGAAACATAATGTGGTTCCCACGAAGGAGTAATCCTAAGGCCTTAACCACCAGGATTTTCTCCCTCTCGCTATCTAGTAATCGCTGAGATGTCAAAAGAAGACAGTGTGAAACAATTGCTCTAGTAAATTAAACCCATTTTACAAATAATAAGTCTGAGGTTCAGAGGGGTAAACTGACTATACCAAATTTGTAAGACATATCAGTGATAGATTAATGAGTAAAATACAAAGTTATGATTGTGTACTAAACAGATGGATATGGTATAAATAAAATTTAAATTTCTTAAAAGTATTTATCTCACAGGCATTCGGAATTTTTAGATTGTTTATATACTTATATGTCAGGGTATCAGGAAGCAAAAATATTCTCGAAAGCCTCTGTAGCCAGTTATGTTTTGCATAGTCATATTCTCATGTTGCCATTTGTTAGAGTGTTTGAAACCACCATGTACTTATTTTTTATTATTTCTTTAAACCTGGCAGTGATCAGACAGTTGACGGTTTTGGAAGATATGTTATGATCATACAGGACGTGATTTCATGGAGAAGTACGGTTAACCATTGCAGAAGTGTGTCACTGAGACTTTTTTGCAAAGAATTGGCTTGTTCCACTAGGGATTACTGCCCAAGACATTGTATCTTGAGAGGAGTTAGTTCAGGCATCAAATCCATTTCCACTGTACTCCCTCAGGAATGAGAAGTTTAAGAGAGAGCCTGGGTATTACCCAAGCTCCATCTGTGCATTGCGTCAATTAACTTGGAAGAGAGACTTGTAACATAACTCTAAAGAAGGTAAAAGAAAAAACTTGACTTGGCTTCTAATCAAATGAGCTATCCTCTGAACACTTAGATATCCATAGTTGACGATGTTAATATTCTGCTTGTATGATATGAAAATGGCAACATTTTGTAGGGCCCTTTTAAATCTAACAAACCCAAAACCTAGAAGACATTCTCATTATTTTCTCTTCTTCACTTCAAATCCCTCTCTCTCTTCAGATAGTTCGTAAGATCTAGACTTTGGGTAAAGTAGTAAAATATACGCCAAGGCACATTCTCAAACCCATTTTATTGCAAGAAATCTGATTCCTATATTGCTTCTATGCTGAGTTTAAATTTCTTTGAAGTTGTCGGTCAGAGTAAATGTTAGTGGCTACACTGTAGAATTCTAAGGAAAACAAGTGATCTATCCTGTATTCTGGTGTTTAACATCTATTTCTCCCTCTAGAATGTCACTTCCACCAGAACAGACTGTGTCTGCATTGTTGTCTAGCATCATTTTGCCTTACACAGATAGATTCTAAAATACTTGATTAATGAATGGATATTTACTGGGAAGTATGCTACAAATACTACAAATACTTTAAGTACCCAGGACTTGTTGCCAATTTTTTCCTGTACTAACAATTTTTACTCAAGTGTATCAGAGAAGAAATCATCTAGGAAGTTTTAGTGATCATACAAGCAAACATCAGTTATTAACAGACTTCAAATTTGAGCATCTTTTTTTTGAAATTCCTATCTCTGAGCTGCATGGTCTCCTGAAGACAACGATACCCTCTGTAGCTGCCCTTTTGTGACCAACCCTTGCCCAAGCTCCTGTCCCAGCGGCCCTCACAGCCTTTGGTATCAGGCTCCTCCTACCCCAACAGATCATCATCCTGTTTGTCAGGACATTTTTAAACTGCTCAAACTGGTTCAACCCCTGCTAATTCTGTTCATCCTAGGACAAACGCAAAGGCTATCCCCCTGCTGCCTTCTCTCCTTTCTCTGCCCGTGCTCTAGCCTGCCTCCAGCTTTTCAGATGAAAGGTGGGTACCAGCTGCTCTCCATACACTAGGACACTGTTTCCCAAATTCTATGTGAAGGAATAAATAGGGTATATTATTTGTTTTTGTTTTAAATTATCCCAGACCATACTTATGTAAAATACAATAAAAGTAAATTACTAGAAAAACAAGAAGAAAAAATTAAAACACAAAAAAGAAGTATGTTTTAATATAAATCTAAAGCTTTAATATTATTAGATACAACAAGCGTTCTCAAATTGCCAATATTTATGATCCATTTCTCTACTTATCCATACTAAGTAGTCCATGGACCACTTTTGGGATGGATTGCTCTCAGAGACAAATTTTGGGGCCTCCCATGAACTCTTCGAATGTGCACTGCTCCAGAGTTGTTTGCGAGGATTTGCTTATCAAACTCTGCAGAGTAGATATCATCCAACTCAGAGGAGAGACGGCAGTGTTTCTTTTTTGTCCTCATTCTCCGTGAGCGTTTCTCACCCCATGCTCCCCACTCCATGACAGCATATCCTACTGAGTTGAAAGCTTTGCATTTTGGTGACTCTTCATTCCCTCTTGGAGCTTCTGGTCCTTTATGAGCTGGAAGTGAGGAATGGGGTGGGTGGTACAGCTATCCTTTGGAAACACATATATTGCCCTAGCAGCCTTTTATAAGGTTGTACTTCTCACCAATCTTCTCCAATTTAGAACTTCCACAATAACCACAAAATTACCATCACATTCACTATTCTATTAGCATAACATTAAAATGCTTTAAAAGACTTCTTATCTCTCTCAGCAGGATATCTTTGGTTAATCTACAAGTTTGGTTAGTTAAATAAATTTTAGTGGGGCCGGCCCAGTGGCACAGCGGTTAAATTCGCACGTTCTGCTTCTCGGCGGCCCGGGGTTCGCAGGTTCCGATCCCTGGTGCGGACATGGCACTGCTTGGCACGCCATGCTGCGATAGGTGTCCCACATATAAAGTAGAGGAAGATGGGCATGGATGTTAGTTCAGGGCCAGGCTTCCTCAGCAAAATAGAGGAAGACTGGCAGTAGTTGGCTCAGGGCTAATCTTTCTCAAAAATAAATAAATAAATTTTAGTTAAAGTAGGAAATTATAAAAAATGACAAATACATACCCTAGGCTTTTACTTTAAATGTGAGACATGTTTTCGTGCATTGATTCACCTCTCCTTTTACATATGGCCATAGCTTTATCTTTGATCACAGATCAGCTGAGTGTCACTTTCTATCTTTATTTTTCCATAAAACACAACCTTATTACTTTAGAAATTTTCAAAATTTACTTTTTCTTTAAAGCAGAGTGGTAATCTAACAGAATGTGAAAACAACGTGCCCAAATATTCCATGATCTTATAAAACTTCTCATCAGCTCCTCTCCAATTTTTATAATTTGTCTTGTCCACTTCAAATTTGGCAGCATTTGTAAGCAGTTCAATAATTGTGAATATTTCTAAAGCATTCACCCTAGTTATCACAGAAAGAACTCTATTTTCTCATTCATCTCTCATTGGTTTACTTATATAAATATTTATTTACATAAGTATACAGTGTTTTCAAACACAGTAATTGAAAATTACTATAATAATCACAAGAATTGAAAACTAAATTTGTTATATTAACGCTTCACCAATAGGAGCAGGCGTTTACAGAAAAGTCTACTCGTCAAAAGGCTTCAGTGTTCTATGGGTATCATCATTTTAATATTGAGTACTGAGAATCACGACAAGTTTCTAATCTGACTAATCAGTTAAATGAAGACCAATTTAATGAATCTATCCAATTAGAATATACCATGACCATTAATAATATTTTTTAGAAGCCAAAGATGGTTCACTATTGGAAAAATATGAATATTTTCTACTGGTTAAATATTGACAAATATATTTATATAGTCCACCATGTCTGTGTACCTACATATATATATATATATATATATATATATATAAATACCCAAATTCCATTTGAGAAAATTTATATCACTAAAAGATTTTTAACTTCACTAGACTCTGTAAGATTTAACTGTATAATGTATGTAAAGTATACCTAACATAATTGCACAGTACATAATAGGCAGTTGGTAAAGACTAAAATACAGATTGTTTATCCATGTCATGTTTTAGAACAGATTCTCTGGAAAATAGACAATAGCAGGATGCCTGTGTGCAGAAGAGTAAATGTGGAGAGCTGTGGGGAACAACACCTGAGGGGAGAGAAGGATGGAGGATTAAGCTGAAGGAGAGTTGAACTGGGAAGCAGTTGCAACAGAGGCATCAGCAGATTCCTGAGGAGCCCTGGAGCTGGGATGGACGTGCAGTGTTGCTCAAATTGAGGCATGGGAGCCAAGATTGTGTATCCTCAATTTGACACACCAATGGGTACAGGTTCCTTCAGGAAGGAAGCATACTCTTGGGTGAGTCAGCCCCCTTCAGCAGAGGAAAATTCCCTGTAATTCAGCTGTGACCTCACAGTAGCCAAAAGTCTGGTAGCTGGTAGACTCTTTTCCTCACCTTCTGGACTCTGGGCACAAGTAAGCCAAGGTGATCTGAGGTAGCTATAGCTTCAAGTTCACTGAGATTCTTATTGTGTTCCTTGGCAGAAGTATACTCTCTCTTTGGGAACTCTAAACTCAAACAGCCTAAGGTTGTAAGTTCAGAAAGCAGAAATTGCCTAGTGTGTCACTAGATGCAATAGAAATCAAAGTCATTCCTACCTTCCTTTCTTTTGTACTGTCCTGTGTGTTGTAGCATTAGAGACCCAGAATAATAAAATAGCCACTAACTAATGGTGTGTAGCATATCCTGAGGGAATGGCACTCCATTCTGGCAGGGGATCATTTCAAAGCTGGCGCCTTAACCATGCTTTCAAAGGCTATCCTATTGTTCTATCAGGCTAGCAATTTCTGGATTTTACTTTATATGATAGGACCAATAGATGCCAATGTTATGAGCCCATTGCTTCATCTCCTTTACTGGAGATGGTCCCTTGTTCTGAAATATTGTGATATATTATGCATCAGGAGACCAAATACTGTATTCCCTAGAATAGTAGTGCTCGCTGAATCCTCGTAAGAAGAAAAGAGAATCCCATACCCACAATATATGCAACTTCCAATCATGATAAACCACCACCTGTTCCAAGGTGGAAGAGGTTTATGATAATTAACTTTCCACTAACTGGCTGGTGTTTTCGTGAAGAATGGTGCCTAATCAAGGGCTCGATGTTGGTCTCTATTACTGGATAGTTGGACATTCAGCAGCTACAGTTTTTAGACGACCCATGGTGAATGGGTCTTTTGTGGGTTGTCCTTGCCTAGACTCCATCCCTGCCACCATGACTGCTCTGTTCTTGTGCTCATTATGCGAGAATTGGGATGGCTGATAAGAGAGGCTAATACAAAACAAATTTTTAATATATGCTTGATTATTTAATGCCTCAGCACATGATCTCTAATGGGCACTAACATGCAATGGAAGATATCCACATCCCATGTCCACTCCCTTAGGTCTATCTAGAAGCCTTTTCCCCAGACCTCAGATCTTTCTCATTTAAGGCCTCTGAACAACCAGCCACACCATTTACCACTGCACATGAATCTGTGTATATTCTTAACTGAGCCACTTTCCTTTCCACCCCTAGTGAGTGATCACGTGGTAGGTCTTGAAGCTTGGCTCAAGAAGATGATTTTCGTCCACTGCAGAGCCCCTCTACAGTATAGCTATAGGGCAAAGTCAACTTTTATCTTGCACATGCATATTTATCTGACTCATCTGAGAATCAAGCTCACCTTTTATTTCCTTTGTCTATCAGTTAGTCAAAAGGGGCCCACCCATGTGATCACAGGTGTGAACTGAAAGGCAGACATTATGAAAAAGTGGTAGATGACGTGGTGATTAGAGCCCCTACTCATCCAGCTTACGTGTACTCCCTGGTCTTGCTTATGGCTGATCTCAGATGCACTTTTTCCTTCCAATAGAGTTCTGAGCACCTACTCAATCTGCTAAATTGGTAGGTGTGCTCAATCCTGGCCCAAGATGGGCAGCACTGCTTATATGGCTGTATGATATCCTATGGTCAAACGCTCCATAGTAGTAGCATCCAGTAGCTGTCCAGGAGCTCTTTTATGAAAATTCCATAGTTCTCCACTGTAGAAATTTAGGGCTTTTGCTGTGATTCTCTCACTGGGACTTGCCACAATTACCACCTTGCGTATATTTTTATCTTCTACTGCTGATACCTTTAACACAGCAATTCTCAATCATTTTATCCCAGGACTCCTTTTCATTATGTAGCTAGAGACATATAGATATAGATTACATATATCTAGGTATAGATATATTCACTGTATTAGAAATTAAAACTGAGAATTTAAAAAATATGTATTAATCAATTTAAAAATAATTATAGTAAACCTATTACATGCTAACATAAATAACACATTTATGAAAAAGAATCATACTTTCCAAAAGTATTGAGTGATATGATTGGCATTGTTTTACAGTTTTGTAAGTATTTTAAATGTCTGACTTAATGGCTGATAGTCAGATTCTTGTATCAGCGTCTGCATTCCATCTATTGCTATATGTTGTTTTGATTGAAGTATATTAAAAAGTCTGGTCTCACAAATATGTAGTTGGAAAAAGGAAAAGTATTTTCATGAGCTTTTCATATAATTTTGGATATTCTACTTTAACACTATACCAAAGTTCAACAAGTGGTAGCTTCTTAAAACTCAGTTGTAATATGGAATATAACATTTTATTAATGATATTTTATACGGTTACAATAGAATCCCTTGATTTTTCTTGCACTTTAAACAGATCCCTTATCCATGCGTGACTCTATAAGGCCATTCATTGACCACTTGGAAAATAAGATTCGGTGAGTTATTCAGTGAGATATTCCAAATGTTGTGGCATCCTTTAGCAATATCAAAAGTTCCAATTCAGCAATATCACCATCAATCTTATCAGAAAGTCTTTGAAGTGTTGGGAAGCCTTTAAGCTCATAGTTTCAAATGAAAGTTTTCCAAAATTCTAACCTGGTTTTGAAATCTTGAATTTTATTATTGGTAATAAATGACGTCAAAGTGATCTTTCAAATGTGAAAAGTGTTCTGTGATAAAAGTGGGTGGTTCAAATGATTGAAAAGTAATTAGACTATTCTGTATATAAGCTAAACAAGTTATGGGAAATAGTTGCAATACAGGCAACCACCAAACTTTTAATATTCTTATTACATAATATCATTTTAAAAATGATGAAGAAATGTTAGCAGTTAATATGATATATATTTACATGTATGAAAATAAAAGTACCCAACAAACACGTATAAAAGTCAAGCCACTAGTACATTTAAGAATGTAAATTCAAAAATACTAAGTGATTTTTTTACTTGTCCTAATTGACATATATATATATATATAGTTATATATTTATTTATCTATATTTTTAAGGAAAATGCACATGGTGAGAATTTTGTGAAAATTTAACTTACGTGTTTTTGTGGGATTAAAAATAATAAAACTCTCTTCCAAAGCAAGTTTAAAATTTACGTCAAACTCCAAGACAGCTTATTCAATTTGACTCATTAAGTATTTTAAATAAAACTAAATATTAAAAATATGACATCGCTATATATGTTCAACATTAACATGGTACAATATTACACAGTCTTTAGAAATCTTATTTTTAATAGGCAATTTTTATTACATTTGTATAAATGTAGTAAAATGGAAGGCAAAGCACAGCATCAAATATCATCTCCCCAAAGGAACTCTCTGATGTATATACAATAGTCACCCATAACCAGTCTTTTCACTTATTTTAACTTTCTTTTTGGCAAAAAGTGAATGCTTCTTTGCTTATTTTAAATATTTTTTCTCCCTTAATGAAATTTAAATTTTATGAGAAAAGATGCTTTTTATTGTTCACCACTTTATTCCTAGCAGGTATACAGAACCTGGTACATGGTAGGCATTCGTGAAATAATTGTCGTATTAAAGGGTAAATAAGAATTAACATGGTATAAATTTAGGAATGATAAACTTTTATTGTATAGTTTTCTGAGAGGTTCTTTTGGGAAATTATTCTTCAGGACAATCTTTCATACTGTAATCCAAAAATTACATGTTTGATAAAGGATAATCTTTTGAAAAAACTTCCAGTATTCTAAGGGATTTTTTGTTTATTATGAAATTGGAAATTCTTTTATTACTTAAGATAAGGGATGTTTAATTCCTAATGCAGCTATTCCATATTCAAAGCAAGCACTTTAAGTCTCTCTGTGTTTACTCAGTTTCTACCATGTTTTTGTTTTTGCTTTTGTTTATTTTTGATTTATTTTTTACAGGAGACAACCCTGTGCAGTGGGGATAAGATTCGCTAGACCTCTGGACTTGCTCTCCAGAGTGTGCTTTCAGGAATGTCAATTTATTATTGATTTCTTAGACTGTGCTAGTGCATTTTGATGACCTCAAGCACCGTTCCTTTTTACTGTACTTTACCCTACGGTGTTTTTACTTTCCTTAGCTGCAAATCCCAGATGGCATAGAGGTTCCTCGTTAATTCTCTGAAGCATCATTAGCTAACAAATGAAATTTCACACAAATTGACAAAGAATTCTTATTTTAATTGCATGGCCAAAAGGAAAAATTTTCAGCTTCATTTATTGCTTTGTCATTATGGTTTCCTATTAATCACAAGATTATTTTGTAACCCTCATCAAGGTAAGATTCTACTCTTAATTATGTCTTTGATGTCCAGAGGATAGAAAGGAATATTTATAGTTCATGCCACTGTGCCATCTGCCATTTTGGCATCAGATTTTATGATGTTACCTTCTTTAGAACACTGTTTCACACTTTTTTCCCCTTCCATAGAAACTCTGCTTGTCTTATATATTAAGCTGAGTCTGTTGGCGTTGGTGAGGGGATCAAAATTCTATCCTACCTCTTTCCTTGCAGCATTTCCAGGGTTATAAGCAGAATCATCCTGGCTGGTTTTTTTTTTTCTTTTTTTTTTTAAAGAAGACCCCTGAGTTCTGAGTTGAGTGGACAAAGAAGCATATTGAAATTGCCATCAGTTCTAGCCAGTTGCGTTAGGGCAGTGCTTTTCAATTTCCATCATATTAACATTTTTATGTAGATGATTCTTTTTTGTAGGGGCTTGTATCATGCAGTGTAGGATGTTAAGAAGCTTCCCGACCTCTACCCACTAGACACAGTAGCATCTTCCACCCCCCTGCATGACAACCAAAATTGGCTCTAAATAGTGCCAACTGTCCCAGGGGAGCAAAATCCTACCCTACTCCAGCTGAGAACCAGAGCTTCAGGTATTAAAGTAAAATGTACAACAACAAAACAACAAAAATTTCATAATCACTACACTCTTCAAATTAAGGGCAAAATTCTCATTGTTTCTTGGCCAACAATAACATTCCTCAAATGGTGGTGCTTATTAGAGGGTCTAGGGTCCTGGTTTTTAAACTTAAATGTTCATACAACTTATCTGGGTCTTGATTTAAAATGAGGATGCTCAGACTCCCATTTCCAAGAAATTCTAATTCAATAGCTTTCCAAAGGAGTCTATCAGATAAGGTATTTGCTACTCAACCATGGGCTCTATAGAATCACAGGCAAAATGAGTTAATGAATAAAAAGTTGAAGAAATTGAGTGAGTTGTCAAAGGTTCAACGTAAAAATTAGTCCAATCAAAAAAAAATATGAGATAGAGTGAAATGTTCAGAGAGAAAATGCCCTTCTTGAGTGTGTAGGAAGGTCTTTTTTTTTCCCCTGTACGTAACGAAGTCTCAACAAATAGGTTTGCCTATATCCCTGTGAATTAAATGCTTACCTAGGTCCCGAAGGTTATTTAGAAATACAAGTCATGCACACACGATGAACAATATCTGTGTAGGAAAAATTGTGGCTATTACCTCTAGTGGTAACAGGTTCTCTTGACACATTTAAAGTAACAGATGGTGAATTGTTTTTACACAAAGTATTAGAAGCCATATCCAGTCATTGCAATAGATTTTGATTTTGAAAAGATGTAACTGAGTGCAGCATTTGCCAAGTTAGTTACTTTCCCATGGGACATGAACAGAAACCTATGGAGACTTTTATTGATTTTGCCTGTCCGTTCTCAGGGAAACTTCTGACTAGATCTGGAAATATTCAGTGTTCCTTCTCAAACCTCAGCTGACACAATCTCATCAGTTCTCTGCAAACAGTGATTACTAGACACAATCACTTCTGTCAGCTGCATAAGGAGTTCTTTTAAAAGAAACATTACCCAAGCTGTTTCTTTCACGCTTCTTTTTCGAGCAAATAGTTAGACAGAAATTTCAACAAAGACAACTACAGCTACACTGAAGGGATTTTTTTAAAGATATTGGATGAAAGGTGTAGCAAGTTTTCTTACGTTTCAACTTATTTTTCAAATTCAGTAGGTTAGTTAAAAGGCAACCACCATGAAGGCAGGGCTGCTTCTATTGTTTTGCTCACCGCCATGTTCCCAGCACTTAAAACAGTTCCCAAAGCCAAGAAAGTGCTGAATAAAGATTTGTTAAATGAACAAATAAAGAGAAACTTATTGTGTTGAATTTGAAATGAGAGAGATCTTCAAGCTTTCCCTCAAGCATTTTTGAGCATACATAACTGCAGATAAATGCATCGTGCTTTTATCTAAGGCCAATCCCTCCATTTTGTGCCAATCTCCTCACCTCCGCAAAGCCATTGATCCCCCACCCCCTCGTGCATCACTGTCACTTTCCTCACTAGTGGACTATCCAGCTAACATGCATAGAGGCTATTATATACCCGCTGACAAAATAAATGAAAGCTATTATAAAAGAAAGGAACGAAACCTCTCCCTTGCCCTCACTTCACTCTCCAACTATACTCCCATTTCTCTTTATATTTACAAAAAGTATTATCTGCCCTTTCAGTTTTAATTCCTCCCTGGCTAATTTCTCTTGAACTCTCTCCAGTCAGGTATTCACCCTTATGAATTCACTGAAAGTGCTTGTGTTAAGGTCAACAGATATCCATGAGTTGCTAAATCCAATATTCAATTCCCATTCCTCATCTTACTTGCTCTAGCAGAAGCATTTAACAAAATCAATTGTCCTCTTCTCCTTAAAACACTCTTCCCTTGGCCTCCAGTATGCAGAATTAGTGCATCTCGCCACTGTCAGGTTCTTCTCAACATCTTTTCTTGGTTCTCTTACTTCCTCAACCTTTTATATTTGGTATGCCCAAACCTCACTTCTTGGACATCTTTCTTCTGTATTTTTATTCACTATTTTGAAATCTCATCTCTTTCCCTGGCTTTCAATATCACTGGTACACTGATGTCATCCACATTTTTATCTACAACAAAGAGCTTCCCCATGAATTCCCGGCGGCCTAGTTGCAATGCCCATGAAGGACTCTGCCTAATTTCAGCTAAACTTTCAGACTTACAAGACTGTCTTATGCCCCAGCTGGCATCATCCTACACAAAACGATATAGGACAGCTACCACAGCTTGCCATCAGGAGTGTCAAGCCTTCCTGATCTGTGGACGTCCCAGTAGCGTTCCTTGCAGCAGTTCACACGGCTCCGGTACAAGGAAACAGAATCCTTTCCAGGAGGATACACGATCCTCCCAATTTTAAAAACCTGATATACCACAGGAGCAATATTTTTTGTAGCAATTCAATAGGCATAGCTTCCAGAGTCTCCACCGGGGGCAGGCTCAGTCCCCACACTTGCTGCACTCAGGGAGGCACAGAGCCATGTCTCCCTCTGAAGTAGTTATGGTTCTTCCAGGCCAGGTGCAGTTTACCAGTCATAGTTATTTTGGCCATAAGCAGCACTGCTTTACATTGAAGCTCACTTGCCAAAGCCTGCCGCTGACACACCTCTAGGAAAAAAAGTTTAAGCTTATTGACTTCGCTGCAATGAAGGGCACACACAAAAATTAGAGGGGCATCTCAAAAAAGGGGGAGTTAAACAAAGGTTACTTATAGGATTTTGAGGTCTGGAGTTAATCACAGCATGCTCTTGGTGGGGATTTGTCAGTTTTTGCAAACTCAGATGTTGCTGGAACAGTCAGTGGTCCTGTCTTTAGAATATATGAGTTCACCCAGAGTTATTGTTAGTTCAATTTGTTCGTGGTCTTATCCTGGAGCATATGGTTCCGAACGAGCTGGTGCTGAGTTTGAGAATAGAAAAGTTGTGAGGAACATCATGGTTTTGGTTTGGTACATTCATCTGTTTTGTGTGCCATACCACAGTCTGTTTGAAAGAATTTAGTTTTGGTTTCAATTTTCAGTTCCACCTACTGTCTGCCAGTACATTAACACTTTATCATTAGCAACGCTATTAGCATATTATCCTCATGAGTTTTCCAGGAACGCAAAAGTAGAGAGCTAAACAAAAGTCCAAATTTCTTATCAAGCAAGAAAAGGCTTGTTAACCCTCTACCGCAATATCAACCGCCTATTTTAAGGCTCCAAGGAGACAGAGCACATTTGACACTCAGCTAAAATGTAATATTTCCAAATTCAACACTCCATCCTTCAGCAGAAAGCCAACCTACCAACAAATAACCAAGCCAAACAAAATGCGAACAACCCAAACTCTGCTTTTCCACAGTCTTCCACATTGCACTCGTGGAAAATCCACACTTTCAGTCTTAGAAGTTGAAAACTTGAAGCCTTCTTTGCCTTCTGTTCTCTCACAACTCATACTCAACCTTCTATCATATTCTGTCAGCTTTACCTTCCAAAGAAGATTCAGAGTTCAATCACTTTTCATAATTTCTATCTTGTCTGGATGTTTGCATTATCGTTCTAACTGACCTCCTGACCCAACCCTTCCCCTTCATTGTGAAGAGGGCAGCCGCCGGGAGTCTTTCAAAGTGTAGTCAGATCCTCGCTCTTCTCAGAAGTCTGCAATGGCTTCCCACATCGCACAGAGGAAAAGCCAAAGTCCTTAAAATGACTTTCAAGGCCCTGGGGAAACTTACCACCACAACCTCCTTAACCTTCTCTCTTACGTCTCTGCCCTCCCACATTCTCGTAGAGCCACACCGGCTCCCTCGCGTGTCGGGAACATGCAGGCACTCTCCTGCCTCAGGGGGTGTATGCCTGCTCTGCTTTCCACCTGGGAAGTACTTCCGGCTTTCTGCAGGACCTGCTACTTCACCTCCAAGTCAATGTCTTCCCCATTCTACTCCTGAGTCTCTCCTCATCTTTTCTCACTACTCACTCTCCTCCTTAGCACTTAGAGAAGTTCCTTATTCATGTTGTTTATGCCCTGTTATTCTGCATTAGGCTGTGTCTACCTGAGGGCAGAAATTTTCTTTCTGTTGTATTAATACTATATACACCGGGTCCAGCACACCGCCTGTAATTCATTAAGCGCTCATGAGGTATTTGTGGAATAGATTTGTTGAAACTGAAGGTGTGCATGCAGGTGTTTACGGAGTAAGGGAAAGATAATGATAGCCTAAGAAGATCTGCAGCATTAAATGTCAGGTTAGTTGAAAGCCTATTTATTATTATTATTATTGATGCTGATGTAAAATACAATATTTATCAGTGTTTTTGTATAAATGAAATACACCTAGCATTAATCATTATAAATAAGTGTTGCGTAATATTAGAACCACAGTCTTCTATCACTATCATATGTGATTTTTCAGAAGGAAACAAAGGAAGACTATTTCTTTTTTTTTTTTTGAGGAAGATTAGCCTTGAGCTAACATCTGCTGCCAATGCTCCTGTTTTTGCTGAAGAAGACTGGCCCTGAGCTAACATCCATGCCCATCTTTCTCTACTTTATGTGTGGGACACCTGTCACAGAACGGCTTGACAAGCAGTGGGTAGGTCAGTGCCCAGGATCTGAACCAGTGAACCCTGGGCCGCTGAAGCGGAATGTGCCAACTTAACCTCCGCGCCATAGGGCTGGCCCCAAGGAAGACTATTTCTTATCGGATCCCATTGAAGTTCTTATTCTCTGGGTTTTCAATGAAGGTAGTAGACCCATGGTATGATAAGGCATGTAGTGTTTATGTGTGTACGTGTGTGTACCTGTAGGTGTATGTGTGAGCACAAATATGTGACAAAATTGTTGATGTAAGCATTAGAAGGGCAAAGGAGAAAGTGAAAAAGGGACTTACATAGGCAAGCAAGTTATTATTTTGGCAATATGGCGACTGCTAATAGGGTTGCATACATTTGTCGGAAAGGGAAGGACACCTAGGTACTCTTTGATCTGAGGTTTGACGGCTTCATAATCGATTTAATGAGTCCTCTCTTCAGCTGGACTTGGAAAGCTTTCGAGTGTATTGAGAAAGCATTGTTGAGGGCAGAATTTGATCAAGAAAGGTCATCAAGTGAAGCCTACATAGTCACACAGTCCGTGAAAGCAATTTTTCTGGGCAGGTCGAGTGCTCTGGCTTCCCATCTAAAACTAGGTTTCCTTCTCGTACCAGATTGAAAGTGGTATATCTAAGGGCTTCCATAGAAACTGTGACATGTTATAAGTATGGGCTCTATTATTCTCTAGATATAGATCCTAATAAGCTATTGCTGCCACAGAACATGATGCATCTGACAATGCAGCTAAGACCTGGATACACTGTATGTACTACATCATGGGCATTTTTCTTGTGATACATAAACCTGGCCTTAGGCCATGTCTGTACAATAGAATTCTACCTCGCTGAACAGTTCACTTGGTATGATTTGTTGTGACCTGTCTACACAATTCTTGAGCAGTGGATGTCTTAATGAGCCACAGCAAATTGGATGGGCCAATTCATAGCTACTGTCACATACTGTAGCCACAACCTCAATTAAAGTTATAGATTGCTTCTAAGCATTGTTCAATGGTAGAGACTCAAACCATAGCATAGAATGCTCTCATTAATCCCTCGATCGAATTGAGAACACATATATCAGACATTTCTGCACTGAAGGTACTACTTTACCTACTGGGATATTGCATAATTTGATTGACAGTAATTGCTGCCATATGCTTCCAATTATCTAATTAGTAATTGCTACCACATATGCTACCAATTATATAAAACACACTGCTTTAGAGCTTCCATTCAAAACTGTCACTGAATCTCGGAATGTCGCACCGTGTTGGCTTTGAAAAATCCTTCTTGAACTGACTTGTACGTGTAGCCTAGGATAAGTTTTACATTAAGCAATAATAAAAATATTTTTTAAGTTAACATCATTTTTAATTTACATAAAATTATCGAAAACAAAAATTGAAAAGTAAAAGAGGTGAAATGAAGCACATTAAAAATAAACTCTAAACCAATCTTGACATCAAATTAACAATCTATGACACTAAGGTTTCTGCCTCAGTTCTTTTAATTATGGAAGAGGATTAAGAAGTTATTAGGATGTCATGTTTTTCTTTTTTAATTCACTAATTTATTGAACGAATATTAATTAAAGACTATTGCATGCAGTGTTAGATATACAGACTATGGCAGATAGAAAGATAAAAGGCAACTTTGACTACAATGTAGAGGACAACAATGTATACAATTATTATAAATCATGATGTAATAAATTAAAGAAGTACTAAGCTCTATACTTATTAGGGTCAAAATCAGCTTTAGCTTTTGGGGAAAATTACAATTAAACTGATGGTACAAAATTTCAATTCATACTTGAAGAATCAATAGGGTTTCATTTGCTGGAAATAGAGACGGATGCAGGTTGCTCCATAAGAGGAAGTAGTAGGAGTGAAGGTGATTCATTTCCAAATGATAAAGTGACAGTGAGCCACATGTCCAGCCTAACATGTCAACATGTCACTCAAACAATGAAACTTCAACAGTCAGCAAATACAATGCTGATCTTTTGAAGGTTCTCGCCTCTGTTTCTACTGTGTCTTAGGGAATATATCAAAAATACATCGTTGACATTTCAAAGCAATATCCAGTGCGATGTGTAATACAAAACCTAAAAGCTGCCAGAAATCCCACGGAATAGGGACATAAATTTATTTTTCCTAGTTGTTTTGCTTGTTTGCTTTTCTTTTTTATTGGCATCCACTTACCTCATTACAGTATAACATAGCTAAACACTATAATTCCATCATTTTTCGATTATAATTCATATTTTATGCAAATTCCTTGTTAATCTTTTTAAAAATAATTCAGGCAGTTTCCTTTATAGAAGATTTACATACTGATCATCTTCCATGTGGCAGCCCTTTGCTAAGCATTGGGAGTATCATGGCCCTTGTGAACCAAACATTTGCAGTTTGAACCATGCCATTCTCCCACACAAGAGATTAAATTACTTATCTTTACCTGGTGTAGTATTTTCTAATATTGATTCCATACTGAACTATAATATCCTGGAAATGTGTTCTTTCTCTTTATTTTCTTTTTCTCTTTTTTGACGAGGAAGATTCGCCCTGAGCTGACATCTGTTGGCAGTCTTCTTCTTTTTTTTTTTTGACCTGAGGAAGATTAGCCCTGAGCTAACATCTGTGACAATCTTCCTCTATTTTATATGTGGGACATCTCCACGTACTCCACTGAGGCACAGATGAGTACAGTATGTCCATACTAGGATCCGAACCTGCAGACCCAGGCCGCTTAAGCCAAGCGTGCAGACTTTTAACCACTTGGCCAGGGGTCCAGCCCCCTGGAAACGTGTTTTTAACAAGTAACTGAGTATTTTATTAAAAGCATGATGGAGAAAACTGCCTATTGGATCAAGTTCACTTACAGTTCTACCCAAATTAATCTATATCACTCTCTTGTAATATATTTTTTCCAAATAGTCTTCTTAAATCTCTATCAAAGATATGGCAAACTCATTCAATCCAACCACTGCAGACCCTCCTCTTTCCTTCCATATACCAAATTACTGCCTTCAAATCCATCTCACGTGTAATCTCTTGCTAGTCGTCTTCCTCATCTAATTAATAAGACTCAACTAGGCCTGTGCAACTTTTACATGCAATTGGGCATGCACATATATTGTCTATACTAAATAAATTAACCTAGTGTTAGTTTTGATAGATAGTCTTAAAAACATCAGTGCATAAATCCCAGCTAAAGCTAAAGCTAATAATGCTGAAGGTTAAGTGTAGATGGAAATGATAACGTTGAATATTGGTCATTTGGACCTGCAGCAAGTGAGGGTCTTCTGATAGGTAAGGAACATTAAATGGAAATCTATGTTCCCACACCAGGGCCAATTGCTCCACACACTGCAAGCCCGAAAGAGTGAAGCAATAGCTCCAAAAAGAACCTTGTAACACAAGCACAAGTGTACTATATACAACTCATGAGAAAAATTAAAAGAAATAGTCCTTTTGATGATGATGGAACACAATTTCAAGAAATCTGGAGCACAACAATAGCATGAAGCCTGAGAATGCTGCTATGGACTGAATTGGGCGCCCTCAGAATTCCTCTGCTGAAGCCCTAACCCATAATGTGATGGCATTCAGATGGAGGCTCTTTGGAGGTAATGAGGTCTAGATGGGGTCCTTATTATGCCGGGCCCCTCATGATGGGGTTAGTGTTGTCTACAAACCAGGAGGAGAATCCTCAGAAGAACCCGACCATGTCGGCACCTTCATCTCAGGCTTCCAGCCTCCAGAACTGTGAGAAAATAATATCTGTTCTTTCAGTCACCTGGTCTAAGGTATTTTGTTATGGCAGCCCAAGCAGGTTAATATGGCCATGTACGATCGGGGATATGGTCAAGGCCCTAAAGCAAACATGCTCTATGCTCTTCAAGATAAAATCATTACACTGAAAGTGAATAAAACTCATAGACAACACTTTTCCAACACTTTTTCTTTTTGCAAGATAAATCCTCAGCTGGATGAAATAGGGAGAGAAGTCCTGACTGGCTATTAAGAGAGACACACTTTTAAATAAAAGGAAAAGAACCACAGAAAATCATGCTGTCATGATACTACATCTTTAAGCACAAACTAAAAAAACAAACCAAAAATTAGTCTGCTATACACTGATAAGACCAACTAACATTTGTTGACTTAAGTTCATGAATGACCTGCAGAAAATTATTAGAATCACATATATTTGAATTTCCAGTGTTTTCACTTTTATTTCAAGCTGCCAACTACATATTCCCACCTTGATCAAGTGGTAATGCATTCAAAACAGAATTTAGATTTGGTTACTGAAATATTTTTTTAAAAAAGACAGGAGGGGCTATTTCAATTCTTTCTTCAGCGTTAGATTAGCATTTGATTTTTAGATCTACCTTTGAAACAAATCAGATGGTTGCTAAAGTGTACCTATAATTTAAAGCCTCAAACATTGTAAGGTATTATTGTTTTAATTGTTATGAAACTGTTTTCAAAGGTTAACTTGTCTCTAGGGCGAACACTCCACACTGTGACATCTAAGTAAGTCTAGTTTTTCTAAACACGAGGAGCAGCTTATGCTCTTGTGTGCAAACTCCCTGAAGATAAAGCACAAAAAAATAAATTAGACCCTAAAAATGCCATATCCTGATTACAACTTCTTCTGATATTTCGTCCAAGAATGGAAAGAATCTAAAATATGCACACCCTTGCAGTCAGCATTATTCCTTGCGGAAGAAATAAGTCATCTCCAGTTGGTAAAGTGGTACAAATAAGCCCAGTAGCTATAAATCATGTGTTCTGTCAGGAGAAACAACTCCAGGGAGCTTAGAAATACACTCTCTATTTGGAGAAACACAACTTAAGTGCATAGGTTAAAATATTGATAATGTGTCTATCATATTTAATGGGTTTATTTTTCATGTGAAAATACAAAGAAAGAATAACTCTTTTTGGTCTGTTTTTACATGGCATCTCTTACTTGTTGTGATCATGTGTATTACAGCTTTTCACCTTTATGCATCATGTCTCGTGTTATGAAAGCGTATTGACTGTATCAAAATGGAAAAAGCATTACGTTCATGAATCAGAATAAATTGAATTAGGACAAATTGTACTCATTGAAAAATTACTCATTCCGAAAGTAAATGACGTTGCAAAAGAAAAAAGGAAGTGTGGGGAGGATTGAATTGAAATGCAATAGGTTCTACATTCTTAAAATGGTGTTACTTCCAGATTCCTTTTCTTTGGTTTATTCCTTCTTTTTAACTGGGGGAAAGTTTTAAATAGTAACACAAACATGAGAAGCCCATGGCTCCTCCAGACCAAAGATGCACAGGGTACTTACCACCATTTTGCCCTCATTCCAAAGTGTTCATTTTCTTTTGCTTTAACACTTTACTGTGCCTTTTGATTTGAATAATATAAGACCCTTATGAATAAAGAAGTTTGAGAAAAGTTTTAATATTTTGTTAATAGAGCTACCTTTCTCCAAAATTACTTATTTGATTAAATCTAATTTATGGGTGAATAACATTTTTCATCAAATTGATGAGGCTATATTAATGATATACTTTTTATTATAAATAATAAAAATAGTCAACTGCTTCATAAACTAATGTATTTTGCCAATAGCTTATGTAATTTTCTTCATCAATTAGTTTTGCAAACTCAAAAATGATTAGGTAAAGATTTGAGTAAATATTATAAACAGTAATCTCCTTAAATATGGTCTAATTGGCACTGGGTTTGAGAGTGAGTGTTGTGTGTGTGTATGTATGTATAGGTATGTTTGCATGTGTGCATATGTTTTAAAGGGGAATGGGAGGAAAAAAGGAGAAAGACATGTAGGATCATACATTACTAGATGCAGTTTTGAGATTCAAATTTTCACTCACTGAACATTGCACAGAGGAGAAGGAACCAAACAGGTTAAGTAATTTACTTAATATACAAAGGCGGTTTGCAAGTGCTGGCACTGTTTGCAAGTACCCAATGGTTTGCATAAAGTATTGAAATTTGCCAAAGCAAATACTGGAAGAAGCTCTCACTGAACTTACCATTTTGAGCAAAATAAGGCACTTAGACAATGTCCTCCCTCCTGATCTAAGCACGATATTGGACAATAGAGCCGACTACTGAGCACACCAGGATGCCAGGGAAGGGAAGGGAAGTGGCTGGCTTTTGTTTTTGACATTAGCTTATCTTTGTAATAACAAGCTCTCTCCATTTTGACTTTTAATTAATACAAAATAGTTTCATTTAAAGTAATTAAATCCACAAAGCAACCAAGGAGTCACAGTAAGATACCACAAAACATGTCAGGGAATCACGAGTTGCTGAGAAACAAGAGTGGTCACAGTGGAAAGGCCATGCCCAGCGCTCTTCCCCTGACCACCAAAGGGTTCTTACGTGGCTTTGTTCAATCACAGTGAAAATTTTCAGTCTTGCCGTGTTAAATGATCATCCATTGCCTAACGTCCTGGTAAGAAAGTGAACTGGTCCATCAGGAAAGTCCCAGCTAAAAATGCAGGTGAGGCATTTGCTAGTAAAGCTCCATGCATCTTTTGGAATCTAGGGCTGAATGGGGAGTTTTTCCTCTCTTAAAGACTCTACTGCTTTATTTATTATTTGGTCTTTTAAATTACTTTTATTATTAGTTATTAATTTACATACATTACAATTCACTCCTTGTGGGGCCAGCCCAGTGGTGTATTTCCCTGTGCACCCCATTTTAATCAACCACTGCGCTTACTCCCTACCCCTGGCAACCAATGATCTGTTTTCTGTCTTGCAGTTTTGCCATTTCCAGGATGCCAGATGAGTAGAATCATACAGTGCATAGTCTTCTTGGTCTGGCTCCTTGCACTTAACAAAATGCATGTTGTTGCATCAATAGTCCATTTCTTTTTATTGCCAAGAACTATTTCAATGTATAGATGTACCACAGTTTATCCATTCAGTGGTTGAAGGACATCTGTGTTGTTTCCAGATTTTGTTGATTGTGAATAAAACTACTATAAATATTTAAGTACAGGTTTTTGTGTGAATATGTTTTGATTTTTCTCAAGTGAGTATTTCAAATGAGATTATAGGGTCATATGCTAAGTATATGTTTAATTTTGTAAGAAAGTACAAAACCATTCTCCAAAGTTGTCACACAATTTTGCTTTCCCACCAGCAAAGTAGGAGCGTTCCAGTTACAACGTGTCCTTGCAAGTACTTGGTATGGTCAATTTTATGTTGGTTTTAGTCATTTTAATGAGTATGTGTTGGCATCTCATTGTGCTTATTTGGATTATTTTCATTTCCTCAAAAAGGTATAATGTTCTGCAATGTTTTAACGGTGGGATTGGTACACTTTCCAGCTCTCTGTGTTCTAAGCACATGCAAGGAGTCTCCAGCTATTGATTTTGACTTATTTCTTACTGAAAAACGTGGCAATAAATTCTAAGAGGAGTTAAATGTTTAAAAATATCGCTAGATACTTGGGACCGGCCCGGTGGTGCAGCAGTTAAGTTCACATGTTCTGCTTCAGTAGCCCAAGGTTCACCAGTTCAGATTCCAGGTGTGGACATGGCACCGCTTGGCAAGCCATGCTGTGGTAGGCGTCCCACATATAAAGTAGAGGAAGAAGGGCACAGATATTAGCTCAGGGCCAGTCCTCCTCAGCAAAAAGAAGAGGATTTGCAGTGGATGTTAGCTCAGGGCTAATCCTCCTCAAAAGAGAAAAATCATTAGACCTTTAAATTAAAGTTCAGAAATATTTAAAGAGATAATACAGTCAATAAGCAAAATTATATACTTTGTCATTGTTTCTTATGTGAATATACTTTTGAGACACTCAGTCTTAAGTTACAATGGTTTAAAGAGTTAATTTAGCAGCTATAGCAAAACTACATGTGAGGGTTTGACTCTCATAGAGAAGTAGAAAGTCAAAAGACAGGATATTGTTCCCATCTAAATAATAAGAACAAGCTGAATAAACTACAAAATCAGAGTTGCTGTTGTTTTTAAGAAATCCATTTTAAAAAAACTGAGAAAGCAAAGATATCTAAATTAAATAAATTCCAGAAAATGATATCGTCTCCCGGGGAGGAGAGGCCTGTGCTATAATGATTAGAAAAGAAGAAATTAGATATCTTCATTTAGAGATTACATGATTGTGTGCATAGAATATTACATGAGATCTATAACCGTTCTTAGAACTAAGTTATTGTTGCCAGAGGGCAGGAAACAAAGTACATAAAATCATCTGCACACCATATTCTAGAAACAAACAACTAGAACATGAAATACAAATACCATTTGCAATAGATTTTAAAACATAACAAATTATTGTCAATAATATAACAAAATATGTCCAAGATATGTGCAACATATTGCTCAGAGAAATTAGAGAAGACGCAAATAAATAGTGAGATAAACCAAATACATGGTTTGGAAGACTCAATAAAGTAAAGACAAACATTCTCCCCAGGTGTATTTATATTGCATTTTAATGCAATCTCAGCAAAAATACTAGTAGGCTTTTTGAAGAAATTTATAAGCTGATATTAACATTTATACGAAAAATTCAATGACTTAGAATGCTGTAAATAAATCTTGAAAAGGAAAAAGAAGATGTTAAAGAATACACAAGTAGAAAGATATCCTGTGTTAATGTATCAGAACAATTAATATTGTTAAAATGTCCATACTACCAAGAGTAATTTATGGATTCAATGCAATCCCTATCAAAATTCCAATGGTAATTTTCACAGAAATAGAAAGATATAACCCTAATACTTGTATGGAACCGTAAAATACCCAAATTGTCAAAGCAATCCTGAGAAAGAAGAATGAAGCTGGAGGCATTGCACTTTCTGATTTAAAGCTGTTTTACAAACCAGTAGTAATCAAAACAGTATGATACTGGCATAAATCTAGACACACAGACCAGTGGAACATAACAGAGAGCCCAGATATAAACCTCACATAGGTGGTCAACTAATATTTCACATGGGAACCAAGAACACTCAGTGGGGAAAGGAATGTCTCTTCAATAAATGGTGTTGGGAAAACTGGATGGATGTACGCAGAAAAAATGAAATTCGACACCTATCTTACACCATTCACAAAAATTAACTCAAAATTGATTAAAGACTTAAACATAAGACCTGGAACTGTAAAACTCCTAGACAAAAACAGAGAAAAAGCTTCTTGACATTGGTCTTAGAAATGATTTTTTGGATATGACTCCAAAAACACAAGCAACAAAGGCAAAACAGTATAGAGGTTCCTTAAAAAAATTAAAAATAAAACTATCATATGATCCAGCAATCCCACTTCTGGGTATCTATCCAAAGAAAATGAAAACAGTATATCGAAGAGATATATGCACTCCCATTTTTTTGCTACATTATTCACGATAACCAAGATATAGAAACCATCTAAATGCCCATTAACGGATAAAGAAGGTGTGATATATATATATATAAATACACACACACACACACACACACACGAATGTTATTCAGTCATGAGAAAGAAAAGAATCCTGCCATTTGTGACAGCATGGATGGACCTTGAGGGTATTATTTAAGTGAAATAAGTCATACAAAGAAAGACAAATACCGTATGATATTACTAATGTGTGGGATCTAAAAAAGCCAAATTCACAGAAACAGAGGCTAGAATAGTGCTTACCAGGGGCTGGGAGTGGGTAGATTGGGGAGCTGTTGATCAAAGAGTACAAACTTCCAGTTGTAAGATGAATAAATTGTGTGGAAATAATGCACGGCATTGTGATTGAGTTTACAATACTATATTGAGTACTTGAAAGTTACTAAGAGAGTAAATCCTGAATGTTCTCACCACAAAAAGGAAGTGGTGATTATGTGATATGACAGAGGCGTTAGCTAATGTTACAATGGCAATGATATTGAAATATATGTGTATCAAATCAACACATCACATACCTTAAACTTACACAATATTATATGTCAAATATGTCTTAATGGAGCTGGAAATATCAAAAATAAAGGCAAATATATAGCAAAGGCAGTAGATAAGCCACTTAAAAGCCAGTATGAAAGTTAAAAGACAAAAGTCGTAAAATCAACTATAACTACAATAATTATTAGTTAACAATTAAGGGATATACAAAATAAAAAGATGTAAAATATAATGTCAAAAACTAAAACGTGATGAGGGGGAAGTATAAATATAGCCTTTTTAGAATGCACTCAAACTTCAGCGATTATCAACTTAAATTAGACTGATACATGCACAGGTTGTTATATATAAACCTCATGGTAACCACACAGCAAAAACCTATCACTGATATGCAAAATTAAAGCCAAAGGAATACAAACATAACACTAAGGAAAATCATCAAATCACAAGGAAAGAGAACAAGAGAAGAAGAAAGGAAGAGAGAAGAACTATAAAACAGCCAGAAAAAAAACAAAATGGCAATATGTACATATCTATCAATAATTACCTTAAATATAAATGGACTAAATGTTCCAATCAAAAGATATAGGGTGACAGAATGGATTAAAAAATAAGGCCTATACACACGACATCTACAAGAGACTCACTTCAAATCTAAAGACACATACAGAATGAATATGAAGAGATGAAAAAGGATTTTCATGAAAATGGAAATGAAAAGAAAGCTGGGATAGCAATACTCACACCAGACAAAAAAGACTTTAAAACAAAGACTGTAACAAGAAACACAGAAGGGCATTGCATAATGATAAAGGGATCAATCCAACAAGAGGATATAACCCTTGTAAATATCTATGCATCTAGCACAGGAGCACCTAACACCTAAAGCAAATATTAACAGACTGAAAAGGAGAAATTGACAGTGTAGGGGAGAAAGACTTTTCCTCTATCCAATGTGGGTTCGTCTGGCTGGAGAACGAATTAAATTCACATGAGACAGAATAGCAAGAGAAAATTAAACAAAGCTTTATGAGGAACCATGACCTGGGCCCTCTCTTCCCAAAGGAAGAAAGGGCACTGAAGAAGTGGGGTGCACATAGTGGTTATATACCCCCAAACAGGATGTTTCACATATGATTGAAATGTCCCTCCCACAATAGTCACAAGATTGCCCTGTCAGCACAGTGCTTGATGGACACAGCAGGTAGTGGGTCTGCTATCTTGGTGGGCGTAGCAGGAGGCAATTCTATTGTCTTGAGCTGGGTGGTCACAGGTGAGCAGCAATCAGTTCCTAGCCTAAGGAAAGACGCTTAATCCTGAAGGAAATGCCAATGTTGGGAGGGGGAGGGAAGTCAGTCACAGGAGGCTACCAGACAAGCACAATAAACAAATGCAGATTTAAGTCCTTGCCTTCCCCACTGATTAAGAGTTTCTAGAGACAAGGTCATCTCCTTTCTTCTTCCTGGTACAGAGAGGGATATCTTTACAGATGGAGATTTCCTTTACAATGTAAATGTCTCTTAAGAAAAGGGTAAGCAAGTTCCATTCCTCAGAGCCTCCTTCCCTGTCTCAATTTATCAAAAGCAATCAGCCTCAAATAATCCTGATGCCAAAGAGACATATCTTGGAGTAGCCAATTCCAGACCCCTACAACAGTAATTTAACACACCACTTACATCAATGGATAGATCATTGACAAATAAAAACGGCAAGTAATAGGATATATTGGAGTATATGAGGAAGCCATTTTGTGTAAACCTAATTCGGCCTGACCCTGTCTTTCCAAAAGGGCCTGACCCAAGCCGTTGAGCATGCATTGTATATCTGCTTTAGAGATTCCCTATGGCAAGAGCAAAGGCCCTTGAGATAAAGATGCAACTTCTCTCGCCCTCCCAATGTGGCATCTCCTTAAAGATTAAGCATCTTTCTTTAGGCTGGGAACCTATTGCAGTGCTCATCTGTGACTGCCCAGCCCGAGGCAACACACCTGCCACCCCGCAGCGTTCACTGAAATAGCAGACCTATCTGCCGTTTCCAACACTCGCTGTGCTGACAGAGCAGCCTCGTGACTATTGTAAAAGGGACATTTCAATCATATGTGAAACATACTCTTTGAGGGTATATAACCACCCTGTATACCCCCACTTCTTTGGAGTGCTCTGTTCCTTTGTGGAAAGACTCTGCTGGGTTATAATCCTCAGATTTAAGCTCAGAATAAACTCACCCAAATTTTCATTTATAGATTGGTTATGGATTATTTTTGTTGACATCATACAGACAGAAAATTAACAAAGAAACATTGCTGTTAAATGACACATTAGAACAGGTGGACTTGATAGACATATGCAGAACATTCCAACCCCAAACAGTAGAATATGCATTCTTTTCAAGTGCACATGAAACATTCTCAGGCTAGATCACATGTTAGGGTGCAAAACAAGTGTCAATACATTTAAGAAGATTGAAATCATATCAGGCACCTTTTCTGATCACAGCGGTATAAAACTAGGAATCAATTACAAGAAGAAAACTGGAAAAAACAGAAGCACGCGGAAGCTAAACAACATGTTTCTAAACAACCAATGGGTTAACAAAGAACTCAAAGAGGAAATCCAGAAAAACCTTGAGACAAATGAAAGTGAAAACATAATGTTCCAAAGTCTGCAGAACACAGCAAAAGCAGTTCTAAGAGGGAAGTTTAGAGTGATATAGGCTTACCTCAAGAAACAAGAAAAATCTCAAATAATCTAACTTCACACTTAAGGAATTAGAAAAAAGTAAAATAAGCAAACCCTCAAAGTTCATAGAAGGAAAGAAAGAATAAAGATGAGCTGAAATAAATGAAACAGACTAAAAATAAAATAGAAAAGATCACTGAAGCTAGGAGCTGGTTTTTGAAAAGATAAATGAAACTTATAAACCTTTCACCAGACTCATCAAGAAAAAAAGAGAGGGCCCAAATAAAATCAGAAATGAAAGAGGCGATGCTGTAACTGACACCATGGAAATACAAAGGATCATAAGCGACTACTACAAACAATTGTACACCAACAAATTGGACAACCTAGAAGAAATGGATAAATACCTAGAAACATACAACCTTCCAAAACTGAATCAGGAAGAAATAGAAAATCTGAACAGATCAATTACTGGTAATGAAATTCAATCAGCAACCCCCAAACTCCCAGCAAACAAAAGTCTGGGACCAGACAGCTTCACAGGTGAATTCTATCAAATATTTAAAGAAGCATTGATACCTATTCTTCTCAAAATATCCCAAAAAATTGAAGAGGAAGGAATACTTCCAAACAATTCTACAAGGCCTTCATTACTCTGATACCAAAACCAAACAAAGACATTACAAAAAAAAGAAAATTACAGGCCAATATCCCCTTTTGGAACATAGATGCAAAAATCATCAACAAAATATTAGCAAACTAAATTCAACAATAAGTTAACAAGATCATACACCCCAATGAAGTGGAATTTATCCCAGGGATGTGAGGATGGTTTCACATCCATAACTTAATCAACGTGATACATCACGTTAACAGAATATAGGATAAAAACCAAATGATCATCTCAATAGACGCAGAAAAAGCATTTGACAAAATTCAACATCCATTTCTGATTAAAAACTCTCAACAAAGTGGATATAGAGAGAGTGTACCACAACATAATAAAGGTCATAAATGATAAATCCACAGCTGACATTGTATTCAATGGTGAAAAGCTAAAATCATTTTCCATAGGATTAGGAAAAAGACAAGAAGGCCCACTCTTGCCACTTTTATGAAACATAGTATTGGAAGTCCTAGCCATAGCAATCATACAGAAAAGAAAATAAAAGTTATCTTATTTGCAAAGGAAACAAACTGTCACTATTTCCAGATAACATAATATCATAAAGAGAAAACCCTAAAGATTCCACCAAAACAATATTAGAACTAATAAACAAATGCAGTAATTTGCAAGATACAAAATCAATATATAGAAATATGTTGCATTTCTATAGCCTTACAGTAAACAATCAGAAAGAGAAACTAAGATAGCAATCCCATTTACAATTGCATCAAAAAGAATAAAATATCTAGGAATAAATTTAACCAAGGAGGTGAAAGACCTGTACTCTGAAAATTATAAAACATTGCTGAGAGAAATTGAAGATGACACAAATAAATGGAAAGATATTCCATGCTCACAGATTGGAAGAATTAATATTGTTAAAATGTCTGTACTGCCCAAAGCAATCTACAGATTCAGTGCAATCCCGATCAAAATACCAATGGCATTTTTTCACAGAACTAGAACAAATATTCCTAAAATTGTTATGGAATCACAAAAGACTGAGAACAACCAAAGGAATCTTGAGAAAGAGAATAAATCTGGAGGTATCATACTCCCTGATTTCACACTATACTACAAGGGAATAGTAATCCAAACTGTATGGTACGGGCACAAAAACAGACATATAGATCAACAGAACAGAGTAGAGATTCCGGAAATAAACCCATGCCTACGTGGTCAATTAATCTACAACAAAAGAGGCAAGAATACACAATCAGAAAAGACGATCTTCAGTAAACGGTGTTGGGAAAAAGGGACAGCTACATGCAAAAGAATGAAACTGGACCACTTTCTTACACGAGATACAAAAACAAACTCAAAATGGATTAAGGACTTAAATGTGAGACCTGAAATGATAAAACTCCTAGAAGAAAACATTGGCAGTCAGCTCTTGACATTTTTTTTTCCAGGGAAAGAGTTGCCCTGAGCTAACATCTGTTGCCGATCTTCCTCTTTGTTTCCTCCCCAAAGCCCCAGGGCATGGTTGTATATCCTAGTTGTAAGTCCTTCTAGTTATTCCAGGTGAGCTGCCACCACAGCGTAGCAACTGACAGATGGATGATGTGGTTCCAGGACTGGGAAATGCACCTTGGCCACCAAAGCAGTGAGAGCGCCGAACTTTAATCACTAAGCCATCAGGGCTGGCCCAGGAATACATTTTTAAGTTTATCTCCTCAGGTACAGGCAACAAAGGCAAAAATAAGTAGGACTACATCAAACTAAAAGGCTTTTGCACAGAAAAGCAAACCATCAACAAAATGAAAAGGCAACCTACTGCATGGAAAAATATATTTACAAATGACATATCTCATAAGAGGTTAATATCCAAAACATACAAAGAACTCACACAACTCAATAGAAAGATAACAAACAATCCGATTAAAAAATGGGCAGAGGATTTGAATAGATATCTTTCCAAAGGAGGCATACAAATGACCAACAGATACATAAAAAGGTGTTCAATATCGCTAATCATCAGGGAAATGCAAATCAAAATCACAATGAGATATAACCTCACCCCTGTCAGAATGACGATTATTAAAAAGATTAACAAGTGTTGCTGAGGACATAGAGAAAAGGGAACCCCTGTACACTGCTGGTGGGAACGTAAATTAGTGCAGCCACTAGGGAAAACTATACGGAGACTCCTCAAAAAATTAAGCATAGAGGGGCCAGCCCAGTGGTGCTGAGGTTAAGTTTGCACGTTCTGCTTTGGTGGCCCTGGGTTCACAAGGCCGCATCCTGCGTGCAAACCTACAGACTGCTTGTCAAGCTATGCTGTGTCAGGCATCCCACATATAAAGCAGAGGAAGATGGGCTCGGATATTATCTCAGGGCCAGTCTTCCTCAGCAAAAAGAGGAGGATTGGTGGCAGATGTTAGCTCAGGGCTACTCATCCTAAAAAAAAAAAAAGAAAAACAAGAAAAAAATTAAGAATAGAACTACCATATGATCCAGAAATTCCACTTCTGGCTATTTATCCAAAGAAAATAAAAATACTATTTCAAAAAGATATACACACTCCTACATTCATTGCAGCATTATTTACAATAGCCAACACACAGAAGCAACATAAGTGTCCTTTGAGAGATGAATGGATAAAGAAGATGTGGCATATATACACAGTGGAATACTATTTATCGATAAAAAAAGAATGAAATCTTGTCATTTGCAACAACATGGATGGACCTAGCGGGTATTATGATAAGTGAAATAAGTTAGAGAAAGACAAATACCATATGATTTCACGTATATATGGAATCTGAAAAACAAAATAAATGAACAAACAAAACAAAACAGAAACAATTTCATAGATGCAAAGAACAAACTGGTGGTCACCAGAGAGGAGGGGCATGAGGGATGGGCAAAACAGCTGAAGGAGATTAAGAGGCACGAACTTCCAGTTATAAAGTCAGTCAGTCTGGGCAAGTAATGGACGGCATAGGGAGTAAACTCAATAATATTGTAATAACTTTTCATGGAGACAGATGTTTACTGCACTTATCATGATTATCATTTTGTGATGCATATAAATGTCAAGTCACTATGTTGTACATCTGAAAGTAATATAACATTGTATTTCAAATATGCTTCAATAAAAAAAGAAATTCAGTCACAAATAAAACCAAAAAGAAAAAAGGTCTTACTTTACTTAAAAATTTCCTCTAAAATTATAACAATTAAGGAAGTTTATTATTTGTGTAAGAATAGACCAGACGATTGAACAACAGAATCAAATCAAAAACTAGAACTAAAGATTACAGTCCGTCAATATTTTAGCAAAGTGCCAAGTCAGTTTAATAAGGAAAATAAAGTACTTTTTACAGTCAGTGCTGGAAGAACTGGTTATCTCTATCAACAAAATAAATAAATAGAACGCAGATGCTTTGCCTTCCTGTCTACACAAAAATTAATTTAAGATAGATTATAGTCCTAAATGTACAAACTACAAAATATTCATAGAATAAACAAGATAATCTATGTGTAGCCTTTGGCTAGGCAAAAATTTCTTAGATAAAACACAAAAAGTACTAACTTAAAAGAGAAAATTAGTTAGATTTCATTAAAATAAAAACTTTCTCGTTAAATGGCATCACTAGAAAATTGAATGGGCAAGCTTCACATTGGAATATTTTCTTGAGTAAATGCATCTGAAAAAGACTTTTATCGACAAGATAGGAGGAATTCTTACAACTCCATAAGAAGACAAGAAACAAACTCTCAGTTAAAACTGGGAAGAAGATTTGAACAGGCACTTCACCCAAGTTAAATGAGAGGCCCCAAGTACCTAAAGAAGTGTTTGATTATTCACTTGATCAAGAAAATGCAAATTAAAATCACAATGAGATGGCTTTTCTCACCCACTAAAATGGCTAAATAAAAAAATGGACATACAAAATACCGCCCAGAATACGGAACAACTGTATGTGCATAATTTGCTTCACGGTATATTTAATTCCATAACTATTGTGGATAACTGGCAGTTTCTTATAAGGATATACATATATAGTCAATGATTCCCTGGTATTTGCACAAAGGAATGAAAAAAATATGTCCGTGAAACAACTTGGGAAATAATATTTACGGCAGTCTTATTTATAAAAGCACCAGACTGGAAACAACCTTAATTTTCATTAACAGGAGAATGATGAGCAAATTCTGTTTTAGTCACAAAATGGAATACCACTCCGTTATTAAAATGGGTAAACTACTGATACCACATGGCTAATTTCAAATATAATATGTTAAACAAAAGAACTTAGACAAAAAAATGCCAGGCAGTGTATCAGAGATGTTAAATCTAAGAACAAGCGAAACTCATCCATAGCGTTAGGAGTAGGAAAATGTTTGCCTTTTGTAGAGTCTAGAAGGATCAGCTGGAAGGAGTAAGAAGTAACTGGGAATATGGAAATGACCTCTCTCATTCTGAGTGATGGTACATGGGGATACGCAATTGTTAAAACTTACCCAACTGATTAGTAAATATGTGCCTTTTTAATGTATCTCAAACTTCAATGAAGTAAAGCATATTTTAGTTAAAAAAAAAACACCAGTGGTCTCATTAACTCATTTTTTGGTAATTCAATGTTGGAAATGTATCCCCATCATTATGATTATTATCTTTACACGTGGACTATAGAGTATTCCTGTGTGTGTGTGTCATAGGTCACTATCTACAATGGATCATCACTGTGAAGTCTGATTTTAAGGATGTGGAAGATCAAGCCTGCAGCTATATTTTAAAATTTACCTTCTTGCAATTCTTTATACAATTCCTGGGGGGAAAAAAAGAAAAAGGATCATTAGCAGAATTTTCTGTTTCAGCCATTGGGGTCAAACTGTTTCCTAAATCTGATTTAAATATTTCATTAATATTTAAAGTATACAACACGACAATTTGCTATAATATACATTGTGAAAGGATTCCTCCCATTGAGTTAATTAATACATCCATCATCTCACACATTTGGCTTCTTGGTTCTTTGTCCTCATCTGCTCAACTACATTCTACTCTCATTGATGATAGAGATTATATTACATTAATTTCCATCTCCCTTTTATTACTGATAAAAATAGATAAGTGACACAGAGCCTATAAGCTAATGTCTTCCTGTTAAATCATGCTAGGACTTAGGTAAAATAAAGTAACAGATAAATAGTATAATATTTATCAATTTCCAGGTTTTTTTATTTCCAATATTATCTTCCCATTTTATGAATTTCTGTTTTGGGTCATTTTGGGGTAGACCATCTGCTCAGGATGATAGAGTCAAAGGATTGATGCTGTGTTTGACTCGTAAGAACAGTTTTCCCTTAAATTGTTGTATATTTATTTAGCATAGAATTAATGTGGATGTGTGAGTGGTGGCTTATGGAGATTTGAGAGGATGGCCACCTTTGTCTTCTTCAAAAGTTCTTACTATTATTTCCTGGCAAGAAACACCGCTGTCTGTAGTTCTGTAGTCTTGTTTTTGCAACTTTTGATCTAAAGTGAAAAAAAAGAAACCCACAACAACTTTGAAATTTCACACAGGAGCATCTCAGGAATACATCACAGTTTTCCCAGAGCATAGGATCCACCGTTATCAGAGGTCAAGGAGAGGTTTACTGTGATTGATATTCCCAGTGAACCCCACATGGGTTTGGTGAGAAGTAGTTCTCAACAAAATAAAAGGCATGAAGAGAAGCGCTATCAAAAATGTAGAGGGGTTGATGGGCAGAGTAACAGTGGATGGACACTATCAATCATGCCTTCTTGTTGGATAAGAGGAAGCACCTGCCCTTTTTTTTTTGTCCTGCCCTTTAATCTTGAATAAAATCCCTTTTCTCTTTTGTTCTGGCCTCTCTGCTGTGTTGTTCTTAGTGGCATTCAAGAAAGCTCTCTCCTTCAGGCTCCTATAACAGCTGGCTTATGGATGAGTTGAACCAGTGAAGGCTCTGGCATGGGAGCAGGATAGCCGGAGAAAGGAAGAAGCCAGAAAATTCCACTCCTTCCTGTTTGCCTGACCCAAAGTTGCACATTACTTCTAGGATGACCTTGGCCGCCCTGGGCTCTGGTACCCCAGCCTGCCTGCCTAGTTTCAGTTTCTTCAGCCTAGAGATGGCAGTGGCTTCTTGTTGCTGCTAATCTCAAGGTCGCTTCACTGTCCAGGTTGGTTGAACAGCTCTTTTATCAAGGATAATCATTTCAATGAATTGACTTTCCTGTTTCTTCATTAGAGTATGACTGATATTACATATGTTTTATTCCGTTAGAATCTTACCCATTCTTCAATGTCCAATTTAAACATTTTTCTTGTTAAAAACATAATCAAGTCTCTCTCCTCAGCACTTTGTTCATCTGCTTATACTCAACACAATCTCATATTGATGCTACTTTTGTACAAGTTTGTCTATTTTAAATGGCTTTTTGTAGAGAACTACATCTCGTTTTTCTTTGTATCTCCCTATGCACAGAAATGATGTTAAAGGTGTAATGTTGCTCCCACAGTGCATTCTCATATGTGGTGTAAGGGCTAACAAATGTTTATTGCAACAAAGTGAAATAAATACCCAGTATTTGCTTGTGTCCTAGACCAAAGTAAAACAGGAAATGGGATTGGGTAAATTTGGAATTTCTTGAAGACAGAGAAAATCACAAACTAGATTATGGCAAATTATTAATTATTATATTAATATAATTTAGACTATAATTTTGCCTGGGATACTACTGATTTATATCTATTTTCCCTGCCTAATTATTACAAGTAACTCATTTCATCCTTGGAAGTATCCCATTTTGGACAATAAAATTATACATTATCCTCGTTATAACCCAGGGTACTAAATCCAATAAAAAATACAAGTTATGTACCATAAAATATTTTAAAAATTCATAAGACCCAAGATCAAGTTCAGGAATGGACAATGAGAAAGGAAGTAAAGAATAATGACTCCTATTTTATAAAGATTTTTCAAAACTTTTGAGGCTGTTAAAAAACATTGAACTGAAGGCCAGCCCAGAAGTGCAGCGGTTAAGTTTGCAAGATCTGCTTCAGCAGCCCTGGGTTCACCAGTTCAGATCCCAGGTGGGGACCTATGCACCGTTTGTCAAGCCATGCTGTAGCAGGGGTCCCACATATAAAGTAGAGGAAGATGGGCACAGATGTAGCTCAGGGCCAGTATTCCTCAGCAAAAAGAGGAGGATTAGAGGCAGATGTTAGCCCAAGGCTAATCTTCCTCAAAAAAAAAAAAAAAAAAAAGAAGCTATATAAAAAGTTGAACTGAGAGGCAAATTACCACTGTAAATAGTTCTTATAAAGAAACCTTCCATTCACAGTAAACTGGAATTATGCACTCAACTGATCAAATATGCTAGATGACTTTGCCTGAGAGAGTTTTGGAAAAATAATAAATAAGAAAAAATGGCAGCCAGAGCACAGACAATGGAAGTGCTCACTTACTGAACACGGCAGTATTTTTGAGTGTCCCATGGATGTTTAGACAGAGATGAGGCAAAGAATGGAAAGTGTAGGGACCCACTTCTATGACTATAATTATCAAATCCAGAGAGTCTCCCTAAGAGATGCATGAATACGTAATATTCTGATAAACTCAGTGATGTTACTGTCACGTCTTTTTTTTTTCCAACTGGGATGCAAATGAAGGCTCATAGTTACTCAGTGAGCATTGTTCTTTAATTACTATCTCTTGGAATGAGTCTTATTTCTGCAATTCAACAAAGACTGAGTGCCTACAAAAAAGGTTGGTATAATGCCAGATGCTTGATATAGAGTATTAAATACAGCAGGCATGATATCTGTCCTCTTAGCACTCTACATCTCAGGAAGAAAATAGTCATTGAACCAATAAACAGAGTAAAAGATGTGAATACAGAATATGAATTTTCCCTTCATATTTATTTCAGTTTTTAACCTTCACAGAACATGCCGTGAATTGTCATTTGGACTTAGGGATAAAAATAATCAAATGAGAATAATTTCTCACACTGCTGCTACTTATGTATGAACCAAGTTGATTACAGACTTCTTTATTATGACCTTGATTTTACTGAAAGAAGGAAAGGAGAAAAAACATTTAGAAATATCCAGGCTGTATTAAAAATTCACGTAAGGAATTAAAATCAATGAAAGGTACTGGCAAAAGGATTGCAGTGAAAGATTTCCCTGGTTTCTACATAAAATAAAGATAAACATTGACAACAAGAACAGGGAACACCTGCCATGGCACTCCCAGGCTGTATGACGTCAAGAAGCAGAAGCAGCCTATTTTAAGATACAAATTGTTGGAAATAAGATGTCCTTTGCCCAGAGTCAAAAAGAGTCTATCAAGATTTAAACAATGACAAGGAGATGGTTGTTTAAAGAAGCAAAGCTGGGGAGAGAAGATATGAATTTTGATGCTAGTTACTAAGGAAGTTAATTTCATCCTTCTCTGCCTTCATTTTTCCCCCTATTCCGTTCAAACATCGATCTTACAACTTCTAGCTTTACCAGCAAATTTCAGAATATCTGCGGGGCAAAACCTCTGAATTTGATTTACTCAAGGCTATTCAAAGACAAACTCAGGGAGCTGGATCTCAAATCTCCCTTCCATTTCATTTGGATGATGAGGTTTATTCAGGACTCCAAAAACAGAATACCATGAAATTAGATCCTGGACTCTGGAAACTCCGAACTTTTTATTGCCAAGTTAAAATTGGAAAGAGTTCGCTCTTGACTACCAGATAATAAGTGAATCTCCATGGATCTTAACTCAATTTGTATAGTCAGTTTCTCCGCTGGGATTGTTCCACCCCTGTAAGTCCCTTCGCCTCCATAAAATTGTCTCTATCCATTCCCTCCCAAAGGGACCTTGCTCTCTCAAGGAATCTAGTAGCATTTACCACACACACGGCCTTTAGAATGTACTCTTAATCTTCTATCATTTTGTACTCACTGCAGTTTTGTATATAACAAATTAATTTCAAGTAGAGTAGAAACCATCATTTATATGCTGGGGACTTATTTGTACCTATTAAGCAGGTAGATTATTTTATGACTCAATATATGACATATAAATAGGAGTTAATTTACTTTTACAAAGCGAATCAACATTTCTCAAGTTTCAGTTAAATCTCTTAAAAAGTGTATTAATTTTCATTTTTCTGTTCATCTGATTTGTTAAATAAAATACTTGTATTGAGATCTGATTTAATTTAATATAAGCATGGTAGATTACTTGTGATAACCACTGACATATTTACGTTTTAACAATACTTGTTAAGTATTTAAATACCTGTTCCTTATCCTGTATATCTAACATCATGGTATTTTTTTCAGTTTTTTAGTGCAAAAAGAATAATTTTTTCCTTTTTGCCAAAGGATAATTTGATCAAAAAATATACCAGGACAGCTGTATAGAACCATTAGAGAGAAATGTGAACATGGTCACAATTTTCTCAACTAATATAGGAATTTGTGAATTTTGAATAGGTTTTTTTTTTTTTTTTCCTGGAGAGGATAAGCAGCAAAAACTAAAACAAAACAAAACACAAAAACAGAAACAAAAAAATAAATCCTTTATAAATTTTGATGGTTTTAGCAATGAACTTTAGAACACTGTTCACCCCAGTGATTGACTTATGGTGGCAATCTTGGCAAAAGGATTAATGGCTCTTTGGGTTTAAATCTTCTTTTATATTTATAATAAGTTTCTCGTTTTAATTGCAGGGGCAGGAGGGTGTTCCCTTGGTTAGAAGAAATTATGGAATATATTTTACCTTTATTTCAGTGATTTACAACAGTTACTAAATCTTTAAAACATTTTTCCGGATGGAGAAATGATTTTGTTGTTTCTTGGTTTGCAATGCGAGGTTTGAATTATTTAGAAACGTGTTCTTCATAATTGTGAAGTATATTTCAATGTGATTTTGATTACATGTATTTAAAGCATATTTTATTTATTTGGGGCTAACTGCAACTTCCAAATAGATAACAAAAACATAATTAGATTATTTTCTTCAGCACTCTTCCTGGAAAGAATGGCTTATGTTAAAATGACAACCAAAAAAATTTGTGAGATATTGTTCAAAGGACAGAGAGCTCAAGAGTCTACCCCACGTGCTTTAGCATGATCCTTTAGGCACCACATCATGGAATGTTCTTGGTGCTATAAGTACGTTTTGTTCTTCAAGCTTGTTCAGACTGGGTTTTAATCTCTCCCATCCAGCTGTGGATAACCTGAAGAGAAGTCAACCAAGGAACAAGGCTGCAGCTGCCCTAGTGTGGTTCACCCAGGAGAAAGAAGAAATTGTATAGCACTGAAGTGCTGCCTTGTCCAGGCTATTGCAAGTTATTGGGTTACAGTGTATCCTAGACTGCTTTTGCACAAGGATTGCCTTATCAGAGTGTTGATGAAGTTGGAGCAACTTGCCCAGATATCTTTACTTACATCCAAAGCTCATTAGAATAGCCAGAGGGGATTTTTGCATTAAAATGGATCACAGTCTTCGGAAATGATGGACTGCATTTCTCAGAATAATCAATGCTTTTTTAATTGATGCTTGGATGTGCTACATGTTTATGGGAAAGTACATTAGACATATTTTAGCAAATATATGAAAGAGGAAAACTGTGGGTGACTAAAATAGAATATATCTTCCTTTTTGCTGACTCTCATTTTTTCTTCCTTTTTTTAATCAACCCAGCAACCAACAAAATCTATATTTAGTAACATTAGATTTTCTCACACTTTTAGAGTAGATGACATAATGGAAATCAAACCATTACAAAATATCTTTGCAAGTGGAAGTAGTCCCTGAAAATTTTTTTCTGCTGAAAATGTTGAGATATTGACTATTCCACACCTTTCTCATCCCACTCTGAAAAATCACAGCCCTGGGATTTTCATCACAAAAGATGCATTAACAAAGCCAACATAGTAGCACTCTAAATGTTTACATAAAGGTGAAATAATTAAGGGAGAAAACTTCTGGAATTCATTTGCTGTTTGTTCATTCTGGATTACAGACCATAATTGCATAGTTCAACTTTGGTCCCAAATTCTCGACTTGAGAGCTTCTTTGCCAAACACTGGGCTGATTGATGCAATTATCAGCTAAGGATGGAAAACCTCATTCCCACAAGCAATAATTTACCTCAATGAACCATGTTACCGTGGTTAATTACATGTGTATCAGTGTGGCATTGTGAAAAGTTCATGGATCTCCTTGCTAATCGGAGTTAACTCTACATCTGGCTCTGCCACTTTTAAAGTGATGACCCCTGTTCAAATTTTCTTCCTCGTTGCTGAGTTTCCCTAGGGTGAAGGTGGAATAATGTTACCTTCCTTAAACATCTTTATAAAGATTAAATTGCATAATGTATTTAAAATACTAGGCCCAAAATAAGGCTCTCACCCAATGACAGTCTTCTTTTGCTTGATAAATATCTGCATATATTCAATAATTAAATTTAAATCATTAATTACTTTCTAGATGCTGTTAAGGGTTATATTTTCCAACTAGATTGTTAAAAAAAAATTGGTGCAGGTTATTTGTACTAAATATCGTAAAAAGTTCCCAAAGCACCTGGATGCTGTCGCTGGTGTTTGAGAACTGCTGAGAAGAGGCTGCAGACACATATGCCCTGAGAAGGAGACTGACGCTGCCGGGTGCGAGGTGAGCTATTGTGTTTACAAGACTGGTATCTTCACTGTAATACAGGCATCGATTTCTCCAGTTAATAAGAAATCCAAGGGAATGAGTATGTTACAAACTTTGTGAAAGGACTTCATTTTTACATGATATTTCTATGCCCGAATTCAAAGTCATTCCACCAGTGAAAAAGGAAATCAGTGGGGAATCAAATTGCTATTTTCAGAGAGGTATTAACAGTATTAACAAATAAATAAGCAAATATTTTGACAACCTTGTATTTTCCATTAATGTGTAAAGCAATCAATAATCATAGAAAAACTAAAATTGAGCCAGTTAGGGTTTTTTCAACATTCATTTTAGCATCTTTTCTGTGGCCTTTTCTTATCCTGTGCGTATTGATGATGTAGTGGAAGCATGCAAATGTCCTCCAGCGAGAGCTGTAATTCAGCATAGTGTATAATTGCAGTGTCCATCTGGCACCGTCCCACAAAAGCACATGTAGCAGTTTAGTTATAAAAATATTCAGGTGACAGGATGCCAGATGTTTTGCATGGCTGTCGTCTTTGAATTTCCTCTTATTCTATCGCCTAACACAGCCTCAGTAGAATGCCCTTCATGTTCACGCATATTCTACATCTTCCTTTGACCGCCACAAAATCAGTAAAATAAGCATTGTAAGGAAATAGGGTATACATACATACCTATGGGCACATATCCTTACATAGTCGAGAAATAATACAGCTTCTCAAGCACAGCCTTCTTCAACCTGATGTATTTTTGTATGTATTTAGCTATCATCGTTAAGAACAATGATCTTCCTTAGATAGGAACGTATAAGAGCATTAAATTTGGTAAATACTCTCTTATGTATCAGTCTACCCTTGTGAATTCATATGAGTATGCATACTCCTAGCAGTGACTTCTAGAGTAAGTCTTGAATATGGCTCCTACTTCATTTTTCCAAAGTCCTCCTTCTTTCTTTTTCACTTTGATATCTATGATCAATATGAAGGAATTTTGGATGTCCATCGCCAACTCTAAGAGCTAGATCTACTCAATGCTTACTGCTTCTTATTTAGTATGAATCATAATGTCTCCATTGAACAAATGGGGTCACCTATAAAATTAATATCTGCATTAGTTTGACCAGAACATAATTAGCTGCTTCGAAGAAAAGGACAAACTAACCAATAATAATCACAATTTGTGGTTCTGTGTTTTGATCATCATGAATATATCTAGGATATGTCTAACTATAGAGGTTTCCCTAGTTAATAGTGATGAAACATCTTTGGATAAATTGTGTCATGTTTCAACTCTTGCTTCCAAAGTTCATTCTTCAATTTGACACAAAATTCTACATGAAATACTTCAGGTTATATAAGATTTCTGAATGCTTTTAGTCCTTTCATTTTCTATGCTGAAAGTGGTGGAAGCTGAATTCACTGAAATGTTGAACTTAAAAATGGTCCAGCAGTCAAAGAAAACGATGCTGATAAATTTACTCTGTCTATTTCTCAAGAGTCTGTCTCCCTGATTATCAGATACTGGTCCGTAGAAGGACCAGCAACCCTATCAGTCAAGGCAGAAAAAAAAATATCTCCATATCCATCAGTCAAAGGCTAGCTGTGGCCAGTGATTTTGCTCTTACTGAGAAATAGTCTAAACAAGGAGTTAGGTCTTTTCTTTCTCTCATGTGCGTTATTCAAATTCCTTAGATATAGAACACCTATCCTGGCATATGGCTGTTGCTCTCGTATTTCTAATAAATTGGCAAATAGGGCAGAATTGCTTGAGGGACCTGGAAAGATCAGTATGTCCACATCTCTATGCTTCTCAATTTGTACATACAATCGCCATGAAAATTTGGAGAAAAATAGTATCTTGGTATCAAATACTAAGCTCTATTAAGTATGATTTCATCATCAACAATATTTTATCAAGATAAATATATTTATGCTTATATAGATAATATGTCCATGTATTCATTAGTGGTTATACATAAATATTACAATAACTCCCTATGCTGTAAAACTGCACATTATACTTTCATTAGATTGTAAGAGATAATACATAGAGAAACTTCAACCTGGGGCCAATGAGCAAAATTCTAGGGAAATTTCAACCTAGGTCAAATGAGTATCTGCTGTGGATTAAAATGATTTATATACCTATGGAATATACTAGACTAACGTATATTTGATCGTTGTGAAATTGGAGGCTAATGATTTTATTCCAATCAATGAAAATTGACTTTGCAATAGAGGTTGGCTAATCATAAATACATATATAGTGTAGTACTTTTAAAATTCATCTTGAGAACAAGACTGATTTATTCATTTAGAATGGAGTAAAGCAGCCTCCAGAAATTGTGACGTGGGACAAAAATTAAAACCAAGGAAAGCAAAGGCTTAAAGCTTGACAATGGAGTCTTAACAAGTTAAAAACTGAGACGACTACTGCAAGAGAGCAAGAGGGTCCATTGGTCCTCTACTATTTGGAGCTAAAACACAGAGTTCAAAGATCAAAAATGTCATTTTACAACGTTTTAAATTTTACAAAATAGGAAATCCTAGTCTAGAATGATGTCCTGACTTGCCCCAAATCACATAGTTATTAGTGACAGATTTGAAAGTACAGCCTAGCCCAAACAATTCAGATTCTCACATACTCCCTACCACAGTATGCACCATAACAAGTGCAGAAGAGGAAACAAGACTACAAATGGATGCGCCCCAGGCCTGCTGCACGTGGGGGATCCTCAGTGGTGATGAGTCTGAATGAAAGCAGGGAAAGCCAGAAGTCGGCAGCATGGAAAAGGCAAATGAAAACTCGACAGGATCATTAGTAAAGGAACCCTTCAAATACATCAACAATTTCGCTAAGCTAGTCCTGTAATATATCACTTACCATTTGTCAGAGAAGGAATTACACGGTTTTATTATTCCACATTCCTTGCATCATGCAAGCTATGAGGACAAATGCATCCCCTTTTCTCCAGATATTCTCAATAAAGCTGCCAGTACTCACGGCACCAACACAAATACAAGAAATATACTCTAATTTCCTGAAAAATTTTTTGTGTTTTATGAAACTATGTTTTTGGTCTGCCTAATGGTAAATTCATTAAAAAATAAAAAATTTCTTTATTTTTAACCGGTTTTATATCTTGTGGCTCTATAGAAAGGAGGATACATTTTGTTATATCAGTGCATGTAGGATAGTGGTATTTGTATTTGTGTGTGTGCATGTGTTGATTTCTTAAAATTGTTTATCTGGCATACACTAGAATTTATTTCTTCTGGTTATCTTTTGTATTGCATTTTCGGGAGCCAAATAATTTTACATATTGATATGGCAAAAATGTAACTGAGTTTGTATCTTGTTATATGTTAAATATTGTGGAGAAGAGTATTATTTAGGAACATAATAACACCAAATGTTAATGTATTGGGATTCTTAATTTGCTTCATTACCAATTGAAGAAAGAAAACTAAACAAAATAATGAATTTTTACTACAGAAAATGGATCACAATTATAGAAGAATAAAAATTCTTGACTCCAAATATAAACACATTTTAACGTAGGAAAAAACATTGAGGAATTTAAATCATATTGAATGTTTAAATTTGTTCAAAGATACCCTAAAGCGTACATTCCAAAATGAAATTTTCCATATTTAAAACCAGACCTAATCCTAAAAACACAACTAAAATCATACCATAGCATAAAAGAAGAACTGCCGTAGAGAGATTGTGAAAAGCACTGGATGCCAGATTTACCTGGAACATCTTCATCCTCAGAAGTGGTCCATGGGCACTAGGGAAATAGCTAACTATGCAATTTTAAAATTTGTTATCTAAACATTGGTCCAAAGGCAAAATATGCCAAGTAGGAACACCTCATGGATTTTTAAAACTCTTTGCGGAGTTTTACTTTCATTAAGCTAAAAATAACTTGTTAAGCACTTCTATAAAAGCACGATACCTCTGGTTGGTTTGTTCTTTTGATTGTTTGTTTTGTGTGAGAAAGATTGGCCCTGAGCTAACATCTGTTGTCAATCCTCCTCTTTTTGCTTGAGGATGATTGTTGCTGAGCTAACATCTGTGCCAATCTTCCTCTGTTTTAGGTGGGACGCCTCCACAGCGTGGCTTGCCCAGGAGTGCTAGGTCTGCGCCCAGGATCCAGACCTTTGAATCCCAGGCAGCCAAAGCAAAGCACCCAAACTTAATCGCTATGCCATTGAGCCAGCCCCACATTAGTCCTGTTTTTAATTGTGCATTGTTTTAAACAAAATTTTATCTGCAAGCTTTAACAAAGCAGGGCAATGGGTTTCTTAGAACTACCACCCTAACAAAGACTTTTCTGAATGGCATGAATATTATTCAATTTTAGTATTTCTTGAAGAAATCTAGTGCCTTCATTCAACTTTCTGGTCTTGATGAATTGAAATGAATGGAAAAGTAAGGGAGAAAGGAAGGAAAGAAGAAGGGAAGATGTAGGATGGGTGTTTTGAGGAAAATGGTGAAATATACAACTTTCAAAGGCTAGAGTTTAAGGAGATAACTTCAAGAAGGACAGATTCCAGGATAAGAAAGATACCAATAAGGGAACAAGGGGCAGACATAAGGTTTCTGGTGGGTTAAAGTGTAATACAAAAGAAGTTTAAATTAAAAAAAATCAGCATCTATTGTCATTACCTAAGTATAGAAATTGTAAAGAAAGTGAGAGAGTGAAAATTTAAGCAGATAGTAGAAAGGGCAGAGTGCAATGACAAGGGCTTACCCATCATCAGGATGCCTAAGATAATTGTCAATGATGACTCTGAGGCCCACATTAAATCTATCACTATATGTTCTTGTCTCACAGCAAAGATCGTATATAGACAGAGGAAAACTGCTTATGGAATCAGCCAAGCTCACCTCAAATTTTAATGAATCATTAAAATTCACTATTTTTCAGATCTGTGCTTATTTTTGGTATTATTTCTTTGATTAAAATACATTCTGAGAGGTCTTCATAGTCTTCGGCTGGAAAAAAATAGTTTCTTGGTGTAATCAGCAACTCCAAAAGGTCTGGCTAAATTCCCATGAAGGGCTCTGAATCAGGAGCTCTCAGGTGGCTGCAAACATAGCAGACCTCCCAGATGTGGCCTGAATAACTGGAACAGTTCCAGAACTGGACTCCTCATCCGCATTCAGCGTGCGGGGAGAAGTCCTTATTAGTTTACAATACTAGACGACCGTTAGAACGGCGAAAAAAAAGCAAAGCGATTTTCTTGTGAGAATATCTTGTATGTGTTAGAAGATGTGCTCTGCTCCTGTTACCGTAAAAGAAACTGCCCACATGTCTTGGCCTATCAAGCATGTGGAATGAAAATATTTGTTAGCATCTATCAACAATCATAGCAAAATACACAGACATGCACTCTTAAGGGCAGTAAAAAGTTGTTTTGCTGGTGTATTTCTTTCAGTCTGCTAAAAATGTTTGAATCAGTAATTCTAAAATCTCTGATTATGGTATGAAATTTTATGGGCAATGGATTTTCTTATTGAGGAATCTAAAGTTTAAACATTTAGTTTTTCTTCCAGATATATGTATAGACATTTCCATACCACGCACACACACACACACACACACACTTTGCACACTGATATGCACAAATACAGGTGTTCTCTCAAATGCTTCAACAGGAATTCACTTGGATATCTCAGACAGGAGGAGCAGTTTGATACTCTTAATTTTGAACATGTAGCTTCATCTTCAAATAAGGAGGGGCAAAAAGAAGCACAATTCAGGGAAAACCATTATTTGTTGTGTTTCTACAAGGTGCTAGATATGGTGCTGGAGAACACAGATTATCTCATTGGTTCTATCATTAAAATACTGATAATTTAGGGGAAGTTCATATAGCTCAGTTTACAGATCTGCTTGATTCTTTTTTGAGATAGGTTAGCCCTGAGCTAACATCTGCTGCCAATCCTCCTCTTTACACTGAGGAACCCTGGCCCTGAGCTAACATCTGTGCCCATCTTCCTCTACTGTATTTGTGGGACGCCTTCCGCAGCATGGCTTGCCAAGCGGTGCCATGTCCACACCTGAGATCCAGACTGGAGAACCCTGGGCCGCCCAAGAGGAACGTGCGCATTTAACCACACAGCCTCTGGGCTGGCCCCTTGCTTGATTCGTTTGTATAGCTAAGCCTACGTTATCCCAATAACTTCTTTGTCATTGTCTTTCAGAGCTTAGAAAATGCTGTATTACTGTTTCCATAATTATGACAGTCTAGACATCTTGTGTTATATTACACAAACTTTTCTCAAGACCTTTTCTAACTGTAGTCCTAAGAGATGCCTAATAAAAATTTCTTGGCCGTGGTTATGTAATTTAGGAAAACACCATAATATATATCTTTCTTGGAGACTCAAAATGGATATTTACAATTTAAAGAATCTCAGGAAACCCTTGTTTAAAAATCCAATGTATTTATTTGTTTACCATAAAGCTCTTCCATGCTTGCCCTTTTTCCCCCAATAACATTTTTAAAGACTCTTTAAAATAGCCCTTTGTGGATGTCAACTCCACAATGTTTGTGGACAGATGCATTGTCGCATTTATTTCTAAGTAACTTTTACCTAACATGTGGCAGAATAGGTGCAGATATTTGAAAGTTGGCAACAATCCAAAGAAAAACCCTGGAGATTTATTCCTTAAGTTTTCATTTAAAAGAAAACCCATGTTTATGCACACTTATCACATATCAACCAAATCAGAAAGCAGTCTCTAGTTCCTGAAAGCCTTATGTAGCTCTCCTTGGAGACAAAGTGTCTTCAACCACCATCCACTATTTCTAACCCTCACACTTACATTTGTGAAGTTCCCCATTGCATTTCACGCATAGCTGACTTTTTTACACCGTGTCTTCTGACAGAAGTCTCTGGCATACAGTTTGACAAATGCATACTGTCATGTAATCACCACTATAATCACAATACAGAGCAGGTACATTAGCCCCTCAAATTCCCTCGTGTGGCAAATTTGCAGTCACCCTCCCATCACACCAATCCCATGGCCACCCTTATCTGCTTCCTGTCCTTAGACTTTTGATAACTAAGAACGTTTATGAAAAAACATACATATTATACTTATGAAAATAACATACATATGTCTGCATAAATATGCATTTATATGTGTCCTTTTGAGCTTGCTTATTTCACGTAGAAAAATGCTTTTGCAATGCATCTAAGCTGTTGTGTGTACTAATAACTTGTTACTTTTAATTGTTGAGTAGTATTCCATTACATGGATGTCTTACAGTTAGCTTAACTATTCACTAGATTAAGATTAAGTACACTTGGGTTGTTTCCATTTTTTGATGATTATGAATAAAGCCACAGTAAGTATTTGTATAAATCGAATACATTTGCTTTATTTCCAATTTGGGGGAGAAGGCATTCTGTCATTCATTGTTAATTTTTATCTTAGCTCTGTATTTCGTTGTAGATGTTCTTTGTAATGTCAAGGAAGTTCTTTTCTCTTCCTATTTTGCTCAGAGTTTTTAAGTGGATGTGGAATTTTGTCAGATATTTTAAATGGATCTATTGAGATGTTCATACACTTTTCTTCTTTAGTCTGTTGATGTGATGTCTGATAGATTATGAAACGCTGAATTAGCTTTACATTCTCAGGATAGACCCTAATTGCTCTTGATATATTATATTTTCTTATATTGCAGGATTCTATTTGCTATTATTTATTGATGATTTTTACCCTAAACTCATGAGGGGTTTAATTTGTAGCTCTTTTTCTTACAATATCTTTTTTTATTTTGACATCAATACAATAGCAGTCTCACAAAAAGAATTTGTGTGGGATTGGTATAACCTTCCTTGAACATTTTGTAGAATTCACAGATAAAGCCATCTGGGCCAGGAATTTTCTTTTTCGGAAGACTTCATCCATGAATTCAATTCCTTAAATAGACACAAAACTATTCAAACTTTCTATCCCCCTCACTCTTCCTCATTTTTTCTCTCTTTCTGAGCGAATACTGGGTCTTTCAAGGAATTGAAACATACTATTTAAATTATATAACTTGTTACCATGAAATAGTCCATAACGTTTTCCTATTATCCTTTCACTATTTATAGTGTTTGTCATGGTATTCCCTATTTTATTCTTAAACTCGTATTTTTGGGCCAGTCTGGCTAGAGGATTATCAACTGTATTAATCTTCTTTTTGTTTCATTGATGTTTTCTATTGTTTTTCTGCTCTTGTCTTTATTATTTCTTACTTCTATTGATTTGGGTTTAATTTCCTTTCCTTCTTCTGGTTTCTCAAAATGGAAATTTAGATAATTGATTAGAGATCGTTCTTTTCTAATGTAAGTATGTAATACCATAAAGTTTACTTTAAGCACTGAATTGGCTGCATTCCATACATTTTTGATTTGCTATGTTTGCTTTTCATTTAGTTTGGAATATTGTCTAATTTCTCTTGTGACTTCCTTGAATCCACTATTTAGTACTACATGGTCTAATGTTAAGTTATTTGGGACTTTTATAGATACCTTTCTATCACTAATATCTAGTTCAATTATTTTATGGTGATTTTATTAGTTAATTTTAAACTTTTAATAAAAATTTTATGTCTGGGATGCGGCCTTTGTTGATGAAGGTTCCAAGTACACTTGAAAAGAATGTGTGTGCTTCTGTGGTTGGGTGGAGTCTTCTAGAAATGTCAATTACATAAGGCATTTAGGTTTAAAATCTTCCTCAGTTCCTCTCTATCCTTATTCATTTTCTGCCTACTAGAGTACTAAAATGAGACTGTTGAAGTCTCCCACTAAACTTGTGTATTTTTCTATTTCTTCTCTCAGTTATGTGTTTGCTTGTGTATTTTGAGGCTTTATTATTATTAGGTTCATAAACATTTATTATTATAACCATTTATATCTGAACTAATGCTTTCATAATTATGTAATGTCCTTCTTTATTCCTGGTGATATTCCTTGTTGTGAAGTCTAATTTTCTAATATTAATGTAAGTACTCAGCTTTCCTTTTATTAGTATTTGAATGATATTTTAAAAAATCATCTTACTTTTTTTATGGAAATCTGTCAATATTTAAAAGTGGTTTCATGCAGATAACATGTAATTTGGTATTGTCTGTCTTCAACTGTTGTTTTTAGACTAATTACGTTTAATATAATTTCTGATTTGGTGGCATATATTTTGATGTTTTCTACTATTTTATTATTTTTGTCTATCTTCTCTGTTTTTTGTTCTCCTTGTTCCTCTTTCCTGCCTTCTTTTGGATTATTTGCATATTTTAGTGATCCATTTTGTTTTACATATTGGTACTTAGCTGTATTTCCTTAGATTGAATTTTTAAGTCCTTATGCATAGGATTCTAATTCCCATAGCTCATATGCTCCCTCTACTTAGAGTTAATATTTTAATATCTCAAGTAAAATTTTGAAGTCTTGCAACCATATGGATCCGTTTACCTGCCACCCCACATAAACCAACTCTTATAGTTGCTATATATGCTGCATCTACGTACATCAAAAACCATGCTAGGTAGTTTTATTTATGTACGGACATATGTATGAGCCAGCCGCAGCCCTGGTGGTCTAGTGGTAAGACTTGGCGCTCTCACCGCTGTGGTCTGGATTCCTTTCCTAGTCAGGGAACCACACCATCCATCTCTAGGTTGTCATATTGTGGTGGCTGCATATTGCTGTGATGCTGAAAGCTCTGCCACCAGGATTTCAAATACCAGCGGGTCACCCACGGTGGACAGGTTGCAGTGGAGCTTCCAGACTAAGACAGACTAAGAAGGACCTGGCCACCCACTTCCGAAAACATTGGTCATGAAAACCCTAGGAATAGCAGTAGAACATTGTCTGATTCAGCGCCAGAAGGTGAGAGAATGGTGCAAAAAGGCTGAGCAGAGTTCTGCTTTGCTGGACCCAGGGGCGCTAAGAGTCGGAATCCACCCCACGGCACTAATAACAATGCATGTGTGTATATGTTTTGCTTGCAATAGTCATACATATTTTATAAAATTTAAGATGGAAAGTATTTTATATTTTCCTAGAGATTTACCATTCCTGTTGTTCAAGAACCAGGTTTCCCTCTGGTATTATTTTCCTTCAGCTAGAAGAACTTTCTTTAGTATTTCTTTCAGAGCAAGTCTGCCGGAAAGGAAGCGGCTTGGTTTCCCTCTACCTAGCAACGTCTTTAATTTCACTGTAATGGACGAACGCTTGTACAAGATATACAATTCATACTTACTTTTCTTGCAACATTTTAAACATATTGTTCAGTGTCTTCTGGCTTTCATAAATTTTATGAAATATCCACAATCATTCAAATTCTTGTCCCTATGTATTTAATGTGTTGCATTTTTTCTGGATATTTTTAAGATTTTTTTTAAATTTATATTTGCTTTTCCTCAGTTTAATTATTATGTTTCCAGGAACGGTTTTCTCTGAATTTAATTATGCTTGGAGTTAACTGAGTTTCTTAAAGGTCTAAATTTTTGCCATTCACTACATTTGGGAAGTATTTGGTAGTTATGTTTTAAAGTATTTTTTTCTGCACTAATTCCTTTCTTCTTTCCTTTTGAAACTTGAATTACATGAATGTTAGATCTTTTTAAATTGTTCAAAAAATCTCTGATATTTTATTCTTTTTCAATATTTTTTCTCTCTCTTTTTCATATTAGATAATTTTGCTTCATCTATCTTCAAGTTATCTGACCCTTTCCTCCGTGACCTCAATTTTTTTCTTTTTTTTCTTTTTGGTAAGGAAGATTGGCCCTGAGCTAACATCTGTGCCAATCTTCCCCTATTGTATTTGTGGTATACTATCACAGCATGATTGATGACCAATGCGTAGGCCCACACCTGGGATCCGAACTCATGAATTCTGGGCTGTCGAAGCAGTTTGCCAACCTAACCACTATGCCACCGGGCCAGCCCCTGTGACCTCAACTTTGCAATTGGGATCATCTAATTTTTTTTTTTGAAGTATTGTACTTTTTTCCCCTAAAGTTTCAAAATGATTCTTTTTTGTATACTTTGTTTTCTTTGAGAGCTTCTCTCTTTCCATTTTTTTCAAGTGTATTTTCCTTTACTATAAGAAGCCTACTTGTAATATTTCTTTTATCACTTTTCTCTGATAAATGGGTCAGTCATATAAATATTGGTCTCTGTTGATTATCTTGTCATTGTGGTTTGGCTGAATTTTCCTTGTTTTTTGTTTGAACAATTTTGAATTGCAATTTGAATAACATGGTGCCTAGTCTCTAAGTTTTGCTGTCCTCCTCCGGAGAAAATCACCTGTTGTTGCTGTTATTGGTGGTGTTTGGCAAGCAATCAGCCTGATTAGTATTAGACCATAATAGCTGCCTCATCCTTGTGGGTGTTGGTTTGAATCTCAGTTGAGTTTTCAAAGCAGTTACTGTGACGCTTTGAGTTTGTCCTCTGCATGGTCTTTTCATGGTGTAATCTGGAGTGTGGATTATGGCTTAACTTGAGTTTATATCTCAGAGCCTTAGGATGCCCATCTGGGTCTTCCCCATACGGGAATGGCTCAGGGTAGAGCCCTAGACTTACGGGGATTCATATACAGAATCGGAAGGTCTCTTTCCTCAGCTCTCTCTTCTCTCCCCCACACTCTCCTGCCTGAAAAGTTCCCTTTTTGAGCTGGTTCTGGCTGACCATCAAGAAGAGATTTCTTTCCAAGACTTAACCATCCACCTCACTGCTTGGCTAGGCAACTCTTAGACTGAGGATTATTTTCTATGCAAAGGCACAAGATAAAAACAAAAAATCATGAAACACCCTTTGTGGGCATCTTCCTTAAATCCTCAAAACACCTATAATCTAGCTCATTATTTCCTACAAAGTATGTTAGATTAGTGACTAGTTTAGATGAATATACATGAAGTGCCCTCCAAGTCAAAACTTGTTTATGCATTTTATATATATTTTTTTTCTAGTTATGGGTTATCTAGATATGTATTTATATGGATATTTGCATATATGACGATTTTGAATAATTTTATTGATATAAAAAACTATAGTGTTCAACAAATACTCTTCAGTTTTTTCATCATAATAATATAAAATATATGTGTATATAAAATGGATATTTCAGATCACTTTAAATATAAATTACTTGTCCCAAAGTTTTCTTTATTTTCTCTTAGATTCATAATTGCAGATTCTAGCATGAGTCCTGGTTTTTCCTATGTATGTTACATAATTCAATTAGATTCATAATATGAAGAAAGAGTTAATAATCATATTAAAATACTTTTGACATCTTTAGGTATCAGAATTCTATAAGTCCACATGGTAATTACATAATTGCAAGCTGTCAGTATGTGATTGCTGATACTTGTAATATTTTGTAATTACATAATTTAGCATGATTACAATTATAAAAAGAGTACATGGTAATTGACTAAAATTACTTTCTAGTTTTTCAGAAACACAAAACTGTGTTCTAAATTAAGATAAGGGACAAAATGTGTAATTCCGTCTGCACAGGCATTAGAAGAAAATTCCTACGGATAATGAATGGTGTTTTCTTGTCTTTTAAGGTTTATTGCAGCCACTAGGACTAAACCCTTCTCCAAACCTCTCCCCATCATCACCTCTGTAGATTCCTTAAAAGAAGACATAAACCTGACATTTGTTGAGAACTTACTCTCTCTCAGATGCTGCATTGAACATCTGTGTTCCTTAGCTCAGTGACAGTAACTTCTTCACACCTCCCCAGGGTACTGACATTCTTTGACATATCCCCTAAAGTACTGGTTAAGACTGTAGATGTATTTTTCACTGAAAAAACATTGTAAAAGGATTTTATACAATATTAATAGTTATCTAATAAATCCTTTTTAATTAACACCATGATTTACTTACTTTTGTTGTTGAAGTCTAATTTTTTAAAGGTTATCCACTTTCCAAGAACATATCTGTTATGTTCTGAATGTTTGCATCCTCCCAAAATTCATATTGAAACCCTCATTCCCCAGGTGAAGGTATAGGTAGCTGCGGCTTTGGGAGATGGTCAGGTCAAAAGGGTGGAGCCCTGGTACATAGGATTAGTGCTCTTAGAAAAGCGGTCACACAGAGCTCCCTTGTGCTTCAGTTGTGTGAGGGAACAATGAGAAGTCTGCACCCCGGAAGAGGGCCACCACCCCATCATGTGGCACTCTGATCTCAGACCTCCAGCCTCCAGAATTGTGGGAACTTTCTACAAAGTTGATTTCAGCTACACAGTCTGTAGTATTTCACTGTAGCAGCCCAAATGGACTAAGAAAATATACTTATTTTATTTCATTTAATGTTTTAAAAATAGTTTAATATATGCAAGACGACTATAATGAATAGAACTGGAGTATTTGTTTTGTCCCTTTGTTTGTTCTTAACAAATACTAGATACAACCTCCAGTTACACAATTACCTGAATAAAGCTCAAGGTTTTACTTTAGAAAAAAGCAGTTTTTTTAAAAGGCTTATGAAAGTCAGCCACAAAAAGAGTGCTTTTTTTTCCAGACTCATTTTCTAGTCTGAGCAACGGACTTAGTTGCAAGGTCTGAAAGGAGGTGATCATTTTACAGACAGGCTAGAATATTGTCAGAGAAAGTAGTCACCATCTTACAATCATTTAAAATCACTTATCTATTTTTTTAAAATACTTGTTTTAGCCATTGAAAGCACCTTTTGAACAGCTCTACCCCTGAAGGCAAATTATCAAATGTGGTTGCTAGGAAACAATCATATTTAAATTATGACATTGAAGATCAAACTTTCAGCTCATGAACACACAACACAAAAGGAAAATGTAATGGAACATCTCAATGCTTTAAACTGAAAGTCAAGAAAAGGATGTAATATAAAATATACTTTTCTTTTTTAAATTTAGCGTTTGCAATGTTTAAAATGCATGATCCTTTGACCTTCAAACAGCTCTATGGCTAGTATCATTACTTTAAAGTGTTTGGTGTTAACTTTAAAGCTCTTGGTTAAGTTAATGGTGATTGTATAATACCGACAAATGATAGATAATGTCATTGTGAAAATCATCTGTTTCCGTTGAATGGATGATCATTCAGTTGAAAATAGTAAAAGAAATATTACTTTTAGTGAATTTATTTAAAAATAGTATTATAATTGAATATGCCACTACTCTTCTAAATGGAACACGTTATATTCTGAAATATTTTGCATATGAGATTTCTAAAATGGGGCAAGGACCCTGAGTGAATTTTTAAGGAGGGAAATGGTGAATAAAGACTGAAAATATACCCTGTGGTTTAGATTTTCAAAAAAGATTTCCTTTTTTTGTTTTAAAGATTGGCGCCTGAGGTAACAACTCTTGCCAATCTTATTCCCTTTTTTTCTGCTTTTTCTCCCCAAATCTCCCAAATATAGCTGTATATTTTAGTTGTGGGTCCTCCTAGTTGTGGCATGTGGGAGACCACCTCAGCGTGGCCTAATGAATGGTGCCATGTCTGCGCCCGGGATCTGAACTGGCGAAATCCTGGGCTGCCGAAGCAGAACACATGAATTTAACCACTCAACCACAGGGCTTACCTCTCAAAAAGGATTTTCTAATGTTTAAAAATAGGATTGAGACTTTTGTTTTAGAAACATAGATTGGATGTACTTTTTCCTATGCCTTTTCTAAGTATAACTAAAATCTCTGGATATTATATATAAAACAAATATAAAGGTGATGAGTTCCCTGTGTTTTTTTCCTTTTTTTCTTCTTCATATATCCCAGACTTGGAGCTGAAGAAGCTGGCAACCTGAAAACACCAGTGGGCACAGACCAAACAAGTGCCAACAAAAGGATGCTCTCTCTAACAAAATAACCAGGAAAGGGTTTGTCAAACATAAAACTTTTAGAAAATAATTGCTTTTTACCAAATAACACCTCAGAAAATCTGTGACCCCATCCCCAAACACATCATTAAAGGCCAAGGGGAAGCCTAGATTTCCATTCTTACACGGCTGTGATGAGATGCCTGAACTCCTGACAGGGTAGTGATGGATAAGACCAAGTAGGGAGTCAGGACTTTTAATGACAGCAGCTGGTAACAAGGGCCCCCATCTCTGTTGTCACTGGAGACCATGCAAGGATTCTGAAATTCCAGAGAGTCAGGATTTTCCCCATCTCCCAGCAGCAATGAGGACACCCTCACCACAGTATCCATGGAGACCACATGAGGAAGGAGAACTCCAACCTCCCCCTAGTGGTAATTAGGAGCCCCACACCTAGGAACCAACGGAGGCTAAATGGGAACCTAAACTCCTGTGTCTATCTTGCAATGATGATGTAGCATTTCCCCTTCTCTTGTTAGAGTCATATCATTGCAACTTAGCTAAAATAGAAGGTTTAATCAAGATCTAGAGTCTCAGAATATAATCTAGAAAGATCTCTGTTTCCATTAAAAATAACTTGTACCAAGAACCAGGAAGTCTTGAAATCAATTCAAAACACCTATCAATAGATGCAACACTAAGCTGGCAGAGACATTAGAATTAACTGACAAGTATTTTAAAACAAGGTGATAAAAATGAAGCAGAATTAAAAGGTAATTTGAGAACTAAAATTTATGAAAGAAATAAAAAATGTGGTGGGTGGATTCAACAGCAGGAAATAGGCAATAGAGGGAGAATAAGGAAAGTGGCAGATGGAAAAGTAGACATCGTCCAATCTGAGTGACAAAGAGAAAGTAGACTGAAACAAAATGGGCACAGCCTCCAGACCTACGAGACTAGAACAAATGATGTAAAGCTTGTTTTGCTGGAGTCCCAGAAGCAGAGGTGAAGGAGGGTGCAGTTTAGAAAGTATGCAAAGAAGTAGCAAATGCAAACTTCCCATATTTGACAAGAGACATAAACATACATATTCAAAAAGTGATTGAATCTCAAACCCAAAGATTATCCATATCAAGGAACCTCATAATTGACTGTCTGAAAATTAAAGACAAATAAAAATACTGAAAGACATCAGAGAAAAATGACAGCTTATATGCAAGGGAGAAACTATTTGAATGACAGCAAGCTTCTCATCAGAAACCATGCATGCAAGAAGGAAATGATATAATAATTTTTCCGTCCTTAACAAAAAGAAATGTCAATCCGGAAACGTATACCTAGTAAAAACATCCTTCTAGAACGAAGGGTGAAAATCAGACATTTTCAGAAAAAGAAAATAAAGAGAATTTGTAACCTATAGAATTACCTCAAAAGAGTGGCTCAAGGAAACTCCCTTAAACAGAAAAGTAATAATAGAAGAAGGAACCTTAGAACATCAGGAAGGAAGAGAAAAACATGGTAAGAAAACCATATTCAGCCAAACTTTATTTTTCCTTTGGTGAGGAAAATGGACCCTAAGCTAACATCTGTGTCAATCTTCCTCTATTTGGCATGCGGGATGCTTCCACAGCCTGGTTTGACAAGCGGTATGTTTGTGTGCACTCAGGATGTGAATCCGAGAACCCCAGGCCACCAAAGTGGAGCATGCGAACTTAACCACTATGCAACCAGGCCAGCTGCAGGAGTAATTTTTAAGGTTTACAAATTATATTTGACGGCTGAAGCAACAATTATAACACTGTCTAAAATGGTTCTAAACATGTACAGACGGAATATTTGACAATTAGATTATAAACTGGGGAAGAGAAAGGTATGTAAAAGGCAGTATCATTTTTAAACTTCACTTGAATTGAAAAAATGATGACAAATAATGTGTATATAATACCATATCTACATTAGCCAAGGAAAAGCTTACAAAGAAATACACTCAAAAATGCCATAGATAAATTAAAATAAAATTCTAAAAATGTTTGTTACTCACAGAAAGGTAGAAAAAAGATAGAGAATTAAAAAACTCTGAGAGAACAAACAGAAAACAAAAAATAAACTAGCATATTTAAGCCTTAATATATCAATGATCACAATATATATAAATGGTTTAAATTTACTACTCAAAATATAGAGATTAGCAGAGTATATTTAAAAACATGACCCAAATCTATGCTGTCTATAATTCGCTTCCAATATAACACAGGCAACTTCAAATTAAAATGATGGAAAAGGAATATCAAGTAAACATCAATTAAATGAAAGCAGAAATATCTGTATAAATATCATATGAACCAGAATTCAGAGTAATGAATATTATCAGAGAGGGATAGTACATATGAGAAAACGGTTTATCAAGAAAGTCTGAGTAGACATTTTTCCAAAGAAGATATACAAATGGCCAACAGGTACATGAAAACATGCTCTACATCACTAATAATCAGGGAAATGAAAATGAAAACCACAATGAGATATCACCTCATACCTATTAAGATGGCTGTTATCAAAAAGACAAGAAATAACAAGTGTTGTTGAGGGTGTGAAGATAAGGGAACATTTGTACACTGTTGATGGGAATGTAAATTGGTACAGCCATTATGAAAAACAGTATGGAGCTTACTCAAGATATTAAAAATAGAACTACCATGAAACTCAGCAATCCCCAAATTGGCTATGTAGCCAAAGGAAATGGGATAAGTATCTTGAAGACATATCTGCATTACCATGTTTATTGCAGCATTATTCATAATAGCTAAGATATGGAAACAACCTAAATTTTCATGGATAGATGAAAGAATAAAGAAAATATGATATATATATATATATATATATATATATACAATGAAATATTATTCAGCCATTAAAAAGAGAAGGAAAGCCTGTCATTTTTGATAATATGGATAACTTGGAGGACATCATGGTAAATGAAAATAAGCCAGACAGAGAAGGACAAATAGTGTATGATCTTGTTTCTTATGTGGAATCTAAAAACGTTGAATTAATAAACCCAGAGAGTAAAGTGGTGGTTACCAGGGGATGGAGCGTGGGGAATTGGGAAGATACTCATCAAGGGATACAAACTTTCATTTATAAGGTAAATGAGCTCTAGGGAATCTAATGTATAGCATGCTGTCTACAGTTAATACTGTATTGTATACTTGAAATTTGCCAAGAGAGTAGATCTTAAGTTTTCTCATCACACTTGGAAAAAAAAAAGTAACTATGAGAGGTGATGGATATGTTAATTAGCTTGATTATAGTAATCATTTCACAATTTATACATCTATCAAATGATCACATTGCACACTTTAAATATACGCAATTTTTATTTGTCAATTAACATCAATAAGGCTGGTATATAAAAAGAAGATATAGCAATCTTAATGTTTGTGCACTAAAATATGGAGCTGCAAAATATGTGAAAGACAAACTGATAGAACTAAGAGAAAAAACAGACAAATTCACAATTATAGTGAGAGGATTTGATCTCCCTCTCTGAAAAATAGCTAAAATGTCTTGACAGAAAATTCACAGGAATATAAAAGAGCTCAGTAACACCATCAAGCAATATGATCTAATCGACATTCATAGGAAACTCTCCAAACCCTTGGCAACTAAACAGCAAAATTCTGAATAAACTGTAAATTAAATAGGAGTTTTGAAGTATGTATAATCAAATAAAAATGAAAATATAACATCAAATTGTAGGATACAACTAAAGCAGAGCTGAGGGGGTGGTTTATAGTATTCAATGCATATATTGGAAAAGATGGAAAGTGTCAAATCAATAATCTAAGATTTCACCTCAATAATCTAGAAAAGGAAGAACCAATAAACCCAAAGCAAGCAGACAGAGAAAATAAAGATAAAAGCTGAAATCAATGAAATTGTACCTAGGAAAACAGCAGAGAATACCAAGTAAACAAAGAGCTGATTCTTTGCAAAGATAAATAATATTGACAAACCTCTATCTAGAATAGCAAAGTAAAAAAGAGGATAGACAAATTAGCAGTTATGAGGGATGACACAGGGAATGCCACCACAAAGTTTGCAGACATTAAAAGAATAATTAGAGAATATGAAAAACAACACTGTGCTCATAATTTGACAACTATGATAAAATAGACAAATTTCTAAAAAAAAAAACAAATAAAATCTAGCACATCCATCCTATAGGAATCAGGTCATTTGAATAATTATAACTATTAAGGAAATTGAATCATGATTTTAAAATACCCACAAAAGAAATCCACAGACCCAGAGGATTTTTTTTTTTTTTTTGCTGAGGAAGATTGGCCCTGAGCTAACATCTGTTGCCAATCCTCCTCTTTTTGCTTGAGGAAGATTGTTGCTGAGCTAACATCTGTGCCAAACATCTTCTGTTTTGCATGTGGGTCACCACCACAGCATGGCCGATGATGAGTGGTGTAGGTCTGCGCCCAGGAACCAAACCTGGGCTACTGAAGTGGACTGCACCAAACTTAACCACCAGGCCATGGGGCCAGCCCCAGACCCAGATGATTTTACTGGAGAATTCTACCAAATGTTTAAAGAATTAACCACAATTCTAAATAATCTCTTCCAGAAAGTAGAAGAGGACAGATAACTTCTCAATTTATTTTCTGAAGATGTTATCACATCAAAACCAGATAAAGGCAGTACAAAAACAAATTTTTAAAAAGAAACCTACAGATCGACATCCCTAGTGAATATAGACAAAAATCCTTAACAAAATATTAGCAGGTAGAATTCAGTAATGTATAAAAATAATCATACAGTATGAGAAAATGGAGTTTATTCCAGAAATTCAAGGATGGCTCAATATTGAAAAATCAGCTAGTACAATCTACCATATGACTGGGCTGAGGAGGAAGAATCACATGATTCTATCACTTGATGTAGAAAAAGCATTTGACAAAATTCATCACCCATTTATGATAAAATGTCTCAGAAAAACAGGAATAGAGAGAACTTCCTTAATGTTTTAAAAAGCATCCTTTAAAAATATACAGCTAATGTTACACTCAATCATTAAACACTGAGTGCTTTCCCCCTAGGATATAGCACAAGGCAATATTGTCCACTGTCACCGCTGCCACTCAGCAGCGTACTGAAGTTGCATCCATGCAATATGACAGGAAGGGGAAATAAGAAACACACAGGCTTGAAAGGAAGAATTAAAATTGTTTCTGTTTGCAGATATGATTGTGTAGGAAATCCCAAGGAATATACGAAAACAAAAAACAGCCTTCTAGAACTAATAAGTGATTTCAGCAAGTTCCAATGCTGCAAGATAAATATATCAAAGACAACTGTATTCCTATATACTAATAATGAACATGTGGACACCGAAATAAAAAATTCAATGCCATTCATTCTCACTCTAAAAAACGAAACACTTAAATACAAATTTAATACAGCATGTACAGTACTTACACACTAAAAACTATACCACTCTGATGAAAGAATTCAAATAACTTCTAAATAAATAGAGCGACATACTGTGTTTATAGTTTGGAAGACTATTTGGAAATAGTAAAGATACAATTCTCCTCAAAGTGGTATACAGGATTAATGCACTATCTATCAAAATATCAGCAAGATTATTTGTAGATACAGATAAGATCATTTGAAAATTTATATGGAACTTGGATAGGTATAACAATTTTGAAAAGAAACAAACTATAAAGTGGAAGAAAACCATCTGCCCAATTTCAAGGCTTATTATAAAGCTACGGTAATGAAGACTGTGTGGTATTGATGATGCTTAGGTCAGTGGAACAGAATAAAGAACCCAGAAACAGAAACATACAGACAGGACCCACTGATTTTTTGCAAAGATGCAAAAGCAATTCAATAGAGCAAAGGTGGTCTTTTCAACAAATGGTGCTGAAACAGTTGGACATCCATAAGCAAAGAAAAAAACAAAAGCAAAAACAAAAAGAACAAACCAAAACTCTTTGACAGATGTCTCAGATCTTTAACTTAAAGTCTCACACCTTAGCTCCTGGATCTGCAGATGCTGATTAGAAAGTTAGACACCAAAGCGTGATCCAACAAAGGCAAAAATCATAAATCGAATTTCATCAAAGTTAACTTTTGCTCTGTTAAGAAAATAAGAAGATAAGACAATATACAGACTGGCAGAAAATATTTACAAACCATATATCTAACAAATGACTAGTTTATAGAATATATAAAGACACTCAAACCAAAGAGTAAAAAAGAACTCCAATTAGAAAATAGAAAATGACATAAACGGATATTTCACTGAAAAGAAGATACAGATGACAAATGGGCACATGAAAATGTGTTCAATTCATTAGCCATCAGAGAAATGCAAATTCAAACCACAATAAAGATATTAGTACACACTTATAAAAATGGATGGCTAAAATAAAAAATAGTGACCAAACCAAATACTGACAAGAATGTGGATGAACAGGATCACTCACATATTGCTGTTGGAATTTAAAATGGTACAGTCACACTGGAAAATTATATGGCAGTTTTCTTTTTAAATACAATGACCCATGCATCTACCATACAAACTTACAAATGCACTCATAGGCACTTATCTCGGAGAAATGAAGACTTATGTTCACATAAAAACCCATACATGAATGTTTATAGCAGCTTTGTGCATAATAGCCACGAACTGGAAACAACCCAGATGTCCTTCAATGGGTGAATGGTTAAACAAATTGTGGTGCATCCATACTGTGGCATAACACTCAGCAATGAAATGGAAGGAAGGATTGATAGTCTCAACAACTTGTATTGATCTCAAGGGAATTAAACTGAGTGGAAAAAGCCAATTCCAAAAGGTTACATACTTTACAACTTCATTTATATACCAATATTGAAATGAAAAATTCCAGAAATCAAGATGAGGTTAGCACTTGCCAGGGTTTAAGGAGTGGGCAGGAGCAGGGAAAAGAGGATGTGGCTGTAAAAGGACAACATGAGGAATTCTTGTGGTGATGGAAATGTTCTACATCATCACTGTGTCAGTGTTAGTATCTTGGTTGTGATATTGCACTAAAGTTTTGCAAGATGGTACCCTTTGGTGAAACTGAGTAAATTGTGTAAGTCATCTCTGTATTATTCCATGAAAGTGTATGTGAATCTATAATTACTACAAAATAAAAAGTGTAATTTAGAAAAAGAGGGGTGCTAAGCAATGTACTTCTAAACTTGATTTTTATCCTGGGCGAGATTATAGATTTCTCTCTTAAAAAGCCTTACTATGATAATTTAGGAGGAAAAATATGATGAAATAAGCCAACAAAATGTCGATGGGACCACAGTGTATTTAAATTAATTTACTTTTCAAAAAAGTTTAGATATATATGCATCATAAGACAGTATTTTAATAATTTATAAAGATATTTAGCATTCTGTCACTAAATTCTAGGCAACAAAATAGAGAAATGTCATCAGGATTATCATATGACTAGGAATATGTATAAGATTCTGATCTACTCTGATGGATTTCTAGAGAGACCATTTCAACCCACATACACATTTCAAACACTTTCCTTCATTCTTTCTGGTGAGATGTTTTCAATTATTTTGAAAAATATTTAGGATACCTGTATTTAATTACAAGAATGAGAGAAATAACAAGTGCATTGAATATAATGGCATGGTCCCAAAAGATCTCAAAATGTTGGAATAATTGGTTAACAAATGAGATACAATTAACAGGAATAAGTATGAGACATATAGAGTGCCATACTATGTTAAAATTAGAGAAGAAATGATTAAGTAGCAATCTATATGAAGAAAATTAAGATATTTTAGTCATCTAAAAATATTAAAAAATCAATATATAGGATGTCGCCCTAAAAAAAAATTTAAGACAATTTTTTGCACCTTTAATAGATGCAGACAATCTAGAAGAAGGGATGTACTCACCCCATTCTAGTGTTCAAGGGCATGTTATTACCTAGAGCAATGGAATCAATTCTGGGACTTACACTTAATGAAAGTCAAGGGAAACCAACCAGCCAATCAATTAACCAACCAATCAAAGAAACACACCTTGAAATCCTATTGCAAGAGGAGTGATGAACAGAAGAGTGATACAAGAAGATTCAGAGGGAGCACGATGGTGGTCTTTACATGCTTAAGGACCATCACATAAATGGAGATGAGATTTGTTCTTTACATCCCAGGAGAGTAGAACTGGAATCGATGGAGATGAGGCACAGCAGACAGACCTTTCAGCCTAATGTAAGGAAGGATTATCCAACAAATGGATCCAACAAAGTTAGTTGGTGTGGAATATCCAGAAAGACACTTCGTTCCTTGTTATTAGAGTTAGCTCAAAGCTCACTTGAGGAAGATATAATAAAGAAGGGTTGGTCTGAATTGGGAAGCGCCTCTTCCAGGTGTCTTTTCAAAGGTTTTCCAGTCACTGAGACTCCATGATTTCCCTATTTTTTTTTTTTTTAAGACACCTTCTCACTCCATCCCTTTTTCCCTAAACCCCTCTGCTATTTAATTTTCCCCATGGAATGTGTAACCACCTGAAATATCATGTGTTTTCCTCGCTTATCTTTATATTGTCTGTCTCTCCCTGTAAATTGTAACCCCCAGGGAGGCAGCAAGTTGTGTCTGTTTTGCTGCCTGCAGTAGCCCTAGAGACTAGAACAGCACCTGACATGCTCCATATTTTGAAATGTAGGCATGCATGAAAGAATGGAAAATGAATAAATACATAAGGGGACTAAAGAATATTAAGCTCCATTTCAGTTCTGAGAGTCTATGATATATTTATTTTTTTATTATCTTTTGGATGTGACAAGATGATTATTTATTACTTATTGTGCATAGATCAATAAAAAGGCAGGTTGGATTTTTTCCAAACAAAAAGTATTTGGAATAAAAGAGTAAATATGGTCACATATATAGATGGAGAGAGTCTGTGAAACTGAATATAAGAACAGCTATAGATAAAATACACTAGTATTTTTAAGTGAAAATTATATTAAATATTTGTGAAATATTTATTTGTTCCTCTTATCTATTCCTCTGTGACTGTTTCATTCAACACTATATTTTGAGATATATTTCTCATTCATGTTCACCTAATATAATTCAAGGTATATGTATATTCTGTCAATGAATATTTAATATGTTTTACTTTGACATAGCATTCTTGTCATAAACATTCTTATACATACTCTCTGCTATATAGATTTTCTCTGGCATACTTTGTTTGGGAGATATTTCTATATTGCCTCAAGACTGCATTCCTACCAGTATTCTTGTTAACATGTTTATATATAATATAAAAACACCTTTGATTAGTATTTAATGCTGTGTTCTTTAATCAACATTAATGTGGACTCTTTATGCTTCTCAGATCAAAAATCTCTTTGTGATATTCTGTTTACTGAAAACCTTATTTTGTTTTTTCTTTTTGTGAGTCATGACTACTCCTATTGTTGATGAGTTAAAGGGTCTGAAATGTGAATTTGTAAATGATTCAGGCTATTATATCTTAGTATTAATTCAATCTTACATTATTAAGTTGTATTTCTTAAATATATATTGTTCATTTGTTATATAAATAAAACGTGCATATGGAAATACAAACTCAAATAACACTTAAATCTTTGAGATATAAGGTAAACTTCACCTTCCTTATCTCATTTCTCAACTCCACAAGGAACTGGTGAAGAAGATGGAAGTGAAAGGACTGGCCTTCCTCCACATCCACATTGATTTTGAAGTTGCAGTAGATAGATGGTGGGACACGTGGGTGGAGACAGACCAATCAGCCAACAGACAAAGAAGAAGAGAGGATCTCAAATATTTTGATTGCAGAATCTGTTTATAATGGGAGAACACTACTGAGGAAGTCAAAGAGGTTTTGTTTATTTCCATATTTACTATATTCAAAATTAAAACAGAAAAATTTAAAAAATATTTATTCGCTTGAAGATGACAAGGTCAAATGTACAATATATTATTATAGATAGCATTCTTATGAAAAATAACTGTTTTCCAAAAGAAAAATAAAATAAAGTTATTTTAAATTTTTTACAAATCTATTTAATGTCTAGCTTAATAGAAGGGCGCTGACTCCTCCTACATTTGGTTGCTTGCTATATATTGTTTTCTTGGACATACATGAAGAGAATCTGGGCTCATAAAGATATGCAGTTAAAAAAGGAATAATATTTTAGCAGCTTTTTCAGATAACTGTGAATAACCTCCCATCTCCTTTGTTACCGTAGCAAAACATAGGCAACGGTAGTTTCTTGACGGTTCAGTGAAATGTGGAATCTTAAACCCCTGGTAGCACCTATGGTAGCAGCAAGCGAGTTCAGCTTGTGACAGATGTCCTCCCTGAAGCAAATCACGAACGCCCGCCTCCTGATAAGCTTGTCAGTTTCATATTCACCTTGAAGAGCTGCTCAGGAGTCCTAATTTCCATTACAGACACGAGGACGAAGAAGACAAATAGTATTTTAGAAGGAGGTTCTTCAGAGACTACAAAGTTCAGCTGAGGCATCTGCGTGGCCCTGCTCAGCAGAGGACTGAGGGTGAGTTGTGTAGAAAGAAACAGATGATGGAAGAATAAACTACAAACGCAAAGTGGCCAGAGTTTGACAGTAGGGAAGATAAAGTACATATAATGTCATTTATAGACGAGAAAATTAAAGCTTGAAAAGAGCACAGAATTTGTCCAAAGTAATAGATGGTAATCGATGAGGCTAGCATTTGAACTTATCTACTCATCTAAAATCTCCTCATAATCACTCTTGTATTCTGCCCCCTGGAATCAACTTGTTTCTAAGCATTGCTTTTTTTAAAAAACAAAGAAATAAAATCTTTTTTAAAAAACATATGCTTCCCTAAAATTTGCAAAACTAAGTGAAATCTCCTTAAATCACTTTCTACTAGAGCTGTGAAGTACACCTACAAACATGGGCGGACCTTTGTTTCAGAAAGAAAGCGTCGCGAAATAAAAAGACTAGAGGTGGAAATTTGTAACACTACTGCAGCCTGTTCCTTCTGGCTTGCAACTATCTGTTATTTGTGAATCGCAGCCAGATGTTCTCACAACCACTGGAATGTAGCGTTCTGGTATTTCTGTAGCAAACGTATTCTGTAGAATAGAATGATACATGTTTAAGAAGTTTCCTACTTCATACCATAGAGAATCCTAAATTTAGAATATCTATTAAGAGAAAAATTTTCATGGGCCAACTTATATGCCCCATGTTATGTTTTTTTCATTACTTAATAGGATGCAATTATTTTAAATAAATATGACAGGTCCCAAGGAATTGTTACTTTTCCCCCTCTGTTCAATGACTGTAATTTGTATCTGCCCACTTCTTTAATTGTTTAGAAGGAAAATGCCATCAACTCAAACTTTCTACTCATGCTTCCACAGAACACAGTGGTAAATCTGAATATGTTGATTTATCACAATATATCTAAATACGTACAAAAGTAATCACTGAAAAATCTGTCTTCCTGTACTTATTTTATAAGTGATGAAGCTGAAGCTCACAAAGACATATAAAATTCTGTCCACATGGGGATAATATCCCATTTATTTTTCCTAATAATCCTATAAAGTTTCACATAATATAACCATTTAAATTCTTTAAAGTATAAGATATTGTTTTACTATATAAACAATATACTAATGTTGCATAAATATATAAATAATGGTAGATCAAGCATAATCCTTATTTATTATTCATGAGACAGTTAATTAGCCATCCAAAAAACAGAGGTTTCACTTTATACACACTGGCAGGATAGGTTGAAAGGGTGACGTAGGAGGGAAGAAAAAAACAGTTTAAAATGTAAGTACACACACATCTACAGATAATATATCTGAAAGGAAAAATAATTTAAAGTTATATACATTTGGAGATAATCACAATTAAGGAACAAAACAACTATTTTTGGCAAATATAAGAATTCTTCACAAAGTGATTATTCATGAGTCATATTTATAGGAAAAAAAGCTTTATTCATTCTCTGCCCAGCCCAGAGTTCTTGATGTTCCGCCTCCATCAGTCTACTACCAAAATTATGAACTTTCTTTGATACCTGCCTGCTGTGGAAACTACCAGCACTACGTGAGAATTATCTTAGGGTTCAGCAAGAGGTGCAGAGCAACATGTGGTTTATTGACTGACTGGACTTTACACAATTGTCTGAGCTGGTTAAGCAAGACCACGTGAGTCTGTTACCTCGTTCTCACGTACAGGAAACACTCTTTTGTCACAACTTTGGCTAGTCCTATTGCTCCAATGTTCATTCTTACAGCCAACAAACAGTTCTCGAATACAAAGTGGTGTATATTGTTGGGCATGCACAATAAATGGGACAGAAATCTCCCACAAAGAAGGTAACTATTCAATGGCCGGATATTCCTGTGTGCAGTCATCATTAATAGCAATAAGTGTCATCGTGTAGAAACACATATGGTGGGATGAAACCAGAGAAAAGAAAGACCCCAATTCTCCTGCTGGGCAAGGAAGGCTTAAGGAAAGCTTTTCAGACAGTAACACTCAAGCTGAGCATTGAATGATGATTCTGGTTCAGCAAGCAAGTAAAGTGGTAACAGACCCTCCATGTTTCCATCTATGAGAAATGTGTTTGTCTTATCATTTTTATATAAAGTACTACCTATTTCAGACACGTTTCCTACGTCACCAATCCGATAAGCATTCTCCCCAGGTTAATCTCTTGTGGCGTGATTTTGTATAACCTTCTGACCTATGTTAGCATTTGTCTGTTCTCCTGCCTGTGGATTGGGAAACACAGCAATGTTCTTTTATCTATTACTGCCTCAAAAAATATTTAACTGAGTTTCTCTCTGAGTTTTCCTGCATGTTCTTCCCACATATCACTTTCTATTTAAAAAAAAAAACATCATAGCATATGTGGAAAGTAATCTATATAATATTACCCACCTCAATTGAACTGATAGATTGCTCTTCCAGAAGTCAGTATTGAGCCTGAGAAAGATGAGTCTGTACAAGTAAGAAACTATGGAACGTATTTTTGGGCAGTGGAGCAGGGATTCTTCCTCTAGCCTTGGAACACATGAGATTAGGAACAGGCTCATGTGCCTTCACTATCTTTCAGGTGGGGAAGGTAATGTTTCCATTGCATTGCCCTAATGTGGGAAAATAGTGTTTCCATTGCATTGCCCTAATGTGAAAATAGTGTTTCCATTGTATTGCCTCAGTGTAAAATTCAGTAGCAGAGAGTCATTGGAAACTGGTCAATGTGATTTATTCATCAGAGTTGATTTCCAAGAAGTTACTTAGAGGAAGGTTCAGGAACTCTCATTTACATTGGGTCCCTCGCAAGGCATGGGATGACCCTTTAGGGGTTTCACAGGAGTATATGGTTTAAAACTCCAGTTGGTCAAGATTGTTATCTCTTTCCATTCCAGTGTCCTCACTATCTAGCTCTTCCTTGGAATTGAAATGGATAATGCCTTTTTGTGATATGGCAAAGGGAAATTTAAGTAAGGATAGGTTTAGTTTGGCTTTAGTGAGATAACCTTATGTAGTTCACACTCACTTTTGTGAGTAGTTATTGATAGCTGTCCAGGAAGAGGGATGGTTCCCAGGATACCCCCGCCACTCACTGGGCCAACTCACCCAGCATCGTAATAAAACGGTGGAGGACAAGAGACGGTACAGCAATATCAACATGTCTTAAATCTCATTACAAGTATTTGTGAATTGGAGGACAAATAAGAGCTGAAGAGTATGAAGCCAGTAACTATCCCGTGAAAACTTCTCCAATCTTCAGACTTATAAAATTGTAAGCATAAGATCAGGTTCTCAGCAAGACCTAGTCCAGTTGAAAGTTTTCTATCGGAAAAATACTCAAAGGTGCAGCATAAACAATCATAAATACATCACATATTTTTCATGTCAGTTTCCTAAAGTGAAATTGATATATTTCCTATGTTAGTAGGGTACATATGGAGCAACACTACATACAGCAAATATGTTGGTATATAAAGAAATATATTTTATGCAACCCAAGGTATCAGGATGATTTTACAGAGTACCTGGTGTAACTTTTCCTGATTAAGTACAGTGGTAAATGAAAAAATAGCCATGCAAACTGCCTCTGAAGTACCAAAACACCCAAAGAAGCAAGGGTTCCACTAAAAACTCTTCATTTATGCAGCAGGAATTCAATATATTATAAGAGTATTTCAGTTACTCTTAATAGCTTAATGCAACGTAGTTTTAATTTTAAAAATCATTACATTTTTTGTGTGTAATTAGGATTAATTTTGTATTTTTTCCAGAATTATCAGAATTCACAATTATTTTCAGAATTCAAATATGATGGAAAAGAAGAATTCTAGTGGAAGTAAAAAATCTAAATGTGAAGAAAATACTCATGATATTTGTCACCTTTTAAATATTCCTATAAAATTTTGTGAATTATTTTCAGACTATAAAATAAGCATTCACATACATACGAATTTCATATTTGCAATTTTGAATCATTTTACTCTAAATAAATTCCCTAATTATATAAGTGTTAGTTCTACAAAACCTGGATCCAACTCTGCCAATTATATATGCTTCGTGTTTGGCATTAATGATAGTTAATTTTTAAAATTTGACTAACACATTAATTCCATTAGGATAGTGAGTGGATAGAAAAACCATAGCAATCCCAATGAGTTAAGAGAAATGAAGGTTTTTGCACATTAAATGGGTGTTAATTAAATTTGTTTGACACGTGTGATTGTAATTTTCCTAAAATATTCATTATAATACAAGGGAAAATCAATCATAGAATAAACATAAAAGATGGACACATATAATTATCTTTTGTTGAATTCATCTGAATTATTTATAGATCTTTTACTTGACCTTAATTTGAGAAAATGTCATTAAATTATAATATTGGTTATTTATTAATGCTTTTAAGGAAAATTCTTAATTTAAAAATATATTGTTTATTTTAAGCAGATAAGATATAAATAAGTTAAAGTGGTTGAATTATGAGATGAATAATTTATCTCAATATACTGTATTTTTATTTTATAATCAAGTATAAATTATTTTCAATGTCATACCTTAAATAAACTATTTTTCTAGATCCTTCGTTTAATGTATTAAAGTATTTTCTAGTTGTTTAATTTCTTTTTATTTTCTGTAAAATTTGGAAAAGAAGGTCTATTTGATAATAAAACTGGTTTGAATATAAATAATGCTATTTTTTTAGAATTGAAAAGACTTAGAAGGATACATGATTCAAAACTAAATATGCAACTTTTCAAAAATCTCTCACTTCCATCGCTCCATCTGTGTTTCATTATGCTGACCTATTTACGACACAGGCTTGAAGGAAGAGCTGTAAAAAGTACAGCTGCCTAGCTAAGGAGAACCATCCCTTTACAAGAACTATTAAGTTCAAGAAGGTTGAATTGGAAGAATTTTAAAGAATACCGTGAAATATGAAAATAGGTCAAGAATAAGGTATTAAAAAGGATAGCTTAATTTCTTTTCCTCTTTTTTTAGTGTGCTTTCACTGACAGGTTTTAAACCATGACACCCTGACCGACCTGAAGACTCTTCCAAAAATCAAATACATTGAACAAGTATGCTTTTAAAATATGCACATACTTAAAGAAAATAAGCCAGACATCCATCAATTTTATGCCCAGGAGCACTGCACCGATGTGTTCTCCTTTTCACCCCATCATTTATTAAATTATACTTCATTTCCTGCTTCTCTGCGTCACGTATGTTCTTTATCCTGAGCATTTATGTACTTCTAAATTTTATTGGCTAAAATGTCTAAATTTTCAAAGTTTTCATTTTATGTCAACCAGTAAATTTTGTGATTATAAATGTTATTGTGTACATGATTATTTTTATAAAAATTCATAATGAAATATGGAGTTCAGAAATCCTGGGTTGCAGATTTTACACTGAACTTGGCATGACATCAGAGATGCCATCTACCCCTCCAGGTTTCAGATTTTCTTAAATGTTAGAGGAAGGTGTCGGTCTGGAGCTGATGAGACAACCGTCAGTTTTTTTAGAAGTCATATCCAGGACAATTTTACCTAGCACTAAAACCACAGTGAATACAGTGAGTGCTGTTTCACAACCTTTGATTAGTCAGATAATCTGGCGGCCCACAGTCCTGCAGGGTACCATCTTTCATTAGAATCTACTACCTAGATCAAGGTCTCTCCAACTTTTCCCATGTAGCAGACGCTATCAGTGCTCTGCCCATATCACATCTGATCCCGTTTATCACTTCCCCAGATGCATCCCCTAGCTTCCGCGGATTGCGTTTCTAACGTGCTTGTACCTGTGAGTCTCTTCAGAGAACTGTGCCTGGGCTGCAGTGGCGTCTTGACCAGCAAGGGCAGGAGCGCTGGGCTGGAAAGGTTCCTCCCCCTGCAGAGCTCCAGGCAGCCTTAGCCACTCAGTGGCCAGTCACTAACTGCATAGGGCTGTGTCAAAGTCCTTCTGCCAAACCTGCACAGGGGCAGATCCTGAGGCCGAATTTATGCTCTAGAATTCTCCTGTGACTTTACCATCATTAGTTCATCTCTTCCACTTATTTATAATGCGTAGCTGAGCCCCGTGAAGCCTCTTTGCTGGAAAATTGCATAAGATCGTGGAGGTTTCTATTTTCTTATTTAATTTTTGAATTTTCTTAAATGAGTTTGCCTAACAGCTGATTATTGTCAGTGTTCTTTTGTTGTTGCTACATTTTATTTGTCTTGTAATTTTTGTTTTTTTTAAATTTGAGGAATCTTTTTAGGGGTTAATTCCCAGTAAGAGTTGACAAAACTGTGGGTATGTGAATAGATCTATATTTCAGCTGTCTAAAAGATGACATGAAAATTGTGTCAAAATTTAAAGGCAGTTTGTTGAATGCATACCATGCAATATTTACTGCTGTTAGAAATAAAGATTAGAGGCACACATAGAAACAGGGGCAGGTCTTAAGAACCTGGTTTTCAGTAAAAAAAGAAAAGGAAAAAAAACCCAAGATATATAACACAATAATATTTACATAAAATGTTGCACATCAAACAATACCTGTTTTACAAGAAAGCATGTACAAAGACATCCATTAAAACATTAGAGTCATTGCTTATGGGAGGTGGTGGTAGGGAGGGTGACAAAATGGTACCAACCAATCCGTCAGTCAATAAAATAATAGAGGGAACTTGTACAGTGATGAAAATGCACCTTTAACGGAGGGGGCTAATTAACTTAATTTTCTTCACCTGTGTGGTTCAGTTAAACAAAAATAACTTGGAGTGATTTGCTAGAGCTGAAGGGGAGGAACTAATGGGACAAGAAGAAAATCTGTGATGAGAACAAGGAGCAAGCATAAAATATTCGGAAATAGATTTTCTTGAACCAAATTGTGATGGACCGAATTGTGTCCACCAAATTTCTCATGTTGAAACTTTAATCCCCAATGTGCCTATATTTAGAAATAGGGCCTTTAAAAGAGGTCATTAAGGTAAAAAGCAGTCATAAGAGTGGGACCCTAATCTACCAGGACTAGTGTCTCTAACAGAAGAGGAAGAGACGCCAGGGGCATGCAAGCACAGAGGGACAAATCTGTGCGGCCACAGCAGGAAGAGGTGGCCACCTGCAAGCCAAAGAGAGAGGCCTCAATGACAAGCCAGCTCTCCTGGCACCTTGATCTTGCACTTCCAGAATCCAGAACTGTGAGAAAATACATTTCCGTTGTTTCAGCAACTCAGTCTCTAATACATCATGCAATTTCAAATTAGCACTACCTCTTTTTCTGAGCTCTCAAACTTTCTGAATGACTAGAGTAAAATAGGGGTAGTACTTTTTGAAATTGGTTGTTGGCTTTTCCTTTGCATTTCTCTATATAACATATTTTTCCTTGTCAGCCCAGACATCTTAAGGCCTGGTGAGCAGGGAATGTTGGTGATGGAAGGGAAACTGGGAGGGTGATTGATTAGTTCTGATATAACTGGAATGCTAAGAGAAATGGAGAATCAATGTTCAGCCTTTGTTTATTAAAAGAGGATATTAGTATAGAAAGAACAATCTCTTTGAAAGTGAAGCCTTGTTGATGAAAAGGAATTTTCTAAATCACTATACTTTTAATTTAGCCCATCTTCAGCTCGGTCTGTCTAATTAGGTATAGCATTTTATTAAAACAGGGGAAAGATTAGGCTATTACATAGAAGAAATAATCTCCCCTCACTCAGTTCTGGGGGACAGTGGAAAGAAGATGGAAATCAGAAGTAAGACAATGAGTGAGGGGGACACAAATACCTGCATACCTCGAGAGGATAGTCACAAGAAACAAGGGAGAAAAACAGACAAGCTGTTGCCTGTATTCTCGTTTGATTGTCAATAAAGGGCAACTTTATTGAAGGCTGCCCTTTCCACTCTTCAATTTGGACCAGCTGCATCCATGTATAATACGTGTGTGTGTGTGTGTGGGTGTGTGTGTGTGTGTTTGTGTGTGTGTGTGTGTGTGTGGTCTTAAAGACAGACAGTGATTACTCAGAAGGGAGAGGAAGCCTGAGAGAGCTTGAGTTTCATTTTCCTTCATTTACCAAATGGAATAAAAGATGTTCAAATTTCCTACATGTTCAGAAGGAATATGTTAAGAAGTTTCAGTAAAACAGGCTGCCATGGTAGTAAGAAAGTGATCCTGCAGCCCACGCTTCTTGAGTTGACCGCTCAAGCCCTAAAACCAAGTAAAAGTTATAGTCCATAATATGTCCAGGTCAGTAAAAGCTGAAGAAGGTCTGACATGTTCGAGAGGATCATCATTGGATCATAGAAGTGCTGAGAGAAAGAGAAGACAAATGTCAGAATACAGTCATGCACTGCATTATTACATTTTGGTCAACAACAAACTCCATATAGATCTGTGGTCCCTTAAGATTAGTACCGTAGAGCCCAGGTGTGCAGTAGGCTATAGCATCTAGGTTTGTGTAAGTGCACTCTGTGATGTTCTCACAATGATGAAATCACCTAACAATGCATTTCTCAGAATATGATCTCATTGTTAAGTGACACATGACTTTATTGCATTTACAGATTTCAGTATCAGATACCAGAAGACAGCCCATGAATGGAATCCAAGCAAATCACACAAAAGTCACCAACCCAATAACCAGAACACTAAGGATAACGGATCCACTGAATACTCCCCTCTATTGGGCCACTACACGCTGAATGTTTTAAATAAAAATATTGGGTTATCCAAGACACTGCTTACGTTACTCACAGGGGAGTGTGCAGAGATGGACTAAAACTGTTTTTCGTTTTTCTCCAGAATCTATATGGGGCAGGAGCTCCATAAAAAGATGACATCAGTTATTGAAAATAAGAAGCTACGTTTACTCCACTAAACTAGTAGAATGCAGGCAATTTTCTACCTTCAGTGTAAGAATTTTCTCAGTTATTAAATGGAAAGCTATAACAAAAATTTCCCGTAATAGGGTGGGAGCTATGAGCCATGTAGAGAAAATATTTAATTGCCTAGACTTGTTTTATTATTATCATTGCATTAGTTGGTTCTGTGGCTGAATATGAATGCACAGATCTCTCGGAAAAGTTTCTGTTAAGTATGTAAATCCTATACAAAAACACTCAGCTCTAAATTAGCAAAATAAATTTTACAATGGAAAAAATAATTGAATGTTTCATTAAAACTATCTCAGAAGTGTGTTATTACTGGAGAGAGAGAGTTTTTTTGGCTGAGTGTAAATTGGGCCCTAAGTAACATAGATATAGCCGTAGTTTTTCAGAGCTCAAAAAGTTTTTGAAAATCCATTTTATTCAAATAAAAAATGATGAAAAGAAACTATTGGAACTAATTCTGAAAATTTGAACTCAAAAATAGCTTTAGAATTATCTTCCAATTAACCATCAAATAAGGGAAAATGGATGTTTACTTGTTCATTTCTTATTATATGGTTATTTTTAGAGATTCTTAATTTAGAAGAGGAAGTGCATAATGTATTATAAAGGATGTCACTTAAGTTGAGTACTCCCCAGGGAAGGCAGAGAGCATGATTATTCTAACAAGCAATTAATCAGAGAGAACCAACTGCTATTTCATTTTAAATGCTACATATGTCAATTCATTATTTACCAGTAAATTGAAGAAGCTTTGAAGGATACACTGATATTTTTAAGTATTTCTCAATATAAATGATAGTTAAGTGATAGAATTTTGAATCCTGAAGGAAAATAGAGGGCATGTAGTCTAAAAACCACATCTCTGAGAATTCCTTCTTCAGCACTCTTGACAGTCACTTAGTTTTCTGTGAACAGTTCCAACTGAGTGGGGTCACACTGCCTCATTCATTCATTTGTTCTCCCTCCTTTCCTACTTTACACCCTTTCCCTTCCCTCCCTCCTTCCTTCCTTCCTCCCTTTCTTCCTCCCTTTAAAAGGTTACTGACTGCTCTCTCTTCCAGACTGGCTAAATATGGCACATGAAAATAAAAACAGATCTGTTTTATACCCCTTGTATTCTAGGATGGAAGATAGAAAAAAAATCAGGCGCATATTAAACAGGTTCAAGACAATGGAATGAGTGCTATGGCACATCTGATGAGCAGAATATTTCCTAGAGCATTATCTAACTGGACACCCAAAGATAAGAATTATGTAGCCAAAAGAGACAGCCAATCTCTTCCTTCCTTCCTTCCTTCCTTCCATCTTTCTCCCCTTCTTTGTTTTTTCCCCCATTTAAAGAAAGAGAAAGGGAACAGTTATTCACTTTTTAAAAAAAATCTAATTTATTTTAAAAAATTAAGCTTACAGTTTTGGTAAAATTTATCTCTGGAAACTTTTACTTTTTATTTTTTCTTGTGAGATAATTCAAAACAAGAATTGTGCGCTTTCAGATGATACCATTTCCGATATCCAGTGGGCTTTATCACATGTCCTCTGCATTTATTTGTTAGTTTCCTGGGGCTGTCATAACAAACCACCACAGACTGGATTGGTTAAACAGCTGGATGTCCAGAATCAACGTACCAGGAGAGTTGGTTTCCTCTGAGGCCTCTCTCCTGGTCTTGTGGGCAGCTGCCCTCTTACCGCTTTGTCTCTCATGATCTTGTCTCTGTGCACACACTTTCGTGGTCTTTCTGTGTATCTAAATATCCTCTTCTTATAAGGACACCAGTCATTGGATTAGGGCCCCAGCCTGAGGGCCTCATTTAACTTAATTACCTCTTTAAAGACCTGATCTTCAAATATGGTTCTATTTGAGGAACTGGGAATTAGGATTTCGACAAATGAATTTTGAAAGGAAACAATTCAGCCCAAACACCCCTGCTTAGTTTTCTCTCTTGCAGAATATATTTCTTCAGTTCTTTCAACTATTTATGTTAGGGTTTTAGGGCTTTTTGTTCCCCAATGAAGCTACAACTTCTAGACACACTTCCACTTGCTAGTGTCTCTCACTTGGGAGGAACTATACACAGAAGTCCAAACAACACTGGTGATTGATGAGGGAAAGGAAGGCTGTGACTCTTGTACCACAGGGATGTTTCATAGAGGTACACACGCAGGCGTGGTTTCAGTCAGACTTGAAGTTGAATCCTTTCTCAGCAATGAAAGACATAAAATGTCGGCAAGTTATACAGAAAGTATACCAATATCAGGTGGAGTGTGTAATGATTTAATAATACCTGCGCTTGTGCTTGGCACATCATGAATGTGCAAAAATTAGTTATTTCTCCTTTTTATTTCTCTTCTTCTGGTGTTGCTGCAAGTATACTGTGTGTCTCTAATAATTGTGACCAACTCCTCCCATCCCCCATCTTATTTACATAACTGTCGTCAAGTCAAGCCTTCCCAATCTTAAATATACACATATTTCTTTTTTTTGAGGAAGATTAGCCCTGAACTAAAATCTGCTGCCAATTCTCCTCTTTTTGCCAAGGAAGACTGGCCCTGAGCTAACATCCATGTAACATCTTCCTCTTCTTTATATGTAGGAAGTACTGCCACAGCATGGCTTGATAAGCCGTACATAGGTCCACACCCCGGATCCGGACTAGCGAACCCCAGGCTGCCGAAGCAGAATGTGAGAACTTAACCACTGTGCCACCAGGGTGGCCCATATTGTTTTTCTTTTTTAAACTGAATAGCAAAGTTTTCCTTTTTTCTGCCAAGGTTTTACTGGTCTTTAATCCTGTGTTTTATTTTATATATCTATAGTCACATTGAGATTTGTATATAAATTATCCACTTATATAAATATAATTATACATATATATGGCTAAATATGATATCATACTCTGAGTTTTTACAGATTTTTCTCTCTTTTTTGTAGGTTGAACACGTTTTCTTATATTTTTAGTTTGTTGTGAGCTTTTAGGACAAATGGGTGCTGTATTTTGCCAAATGTTGCTCATATGTTGAACCAGCCTTGTATATTTGGAGTAAAGCCCACTTGATTGTGACATATAATTCCTTTTATACATTGTTACATATGACTTGCTAATAGATTGTCAACAGATTTGAGAAGATTAAAATCATCCCAGGTAACTTTTCTGACCACATCAGAAAATAGCAATAAATAACAAATGAAAAATGGGAAAACTCACAAATACATGGAAATTAACACACTCTTGAACAACCATTGGGTCAAAGAAGAAATCAAAAGTAAACAAAAAATATCTCAAGACAAACAAAAATAAAAGCACAACATACCAAAACTTATAGCATATAGCAAAAGCAGCACTAAGAGGGAACTTTATAGCAATAAAGCCCTACATGAAAAAGGAAGGATCTTAAATAAACAACCTCATGAAACTAGAAAAAGAATAATAAACTTACCCCAACATTATCAGAAGGAAGGAAATAACAAAAATTAGAGTAGAAATAAGTGAAATAGAGACTAGAAAAAATCAACAAAACTAAGAGTTGGTTTTTTGAAAAGATGAGCAAACCAACAGTGTACTGTTTTCCGTAGTGGCTGTATAGCCATCATAACAGATGTGAGATGATGTCTCATTGTGGTTTTGATTTGTGTTTTCCTGACGATTAGTGATGTTGAAGACCTTCTCATGTACTTGTTGGCCATTTGTATTTCTTCTTTGGAGAAATCCCTATTCAGTTCCTTTGCCCATTTTTAATTGGGTTATTTGGTTGTTTACTATTGAGTTGTAGGAATTCCTTGCATACTTTGGATATAATCCCTTTATTGTATATATATATGGCATGCAAATATTTTCACCCATTCCATAAGTGGCTACTTTATTTTGCTGATTGTTTTCCTTGCTGTGAAGAAATTTTTAGTTTGGTATAGTCTCGTTTGTCTATTTTGGCTTTTGCCTGTACTTCTGGTGTTATATGCAAGAAATCATTGCCAAGACCAATGTCAATAACCTTTTTCCTTATGTCTTATTCTAGAAGTTTATGTTTTCAAGTCTTACATTTCAGTTTCTACTTCATTTTGAGTTAATTTTGTTTATAGTGTAAGATAAGGGTCCAATTTCATTCTTTTGTGTGTGGATATCCAGTTTTCCTGGTACCATTTATTGAAGAGTCTATCCTTTTCCCATTGTGTATTCTTGGCACTCTTGTTGAAAATCAGTTAACTGTATATATATGAATTTATTTCAAAGCTATCTATTTTATTCCATTAGTCTATATGTATTTTTATGCTAGTACTACATTCTTTTGATTACTGTAACTTTGTAATATAGTTTGAAATCATGAAGTGTAATACCTCCAGCTTTGTTCTTCTTGCTCAAAATTGCTTTGGCTATTCTGGGTCTTTTGTGGTGCCATATGAAATTTAGGAGCGGTTCTTCCATTTCTGTAAAAATTGCTGTTGGGATTTTGATAGGATGGAATTGAATCTGTAGATTTCTTTGGGTAGTATGGACATTTTAACAATATTAATTATTCCAAGCCATGAATATGGGGTGTGTTTCCATTTATTTGAGTCTGCTCTAATTTTTTTCATCAATGCTTTGTATTTTTCAGTGAATAAGTCTTTCATCTCCTTGGTTAAGTTTTTTCCTAAGTGTTCTATTTATTTTTATGCTATGGTAAATGGGATTTTCTTAATTCCATTTTCTGATTGTTCATTGTTGGTGTATGGAAAAGCAACCTGCTTTGATTTGTATCCTGCAACTTTACTGAATTCATTGATTAGTTCTAGTAGTTTTTTGGTGGGGTCTTTAGGGTTTTCTACATATGGGATCATGTCATTTGCAGACATATATAATTTATGTATATGCATATATATGTATATATACACCTGCATTAATTATATGTGTGTATATATGTATATACACACACATATATGTATAATTTAGAATGAATATAAAAATAAAGTATGTTCAAAATACAGAAAGAAAAAAATGTGTAACAATGTGGTAGAATGAAAATAGAATTTTATAGATTAAAAGTCATGCTTTCATATGTCTATAAGTCTACATTAACAAACCAGTAAATCCTTGGAGCTTCTAAATTCACTGAACTGTTTTCACATGAACGTGTTTCCCATCTATACAATGTGTTCAGTATAGATTGTCTATGAGACTTCTGAAAAATGGTCATCGGTTTTGCTTAAGAAAATTCTAATGCATTCTATCAAATCAATATGTTTATTAGTTTTATAAACTCATTTCTTGAATCTGGTGTTAACTTTACCTCTATTATTGATTAAATAAAACTCTTAAAGCTTTGATTAAGAAATTTTAACATGCTATAAAAATGTCTTATAAAAACAACATATTCAGTTGAAATTTTCAACTCAATAGAATATCTTCTTATTATGAAGAGAAAATTGCTTGTGATTCACATAAAACCAGCCATCATCACTATGGATGTTCTTTTTTGCTATGACTCACATCCACATCATCCTAGTATGGTACTCTGCCCAGTATTGAGTCCTATTGAATAAAACCTTTCAGAAAAATTCCCACATAATGAATTCATTTTTGATATCAATCTGTGGAAAGAAACAAAAACAAAACCACGTTCAGTAATTGTCTCTAATGTGCATAATGCAACATCAACATGATTGAATATGTCATAATAACCTATTATAAAACCTAAAGCATAATTGAGGATAGTTCTGCCCTCAAACTATTTGGAGGATAAGTTACCCAAATTGAAACATACTGCTCCACTCAATATGGCAGGCTTCTTACATTGCTGACTTCCTCATGAAAATATACAGAACTCCTGCCAAATACAACAATCCAAAAAAATGTATATTTTTATTTTAAAAACAACATCATTATTTTAAAATATATACTTCAAAATTTGTAAAGGAGACATTTTTCTTGCATGTTAGTGTTAATTGTAACTGCATCAGATGTAAAGCTTACCATTATCTTTTGAGGATGCATAGAGATAGAATCATTTTATTTATGTTGTACTTTCACACAGCTGATATTAAACAAAGTGAAATTATCTTTATTGAGAAAATCTTAAGCATATTCAGGAAATTCTCATCAATCTTATCCTTAAACTATTAGGTCACCCCCTAAGGACTGTGACTTTTATGAAAGCCAGCAGCCAAGAGTGGGACAGCTCAGTCGTGATAGCAAGGAAATGAACTAAGACAGCATATTTTCATGCCATGTGGTGCCTGATGAAATGTAAAATGAGTAATAAAGGCACTTAGTGTTCACACATTTTCTACCTTCACTGCGTCTCTTATATCAATGCTCCATAATTTCACTATCATCTTCACCCTCAGCCCTATTTAAAACTTTAGTGTTGCTAAATTTTATTTGAAGCTCATTGGATTTCAGTAAGCTGAAGTGGAGATATTTTGCAATCTTAGCATCTGTCAAAGCAGGAGCTGAGTTAAAACACACCTTTTCTGATAAGATCTATTATTTTTATGTATGTAGACTAAGGGTCTACAAGCTGGTATCTTTATCAAGAGAAGGTATTTGTGGTATTACAAGATCAAGGTAAGTTTCAATGGGTGTCAAATGCTCAATTTAACAGAGCAGTTTGCAAAGTATCAAAATTTCCTTTGGTGCAGGCTGATCATCTTGAGTAGAAAAAATTTCTCAAGCGCATCCTAAAAAATCTTTATTATACAACACAATTAGAAGGAACTTAGTTTTAAATTTTGAAGTAGTGAAAAATTAAAATATGTGGCATAATTTGCACATTTAGATCACTTCTTCCACCTATTTTTCCACCTGCGTTCAGAGGCATAATCAGGAAAACAGACAGCTCAAATTAGTAGCACAGGATGCTTTCTTGGGTAAAAAGCGCATGAATGCTACCCTAGATTCCGGAATGGCAGAGGCCCACTTTCCTAGTGGCTCTGATTCCCGCTGAGGTAGCTGTTCCCTCTGGGCTTGAACACTAGCCTCACAGTTGCCCCCAGACACTGACTGAGGAACCACAGATTCCCCCGGAGGACGGGTCTTGCCAGTCTGCACAGTGTCTCCTGAGCTTGATAGCAAAACCTCGTTACAACAGCTGGACTTTAAAACCAGATGCTGTGCCACCCTATGGATCTAATTAGGCAACCTTTATATATATTTATATATTCAATTTAACTATAATTCTAGCTAATTGGCTTTAGCTCTCTAAAAGATACATGAAGCCAGGCATTTCCCAAAAGGGATGCATCATTTTAGTTAGTTCTCAAACTCCATGAAATCTCTTCTTTACACAGCTCAGCTTTATGCTTTTGATGTGAGGAAAGGGGTAAAAGTGAGGCCTCTGGGGTATGAATCAGAGGAGGCCCTTCCACGCACTTAGATGAATAACGCAAATCGGTGTAATGAAGCAGCTATGTGGCATTTCCTGGTCTTGGTGGCTCAAATGATGTTGAACTACATTCCTTGACTGATGATAGGTTGTTAGTGCAACGAAGTCAAATCATACACAAAAAGCAATATTTAAATCAACTCTGACGTAAGTCTGCCACGGATGTATAGAAGTGTAAACAGGCAATGCTTTCTATCTTGTCAGTACAAAAAGGAATCGTAAACTAAGATGTAATATATCCACATATCAATATATTGTACTTCAAATTCCAGGACAGCCTATCAAAGAGCAAGCCATGCATTAAACTATGATATAAAAAAGGATTGAGAAGTTTGATACACAAATACAATCCTTGTTTATAAAACTGTTAATTTTTATGAATTATAGGTTTCTACTTAACTTTAGTCCTACCACCTACAATTTGTTTCCAATAAAAGTAGGTGCGTATTTTGTTATTTAGAAAATACGTAGAGAGTTTCATATGACAAGATGACAGTGTCAGTTATCTATTGCTATGTAACACGCCACTCTAAAACGTAGTGGCTTAAAAACAACAATCATTTATTTAGTTCACAAATCTACATTTTGGGCAAGGTACATTGAGGATGGCTTGTCTCTGTTCCAAGACACTACTCTGTTGTCAACAGTAGCAGCTGGTTTTGAGCTGGAGGATCCACTTCCTAGAGGGCTTGTATAAATGCATGGCAAGGTACTGCTGACTTTCAGCTCAGAGCTCAGGTCATGTTGTTGATCTGGAAGCTTCCGTCCCTCTCCTCATAGCATGATGGCTGGGTGCTAAGTGCGAGTGCTCCAAGAACTAGAAAGTGGAAGCTCTTAGTGCATTAAAGTCCTCGTCTCAAACTAGCAAAGCCTCAGTTCTACCATATTTAATTGATTCAAATAGTTCCCTAACCTACTGACGTACAAGGCAAAGTGACCTAGCCCCACCTCCAGAAGGGTGGAGTGTCGATCTTTTATCTACCTCATTCTTAATCTACCTCAAACACCATAATTGATGCTACAGCTCATCTGGTCTAGCCTACTTTCTTATAGATTTGTAAACTGAAGATCAGAGATTATAAGTGGTCCTATGAGAGTCTTCCCGTGGTTAGACATGGAAGAAATACAAATAAATTACATTTATTGAGGGCTTACCATTGTACAGATACCATGAGGTTATTTTTTATGTACTTGCCCAAGGTTACATGGCAAATACATTGAAGAGCCAGAACCTAAACCCAGACTTTTGTGCTCTCAACTATGACACTTGCTGCATCTTGACTTGTGATTTGAAACCCAAATTCTAATTCCATTGCTAACTCTCCACGTGCCTCGTTGCCTATTATACTATCATAGCCAAAACTTTTTAATACTTTAACGTAAGTTTAACAGACGATTTCAACTAGTTCAATGTAATTTCACCTGCTTTAAAGATAGCTTTTTTTAATTGTTCTTTTAGTTTTCATATTATTTTACCATAAGTCTTATCACACTGAGTACAGTTTTCTTCAACTAAAATGATCCTCTATAAGTGTATTATTGCAACTTTTACAAACATTCAGGGTTGTGTAGCACTTATTTATAGATGGTACACATTTATATCAGACTCAGCACAGGCACTCATAACATCACTGTAGTGCAAGTTTTAGCTGCATTTTATTACAAGGAAACTGAGATGAATGTGGGATGTTACTACGAGGAGAGCTGAAGGCTTCTAATCGTAACTGCAGTGTTATTTCTATTACTCTACATTGTTTCAAGATGTCAGCAACCTAAAAGCATATACTAAAACAAATGCAAGCTTCACCTTAAACATTGATAATAACCTTATCTAAATTTTTATTAATTATATGATAGATTAATAAATTGATTATATTAATATATATGTTATATAGGATAGATCATATAATTATGTATCTTTTTATATATAAGATATTTATTATGGGTGCAACTCAGGGTATGGTCCATCCTAGGGCAAAATTTCTCTCCATTTGTGGACCTGTGACGCCATGAAACACGTTCACCATGTCCAAATTACAGCTTCAGGGCAGGTACAGAATAGGTATTCCCAATCCAAAAAGAGAAACTTGGAAGGACAACGGGGATAATGCGTCCTAGGCAAGTCCAAAGCCCAGCAGAGTGAATTCAATTTTAAGGATTGGGAAGAATCCTCTGTGGTTTGATAATCTGTTCTCTGGGCCCACAGGGGCAATGGCTCCACCCTTTGGGCCCAAGGAAGTTACTGTCAGCTCAGGCCTCTGTACCTGTTGCTCTCCCTCTAGAGTCATTCTTCCCTTATTTCATCTCGTCTCTGTTCCTTTCAGTCTAAGATGATGCCAGTGTTTCTACTGGCATAAAATTCTCAAAAACCTTGTTGGTCTCTAACGCAATTCATGGAGGTCGACCTCATGAAACAAGAGTCCTCCACAGACTTTCCCCAGATAACTCCTTCTCTACTCCTTGCTTCTGCTAAGATGACCCATCCTATCCGTGAGTCACTCATCTAATATCTTTTGCAGGAGATTTTCCAGCCACACTCTTGGCCTTGTTCCCAGACCCTGCTCTCTGGATAGGCAGATGATTTCTGCTGGTTCCTTTTTGCTTAACAATTCATTTCTTAATTTATCATTCTACTCTAAGCAGCAAAGAGAAATCAGGTTGCATCTTCCACATTTTGCTTGGAAATTTCCTCAGCCAAACATTCTGTTCAGAATGATAGGTTGAGTCTCCAAGACAATAAGAATATTCTCTACTGCTTTTCTCTATTCTTTACAAGATCTCACCATAATTTCTTTTAACTACTATGTATCTACCAACAGTTTCTTGAAGGAATGTTTTATTGTTTTAATGTTTGTTAGGTCCTGATGATAGCTGACATAACACAATGACCTGTGGATAAAGGAAAGGCAGAACTCTTTATTACTTACAGCTCCCGATGAGGGAAGGCTGCCACGTGGGACTACACAGGAGACTGAACCAGAGAAAGAGTGACAGCAAGCTGAAATGTAGGATGCTCATGTATGGCAAGTGGGGTAGAGTTAAGCTGGGTTTTGCAGGCTTCCTGTGGACTGGGTATTTTGAATACCCAGTATGTGAAAGGCAGTCTGGACTTTTTCTACCAAAGGTCTCAAAATTCTTCCAGCTTCTCTCCATTACCCAATTCCAAAGCCACTTTCACATTTTTAGGTACTTGTTAAAACAGCCCCTCACTTCTCAGCACCAAAATTTTTATTAGTTTCTGAGGGCTTCTGTAACACAGTGTCACAACCGGGTAGCTTTAAACAACAGAAAATTATTCTCTCATACTTCTGGAGGCTTGAGGTCCACAGCAAGCTGTCTGCAAGGCCATTTTCTCTTTGAAGGAACAAAGGAAGAATCCATTCCATGACATTCTCTTAGCTCCTGGTGTTTGCCGGCAACCCTCGGCTTACAGCTCTATTATTCCATTCTCTGCCTACATCTTCACACGGCATTCTTCATGTGGCTCTGTGTCTATTGTCTTCTTATATCAACACCAGTCATTTAATTAAGGCCCGTTATAATGACCTCATCTTAATTTGATGATATCTACAAAGACTCTATTTCCAAATAAGGTCACATTCTAGACTTTTGGGAAGGCCATGGATTCTAGGGGGACATCATGCAATCCAGTATGTCTATAATTAGATATTTCTCCATATAAATATTTTCTTTGCTATATAGATACTGTCAAATATCTAATTTGACTGAAATGTCTTAATGGCTCCATGTATATATAGACTAGCCGATGTCTACTAACATGCATCCTTCTCTTATCAAATCATAAACTCTTACTCTTACTGATTTAATAAAAGTGTTCTTTTGTATAATTAAGAATCTATTATATCATAGATAGAAATGAAATAATCAGGCAATTTTACAGGACATATTATAGCTTAGACATTAAAAATTCAAACTGGAAACTCCAGGACCTCGTTTTAAGCCCTATGTCTTTCACTTACTAGTGATGTGATCTTAGGGATCTTAACTGTATCATAGTTCCAACGTAGATGCATCATTCTGAAAGAAAAAATATGTTTCTTGATAAATGCATGTTTAATATCTAACATAGAGTATTCACTCAATATGTTTTAGCTGCTATTTGTCACCCATTGAATACTTTTAGATAGTGTTTACAAAGAAGTATTTATGATTATTCTTAATTCACTTGACATTTTATTATTTCTTACACATGTGCCTATCTTAGATAATATTGATGTGCCTTTTTACTGCAGTGGAATCATCGGTGATTACAACTTTAATATCATTAAAAATTCTAGGGTTATATTTATTGGCCCCTATAATGTACAGAGACATATACTTGAGCTTGAGAACATAAAAAAAATAAGTAAAATTAACTACTGGAGCTCTTATGTTTCTGAATAGAGTGTAGTATATCATGAGACGCCAACACTCCCACTGCAACTAGAAAAATAGATAAATTATAATAACCATATTTTATAAAACATCAAACTACTGTGGAAGGAATGAGAACTATGAGCTAAAATTGAACAGAGAGAAAAACCTTTCCTAGGTGACTTGATGACCTTTAGCCATTTTCATCTCCGGGATTACTTGTGCGTTCTGTTTGCAGGCTGAGGACTGGGCTTGGAACATGCTGAATGACTCTACTGGGGGAAAAGAGAAACCAGCAGAGCCTTTGATGTTTGTCTGGGGAGGCATGAGGTACTAATGTCCAGAAGAGCACAAGTACACAGCTAATTAACCCCATTACTACGTTTACGGCTTAGGAGGCTTGAGACCTGGGTTACAATTTCTAAAGGTCAGAGTAAAATCTTCTGTAGTCTCTTGTTTCTTGGGAGACAAAATCCTGCTAAGGAATGGAGCTTGGAAAAAACACAGTATTGGTCAAAAGAGCCAAGGATTTCAGGTGAAAGATTACAGCACCTGGGTGAAGCACAGAAATAAGAAGACACATTGAGGAGGTTAGGAAAGAAAGATAAATACCCCATCACACCTCTCCATAATCCTGGGCAGCCCAGCACAGAGAGACACTGTCCTGTGGGAGGAGAATGAAATGAGTGACCTACTTCACTGTGGACCCCAGGGCTGGCCAGACCCAGCACCTAGCTGAATCCCCGGGCCTTAGGTGGCCTGCAGGCTCCCACAGACCCAGGCCCCCAGCTCATCCTGCTGGGTGCTGACTCAAGTGGCTCCAGCAGCACGTGAGGCCCCACGTGGCTTGCTTGGCTCCAGGCTCCCAGCAGGTTCCCCCAACCCAGGCTCCTGCCTCACCCTTTCACCACCTGGCTACCCTCGCAATGGGCTGCTCCCATGGCACCAGGCTCCCAATCAGTGTTTCTATACACTTACAACAAACTATCAGAAAGAGAAATAAAGAAACAATCCCATTAAAAACAACATCAAAAAGAATAAAATATTCAGGAATAAATTTAACCAAGGAGGTAAAAGATATGTACATTGAAATTTACAAGACATTGATTAAAGAAACGTGAGAGTACATAAATAAATAGAAAGATATCCTGTGTTCATGGATCAGAGGAATCATATTGCTAAAATGTCCATATTGCCCAAAGCAATTTACAGATTCAGTGCAATCCTTATGAAAATTCTAACGACATTTTTCATAGAAATAGGAAAAACAATCTTATGATTCATATGGAACAGCAAAAGAACCCAAATAGCCAAAGCAATCCTGAGAAAGAAGAACAAAGCTGGAGGCATCACACTTCCTGATTTCAAACTTTATTACAAAGCTATAATAATCGAACAGTATGGTTCTGGCATAAAATCAGACACATAGACCAACAGAACAGAATAAAGGGCCCAGAAATAAACCCACACATATACAGTCAACAAATATTTGACAAAAGAGCCAAGAATACTCAATGGGGAAACGATAGTCTCTTCAGTAAATGTTGTCAGGAAAACTGGATAATCATATGCAGAAGAATGAAATTGCACCTCTATCTTATACAAAAATAACTCAAAATGGATTAAAGACTGAAATGTAAAACCCAAAATTGTTAAAATGGAAAGAGTTCCTTGTTACTGGTCTTAGCAATGCTTTTTAGGATATGATACCAAAAGCTCAAGTAACAAAAGCAAAAATAAAAAAGTGGGACTATGTCAAACTAAAAACTTATGCACAGCAAAAGAAAAAACAAAAAAAACCCAGAAAGGCTACCTACTGAATGAGACAAAATACTTTCAAACCATTTGTCTGATAAAGGGTTGACGTCTAAAATATATAAAGAACTCATTCAACTCAATAGCAAAAAAACCAAACAATCTGATTAAAACCTGAGCAAAGAACTCAAATATTTTTCCAAAGACATATAAATGGCCAAAAAATAAATGAAAAGGTGCTCAACATCACTAATCATCAGGGAAATGCAAGTCAGAAGCACAATGAGATGTCACCTCACACCTGATAGAATGGCTATCACTAACAAGACAAAAGACAATAAGTGTTGTTGAGGATGTAGAGAAATTAGAACTCTGGTGCACTGTCAGTGGGAATGTAAATAGGTACCGCCACTGTGGAAAACGACATGGAGCTTCCTCAAAAAATTAAAAACAGAACTGCCATGTGATCCCGCAATCCCACTTCTGGGGATATATTCAAAGGAAATGAAATCACCTCTTACGAAGAGATATCTGTGCCCCCTGTTTATTGTAGCATTTTTCACAAGAGCCAAGACATGAAAACAACCAAAGTGTCCATGGATGGATGGAAGGATAAAGAAATGTGATACACACACACATAAACCCACAATGGAATATTATTCAGCCATATAAAGAGAAGAAAATCCTGCCTTTTGTGACAACATGGATGGACCTTGATGGCATTATGCTAAGTGAGATAAGTCAGACGAGAAAGATAAATAGCACATGCTGTCGCTTATATGTGGATTCAAAAAGAGCTGAACTCATAGAAATAGAGTAGAATGGTGGCTGCCATGGGTTAGGGGATGGGAAAATGGGGAGATGTTGGTCAAAGGGTACAAGCTTTCAGCTATAAGATAAATAAGTTTTGGGGCTCTAACATACAGTGTGCTCACTATACCTACCGATACTGTATTATTATATTCTTGAAAGTTGTTGAGAGGTAGATATTAAATGTTAACGCCACACACACACACACACACACACAAAATGGTAATTATGTGAGGGATGCAAGTGTTAACTAACCTTATTGTGTAAATTACTTCTTAATATACAGTATCAAATCATCACACTGTACCCTTCAAACTTACATATAAGTCAATAATATCTCAAAGCCAGAAAAAGAAATTCACTGAGGTATATATTTAATTGTATGCATGTTATAGATCAATAATAAGGTAAATATTAACTGCTTCTTGCCTGGCAGTTTTTATATTTACAGTACTGTAGTAACCGCAGGCTTTCCAGGAAGCATCCTCTTTTACAGTCCGCAAGCTCTCCTGCAGTGGAAACATGGCAGCTTAGTGAGGACGCTTCCTTGGTAAATCTGATAGACCCTTAAAGAGTCTTGTTGCTTTTATTGTTTCTTATGAACTATTTACCTATTTTTTCAGTACTGTAAAATGTACCATTCTTTAATTCCTTCATTTGTGTTTTTTCCTTCTTATCGTTTTGGGAGAAAAGCATCGATGCCCAGAAACAAATAGTTTTTGATGTTGGTGTTCAAAGACTTGATGTTATCAAGGTATAACTAGAAAGAAAATAAAAGAGCTATCAAGTACATTTTTCCCTAATAAAATTACTTATAGTTTGCACTACTTTACATTTAATTTAAAAACATGTTTTATCATATGTTAATTCAAAATTGTTTCTATGTAACCTGGAAAATAGAGAAGAATATAAGTACATTTGAGAAGGACATCATTAAGCCATTAATTTACTATATTCTTATGGGTAATCTTTTTTTATGCAAATTTTCTTTCTCATGAATTTTTAGAGAACTTACTGAGGGTGAATCCTGTTTGATAAAAAGAAAGGCAAATAAAATAAGATTTATCATATATGAATACATGCAATGGTATATAGCACAAAGATTACATGATTTATATTTCAGATAAGACAAGTATGTTAAGTTGTGAATTTGCTGTAGCTAAATACAGGTAATTGTAATTGAATAGCTGTTGAGATTATGTATGCAATGAACCCATCAACCCAGTCCCACCCCTCATGTGTCAAGTATTATTAATAACCCAGAAGTCCAAGCCATGACCTTTATATTGTTTGTGAAGAAAAAGATGTTAGAAAGTGAGATGGCTTCATTTTTGCTAAGATTCTTATTTAGGCATTGCAAAATGAGGTTAAGAGTACACTAGTAACAAATAAAAAATATGAGGACATATTTTGTTCCAAATAGTGGCAAAAACTGGGGGTTCAGCAAATAGGTTCTGACCTGTATCACTTTTTATACAATAATAAACCATCACGTATAAACTTACCACGTATCACAGTATAAAGGAAATGAGAGCACAAATTTAGGACCAATATTTCTTAGTTTTCTTCTTTTGGCGTCAATCTATACACTAAATAATTCAGAGTTTGTCAGTCTGATTGACAATGATTAAAAAAAAGCTGGCTCAAGCCTCGTGTATTTGTGTGCATACCAATGTTTTGCTTGAATGGCTGTCTGACGGACAAATTGACTGTCCAGACTTACGCTTTAAATTACCTTTCCAAACATTGCCCAATCTATAATACTACAGAAGGAATGTTGAAAACATAAGCACACAACGAAATAGTGTTTTTCCCCGTAAACTAAAAGCTTTGCTTTTTTGCACAGCTATTTCTTACAAATAAACATTCATTCTATCACATTAACCCTCCTGAGTATGATTTTGAGGCAAGAATAAAGGTTTTATTGTCATAAAGAGTGAAAAGAAGAGATCAAACCTTTAGAAATCCTAAAATAGATGCTGAAACTTCAGGATGGAGAAGATAATAGCTGGTCCACTGAGTGTATCTTGAAGCCCGTCATAGGAAACAGAAGCATTCCCTTCTCCTATTTTCCACTGGTAAATGGGTTTGTGACCTGAGGAGACCAAATGTTCTTATGGAAAATTCAACAGAATATATGGAAGATTGGACTTTGTGGAGGCTGTGTCTTTAATTTCAGTCTCTGCTTACCAAAGGAAAAGACATTCTAATATTTTGCTTATGACCTCTGTGCTTAATTTTTTCAAACTCTGTTACCAGTAAAGAGAGAAAGGATGACTCAGGACGGTACTTGGTCCAGGAATAAGCACCTTTCTGCTGGTTATATTTCTTCCCACATAAAATTTGTCTTTGAGCCACAGAAGACTGAGTAATTATAGAGTGAGGAATCTCAATCGTCATATGAAAATGCTTTCAAATAAATGCTGAGAGATGGGATAGATTCTCTGAACTAGATGAGGTTACATCTCTATATTTTACATTAGAAGTTATCTACTAAATTTTTGCTGTTGATACTATTATCCTGTTCATGGTTATCATCCTGGAATCATCATAAATGAACAACCATTTTATGGTGAGAAATGAAAAAAACAAAAAATATCTGATTACTGCTTTTATAGTGTTTGCCGGTGTAATACTGTCTGAGGATTCCAGGGAAATTTTATTTGTTTCATATGCAGTTTCCTCCCCTGACACCTTGAAAGCTGTGAGATGTGTAGCATGTGCTTGTTTGTGCATGTGTGTGTGTATGTGCAACTGGCAACAGTCCAGGCATGACCCAAAGATAGTTGACAGTCATTTTCTCATCAATGTGATCATGAATAGAAAGATGAACTTGACCAAAGATAGTAATCACAGCTTAAGGAAGTCACATTACAAAATATTTGCTTAAAATCAGATGAAAATTTGCTTACTATTTGGTGTGTTTTCTCTGTTGTTCATGGGGAAGGAAAGCTGCTCTGCCAGTAACTATTTATAATTATGATATATTTCCAAACCAATTATGCATAATCGAGCAATACAACCTTGTGATGAGGTATGAAAATGTAGACATCTCTCTCTGTGTATCTATACATATATCCATAGAGCTATAAGTATGTACCTATACTTGCTAATTTGCATAGGCAGGTTTATTTCTTTGTTTTAAACCATGGGGGGTGGGGGGGAAAGATCTTAATAATGAGGTAAAATATGAATCCTACTCAACAGTAGGAGCCCTGATTGAGTCTCTATGGAAGAATATTGATCTTTGCTTTTTTCTGCTGCCTTACAGGAAAAAAATAAAGTGGTTAAACTTTGTGGGATACTCTCTGATATCCCCAAATGATAAGGGTTATCATAAAACAGAAAGAGTTTCCAAGGATCTTGAAATTCAAACTGGATTCACTTTTGCTGTAACATTTCTTGGATACAAGCCTGCTATATTGGTCCTTTACAATTCCACAATTATCCAATTATCTTGAAAGTTCTTGTCTTTGGTTTCATCTTTTGTAGTGAGTTATATTTTGTCATTTAATAACACTTGTGACAGAAATACGTGTTCCTTTGAATCTTTTTGAAATTATTAATTAGTTAACTTTTAAAGACGTTTTCTTAGAGCAGTGTTAGGCTCACAGAAAAATTCAGAGGAAGGTAGAGAGAGAACCCATATACTCTCTGCCCCACACAGGCACAGCCTCCCTGTTATCAACATCCCCCCACAGAGTAGTACATCTGTTATCATTGATAAACCTACTTTGACACATCATTATCACCCAAAGCCCAGAGTTTGCATTAGGGTGCACTCTTGATGTATGTTTTATGGGTTTGGACAAATGTATACTGACATATATCCACCAAAATAGCATTATACAGAGTATTTTCACTGCCCTAAAAATCCTAAGTGCTCCCCATATTCATCCTTCACTCCACCTAAACTAGCAACCGTTGATCTTTTCATTGTCTCTGTAGTGTTGCTTTTTCTAGAATTTCATATAGTTGGAATCATACAGTATGTAACTTTTCAGATTGGTGGATGTCAGTTGGCAATAGGTGTTTGAGTTTTCTTGATGTCTTTTCATAGCTTGATAGCTCATTTCTTTTTAACACTGAATAATATTCCATTGTCTGGATGTATCGTAGTTTATTTATCCACTCACCTGCTGAAGGACATCATGGTTGCTTTCAAGTTTTGGCAATTATGAATACAGTGCTATAAATATCTATGGGCAGGTTTTGGGGACACTTAGGATTTCAGCTTCTTTGGATAAATACCAAGGAGCGTGATTGCTGGATCATAGGATAAGAGTATGTTAAGTTTTGCAAGAAACTGCCAAACTGTCTTCCAAAGTGGCTGCACCATTTTGTATTTTGTACCAGCAATGAATGAGAGTTAATGTTGCTCTTCATCCTCGCCAGCTTTTGGTGTTGTCAGTGTTTTGAATTTTGGCTATTAGAATAGGTGTGGAGGGGTATCTCATTTTTGTTTTAATTTGCGTTTCCCTGATGATGTAGGATGTGGAGCATCTTATCAGATGATTATTTGCTATCTGTTTACCTTCTTTGATGAGGGCTCTGTTAAAGTCTTTGGCCTATTTTTTAATTGTGCTGCTTGTTTTCTTATTCTTGAGTTTTAAGAGTTCTTTACATATTTTTGAATAATAGTCCTTGCAAATATTTTCCTCCAGTCTGTGGCTTATCTTCTCAATCTGTTGCTATTATCTTTTGGAGAGCAGAAGTTTTTAATTTTCATGAAGTCCAGCTTATTGATTATTTCTTTCATGGATTGTGTCTTTTTTCTATCTGTTGCCCCTGTTCTTTGTTCCCATTTTTGTCTCCCACTCTTTTTCTGCTTTTTGTGGTTTTAATTGAGTGTTTTATATAAATTCATTTTACACCTCTTTTTTTACTTTTATTAGTGACTGCCCTAGAGTTTGCAAAAACATTTAAACTGATCCAAGTCCACTTTCAAACAACAATATACTACTTCTTGGGTAGTGTGAGTACATTATAATAACAAAATAATACTAATTTCTCCCCCTTGTCCCTTGTATCGTTGCTGTGATTTATTTTACTTATGTATAAACATACATAAGCATATATATAATAAATACATAAGCATACATAATCAAATACATTATTGCTATTATTATTGTGATCACTTATTCCTTCTTTGATGCTCCTCCTTACTTTATGCAGATCCAAGTTTCTGACCTATATTATTTTCTTTCTCTCTATAAAACTTATTGTAACATTTTTGCAAGTTTGGTCTATAGGTAACAAATTCTCTTAATTTTTGTTTGCCTGAGAAAGTCTATTTCTCCTTCACTTTTGAAGGATAATTTCACATGGTTCAGAATTCCAGGTTGGTGGTTTTTTTCTCTTTACACTTTAAATACAGTCATGAGTCACTTAATGATGAGGCTATGTTCTGAATATGCATCATTAGGCGATTTTGTCATTGTGCAAGTGTTACAGAGTGTGCTTACACAAACCTGAATGGTGTAGACTACTACACACACCTAGACTATATTGTGCTAATCTGTAGCCTATGTGGTCCGACATTGACCAAAACATCCTTCTGCGATGCATGACCCTATTTCACTCCACGCTCTTCTTGCTTGCATGGTTTCTGAGTAGTAGGATTTAATTCTTACCTTTGTCCTTCTATAGATGAATTGTTTTTCGCTTGTGGCTTCTTTCAAGACTTTTTCTTTATCATTGACTTTCCCAAGCTTTAAAACAAAATGTCTAGGTGTAGTATTTTTGGGTTGTTTTTTTTTGAGATTTTTTTTGCATTTATCCTGCTTGGTGTTCTCTGAGATTCCTAGATCTGTGCTTTCATGTCTGATATTAATTTGGCAAAATTCTTAGTCATTATTGTTGCAAATATTTCTCTGGTTCCTTTCTCCATTTCTTCCCCTTCTAGTACGCCCATTATACCTTTCGTAGTTGTCCTGTAATCCTTGAACATTATGGGTATTTTTTCAGTCTTTGTTCTCTTTGGTTTTTGTTTTTGAGAATTCTGTTGAGATATCCTCCAGCTCAGAGATTCTTTCCTCAGTCATGTCCAGCTTACTAATGAGCCCAACAAAGGTGTTCTTCATTTCTATTAACAGTATTTTTTATTTTTATCATCACTTTTCAGTTCGTTAGGTTTTCCATCTCTCTGATGCCATTGTCCATCTGTTTTTGCATGTTGTCTACTTTATCCTTTAAAGCCCTGTGACCTCACTTCTCTTAGGGATCTAAGAAGAGTTGTTCATTTTTCAGTTTGCTCAGCTTTTCACTTGCTATTAGGATGCAGCATCAACTTCCAAGCTCCTTACACATGAAGGCAGAAATCCCCTTTGAACTTTTTTATTAAAATTTAACCTCCATAAAATGCTTGCAAAATACATTGAACACAGAAAAGTGTTGGTACGATAATTTTAATACTCATTGTCTCTACTTATTTATTTTAACAATCTGAATAAAAATAATGCATCAGAAAACTATAGAAAATTACATATATAGGTATAATCCAATAAAGAACTGGACTACAAAATTTAGCAAATAGGATGGTATATTAGCTTTTTTATTGCTTCTGTAACAAATGCCAACAAATTTAGCAGCTTAAAACATCCTTTTATTATCACGCAGCCCTGTAAGTCAAAACCCCAGACATAGTACAACTTGAGTGGTTCTCTACTCTGTTTTTCACCAGAGAAAATCAAATGTCAGCTGGGTGTACTTCTTTCTGGAGGTTCTAGAGTGAATCCACTTCCGGGTTCATTCTGACTGTTGGCATATTTCGTCCTATTGCAGCTCTAGGACTGGGATTCCCCTTTGCTTACTGGGCGCTGGTTGGCCTCATTCTCAGCTTCAAGGGACCACCTGCATTTCATGACTCACAGCCATTCACTCCAGTTTCAATGTCAGTAATGACTAGTCAACTCCCTCTTACGCTTTCAGTACCTCTGATCTCCTCTTCTACCTTGTATCTCTTCTGCCTTCCTCTTTATTTGCATTCCTCTGATAGTTCTGCATTCCTCTCTGCTTTTAAGTGCTCCTGTGATTACATTGAGCAGATGTGAATAATCCAGTACAATCTCCTTTTTTTTTAAGTCGGCTGACTAGTAAATATAATTACATTTGCAAAGGCCCTTCACCGCAGAACCTAGATTAGTACTTGATTGAATAACTGGGGAGAGGAATCTGAGGAAAGGAGAAGTCATCTTAAGAATTCTGCCTACCACAAATAACAAATCTTTTAATTTTATTCTTTACATTAAAATATCAGTGAATGATGTAGTAAGCCATTCTGAGTGTGAATACAAAGAAAATTGATAGACTGATTATGCCAAGTTGTCATAGGATTTATGCAAGTGAATTCAACAAATAGTGATGCCTGCAACCAGACATATTTTGACTTTGTAATTACAGCATGTGGCATTAATTAACTTGTTGCCGTTTTACAGAGTTCAGCTTCATTTACTTCCATAAAGTAACGGAGAAATTTGCGGTAGAATTTAAATTTGCATTTTTCCATTTCATAAAATAATTTCCTATATTTTGACTCTAATTCTTTAAGAAGAATGTCATCGTTTGGGGATTGATCTTATACATATGAAGCTATTTTTTAACCTTGTTCTAAAGATCTTAAGATTTAATTAGTACTCTCAATTTTATATGATATTTACCCTCCATCTCATTTTTCAAAATAAATCTGGGAATCTCAAGAATTCATTGACTTCTCCAAGGTCGTATATTGAGTCAATGAGGGAAGAGAGGAACGTTTCTGTCCCCTTCTTTTTATTTCATCTGATAGACTGCATTACGCTGCTTAAGACAGTTAAGCTCTTACATCTTTTCATTAACTGAGCTCTCTAGTACTATACAGGCCTTTATAATAGAGGAGACAGTTTTCAAAATTTATGTTTCCTTAAACCAACTACTTCAGAAAGTTAATGTAAACTAAAAAAAAAAGTTTCCTATTTGTTTTCATTACCCCTTGCTTAGAAGAGGAAATTGTGATGCACAAAGGTTTTAAAGACCTCACAGAACTTCACAGATATTAAGGCATTTTACTCATCAAAGAGCTATTAAAAGCATCAATTTTACAATAGAAAGCAGAAAAGAACAAAACCATGATTGATTTCTCATGAGTCTCATTGGTTTTAGAAATGAATAAAATGTTCTAGGTAACATTTTTTAATAGTCATTTGAAAAATAATTCAAAATATTAATAATCTAAAAATGCTGGAGGATTTATATTTTGCCTACAAAATGTTTTTAAACAACCAAATAATCACCACCATTAGTAGGAATAGTGATTATTTACTATTTATCTAATTTTTGTATGGTCTAGCCCTAATTATAAGAATATTCACAAAGTTGGCCCTATAATTACAACACCGAGACTATAGGTAGAGATAAGAAATACATACATAAAATGATTTTTTAAAAATGTGTTAAGTAGCTTAGTATCAAAGGAGTGTTAAGTATGGCAGTTCAGAGGAGAGAGTTGTAACACACAGTTTGTTTAGAGCAGTGGTTCTCAAACTGTGGTCCCCAGAATATCATTATTAATTGGAAACCTATTAGAAATGTAAATTATCAGGTCCTATCCATGGCCTAATCAGAACTTCTGGAAAGGGCCCCAGTCATTTGTGCTTTTATAAGCCCTCTAGGTGATTCTGAGACAGATGAGGTTTGACAGAACCACTGGTCTGATGGATAGAGAGAAAACAAAAGTTTTGCAAAGTTGTGAATGTCATTGGAAAGAATTTGGATTCAATTTGTAAGACCTAGAGAACTTTAACATCAAGATTTTGCACTGAGGACTTTTGAAGATTACTTTGTATGATAGATTTTGTGGGGTGAGACTAGGAACAGATAAAGGACACAAATATTTAGATTGATTTTCTTTTTTAGTTTTAAAAGTGAAAAATAATGCAGATTATTTGTACAAGAGACAGAAAACAGTTTGAGAGCACTCTATTTGAGAATGAAGGGTTTGCTCCACGCATGTAAGGTTGACTGAAAGGTAGAAATTGCCAGCAGAGTTATGATGAGATAACAAGCACAATACAAACTGTGGATTCCACCTTAATATGCATGAGCTTATTACCTACACAACTTTCTGGTATTTTATGCCGAGGCAATTAAGAGAAGATAATTATACATTTATAAATGATTGCGCCATTATGCAGAGTAAAGTAGTGAATCCATGTCTCCCTTAGCTCTTACAGCTTTATTATATCAAAAGATGTCCTCCCTGCTTGCCTTAGAGAAGTGACAACCATTTATATAATGATTTACAGAAAGCATCTCATTAAAAAATACTGTCAGTTATTCTATCTCATTAAAAACATGTTATATTACTGTAAGAAATTTTTAAATGATTATTTTTCTTTTTGATCTTATTTTCTTGTGAATAGTTTTTTCTCTTTTATTATTGCTATAATTTTTTAAATACTTAAATCCTGGGCTACATAGGAGGCCTAAGTGAAATGTCTAACTCACTACAGTAATTATGAAAATTATAGAAATTCTTCTACAAATTCAGTGTGTTATCAAAGTATTCAAAATTATAAACCTAGTATCAAAAATTTAATTATTTTGTTTGAGTTATTTGTTGTGGAGCCGTGGTGTCCATTGTGTGTTGACGATTTGGTTTTTCTAAAGTGTAGCATATACGAGCTGACTGGTCAGAGCGTAATCTGATCAGTTTAGTACACAAACAACATAAAGCCCACTTAGGGAACTTGTACAAAAACTTCAACGCAGAAGTTCCTCCAGGAACACCTTTTAAAAGCTAACTTCCTGCAGCATTTTCAGAAACCTGAGACAATATTCTCTGAGATTTTACTTTAATATTGTGTTTTATTTTGGGACAATCTTAAAGGATGTAAACATAGATTATATGGATAGTAAACATTTTTAACACATTACTGTCACAGATTCGGTACCAGTATTTGCTTTTGTAATTACAAGAAAGCTGGCTTAAACAAGCTTTTAAGAAATGAGTTGAGGTAGATCTTATATGTAAATGGTCACAGCGGTGCCAAGTGAAGCAGAATGAACTCAAAGGATGCTGCTCAAAAACTGTCTTCCAATTTGTTCAAATACAAGTGGCATTGAAATATAGAATATAAAAGAACAGGCAAAAGAGCACTAACACCAATCATCAGACGTTAAGCAGTAATTTGGTCAAAGCATATATAAATTGTCTATGCCATAGGGGTGTAATAATAGCTAAGATCTAGTGAGTGATTTAAACATGACAGGTGCTGGAATTGTTCTAAATATTCAACATAGATTAGCTCATTTGATTTTTACAATAATCCTGCAAGACAAGCCCGTTTATTATTCCAATTTTACTGATAAGGAATCAAAGACACAGAAAGACCAGGAAACGTGTCTCTGCTCACACAGCTAAATAGTGGAGTCAGAATTTAAAGTTGCTTAATGGTTTGCCAGCACTTATAACCTTATCCACTGTTCTATGTGTGTACATATATATTGGATTTTATCCAATATTTACAGCAAACATTACCATGTGATCATTGACACTCAAGGGTAATTTACAGGAAGGTGTTATCTGCTGTAGCAGTGATTGAAATTAAGAATTTTTCACTTAGTTTCAAAAAGAAAAAATGCAAGTTTTATTTCAGACTAAAATAGGAAGATCACAAATGAGGGAAGAAATATTTTTTATATTCATACCTTTTGCCAGTATATGACCATTCACAAAATGACATTGAACAATCCATTGACTATTTACTCTCCTATTGAAAAGTCTGGAAATAATGAAAGTAAAATTTTAAAGGAGACATTTTCTTTGAACTTAAAGACAGTATAGGATCCTGATTTACTTCAATTTTTTTCTGACTGGGTAGGTAAATACCAAGTTTTCATTCTACATTATAATTTCATTAAAAGAAATATAGATATTTCTATAAATAAACATAAATATAAATACTTTAGAGGTCGGCCCTGTGGCCAAGTGGTTAAATTCTCATGCTCTGCTTCAGCAGCCCCAGGTTTCGCTGGTTCGGATCCTGGATGCGAACATGGCACTGCTTGTCAGGCCACGCTAAGGAGGCATCCAACATAGCACAACTAGAAGGATCCACAACTAAAATGTACAACTATGTACTGGGGGGATTTGGGGAGAAAAAGCAGAAAAAAAAACTAAATTGGCAACAGTTGTTAGCTCAGGTGCCAAACTTTAAAAAAAAATACTTTATAGCTTTAAACATGCAAAAGAATAACATCAATAGATCTATGCATGAACATATACATAAATGTATATGTTCTGAGTAAACCTAAAGCATCCTATATTAAATATTAAATAATATTTCATTTAAAATAGTATACAATATATATTCTGGTCTTCATCTTTTCTTTTCTCTACTTCTTAATATAAAAGGAACATTACAATATAAATTTAAAAATCCACATAACTTTTCAGAATTATATTGGTGAAACAGACCAAGATTCTGGTTGCAATCACAAAAGAAATGACTAAATGTCTATTTCATAAAAGATATGTTCTCTTAGAAAATCATTTGCAAAAATAAATTTTTGAGGTATTCTTAATTTAAAACAACATTCTAAAGGTCCAAGATGGCTGTATATGAAGACTCTGGAGTCACCTCCCACCATGGACACACTGAATCTACACCTACATATAGAGTAATGTCTGTGAAGAGCTGAGGGTTGAATGCATAGCTTCTGAACAACAAACAATAGAGGGACCACATAGAGACTGGTAGGAGAGTAGGATACATGATCTCAACAGGAACCCCACCCCCAATGCAGCAACCTGCACTAGGGAAGAATGTCACTGAGAGACTCACATGTAGTCTTGCCCACCCTGGGGCACAGTGAAAAAACAGCAGTTTAAAGGGCACCTAGACCTTAAGTGAAGGAAATCCATTTACTGACCCTAGAGCATTTGTCAAACAAGCTGGGAACTGCTGGAACTCTCACTGGGGTCTGAAAGGCTGGTAAACATCTTTTTCTGTGCTCCCCCTCCATTTTGACAGCATGGGCAGGAGCAAGGTCCAGGTACTCTAGCCAACCTGCCAAGGCCACACAAGTGCACCCAGGCCCCTGGCACACACCAACACCAGCCATCCCATAAAACTGGCCAAAGCATGGTACATCTTGGGACCTCCCAGCCCACACCTACACCAGCTCCAGCCAGCCTGCCAAAGAATCCTGACACATGTAGTCTCCACAGGGTACACTCCTACAAAGGCCCACTTCTTCAAGACTGGGAGAGGTAGCTGTTTTGCCTATTCATCAAAACAAACACAGAAAGTCAAACAAAATTAAGAGACAAAGGGATATATTTCAAACAAAAGAACAAGATTAAAAAAAAAATCCTAATGAAACAAAGATAAGTAATTTACCTGATAATGAGTTCAAAGTAATGGTCATAAAATGTTCATGGAACTTGTGAGAAGAATAGAAGAACACAGTGAGAACTTCAACAGAGTCAGAAAATATAAGAAATAACCAATCAGAGCTGAAGAATACAATAACTGAAATGAAGACTACACTAGAGGGAATCAATAGCAGATTAGATGATACAAAAGAAGGAATCAGGAATCTGGAAGACAGAATAGGGGAGATCACTCAATCAGAACAGTGAAAAAAATTTAGAAAGATGAAGACAGTTTAAGAGACCTCTGGGACAAAATAAGGTGTACTAACATTTACATTATAGGGGTCTTAGATGGAAAAGAGAGAGAGGAGATATAAAAATTATTTGAAGAAATAATGGTTGAAAATATCCCTAACTTGGGGAAGGAAACAGACATCCAGGTCCAGGAAGCAGAGAGAGTCCCAAATAAGATGAACCCAAAGTTATTCATCCCAAGATATATAATTAAAGTGGCAAAAGTTAAAGAAAGAATCTTAAACATAGCAAGAGAAAAAAAATCAGTCACATACAAGAGAAACCCTATAAGACTATCAGCTGATTTTTCCACAGAAACTTTGAAGGCCAGAAGGGAATGGCAGGACATATATCAAGTGCTGAAAGAAAAAAACCTTACAACCAAGAAAACTCTACCCTGCAAGGTTATCATGCAGGATGGAAGGAAGGTAAAGAGTTTTCCAGAGAAGCAAAAACTAAAGTAGTTTATCACCACTAAACTGGCCTTATAAGAAAGGTTAAAGCATCTTCTTTATGTGGAAAAGAAAAGGCCATAACCAGAAATAATATATGAAGAAGAAAATTTCAGTGGTAAAGGCAAATATGTAGTAAAGGCAGTGGATCATCCACTTGAAAGTTATTATGAAGGTTAAATGGGAGAAGTAGTAAAATCAAATATAACTACAATGAATAGTTAAAGAATATACAGAATAATAAGATGTAAAAAATAACATCAACAACATAAAACATAGAGGGAGGAGTAAAAATGTAGTGCTTTATACTGTGTTCAAATTTAAGTTATTATCAGCTTAAAATAGACTACTATGTACATAAGTCCATATATATGAACCTTGTGGTAACCACAAACCAAAGATCTGCAAGAGACACACAAAAAATTAAAAGAAAGAAACCCAAATATAACACTAAAGAAAACCATTAAACAGCAAGGGAAGAGACCAAGAGAAAAAGAAAAGAACAGAGAAGAATTACAAAAAAATGCAGAAAAAATTAAAAAACGGCAAAAAGTACATATCTATCAATAATTTCTTTGAATGTAAGGGGACTAAATGCTCCAATCAAAAGATAGAGTGGCTGAACATATTAAAAAAGGACACATCTATATACTTCCTGTAAGAGATTCGTTTCAGATCTAAAGAGACACACAGACTGAAAGTGAAGGTATATAAAAAAATATTCCACGCAAATGAAAATGAAAAGAGATCTGGGGTAGCAATATTTATATCAGACAAAAAAGACATTAAAACAAAAACTGTAACAAAAGACAAAGAATGGCATTATATAATGATAAGGGAATCAATCTAATAAGAGGATATAACCTTCATAAATATTTATGTGTTCAACATAGAAGCACCAAAATATATACAGCAAATAACAGATGTAAAGAGAGAAATTGACAGAAACACAATAATAGTAGGGGAATTTAACATCCCACCTTACATCAATGGATAGATCATCCAGACAAAAAATTAACAAGGAAAATTTGGCCTTAAGTGACACATTAGTCTAGATGGGCTTAATAGATATATGCAGAACATTCCTTCCAAAAATGGCAGAATACACATTCCTTTCAAGTGCACATGGAATATTCTACAGGATAGATCACACATTAGGCCACAAAACAAGTCTCAATAAATTCATAAAGATTTAAATTATAAGCAGCATCTTTTCCAACCACAATGGTTTAAAACTAAAAATCAATTACATGAAGAAAATTGGAAAAAAAACAAACATGTGAAGGCTAAACAACATGCTACTAAACAGCCAATGAGTCAATGAAGAGCTCAAAGAGGAAATCAAAGGATACCGTGAGAAAAATGAAAATCCAAACACAACTTTCCAAAAATCTATGGGACACAGCAAAAGCAGTACTAAGAGGGAAGTTCATAATGATGCAGGCCTGCCTCAAGAAACAAGAAAAATATCAAAAATCTCTTTCCACCTAAAGGAATTAGAAAAAGAAGAACACACAAAGCCACAAGTTAGTAAAAGGAAGGAAAAAATAAAGATCAGAGTAAGAAGAAATGGAGATTAAAAAAAAAGGTAGAAAAAAATCAATAAAAATAAAAGCATGTTGTTTGAAAAGCTAAAACAATTGGTAAACCTTTAGCCAGACTCATCAAGAAAAAAAGACAGATTGCCCAAATAAATAAAATCAGAAATGAAAGAGGAGTAGTTACAACTGAAACCAGAGAAATACAAAGGATCATAAGACATTACTACAAAAAATTATACACCAACAAATTGGAAAACATAGCAGAAATGGATAAATTCCTAGAAACACACAACTTTCTAAGATGGAATCATAAAAAACTTAGAAAATCTGAGTAAATGGGTTACAAGTAAGGAAATTGAATAGGTAGTAAAAGCCTCCCAAAAAACAAAATTCTAGGACCAAGTAGCTTCACAGGTGAATTCCACCCAGCATTTAAAGAGGAGTTAATACCTATCCTTCTCAAATTATTCCAAAAAATTGAAGAGAAAGGAATGCTTCTAAACCCTTTTTATGAGGCCTTCATTACCCTGATACCAAAAGCAGATGAAGACACCATAAAAAGAGAAAATTATAGGTCAATATCCCTGAAGAACATAGATGCAAAGATCCTGAAAAAGTATTAGCAAACTGAATTCAAAAATACATTAAAAGGATCATACATCGCAATCAAGTGAGATTTATTCCTGGGATGCAAGAATGGTTCAACATCCTCAAATCAATCATTGTGATATACCACATTAAAAAAACAAGGATAAATATTATATGATCATCTGAATAGATCAGAAGAAACATTTGACAAAATTCAACATCCATTTATGATAAAAACTCTCAACAAAGAGGGTATAGAGGGAACGCACCTCAACATAATAAAGACCATATATGATAAATCCACAGCTAACATCATATTCAATGGTGAAAAACTTAAAGGGTGTCCTCTAAGATCAGAAATAAGACAAGGATACCCATTCTCACTACTTTTATTTAACGTCATATTGGAAGTCCTAGCCACAGCAATTAGGTAAGAAAGAAAAAATAAAAGGCATCCAAATCAGAAAGGAAGAAGTAAAACCATCAGTATTTGTAGATGGCATGATCATATATATAGAAAACCATAAAGACTGCAACAAAACCTTTTAGAACTAATAGATAAATTCAGTAAAGTTGCAGGATACAAAATTAACAGACAGAAATCAGTTGCATTTAAATACAGTAATAATAAGCAATCAGAAATAGAAATTAAGAAAATAATCCCATTTACGGTTGCATCAAAAAGAATAAAATACATAGGAATAAATTTGCCCAAGGGGGTAAAAGATCTGTAGTCTGAAAACTCAAAGACATTGATGAAAGAAATTGAAGACAACACACAATAAATGGAAAGATATACAGTGCTATTGGATTGGAAGAATTAATATTGTTAAAATGTCCATTCTACTCAAAGGATTCTACAGATTCAATGCAATCCTCATCAAAATACCAATGGCATTTTTCACAGAACAAAGAATCCTAAAATTTGTATGGAACCACAAAAGACCCTGAATGGTCCAAGCAATCTTAAGAGTGAATGACAAAGCTCCCTGATTTCAAAATATACTACAAAACTATAGCAATCAAAACAACATGGTAGTGGCAGGAAAACAGACACATAGATCAACAGACTAGAATAGAGAGCCCAGAAATAAACTCATGCATATATGGTCAATAAATCCATGGCAAAAGAGTCAAGAATACACGATGGGGAAAGGACAGTCCCTTCAATAAACGGTGTCAGCAAAATAGGACAGCTACATGCAAAGAATGAAACTGGACCATTATCTTAAGCCATATACAAAATTAATTCAAAATGGATTAAAGATTTGAATGTAAGACCTGAAACTGTAAAACTACTAGAAGAAAACATTGGCAGTCAGCTCTGTGACATGGGTCTTAGCAATATTTTGGGGGGGGCCCATTTCCTTAGGAAAAGGCAAAAATAAACAAATGAGATTATGTCAAACTAAAAAGATTTTGCACAATGAAGGAAACTGTTAAAAAATGAAAATAAAAAGATGATATTTGCAAATCATACATACAATAAAGGGTTAATATCCAAAATATATAAAGAACTTACACAACTTAATATCAACCACAGAATCAGCTTGATTAAAAAATGAGCAGAAGACTTGAATAAACATTTTTCCAAAGAAGACATAGAGATGGCCAACAGACACATGAAAAGATATTCAGTATTGCTAATCATATTACAGGGAGATATCACCTCATACCTGTTAGAATAGCTATCGCCAAAAAGACAACAAATAACAAGTTGGTGAGGATGTGGGGAAAGGAATCCTTGTGCACTGTTGGTAGGAATTCAAATTCATGCAGCCACTCTGGGAAACAATATGGAAGTTCCTCAAAAAATTAAAAATAGAACTACCATATGACCCAGCAATTCCACTCCTGCATTTATCCAAAGAAAATGAAAACACTAATTTGAAGAGATATATGCACCCCACCTTCATTACAGCATTATTTACAATAGCCAAGATATGGAAGTAACATAAGTATCCATCAACAGATGAATGGGTAAAGAAGATGTAGTGTGTGTGTATATATACACACAATGGAATATTACTTAGGCATAAAAAAGAATGAAATCTTGCCATTTGTGACAACATGGATAGACCTAGAGGGTACTATGCTAAGCGAAATAAGTCAGACAGAGAAAGATAAATACTGTATGTTTTCACTTACATGTGGGATCTAAAACATGAAACAAATGAACAAGCAAAACAAAACAGAAACAGACTCATAGATGCAAAAAAATCTCATGGTTACCAGAGGGGGTTGGGTTGGAGAGGCAGGCAAAATAGGTGAAGGGGATTAAGAGGTACAAACTTGCAGTTATAAAATCAGAAAGTCATAAGGACGTAATGTACAGCATTGGGAATATAGTCAATAACATTGTAATAACTTTGTTGCTGACAGATCATAACTAGACTTATAGTGGTGATCATTTCATAATGTATATAAATATCAAATCACTATGAAATTAATAGGATATTGTATATCATTATACTTCAATAAATAAATAAATAAAACATTCTATTGACAGATGAATACTAACTGAACATAATTTAGAATACTGTATCTAAAAAAGAATGAAATCTTTCTCTGTAAGTTAGTGAAAAATTAAACCATACATTTACATCACAATTATTTTGTAGAAAATAGCAAATGCCACATTAGCGCTCACTAGAATAAAAACTCTTTTTAAAAAAATATTTTTAGAAATCATAGTACAATCAGATAATAATGTCACCCTATTTAAAATAAATTTGGTCTAAATTCTAAAATTTAGCAATAAATAGGCAGCCATAGAAACATAGACCATAAATACATTGTAAAAATGAATGCCCAATAGTCAGTATTAAATTCTAGGATGCATGAAGTTTTCTTTTTCCTTCCATAAATGTGCCTGTTTTAGAAATCAGCACTGCTCTAAACACAGGATGATATATTTTAACAAAGGTGCTTAAATCATTTTTCCTAAACCAATTATTTTCTACCGTTTCTCTAATGCTGCTTAAAACAAACACTCTAGGCTCTTGATAGTAGAGAATTGTCATAGCTACTCTGTTCATCACACATTTCAGGTAACATAAGAGGCCAAATTCCTTTAAATGTTGACTACTATGTAAAAATAGTTTATATTTAAAGAAAACAAAGAGACTGAATGTCAGGTTATTCCTTTCTAAAGGATACTCTAAAAGAGGTGATAGCTTTATTTTACTTAGCTGCCTCTTATTGCTTAAATTTATAGTGCATTTAAATCATTTATAGGCATGGATTTACCCTATTAGAAACAGTCAGTCTGAGGAAAAGGGAGATGGAACACGTGATTTTGAGAAGTATTTCTGAACAAGTGATCCATGTCAGCCAATTGAAATAGTTGATTCAATCCTTCAAAACTGTTGTTTCTCTGGAAGGGTAATTTGCTATTAAAATGGAGAATTGATGTTTGCTACTACAGTTAAAATGGGCTGCCCCTCAAGGCTCTTAGAGAAAACAGCTGAAGGATATAGAGAGTTTAAAGTGGTCTTGGTTGTTTCCGTTGGAGCTTTAACATTTATGTGCTTTTATTGAACTGAAGCTTATTAAATAAGTCTAGTAAATTAGGCTGTGCAGTCTAGTGATTTATGCTTGTAATCTTTAAATAGTGGGAGAGTCCTTGGAGACTGTTTCTACAGTATATTAATAATACTCTATCATTTGCTTTCTTCAATCTTTCATATATTCTAATTTCAAAAGATAATGAATTTTTTAAAATCTATAGCTTTATGCTGAAATGCATGATTAAGCATGAATATTTGTTTATCTCCTCTTTTGTTTGTTTTTGAGGAAGATTAGCCCTGAGCTAACATCTTCCTCTATTTTATATGTGATGCGCCTGCCACAGCATGGCTTGATGGGCGGTGCGTAGGTCCATGCCCGGGCTCCAGACAGGTGAAATCCAGGCTGCCAAAGCAGAGTGTGCAAATTTAACTGCTATGCCACTGGGCCGGCAAATGATGCAAATCAATTTAATGTGTGGTACATACCGTCATCTGGGTATCCTATGTATATTCTCACTTTTTTCCTTGATAGCCCTTATTCTGAGGGAGGAGCTGTGCACCACTTTCCTAATCTCCCTGCATACAGGGTAGCTATTTGCCATTACCTAATTAGAAATCTACTGGATTTCTGCTTTAGGTTATTTTCCTGATAGAAGAAAGATGACATTGATCTTCCTCATCCTGTCTTCTTCCTAGCTTAAAGGTAGACCTAATGTCTGGGGCTGAAGCAGCTTCCAGGCTCCCAGGAGGCAGCAAGCATGAGGAAAAGAATCACAGACGTGTTGGCCTCAATATTGCTGAGTGACTCAATCATTTCTGCTTCCCTGGGATAGCACTTTCCAACAAATTCATAGCATGTAATGTGTAGCCAGTCCTGGTTGCCTAGTGGTTAAAATTTGGTGCTCTCACTGCCGTGATCCAAGTTCCTTTCCTGGTCAGGTAACCGCACTACCCATCTGTCAGTTGTCATACTGTAGTGTCTGTGTGCTGCTGCGATGCTGAAAGCTATGCCACTAGTATTTCAAATATCAGCAGGGTCACCCATGGTGGACAGGTTTCAGCAGAGCTGATAGACTAGGAGGAAGGACCTGGCCACCAACTTCAAAATAAAATAGGCAATGAAAACTCTGTGAAGAGCAGTGGAGCATTGTTTGATTCAGCACAGGAAGCTGACAAGATGGCACAAAATGACAGGGCAGGGTTCCACACTGCTGTACACAGGGGCCCTAGGAGTTGGAGTAGCCTTGACAGTACTAACAACAAAGTAAGTTTTGTCTCTGGATCTATTTTCTTTGTTTTTTATTTTTGAGCTTTATTCAGGTATAATTAACAAATAAAATCATAAGATATTTAAAGTGCAAGGGCTGGCCCTGTGGCATAGTAGTTAAGTTCTGCCTGCTCTGCTTCAGTGGCCCAGGTTCACGGGTTCAGATTCCAGGCATGGACCTACACCACTCATCAGCCATGCTGTGGCAGCAACCCACATATAAAGTGGTGGAATATTGGCACAGCTGTTAGTTCACAGCTAATCTTCCTCAAGCGAAGAGAAAAGAGGAATATTGGTTACAGATGTTAGACTAGGGCCAATCTTCCTCAGCAAAATAAATAAATAAATAAAGTGTATATTATGATGAATTGATGTACCTACACATTGTGAAAGAATTCCTCCCATCTGGTTAATTAATACATCAGCCTCTCATGTATTTATCTTTTTGTGTGTGAGAACATTTAAGTTCTACTTTCTTAGCATACTCAATTATACAGTACTGTGTTACCAACTATAGCGACCAGGTTATACCTTAGATCTGCTATAAGATCTTTATCTTATAGCAGAAACTTTCTACACTTTGACCAACATCTCCCTATTTTCCCCAACTCCAGCCCCTGGAAACCACTCTTCTACTGTCTGCTTTGACTTTATTTTAGATACCACAGAGAACTGATCCCATGTAGTGTTTCCCTTTCACTGTACTCATATTTCACCTAGCTTAATGACCTAAAGTCCACCATTTTATAGCAAAATGGCAAGTTTTCTTCCTTCTCATGGTTATCTACTTATATGTTGATGGACATTTAGGCTGTTTCCATATGTTGACTATCACAAACAATGCTGCAAAGAACATGGAGAGTGCAAATATCTCTTTGATATCCATTGTACGTGGGTCTCTAATGCTGAAGTCAGCAGCATAGTTGGGTCTTGTTTTTGTCCATTAAGCTACTCTATGTCTTTTGATTGAATATTTTAATCAATTTACATTTAACGTAATTGTTGATAGGTATGGACTTACCATTACCATTTTGTTAATTGTTTTCTGGGTTTTGTAATTCTTTGTTCCTTTCTTTTTGTCTTGCTTTCTTCTCCTGTGACTTGACGATTTTCTGTGGTGGCATGCTTAACCTTTCTGTTTACCTTTTGGATATCCATTATAGGTTTTTACTTTGTGGTTACCACAAGGGTTACATAAAACATATTGTATTTATAACAATCTGGTTCAAGCTGAAATATTGAATGCCACTAAGGCTCTACATTTTTACTCTTCCTCTCACATTCTATGTTTTGATGTTTATGTTTACGTCTTTTTACCTGTGTATCCATGAACACATGAATGAAGTTATAATTATTTTTAATACTTTTGTCCTTTAACCCTCATGCTAGAGTTATAAGTGATATATCCATCAACATTACAACATTAGCAAATTCTTGAGTTAACTATACATTTTCCTTTACCACTGAGATTTATTCTTTCAAATGTTTTCCTGTTACTAATTAGCATCCTTTTGTTTCAACTTTAAGAAGTCCCTTCAACACTTATTGTAAGGCCAGTCTAAGGGTGGTGAACTCCTTCAGTTTTTGCTTGTCTGGAAACCTCCTTTTCTCTGAAGGCTGAAGGCAGCTTTGCAGGGTAGGGTGTTTTTGGTGGGCAGGTTTTTTTTTTCTTTTCAACATTTTGAATATATCATGCCACTTCCTTCCAGCTGTAATGTTTCTGCTAAAATATCTGCTGACAGTTTTATGGAGTTTCCCTAGCACGTAACAACTTGTTTTCCTCTTACTGCTTTTAAGATGCTCTCCTTGTCTTTAACTTTTAACATACGACATTTAGACATATGTATATATACCTAATTTATAAAAATCTAGATCAAACCAAACTATAGAAAAATGGGAAATCCATATGAAAAGACAATTCACAAGAGAAAATGCAAATTGATCCCAAACCTTTGAAAAGTTCCATAAACTCTGTCTTCACAAGAAAAAATGAATTAAACTATACTGTTATACAAATTCTCATAATCTGACAAAAACCTGAATTGTTGACAGTGTATCCTCTTACGTCAACCTTAGGAGAATAGGCACTTTCATAAATTATATGGAGTAATCTATGCAAGTCTATTAATTTTTTAGTACCTAACAAAATTAAAGATGAATTTATCTTTTATACAAAAATCCCATCTTTTCTATTATATTCCAAAATAAGATGACAAACAAGTGTATGCACACATGTATTTACTACACCATTTCTTACAACAAAAGACTGTAAATAACTCAAACATCCATCAGTAGAGAACTGGTAGGATACTCAGTAATACATCCACACAATTAGGCACTATTGAGTTGCAAAATTAATGAAAAAGGCTGCTATATATTGATCCCCAGGATAGTTTTTACGTTAAAAAGGTGATGAAGTATGCATATATCATGCTACCTCTTATCTAAGACAGGAGGAGATATATAACTTATATTAAAATGTGGAAGCCAAAGTCAAAATCCAATATAACTGCTTAGCTATACCGTGTATGGGGTGGGAACAGGGTCATGAGGACGGAAAGTGAAACTAAATTTCTTTGAAAGTATCTTGTTTTTTACTTTTGACTTTGAAACCATTAAGTAGTGTGAACAAAGTTTTAAACAAACTCAGAGTGGGACAAAAGGCAGCTCATAAATATAGACAGCAAAATAAAACAAAAAAGAACTGCTTCAAGTGATTTTAAAACAGAATATTTTGCACATTGCCAGAGTGCTATACTAAGACCAAAAAGAGCTGCAAGGAATCTGAACTGATTCCAGTAACCTTGATAGTGATGGTGTTAGTGTTCTCATGTCGACAAAAGTATGCATATTGTAAGTTAAACCAAATAAGAAATTATGTTAATTCGTTAAAAACTGAAGAACACAGATATAAATATAAATCAAGGGAGATAATTAAAATTTTATAATATTAAATTAAAATTTAAAATGTCTATTAATTAATGATGGATTTTAAATTTTTTGAAAAGTGCATCCCAACTATCATTGAAAATGCGTAGAAACAGCTCTATAGTGATGAACGCCCTTTGTACCTATATTTCACAGAAAAAGGACCTACAGTTCCTTGGAGACAATGGAATATTCCAATTCTGGGGCAAAAAATATCCAAAAAGAGAACGGATACATTGATACAACAAGAAACAGAAAAGTAAAAGGACTACTGAGATTATAAGAAAAATTCAAATGTGGCAGCTTAAAATTGCTCCCCTGGTCAAAAGTGAGAGTTTGATTGTCAAAACAAAGCAAAGCAAAAACAAACAAACAAACAAACAAAACAAAAACCACAAGCAAACCAAAAGGACAATAAAACTCTAACATGATATATTGGAAATTAGTGAATATGGTAATACACAGGCTTTAAAAATGATATTGAGAATCAACACTTGATTTCACAGTTATGAAAGCCTGGTTCAACATTTAAAAATCAGTTACTATAATCCATCACATCAAACAAACTAAAACAATCATATAATCATATTAATAGATGCAGAAAAAGCATTTGACAAAATCTAACACCCATACATGATGAAAACTCTCAGTAAACTAGGAATAAAGAGGAACTTTCTCAACATGACAAAGACTATCTGCAAAAAATCTACAGCTAACATCATACTTAATAGTAAGAAACTCAAATCTTTCCCACTAACCTCAGGAACAAGGTAAGAATGTTCCCTCTCAACTTGACCTACAGATTCAATACAATCCCAATCAAAGTCCCAGGAAGTTATTTTATGAATATCAACAAACTGATTATAAACTTTATATAAAGAGGCAAAGGACCCAGGATAGACCAACACAATATTGAAGGAGAAGAATAAAGTTGAAGGACTGATGCTTCCTAACTTCAAGACCTACTGTAAAGCTACAGTAATCAATACAGGGTGATATTAGTGAAAGAATAGACAAATAGATCAATGGAACAGAATAGAGAGCCCAGAAATAGATCCTCATAATGATAGTCAACTGATCTTTGACAAAGGAAAAAATCTGATACAATGGAACAAAGATAGTCTCTTCAACAATTTATTCTGGAACAACAATATCCACATGCAAAACAATGAATCTAACACAGACTTGACAGGCTTCACAATAATTAACTCAAAACGGATCACAGACCTAAATAAAAAACGCAAAACTCCTAGAAGACAACATATGAGAAATTCTAGATGAGCTTGAGTGTGGTGATGACTTTTTAGATAAAATACCAAAGACATAATCCATGAAAGGAATAATTGATAAGCTGGACTTCATTAAAATTAAAAATGTCTGCTCTGCAAAAGACAATGTCAAGATAATGAGAAGATAAGCCACAGACAAGGAGAAAGTATTTGCAAAAGATGCATCTGATAAAGGACTATTATCCAAAATATATAAAGAACTCTTAAAACTCAACAATAAGAAAACAAACAACTTGATTAAAACATGGGCCAAAGACCTGAACAGACAGCTCACCAAAGAAGATACACAGGTGCAAATAATAATAGGAAAAAATGTTCCACATCATATGTAACCAAATAAATGCAAATTAAGACAACAGTGAGATACCACCATACACCTATTAGAAGGGCCCAAATCTGGAACACTGACAACTCCAAATGCTGGTGAGGATGTGGAGTAATAGGAAATCTCATACATTTCTGGTGGAAATTTAAAATGGTATAGCCACTTTGGAAGACAGTTTGGCAATTTCTTACAAAACAAAACATACTCTCACCATATGATCCCAAAATCGTACGCTTTGTTATTTACCAAAAGAGTTGAAAACTTATGTCCACACAAAAACCTACACAAAGATGTTTATGTCAGCTTTACTCTTAATTGCCAAAACTTAGAAGCAGTCCAAGACATCCTTCAGGTGGTGGATGGATAAACAAATTGTGGTACATTCAAACAATGGAATATTATTTATTTATTTGCTCTAAAAAATAAAGTCTTAGAAAAATTGACATTTGAAGGATACTTGGACACCAACTCAATATTCTGAAAACTAGTAATAGGAAAATATTCAAGCATATTCTCTGCCTTTCCTGGAGAAACTGTAACTCAAGGTAATTAAATACCTGATTAGATAAATTCTTTTTTTGTGTTCTTTTTTTGTTTGTTTTTGGTGAGGAAAACTCGCCATGAGATAGCTTCTGTTGCTCATCTTCCCTTTTTGCTTGAGGAAGATTGTCACTGAGCTAACATCTGTGCCAATCTCCCTCTATTTTGCATATGGGAGGCCATCACAGCTTGCCTTGAGTGGTGTGTAGGTCCATGCCTTGGATCTGAACCCGTGAACTCTGGGCTGCCAAAACAGAGTGTATGAACTTAAACACTTCACAAGGGGGCAGGCCTCGAGAAATTCTTTTTAATGTAAAAATTCTAGCCAATAAATACTGAAGCAATGATAGAATTACGATATCTCCATTTTTAGCACCTAAAGAAATAATGATCTAGGCCACATCACTATTGGCTGCTAAAACCAATAAACAAAAAGTTTGAGAGAATATTGTAATGGATGATCTAGGCTGGACACACATGAACTCACAGATAAATCCTAAAAATGCAAAAAGAAATATACCAACAATGTGTGCTTCTTGACGTAACATGATAGGAAACAGCACCACTTATAAAATATTCTTGCCCAAAAGTTAGTTAGAATCTTATCAGGCCTTAAGACCTAACTGCCAGTTTATAGCAAATACAGGAGACAAAGGAACATGTTAAATAACTCCAAGGAGATGCATCAGCAAAATTCAGGGTGTGAGAAATTCTATGGGACAGAAGTCTCAGTTTGGTCAACAAAGAAAAATTTATAGATCAAAACAGACCTGAGAGATACACCCATCAATTTTGAACTTTGCTTGGATCCTGATTCAAATAACCTACTCTAAAATAAGTAAGCAGATTGATAGACAACTAATTAATCAATTTCTCTGAAATAACCTGGGATCTCTGAGTAATGACTGGATATTTCATGAGATTAATAAATGTTTTATTTTTTTAAAAATTTTGAAGAGTTTATTGCACACTTTTTGTGCACCCTCCCAAATCTCACACCTCTCATTCCCTCTATTGACGTGGTGACCAGTTCCATGTAGACATCAAAAAAAACTCTGTACAAAGATAATCTGACAGTGCTCTGTCTCAGGATGATTCAGCATATCTATTTCTTTTCCAGGGCTTTTTTGCCATCATACTACAGGACAATGCAAAACCCAGCAGTGGCAGTGATAGGGGTGGAGTGTGGCGCATGAGGCCACTCCTTACAATAGCCAATGGAAACCAATGGGTAAATATTTCTTTTTTGGCTCTCTGGACAATCACTCCTTAAAATCACTTTACATGGCTCTTCAGAAGGTACCATGGGATTGACCCCCATGCAGCCTAATATTGGCTTTTTCATATGTTAATATTTCCTGTTGTATACTCCTGTATTCCAGAATAGCTTCCCAAATAAAGGGCCTACTCACAAGACTTTACAGCAGGTTTCAATTTTGAGGAAACCTAATTAAAGGTAAGATAATTGTTATTATGTTGGAAAAGGGAATGAGTGAGTTCTTATATAGTTGGATTCTCTGAGGCTTTTGTTGATGAAATGATACTATGTTTAGGATTTGTCTTTTACAGTAATTTGCAAAGGGAAATAAAACAGGCCAATAGAAGAGTAGATGAAACAAGATTGGCCATATGTTAATAATTGTTGAAATTGGGTAATGGATGCATGGGGACTGATTCTATTTGTCCCACTTTTGTATATGTTTGAATAGGTCCAAAATAAAAAGTTTTTAAAAACTCATAGATATAATATCTTTCTATTTATCTTTGTTCTGATCTTTTCCTTAGTATAGAATAGCAGTTCTCAATCGGGAGTGGCATTGCCCCACACAGAGGACATCTGGCAATGTATGGAGACATTTTTGATTGTCATAACTAGGGGGAGTGTGTGCTACTGACATCATTGGGGTAGAAGTCAGGGATGCTTCTAACCATCCTAGGAGACACAGGACAACCCCAAGCCCAAAACATCAATAATCCCAAAGCTGAGATACTCTGGTTTGCATTACTATGCAAACAGATGTCTGGTGGTAGATATAGCCACCTTAATGCATTTATTCTCACTTTTATTCATCATCTTCACTAATTGCTCCAGTTTATTGTTCAAATGAGTTATAGAATTCCTTTGTAGTTTTTAGCTCTTTGCATTGGGAAGAAAGCAAAATCAATACAGATGTACTTTAGGAAAAATCTAAAAAGCAGAATATTTTTTATCAAGGGCAAGTTCAGTGTCTTTATCTTAAAAATGATTTCATTTTAATATGTTTGAGGGTAGCATAGTTTCCTTTAACTCTATAATGTTGTGTGTTCTTTAAAATATTTGTGAAGCTAACATGCATGACCAAATAACACAAAAGACAGGAATGTGGAGTGATGTCAGCATCATGGCAGACTGAGTTTTTCCAATAACCTTCCCCTGAAATATACAATGAAAAGTACATTCATACTCCAACAGGGGACATCCAACCAAAACACAAAGATGTCAGTGAGACCGACGCAGCCTTATGATGGAAGGCAGAGAGGCTGGAGCCCCCCTCGGAGGAAGTGGAATGGGGTAAGAGAAAACATCGTTCCCTCCCCTAAAGACTGCAATCCAGGACTGTGGGTGGCCTCCCAGAGGGAAGGAATGGGGGAGGGGACATACATTCACTGTAACATCAAGGACTTCCAAGGGCCCTTGCAGCCTAGAGTGAAGCCCTTTACCAAGATGAAAGCTTTATGTGAGGGGTGACCTTATCAAGCCAACACCCCAGGAGAGCAGATAGCAAGAGCAGAGAAAGAAAACCCCAAGAGCATGGAGGAGAAAGCACACTTCCACCCACCCACTCAGCACAGCTCCAGCCCCTGGGATTTCAGTTGAAGGCAGAGGGCTCAGAATATGTGGCTCTTGATCCCCACCCAGTGGCAGTAGGTGGTAACTGCGACCAAATAACATCAGGATGCAAAAGAACAGAACTCCCGCTAGCAATATCAAACACTATATTAGCTCTCCAGACCAGAGAGAAAATGACAAGTACCTAAAAATCAGTCCTGAGGACATAGAAATATGTAATCTAAATGACAAGGAATTCAAAACAGCTATCATCAAAAAACTCAATGAAGTAAAAGAGAACATAGAGAAACAATTCAACGAGTTCAGGAGCTACTTCACAAGGAGATTGAAACTATAAAGAAGAATCAATCAAAAATATTAGAGATGAAAGAGACAATAGTAGAAATAAAACAAAATATGGATTCCCTGAATGCTCAAGCGAACATCATAGAGGAGCCAATCAGCATAACTGAAGATAGATGTGTTGAAATGCTCCAGATAGAGGAGGAGAGAGAACTAAGACTAAAAAGAAATGAACAAAGTCTCTGAGAAATATCTGACTTAATCAGAAAATGCAACATAAGAGATATAGGTATTCAAGAAGGAGAAGATGAGGAGAATGGAATCGAAAGCTTGTTCAAAGAAATAATAGCAGAGAACTTCCCAAACCTAGGGAAGGAAGTCCATGTGGAAGAGGTTGCCAGATCTAAATATGTCAATGTAAAAAAACCTACTGCAAGGCATATAATAGTGAAACTGGCAAAACTGAATGACAAAAAAAGAATACTAAGAGCAGCAAGGCAGACGGAAATAACCTACAAAGGAACCCCCATCAGACTTTTAGCAGATTTCTCCATGGAAACCTTACAGGCTAGGAGAGACTGGAATGACACATTCAAATCTTTGAAGGACAAAAACTTTCAGCTAAGAATACTCTATCCAGTGAAAATATCCTTCAGATATGATGGAGAAATAAAAACTTTCCCAGACAAACGTAAGCTAAGGGAGTTTGTAGCCACAAGACCACCCCTACAAGAAAGTCTCAAGAAGCCTCTCATATCTAAAAAAAAAAAAAAAAAAATAGAGAGAGAGAAAAAGGCATTATGAAGCATGGAGTAAGGAGATAAATAGGTAGACAGAATCAGAGTAGGTTAGCAAATACTCAAGTATGGCATTAAAGACAAAGGGAAGAAAACACCAGAAATAAAGATAATCTTGTCATTTTAATCACAAACTCATAACACAAGATCAAATAAAATGTGAGAAAAACAACTTAGGAGGGGAAGAGGAAAGGGACTGAATCTGTTTAGTCTAAGGAAATTCGAGGCCATCAGAAAAGGGACTATCTTATCCACGAGATTCTGGATAGAAACTTCAGGGTAACCACTAAACAAAAAAGCAGAGCAGAGACATCAACAATAAATAAGGAGAAAACAAAGAAACACTACATAAAAAACTACATAACTCCACTGGTAGACCAAAATACACAGGATGAGAAACAAAGTAAATGCAGAGAAGTGGAAAATGAGTGATAAAATGGCAGCATTGAGCCCTTATATATCAATAATCACCCTAAGCATAGATGGATTGAATTCTCCAATAAAAAGACAGAGTGGTGAGATGGATTAAAAAACAAGACCCAATAATATGCTGCCTCCAGGAAACACATCTCAGATCCAATGACAAACACAGGCTCAGAGTGAAGGGATGGAAGATGATACTCCAAGCTAACGGCAAACAAAAGAAAGCAGGCATTGCAATCCTTAGACACAGTAGACTTCAAGATAAGACAGGTAAAGAGAGACAAAGAGGGGTAGTATATAATGATCAAAGGGAAATTCCATCAAGAAGAAATAACACATAAATATCTATGCACCCAACATAGGAGCACCAAAGTATAAAAAGCAACTATTAACAAACCTAAAAGAAGACATTAATAATAACTCAATAATAGTAGGAGACCTCAACACTCCACTCACATCAATGGATAGATCATCCAGACAGAAAATCAACAAAGAAACATGTAATTAAATGAAAAGCTAGAAAAGATGGACTTAATAGACATATATAGAACAATTCATCCCAAAACAGCAGAATACACATTCTTCTCAAGAGTACCTGGAACATTCTCAAGAATAGATCATATATTGGGAAACAAGACAAGCCTCAACAAATTTAAGAAGATTGAAATATTAACAAGCATCTTTTCTGATCACATTGCTATAAAGCTAGAAATTAATTAGAAGAAAAATGTTGAGAAAAGGGCAAAGATGTGGAGACTAAACAACATACCATTGAAAAAGCAATGGATCATTGAGGAAACTAAAGAAGAAATAAAAAAATATCTGGAGACAAATGAAAAGGAAAACATACCATACCAACTCATACGAGATACAGCAAAAGCCATATTAAGAAGGAAATTCATTGCAATACAGGCTCACCTTAACAAACAAGAAAAAGCCCAAATAAGCAATCTCAAACTACACCTAACTGAATTAGAAAAAGAAGAACAAAGCCCAAAGTCAGTAGAAAGAGAGAAATAATAAATATCAGAGCAGAAATAAATGCTATTGAAACAAAAAAGGCAATAGAAAGGATCAATGAAACAACGAGCTGTTTCTTTGAGAAGATAAATAAAATTGACAAACCCCTAACCAGATTTACCAAGAGAAAAAAGGAGAAAGCTCAGATAAATAAAGTTATAAATGAAAGAGGGGAAATAACAATGAATACCACAGAAATACAATGGATTATAAGAGAATATTGCAAAAAACTATATGCCAACAAAATGGACAATCTAGAGGAAATGCATAAATTCTTGGACTTTTACAACCTTCCAAAGCTGAATCAAGAAGAAATAGAGAATATGAATAGACCAATCACAAGCAAAGAGATTGAAACAGTAATCAAAAGTATCCCAAAGAATAAAAGCCCAGGACCAGGTAGCTTCCCTAGGGAATTCTATGAAACTTTCAGAGAGGATTTAATACCTGTCCATCTCAAGCTATTCTAAAAACTTAGTGAAGATGGAATGCTTCCTAACACATTCTACGAGGCCAACATCACTCTAATACCAAAGTCTGACAAGGACGACACACAAAAGGAAAACTACAGGCCAATATTGCCAATGAACATAGAAGCAAATATCCTCCACAAACTATTGGCAACCTGAATACAGCGATACATCAAAAAGATCATACATCATGATCAAGATGGATCCATACCAGGGACAAAGGGATGGTTCAACATCTGCAAATCAATCAATGTGATACAGCACATGGACAAAATGAGGAATAAAAACCATGTGATCATCTGAATGGAAGCAGAGAAAACATTTGACAAGATCCAACAGCAATTTATGATAAACACTCTTAACAAAATGGGGATAGAAGAAAATTATCTAAACATAATAAAACCCATATATGACAAACCCACAGCCAACATTATACTCAGTGGGGGAAAACTGAATGCCATACCTCTGAGAACAGGAACAAGACAAGGATGCCCACTATCACCACTCTTATTCAACACAGTACTGGAGTTTTTCGGCAGAGAAATTAGGCAAGAGAAAGTAATAAGAGGAATCCAAATAGGGACTGCAGAAGTGAAACTCACTATTTGCAGACAACATGATCTTATGTATAGAAAACCCTAAAGAATTCATCAGAAAACCATTAGAAATAATTAACAACTACAGTAAAGTTGTGGTGTACAAAATCAACCTACAAAAATCAGTTGCATTTCTGTATTCTAATAATGAACTTACAGAAAGGGAACTCAAGAAAACAATTATATTTACAATTGCAACAAAAAGAATGAAGTACCTAGGAATAAATTTAATAAGGAGGTGAAGGACTTATATGGTGAAAACCACAAGATCTTGTTGAAAGAAATAGACAATGACATAAAGAGATGGAAAGAGATTCCCATGCATATGGGTTGGAAGAATAAACATAGCTAAAATGTCTATAATACCCAAAGCAATCTACAGATTCAATGCAATCTCAATCAGAATTCCAATGACCTTCTTCATGGAAATAGAACAAAGAATCCTAAATTTCATATGGGGCAACCAAAGACCCCAATTGCTAATGCAATACTGAGAAAACAGAACAAAACTGGAGACATCACAATCTCTGACTTCAAAATGTACTACAAAGCCATAGTCATCAAATGGCATGGTACTGGTACAAAAACAGACACATAGATCAATGGAACAGAACTGAAAGCCAAGAAATAAAACTGCATATCTATACACAGCTAATCTTCCACAAAGGTGCCAAGAACACACAATAGAGAAAAGACAGTCTCTTCAATAAGTGGTGTTGGGAAAACCGGACAGCCACATGCAAAAGAATGAAAGTAGACCATTATCTCATGCCATACCCAAAATAAACTCAAAATGGGTCAAAGACCTGAAGATAAGTCCTGAAACCATAAAAATCCTGGAAGATAATATAGGTAGCACACTCTTTGACATCAAACTTCAAAGGATCTTTTGGAATAACATGTCTTCTCAGTCAAGGGGAACAAAAGAAAAAATAAACAAGTGGGATTTCATCAGACTAAAGAGCTTCAGCAAGGCAAAAGGAAACTAGAATCAAAACAAAAAGACAACCCACCAATTGGGAGAAAATATTTGCTAATCATCTATCTCATAAGGGGTTAATCTCCATAACATATAAGTAACTCACACAACTGAAGAACAAATAAACAAACAATCCGATCAAAAAATGGGCAGAGGATATGAACAGACATTTTTCCAAATAAGATATACAGATGGCCAATAAATACTTGAAAAGATGTTCAACATCATTAATCATCAGGGAAATGCAAATCAAAACTATGCTAAGATACCACCTTATGCCTGTTAAAATGGCTATAATCACTAAGACTAAAAATAACAAATACTGGAGAGGGTGTGGAAAGAAGGGAACTCTCTTATACTACTGGTGGGAATGCAAACTGGTGCAGCCACTATGGAAAACAGTATGGAGATTCCTCAAAAAAGTAAAAATAGAACTATCATATGACCCAGCTATCCTACTCATGGGTATCTACAAAAACGACTTGAAATCAACAATCCAAAGTAACATATGTACCCCTATGTTCATTGAGGCACTATTCACAATAGCCGGGACATGGAAACAATCCAAGCACCCATCGACTAACGATTGGATAAAGAAGATGTAGTGTATATATACAATGGAATACTACTCAGCCAGAAAAAAGACAAATTCATCCCATTTGCAACAACATGGAAGGACCTAGAGGGAATTATGCTTAGCCAAATAAGCCAAACTGAGAAAGAAAAACACCAGATGATTTCACTCATATGTGGATATAAACAAGCACGTGGACAAAGAAAACAGTTCAGTGGTTACCAGGGGAATGGGGGGGGTGGGCAAAAGAGGTGAAGGGGAGCACCTATGTGATGACAGATAAGAAATAATATACAAATGAAATTTCACAATGATGTAAAGTATCATGAACTAAAAAAAAAAAGCCAGGAATGCTATTTACAGATATAAAGTGTTCTAAGATTTCAGTATTATTAAAGAGATAGTAAAAATATTTTATTAAAAAGTAACAAATCTAAAGATGCACAATTTAATTTGTAAGGTAATCAATAAGAGAAAGATAAAAGAGAATATTATCATAAATTAATTGAGGGAAAATGGAATAATCATAATAAACCAAACTCAAATTCATAGAAAGCAAACTTTTTTTTCACTGGTTGTAGGAGCATGGGTGTGCGGGGATATGTGTGTGTGTGTGTGTGTGTGTGTGCTCCCAGTCTTTAAATCTAGATAATGAAACTTTCACAAAATAAAATCATTGGCATCCCATCACTTTTTATGATGCAGTTTATATAGAAGAACATTATCAAGGCTTTTTACAGTTTTAAGTTCTAAAGGAATCTGGGGTTTTTGCAGAATTTCTACTGTTTGAAAAGGTAAGTAGTAGTGATTATTTATTCCTAGAAAAGTAGATAGTTTATTTTGAATGAAGCTAACTGTATTATATTATCTTCCTTATGTCCACTTGGTGACAATATGTTATCTTTTTATTACATATTCTTAAAATTGTTGTATATAATGCATTAATATTATAGAATATGCATTATAAATGATATATTATTAAAAAATACATGGTTTTCAAGATATCAGATCTTTACCTCTTTGAAATATGTAAACTACTAATTATCTAGTATATTCATCCTACATCTTTCTATTTTACTAATCGTGAAATTTATGCATTTAATATGCATTGATACTTTCTCATACTGAGATGACTATTTAGTTCATATGATGTCATTATTATTTGCTTAGTAATGAAGGATCTTAATGTCAAGATTATTCTTTTGGGTAAAGTTTGGTCCACTCTTATAAGTTTAAATATGAAATATTCTTACTTTGATTTAAAAATTCTACAACAGCAGCAGTTTAGATAGACTCTCTCACCTAGGCTTTCTCTATAAGCATACATATTTTATCTATTTCTGTTTTCAAGATTCTCTAATTATTAATCTAGTTTCCCTTCAGTTCATAAAAAGGTAATTTGCATAATATCTGTTCTTGGAATTTACTGAAAATGTTGTTTTGTAACATTATAATGAATAAAAATTTCAATATCCCATAGATGCTTGGAGGGAAAGCCCAGAAAACAAATACCAAATTCTTTTTAGATCACACCATCAACATCCACATATTAAGTTATTCATTTAGGTCATATTATTCAGATTCTCTGTATCACTTTATAGATATTTTTTACTTGATCTGTCAAGTACTGAAAGCAATCTGTTAAATTATTTCACTTTCAATTTATATTGTTCAACTGTTCTTTGATCTCATAGCGTGTTTTGTCTTTTGTAAATAGTTATTTGGCAAATAATGTTTCTTGACTTCTCTATTTAACAAATTTGTCTGGGGTTATATTGGTCTAACAAAATTTGGGACTACTCATTTATGATTATTCTTTCCTGATTTACTCAATTTGTTTGATGTTTCTAAGCCTTTTAATGATCTGTTCTTTTATTAAGTTTATTTTTTATTTTAAGATTGGCACCTGCGCTAACATCTGTTGCCAATCTTTGTTTTCTTCTTCTTCTTCCCACCAAAGCCCCCCAGTACATAGTTGCATATTCTAGTTGTAGGTCCTTTGTTTTAGTTCTGTTAAGTGGGAAGCTGCCTCAGCATGGCTTGAGGAGTGGTGCTAGGTCCACGCCCAGGATCTGAGCTGGCAAAACTCTGAGCTGCTGAAGTGGAGCGTGTGAACTTAACCACTTAGGCCACAGGGCGAGGCCTTGTCTGTTTTTTATTATTATTACCTAAGGGTATAAAAGTGGTTTGTGCTTTTTATTCAAATTAACAAATTGGCCTTAAATATGATAAATTAGTATGTTGATGCTTAATTTTATAATCAAGAGTTGGTTTTTTTTGGCCACTAGTTAGTCCTTTTATTCTATTTTTCTGTTGCTTTTATTTATTAAATTGTTGTGCATTTCGTTTTATTTTCACTGAAGTTGATGAGTGGAAAAGAGATTTTAAGGTTAAAGAACCCTAAAACTTCTGACATGTCAATTCACAAAAGACACTGTGTTGTCTCTTCAAAGACAGCAAGGGAAATAATGCTTTATTTAGGGATCAAACATATTGTTTAATTGTAGATAATGATATGTAAACAGTCAGATATAAAAATTTTTATATGATACATCTATTCTAGAAGATTTTGTGTCTTTTAGTTGCTTAGATATACAGCTACTTAGTAGCTGCTGTTGTTATATACTCTTAAGACTTGTAAGATTATGGAAGACATGATGTAACTTTAAATGAACGCTCAGATAATTTACTTAAGTTTCTAACCAGGTGTTCATCATAATGAAGATTGTAATAATAAAATTCAAATAAATGGGTCAGTGTTTGGTATAATTTCTCCATCTTGCTATACATATTAGTGAGATATAAAGCATCAAAAAGCATACATCACCTTTTCAGAAATTCTGTCATTCTTAGGCATAAAAGTTAGAGAGGACCGACTGAACGAAATAATAACTAGAGCATCTGCATTCAGGGTAACTGCAAAATAGTACTTGATATTTGATTACCTTTGAAAATAAAATTTCAAACGTTATTATTCCAGGACATTATTTTTATATTTGATTCTCTTTAAACTTTAGATCATTTTGTTGACTTTACAGCACTTCCTTTGACTTAAATGAAAGTTTGAGTCCTGGTCCCTTAAACACAAAATAGTACACTAATTACTATCAAGCTGGACCACGCAGTGTCTCTTAAATATATCTCCTCTCTAGGCTGTAGAGCTGTAATCAGAAGGTAATCAGGAATAAAAAAGAAATTTCCCTAAACACGTTTCAAGCAGTGGGGGAATAATTCAAGGAAGGTTAAGCCTTGTCACATCTTGTAGGAGGTTGCGAATAGAAATCTTTTCAAAAAGCTCAGTTAATTTAATTTGAATTTAAAATCTTGACTCTTTATTGACCCTCTTACTCTAAAACAGATGGACCGAAGACTTAACGGATTTTTTTAAGTTAATTAGAGTCTAGTTTAAACCGCACACCCACTCCCAGAAAGGAAGGCTTTACAGGTGTAAAAGAGGAATTGCTATTAAATATTTCATAACATAGAAATATCTTACATATCGTGAATATGTACAACAGGTCAGTTTCTGGCTCTTACTCCATTTGTAAAGGTAGGGGATGTAAATTTGCTTAAGTCGAATCAGTTTGGAATGAAAAAGTCTTTAGCCCAATATCTACAGAACATAAAGCAATACACTGGAGAACGTGTCTATAAAAACAATCCAAAATTCACAAGGAATCTTTGAATTTGCCAAGCTTAAATATCACAAGATACACAAATTTGCAGCAATAATCCCTGAGAAGGCTTAATAGTTTTACATTAAGATATTGAGGCAGCAAATTCTAGTTTGGAGCTATTCTAAATTGTTAGATATTAACAATATTGTACAGTTCTAACATGGTCTTTTTGATACTATTCTTTTTCCAATCAAAATAGAACATCTATTTGCTCTTCCAAATGACGGTCCCATCACATATTAGCTAATATGAGCACTTATGGCAGGCATAAGTCTAAGGGCTTTAGCTGAATCTATTCAAATATTTCTACCTAAAAAATAGGTCGCTGGGGCCAGCTCCATGGCCGAGTGGTTAAGTTTGAGCGCTCCGCTGTGGCGGCCCAGGGTTCGGATCCCGGGTGCAGGCATGGCACCACTCGTCAGGCCACGTTGAGGTGGCGTCCCACATCCCACAACTAGAAGGACGTGCAACTAAGATATACAACTGTGTACAGGGGGGGTTTGGGGAGATAGAGCAGAAAAAAAAAAAAGATTGGCAACAGTTGTGAGCCTAGGGCCAATCTTTAGGGAAAAAAAGGAAGATTGGCAACAGTTGTTAGCCCAGGTGCCAATCTTAAAGAAAAAAAAATAGGTCACTGCTTTTAGGAGAGAAAAAGGAGGCATGGAAGGACTAAGTTGTCCACGGTCTTAATTGCTAGTAAGTTCTGGAGTCATATTTGAATCCACACTGTGATTCCTGGGTTTGAGCTTTTAAGTATTACACTCTATTGTACCTCTTTCCAGTAAATCATTTCCCTTGAGGATTTATTTTCCACCTCTCTAGTCTAAAGGAAATCATGTACTTTTTAAAAAGAAAACTGATCTATTTAATATTAAATTTATTTAATATCTAATTATTTAAATTTAATATTTAAATTATTTAATTATTTAAATTTAATATTTAAATTTTAACTATTCGAATTTAACATTTAAATTTTAATTGTTTGAATTTAATATTTAAATTTTTGATTATTTAAATTTGATATTTAGATTTTAATTATTTAAATTTAATAGTTAAATTTTTAATTGTTTAGATTTAATATTTAGATTAATTGTTTAAATTTTATGTTAAATGTTTGAATATTTTCATTTCTCAATTTACATATAGTCATTACAAAAAAAATTTAAAGAACACAGATACACCAAACACAAAAGTAATTCATAATATTATCACACAGAAATAGACACAACATCCTTAATAAAATGTTCTGTTCTATTCTGAACTGAAAACGACCCACATGACCAATATATCATCTATCTCCTTGCCATCTCTTAAAGCTCATCTCCTTCCACCAAATAATACTCATTCCAAAACATACTCTTGAACAAAATTGTAGAATACACTAAGCTCTTGTAGGGGGCTATTTGCCTCTTAACAAAGATACTGAATCCTACTCAAAGTCCTACTTTCTGGTACATTTGTATTGGTGAGTCCCTTTTCTCCTTTCTCTTCCTCAAAGCACCCAACTTCCCTCATTGAACTTATTCCTAGATATGCAAGAAGACACCACACACCTGCCTCCCATCAACTGAATGCTGTCATTGGTGGAGAATATGTAGCCATTATTTGTCTAAATTTGGTGAAATTAAAGGGCTTCTTTTTTACAGCATTACTATTATTCAATTGTCATAGAATTTACCCATATAAAGTGTACAATTCAATGATTTTTAGTGTATTCACAGATATGTGCAACTATCACCTTAAGCAATTTTTTATTACCTAAAAAAATCCCCATAACTGTTAGTTATCACCCTCCTATCCTTCCACCCCACTCCACAACCCCACGCAACCACTAATCTACTATCTATAGAGGTTCCGTATTCTGGACATTTCATATGGATGAAATCACATAATATGTGGTCTTATGTAACTAACTCCTTTTACTTAGCATAACGTTTTCAAGGTTCATTGATGTTGTAGCATGTAACAGTCCTTCATTCCTTTTTGTTGCTGAAAAATATTTTATTGTATTAATACACTACATCTGGTTATCCATTCATTAGTTCATGGACATTTGGGCTGTTTCCACCATTTGGCTATTGCGAATGTTTCTGTAAACATTTGTGTACACGTTTCCTGTAGACATGTGTTTCATTTCTCTTGAGTATGTACCTAGGAGGGGGTTGTATGGGTTCTATGGTAACTTTTGTTTAGAGTTTGAGAATTGCCAGACTGTTTTCCAAAATGACTATACCGCTATAATTTCCCATTGCAGTGTATAAGTGTTCCAATTTTTTCCATGACTTTGTCAACATTTGCTATTATCTGGCTTTTCGATTTTAATCATCCTAGTGGTGTGAACTGGTATCTCATTGTGGACTTGATTTGCATTTCCCTGATGACTAATGATGTCAAGCATCTTTTTATGAGCTTATTGGTGATTTGCCTGCCTTCCTTGGAAAAACATTTATTCAGATACTTTGCCCACGTTTTAATTGGGTTATTCTATTATTGAGTTGTATAATAAAAGTCTCTTATAAGATATATGATTTGCAAATATTTACCCCCATTCTGTGGGTTGTCTTTTTAAAACTTTCTTGATGGTGTCCTTTTGAAGAATGAAATGAAAGTTTTTACTTTGGTGAAATCCAATTTATCTATTCTTTTCTTTTGTTGTTTATTCCTTTGGTGTCATATCTAAGAAGTTTTCGTCAAATCCAAGGTCTTGAAAAAAATTACTCCATATATTTTCTTATAAGAGTTTTATAGTTTTACCTCTTAAATTTAGGTCTTTGATCCAATTGGAGTTATTTTTTGTATATAGTGTGAGAGAAGGGTCCAAATTCATTTTTTTACTTGTGGTTATCCAGTTGTCCTAGCACCATTTGTTGAAGAGACAATTTCTTGCCAAGTGAGTGGTCTTGGCACTCTTGTCTTGGCAAAAACCCATTGGCAATGGATGTATGGGTTTATTTATGGCCTCTCAATTCTATTTCATTGATCTATATGCCCATGCTTGTGCCAGTTCCACACTGTCTTAATAACTTCTGCTTTGTAATAAGTTTAAAGTTGGGAAGTGTGAGTCCTCCTACTTTGTTCTTCTGTTTCAAGATGATTTTGACTATTCTAGGCTTCTTAATTCCATATGGCATGTAGAATCAGTTTGTCAATTTCTACAAATTAGTCAGCTAGGATTATGATAGAGACTTCTTTTTATGTATACATGAATTTTGGGAGTATTGTCATCTTAGCAACGTCAAGGCTTTCAAGCCATGAACACGAGATGCTTTTACATTTATTTAAATCTTTAATTTCCTTCAATAATGCTTTTTTAGTTTTCAGAGTATAACTTTTACATTTTTAAATTAAATTAATTTCTATGACTTTTATTCTTTTTGATGCTTTCTCATCAAATGGATTTTTTTTCTCAATTTCTTTTTTGGATTGTTCATTTCAGGACTATAAGAAACAATTTATTTTTATATATTGATCTTGTGTGTATATATATCATGTATAACATACTGTCATTATTTTTTTAATTTTGAAAGACATTTATAGGTAAGAATTTGATTTAATGAGGTTTTATACTGTAGTCATAAAAAGTAAACTAGCTAATGACTGAAAGGGACAAAAATACAAATCACTATTTATCTACTATCATCAGTATATTGTAAACCATTACTATAAATATCAATTGCTAAGTATTAAAAACTTTGCAAGTTATTAACCCAAAATCAAGCATATCTCCTTTTGACTACTGAATTTATTTAATTGAGTTGACTATAAAGGATCGAATCGTTATTTAAAGAAGAAGAGTTGAATGGTATCATTTTGTTTTCAAACAATAATCTAAGTGATCTCATTTAATATAATATAAATATTATTTATATAGTATAGATGCATGATATATATTATATATAACAATAATATAAATGCATGTTACAGATCCAAAGTGACCTTTAAAACAGATCTATCAGTAACTTTATTCATCCTCATCCATCATAAATCCAACTGTTTGTATGGCAGCACAGTTGGCATTGGCTCAAAGGTATTAGTCTCTCTGCTGGGACACTGTGTTGACAACATTCTCCTGCAGTTTGTCCATTTGCTTTGCTTGGCAAACTTCCAGATTAATTTAAAAGGAAAAACACTAACAATAAGACTGAAATGTTTTGAATCTCATAAAGTGATCTGAGGATAAATTAACATGTGCCTGAAAAGAATGGTGGAAAAAGCAGTTCAATATAAATACTTAAAGATTGTTTCTACACAGGTAATGAAGACCACGTTCAGACTAAGGCATTTGGTGCATTTGGAAATTGTCCCTTTCAATATTTTCTTCTACATACAATCAGAGTCTTGTGTCTAAAAGACATACGACTACTCAATTGGGGGATGCATAAGAAATATCAAATAATTCTATTAGGAAATTATATTGGTCACTTCTCTTCCAGAAATTATGAGTCCAAATTTTAAATAATAATACTTTGTGCTTATAGAGTATGAATTCTAAGAAGGCTTTAAAGTTGGGAAATTTAGTCATCCATTCATCAATGCAATGACGCTTGCAAAGTGCCTGGAGCTATAAATACAAAAGTGATGCTGAAGGATTTCTCTATTACTGCACACTAACATAAAGGTATTTGGAACAAATATTCCTTTTATGATATCACATTATATGTCATAATAGCAGATTCACTTATATATAATTTTTATCAGCTTTTATCTTCTTGAACTATACAGTGAAATGAAAAACCTATGATATTAGGTCAGTAAAAGGTTATAGCTTTGAGAAAGAGAAGATATTAAATAGCCCTATTCAATAAACTAATATTTTAAAAAATAATAATGTCAACAAAAACATCATTTTTGGATCTGTTAAAGGGCATTTTTCTCCTTTTCTATTTTTTCCTTTGGTCAATTTTTATTATATGTGGATGAATTCCAAAATATTTATATTTTAAAACTTTACTACTGTTTGATTCATAGAAAAATGCAAGAGAATGTTTCTGAAAGTACCGAAAAAGCAATCATCTATGGAAAAGCCCATATGTCAAAGATTTCTCCCTCCTCCTCCAGAGTAATAAGCTAGAATACATAGATGAAGTGCACATTTTAAAATATCCTATATTGCCTCTATTTCACATAAATATTATCTAAAAGTTATTCGATATATTTTTCAGAAATCATTTTCCTTTCATAGCCACACTCTATGATGATTCCATGATATTAAGAAGCATTATGTATCCCAGTGTCTGTGATTGATTGGCTGATTCGAGGCTTCTGAAACTCAGTGTTACACGTATAAACCTTACACGGTAGATTCACTAGTCTGACAGGAAAAGCGAAAGATTTTCTGAACACTGCAACTAATAATGATAAAATACTAGACAGTTAACGTTGATAAGAACTTCAAATATGCTAGGCATTTTAAAAGTCATGTGAAGAGCCTAGGTGTGTTCTACAATACCTGAAGTCAGCAAACATGGGAAATAACCATTCCAGTCTTTTAAGGGCTAAAAAAATTGAAAAGGAAAATAGGCAATAAATACAGCAAAGAGGAAAGAAGCCTTAAAAATGCAAAATTAGGTAATAAAATTAAAATTACACATCTTACATGATTATATACATTGTAAACTCACCTATTAAAAGAAATAGTAATTAGAATAAGTAAATTAGTGTGGGGGAGAATACAAAGAAACAGTAAGGTGATTTATGTTTGACAAGCATTTAAAGTGTTGGAGAAATTACAAGCACAACTGTATGTTAAGGCAAAACCAGTTGAACTTATATAAACATAAAGCAAAGTTTATAATATTTATATTATAAAGTATCAAGGGAAAAATAAATTATACAATTTTAAATTCTACTTTGTGTTTTATTTTTAGCATTATGGATTTTCCTGGTATAATTCAATTAGAGTTTAAACAAACTAATGATTAAATCAAAACAAAAACAAATCTCCCCTTTTCCCCAAAAAATACAAACTTAAAAAAAAGAACACAGTTTCAAAGATATAATTGGAGATAGGAAAATGTAAAGGATATCTATATATCCAAGATCAAATAAAACAAGAAAAATCAACTGAAACCTGAGCAAGGTCAAGTGAAATATGCAGTGTTAAAGATAAACTTATTCTGTAGACAAATGCCAACTGGGATCTGGAGACTAAACCGTGCTTTCAAAGAGGAAGACAATGGTACTGTATACAAGAAATGATGACCAAAGGGTAAATATAAAGAGTATTTGTCCTATTGTTTGAATCTCGTTAAAAAATAATTTACTTTTAAAGCAATATAAAAACAATGTCTTGTGAGGTTTATAACATATTTGTAGTAAAATGTATGACACCCATAGCACAAATCCAAGAATGGACAAGAGTAAGTATGATACTGCAAGGATCTCAACCTATAAAGTGGTGTAATATGGCTTACTAGCAGACTGGTAAATTACAGATATATACAATAAATCCTGAAAAAAACTTCTCAAATAACACAACAAAGTGTTATAGCTAATTAGTCAATAAAGGAGGTGATAGGGAATAATAAAAATACACAATTAATCCAAAAATTGACAGTAAAAGAAGAAGAACAAAAAATTGGAAGAAACAAATAGAAAACAAATAGCAAGATGCATGCTATAAATCTAACCATATGAAAATCACATTAAATGTAAATGGTTTGAATAACTAATTTAGAAGTCAGAGATTGTCAGACCTAAATTAGTATAGAGGTATACCATTTTCATAATATGGTTAAAGTCAGTTCTTCCAAAATTGATCTACAGATTCAACAAAATGTCAGTTGAAATCTCAGCAATCTTTTTTTGTAGAAATTAACAAACTGATTTTAAAATTCATATTAAAATCAAAGACCTAGAATATCTAAAACAACTTTGATAAAGAAGAACGAATTTGGAGGACTTATATTATCTTATTTAAATATTTTATAACGTCATAGTAACCAATAGAGTGTGGCACTGGCATCAAGATAGACAATATATCAATGGAACAGCCTAGACAGTCCAGAATTATACTCATGCACATATAAGTAATTGATTTTTGAAAGGTACAACAGGCAGAAATTTAGTAGCTAAAAACAGTCTTTTCAAGAATGATGATGGAATAAATACATGCCTATATGCCAAACAAAAAACAGAACTTTTTTGTTTCTTGTTAAAGAAGATTGGTCCTGAGTTAACATCTGTTGCCAAAATCTTCCTCTTTCTTTTTTTTTGGCTTGAGGAAGAGTCACCCTAAGCTAACATCCATGTCAATCTTCCTCTATTTTGTATGTAGGTCACCACCACAGCATAGCTGCCAATGAGTGGTATAAGTCTGCACGTGGGAATTGAACCTGGGCCACCACTGATGTGGAGCACACCAAACTTAACCACTAGGCCATGGGGCTGGCCCCAAGAACTTTTCATCCATATGTTGCAGCATAACAAAAATCTGAAAATGGATCATTGACCTAAGTGTAAAGCCTAAAACTAGAAAAAATTGATAAGAAACAAAACTGCTGAAAGAAATGAAGGAAGAGCTAAATAAGTGGATATTCCATCTGCACAGATAGGAAGGCTCTATATTGTCAAGCCATCTGTCCTTCCCAACTCGATCTATAGATTGAACACAATTTCAATAAAAATCTCAGAGAGTTATTTTGTGGATATCAACAAACTGATTTAAAGTTTACTTGGAGAGGCAAAAGACCCAGAATATACAACACGATATTGAAGAACAACTAAGTTGGATGACTGACACTACCCGATTTTAAGGCTTCCTATAAATCTATAGTAATCAAGACCGTGTGGGAATGGTGAAAGAATAGACAATAGATCAATGAAACAGAAGGTAGAGACCAGAAAGAGACCCACATAAATATAGTCAACTGATCTTTGACAAAGGAGCAAAGACAATACAATGGAGTAAAGACAGTCTCTTCAACCAACGGTATTGGAACAACTAGATACATATTTGCAAAAAAATGAGTGTAGACACAGACCTAATACCCTTCACAAAAAGTGACTCAAAATGGATCACAGACATAAATGTAAAATGCAAAAATATAAAACTTCTAGAAGATAACACAAGAGAAAATCTATGTGACTTTGGGTCTGGAGATGACTTTTTTTGATGCAAAACCAAAGACACAATCCATGAAAGACTGGATAAGCTGGACTTCATTAAAATTAAATATGTCTACTCTTCAAAAGACATGTCAAATGAATGAGAAAACAAGCCACAGACTGGGAGAATATATTTGCAAAAGACACATCTGATAAAGGTCTGTTATCCAAAATATACAAAGAACTCTTACAACTCAACAATCAGAAAACAACCTGATTTTAAAATGAACCAAAGACCTTAACAGATAGCTCACCAACAAGATATACAAATGACAAATAAGTATATTAAAAGATGCTCCATATCCTATGTCATCAAGGAAATGTTCATTAAAACAACAATATGATACTACTAGACATCCATCAGAATGACCAAATGCTGGAGAGGATGTGGAGCAACAGGGACACTCATTCATTGCTGGTGGGAATGCAACATGGTACAGCCATTTCCAAAGACAGCTTGGCAGCTTCTTTTCACAAAACTAAACACACTTTTACCATATAATCCAGAAATCTCTTTCCTTGGATTTGCCAAAAGGAATTGAAAACTTATGTCTATACAAAATTTTCACGTGGATGTTTATAGCAGCTTTATTCATAACTGCCAAAACTTGGAAGCAACTGTGGTGTCCTTTAGTAGATGAGTAGATAAACTGTGGTACATCCAGATAACAGAATACTATTCAGTGCTAAAAAGAAATGAGATCTCAAGCCATGGAAACACACTGAGAAAACTCAAATGCCTTTGCTAAATGACAGAAGCCAATCTGAAAGCCTACACACTGTATGATTCCAACTTGTGACATTCTGGAAAAGACAAAATTATGGACAGAATAAAAAGATCAATAGCCGCCCTCATTTAGGAGGGAAGGAGAGATGAATGAGGGGAGCCCTTAGGATTTTTAGGGCAGTGAAAATACTTTGTATGATACAATAATGATGGGTAGAAGTCATTATACATTTGTCCAATCCCGTAGAATGTATAACATCAGCATGAACCCTATTGTAAACTATGGGCTTTGGGTGGTAATGATGTGTCAACGTATGTTCATCAGTTTAACAAATGTACAGTGCTGTGGGGGATGTTGATAGTGGTGGAAATTATACATACGTGGGGGCAGGGGATATGGGAGATATCTCTGTACTTTCTTCTCAGTTTTGCTGTAAATCTAAAACTGCTCAAAAAAATCCATGTCTTAATGTCTTAAAAATACACAAGGATGCAAGTTGAATGCATAAAAATATTTATATCTTTGATAATATTAAAATCAAGATAATTTCTTAAGCCACATACTAGTTAATTAAAAGTCTATTATGTAGACTACGTATATAAAGTTCCTCCAAATCTATACATAAAGAAACAGACAAAAATGGACAAATCAAACATATAATTCACTGAAGAATGAAAATAATACTAATAAATATTTTTAGAAGTGCTTAACCTTACAATCATCAGAGAATATTAAAGTCAAATCCATCAAATTGGCAAAAAATGTGTAATTTCTGGCAACACTATCAGGAAAGATGAGAAGAGATAAGAACTCTTAAACACTGCTGGCTGAGGTGGACATTGGTTCAATCACTTCTGGGAGCTATTTGATACTGTGATGTGGAGTTGAAAATGATGCATGTACCATATAAACAAAATCATTTCTATTCAGGAACCTCGAGTAATATCTGCAAAAGAAGTTCATGAAACATAGTCTATATTAGCAAAAATATAGGAAAGAATCCAAAATCCATTGATAAAGGAATGATTTATTTAGACAATGGAATACTATCCAGCACTGAAAATGCACAAATGTTAGCTATATATCGACTTGGGTGAATCCCTGAATATAACGAATATAAAATAAATATAAATATTTCTATCTAAAAATAAAAATAATAAAAAGTAAGAATGCAAAGAGTAGAATATCCTTTCTATAAAATTGAATTTGTGCAAAATATCCCTGTCTATTTTTAGCTATATTAATATATAAATAGTGATGAAAATGAATTATAAGCTAGATGGCATGACTACTAATGTTGGATATATATTGTTTTTAATATTCCATACGGATTTCTAAAAGTCTTTTAAATTAAAAAAATAAATCATGTTTTATTTTAGTCACTTCCTCTGCTTAATATCCATATTACAAACCCTCTTACCCTCATGCTTCACAAAATGTAAGCAATCCCCGTTTCTTTTTGCCAAGCTCTTCTCTTTTACATTCTGTGGCAATAACATCTGCTCCCAGTATGTCAGCTTTCAAGTTTACAAAAATACCTTTCTCATCTACCTCTCCAGTCTAAACTACTCCCTCACTAATTCTGCATTTCCAATTTCCTGTTGGGTAATACCAGCTGGGTGTCCTACTGGCAACTTGAAGAAGAGCACGTTATTGCATGAGGATCAGGCCAGGTTTAACTAAAGCTCACTGAGCCTTGCCACAATTAGCAAACAGAGCTACATAAATCCTTCCTATGTGTGCTGATATCTTCTGTAGCTACAGTGACTTATGCTCCTCCTTTGTAATACATACATATTGATGGATATGTATATACAGCTCTGTGTGTGTGTGTGTGTGTATGGATCATATATTATAAATATGAATCTCATATATTTGTTATTGCATTTACAAAGTCTTTACCGGAACCCAAGGAGGTAGGAAGAATCTCTTAAGGGTAAAATTCTAATTTTAAATGAAATAAAACAGGGTCATGTTCAAATGACCTGAAACCATTTCCAAGTTTGTTAAATATGTTTGCTTCTTTGGAAGAATCCAAAGGGTAAAACTTTCCCTTAAATCACGGTATCCTCACTTGGACATCACCAGCCAAGAAGCTGAGTGTATCTGCCTTCTTCTGGTCTCCTCTGAGACTTTGTCTCTTTTGATCCAGTCTTTCCCGGTTAAGTCCCAAACTAATAAAAGTACAAACAACAGCAAAATGCTTCACTGACTCTTCCCTCTCCAGCACCCTAATACTCATCACTTTTTCTACCAGTTTTCATTCTCTACTTTTCTTCTTCACTTACAGCTTCTACCTCCTCTGAAAACATTCAGTCCTTAACCTGCCGAATTCTCATTCCGATTCTGTACTTGACCTGGTCTTTTAATTCTTTAATAGGCTCTGAATTAATAATTGAGTTGTTTCTTCTTAATGTACATCTAATTTAATCTCTCCGTCGGATGTAATATAAATAGCTATATCTTTTTTTCGAAATTCATTTTTTCTTTCTGTTTATTGTTCTTTTCTATAAATACTACTACTTAGTATATTTTTCCGATTCTCTTATTCTGCCAATTTCTAAAATATTGTCTCCCAGAGAGATTTAAGATTCAAGGGGATTTTAAATTTTCCTTTCCTGGGAAATAACATAACTAATAACAATATGTTATATTCGTATCGTTTGAGGAACTGAGTGTAAAGAGAAAAAATTAATTGAAGACTATCTTAGCTTAAAGTTCTGCATAAAAATCAACCTACCACTGAACCCCAGCCAGAGGAGTGGAATGTTGTGTGTCACACAGAAGGACGAGGCCGAGGCCTTTGGGGGGTGTTTCATGCTGAAGTGCATCTTGTTTCAGAAGCCTTTCCTGTCCACTCTCTTCCCCTGCCCACCTCTCTGTAATGACGCTGTTGCCTGCTCCACCTCTCACTCCTTCCCTAGGAAGCCACCACACCCATTAAAGGGAATTGGAATCCCAGTCCTTGCTGTCTTTTGTGTGACAATTTGCATAGCCACCAGCATCTGCTGAACGTCAATAACTTTCTCCTCCACCTATTTACTGTGACTCCACAGAGAAAGAGTGAAGATTTCGGGTCATTTTGCAACAACAGAAAAATAGAACAAAATTGGGTACAATGAAATGCTGCCCTAACAAAACCCTAAAATGTGTGATGTTGGGTCTGGGATCATGCAGCGGCAGAAACCTGAGAAGCCTCACCAAGGGGAAGTTTTGAAGGAAAATTTTTTAAAAACATGTTATTGAAAGCCAGGATTACAGTGACTTTTGTTACATAGTAGCAGAAAGTTTGACAACCCTGTCATCGATGGTAATATGGAAAATAGAAAATGTAGCTAATAATCTCAATGGTCTAGCTATGGATATTTCCTGGGTTTTGCTTACTGTTCATGATAAAATTTGAGAGGAGATAGGTAATTTAAAAAATAAACTTTTCAATTTCACTTAGAATTTTGAGGAAATGTATATGGCAAGGGCAGTCTTTCCAGCTAGGGAAATATTTTCAAAGTAATAGATGGCCTCAGGACAAATATCAAATAAATTCAGAGTACTGCCAGTAAAATATGGCCTCTGAGAACTCAGAGTATGTCCGGAAGGTCCTTTGTTAAGACCTCAGAAAGACAGAGCAAATCGCCAAAGCCTTCTCAGTTCAACAAAAACGCCACTAAGGATCTAAGGGTTTGCGGGAGTCCCAGTTGGCTAGACAAAAGGGCTTCTAAACTCTTAAAAAGCATTGCCCCACCACTTCCTTACAGGGGTCTAAGGAAGAGAAGGCTCATCCTCAAGATATTTGTGACATCCGGTTAAAGGAGTGGAGTGTAAGCTGATAAGAACTGCACAAACTTTTTAAAGGAATAATATTAACTTTAATGGAAAGGGACAGAGAGAAATCAAAGGGAAAACAAGTCTTTAAATTTCTAAACTTCTGTACATAGAAAGCAGTCTAAAAATATTACCTATTCCAAAGAGGATCTACTTTTGATGGAAACAGAAGTATGAATCAGTGGAAAAAACCAAGAACACAGAAAGCAGAATTTAGAGCCAAGAAGAATCATTGCCAGGGACGGGGCCCCGATTGAGAAATTGGCTACACATGCCCAGATGCATTTCAGAATTGCTAAGAGCTAGCTATTGAATGCCTGCTTCCCTGACCCCTCCTTTCTGGGTCAGGGAACAGTGTCTCTTACAGGTTCCCTACCCTGAATACCATTGTACGTTGAATGCATATGGGCTGATAATTTGCCTCTTTCATTTATAGGAACAAGAGTAACCATAACCGAGTAAATGAACCTAAGATGAACATTTCTACCATGCCCTCTCTGAATTTTGGACCCCTGAATCCATGAACATAACCAAATAATTTTTGTCATGAGTCATTATGTTCTCAGCATGTTTGTTATTAAGCAACTCTGTCAAAAGGCACTCACATACATTCTCTACTATCTTCAGATTTCCTCCATGATCATGGAGGAAGAAGACAGGAGAAAGGAGAAGAAAACAGATTTTAAAAAGCATTGTGGACAGAAAGCTTTTATAGCTGAATTCATTCAGCATTTCAAGACTGGTAAGCCAGACCAGAAACAAGGGAAGACCAGTACGGAGAAAGTAAATAATATTTTTCTAGCAAATCCAAATGTTGATGCTTTATATAACTTGTCACTAAGCAAGACAACGGCTCTGAGAGACAGACATTAAGTTTCCCCATTATGGATGAGGTAATGGAGATTTGTAGAAGTGGAAAAGCCAGATTTCTAGTCCAGGTGTGTTTGACTATAAAGTTTTGATTCTTGCTGTTCACCAAAATATTAACATTCAGGCAGCAGCTTGTCTAAGACATCACTGAGTCTATGGGAATTCTATGTCAGTAAGAAAACTGAACTCCTAGAAAAAAATCTCTCCTACCTGTCAACATGGAGAGGTAGCCTTTGGGAGAAGTAACTAAAGGACGACAAACCTGGAACTTTCTGCGCTTTCAGAGCTGTGGTTCCCAGAAGACCTCATACACAGAGGGTAGAAACAAGTGATAATGAAAAATTGTATAAGGGCAAAGCCTCTGATTTTATTCCTGTGGTAGTAAAGTTGGATAGCTTCTAGTTGTTGTTGATGATTCTTTGTTTATCCCTCACAGTTTAGCTCAGTATTCATTAATGCCATACTTCAGGGGCAATTATCAGGTTATTTTTCACCAGGGATCAGTTCTTGGGCCCATCATTCATTATTTTTCTTTTAATTATAAAATGATTGTATTATATTTTCTTACAATTGTAAAGTATGAAATGATTTCAAAAGAGTATGTATACTGGTATGTTTTCGTGGTATGTATGTGATATGAAAATGGATGTAGTATGTGCTATGAAACAGTGATAATAATAGCAGTATTAATAGGCATGAATCCATCCTTCCAACTTAATAATGAAATAAATCTCCATTTTCACTGAAAATATGGTTATGTTATTTTGAAATAGAAAAAACTATTTCAGAAATGACCATGGAAAAGTAAACAAAATTTCCTCTAAAATATTATGGACTTCAAGGTTTTACAAATACCATTAAAATTACATGAAGAAGTTTAAAATGACTCCTTCATTGTGCACCCAGGCAAAGACAAAGACCATATTGACAGATGATTTATCCAAACGTTTCTCACCTCTCTGTAGTTCTTACTTTATCAAAGCTCTAAAGCAGTTTCTCTACTGTGATCTTCACCACTGTTGAGGCGTGGGGTCACTGGGAAGACGTCTCCAAGAAAAGACTGGGGAGCAAGCTGTTTCTTAGTGAGTGCTCCTGGCATCAGTGCTGACTTGGGGCCTGGGGGAGCGGGCTTGGGCTTAGACTGAGGTCAAGCTGATGTGCAGGTCCCAGGAACAGCCTCAGCTGACCCCACGGAAAGCTCGAGTTAAACCATCCCATGAGAAGCATTTTACTTGGGATCTGATTGAAAGGATGAGGCCTCTATCCTCCCTCTCTCTGTGGATGTGAGCCGACCCCAGGAGGGAATGTCTCTAAGCGAATCATGTCTCTGCAGTTGAGACTACCCCTGAAGGTCAAATGAAAGTTATTTTCCAGCTGCAAGCCCAGTAGTTAGGGCAATGTGTCCCTCCTTGAAGGGTGTGTTGCATGACACCTCTCGGTAGAGGAAAGCTTTTGTCCCACATGAGGAACTGAGTGGAATAGTTTGGAAAGTAGTAGAATCTGCGATCCACAGCTGTTCTTCTGACCTTTGTCAGTCCCTCCCTCCACTGAGCACAGTACCTTATCTGTCAGAGAGACAGGTCCAAGCCCCAAAGATTATTTGCAATGTTGCAAAGCAGGTCTTCTTGCTTTGCTTAGAAACATGCCATGTATCTTAGTTTCTGAGTTATACATTAAAAATATCTTTCATTTTCTTTCTCTTTTCTGGGGTTTTCAGATAGTCCAATTAAGTTTTGTTAAAGTAGACAATAAATCTCTGTTATTCTGGGCCTATTAAAAATTCCTAGACTTAAAAGAGTTTTTATCGTGATGGGGCTATCCACATTGAAACAATCTTAGAAAAGTAAGCTATAGAAACTCTTATACAAGAGCCTTAAATTTAAAGCCTCTACAATGAGAGACTTTGAAGCTGATTTAAGGCTATCCAAGCTACCATGGCCTTTTCATGCAGAGTGAATGACAGGTCATAATTAACTCAAATTGTAATTATATAATCATTCATACTAATCAAAGCCCTTCTTACATAGGATCTGAAATGACACATGGGGTGTTTGAAAAATTGTAATAGCCTGCACAGTTTGATCTCAACGTTCATTCCAGGGCATGTAATGATAATTTTTTAATGTATTGCCTCATAGTCATTAAATGATTTTTAAGTGAATAAAAATCCTTAACAATCAATGTCATGATGGTTACTTACCTTTTTATGAGATGATTTTATTTTATATGATGTTAGTACTAATGAAAAATTAATGCAGTCGTATAAATTTGAAATAACTACTTTTCGTTCACAATAAGATTTCACAAGATATTCTTTGTTAATGAGATAATTCTCAAAGAATGCAAAATCAGTGTAAATATTGATTTGTAACATGGTCCATAATGAAAGAGTCTATCCACACATGGGTATATGTACACGTGTTTGTATGTGTTGTGGAGATATGGATGTGGTGATCATTTGTGATTGTTACCAGGTAGTCAGAGTCTCCCCCGTTCAGGGTACTTGATGGCTGATGAGGCCCTCCAAGATAAGACCTCTCTTTTCTCTCCCTGATGGTGACAGGAAGTGTTGGAGAGTGTGACTCCTCCATCAGCCTGTATCTCTCAGCTGCAATGAGCGCTCTGGTCAGCCTGGACTGGCGTGTGGATTGATCAGGGAATTGCTGGGTCTCTGCTGCATTAGGCCATTGAGATTTGGAGATTTTTATTTGCCATAACATAACCTAGTCTGTCCTGCTGAAACACTGCGACAAGGCCTTGGAAGATAGGTGAAGTTCAAAGTTGAAGCAGAGTGACTTGCTAACACAAACAGGAATAGGAAACATGAGGATGCAAATATGTCATACAAAAACAAAAATAATATTCAAGAAAGAGATCTTGGGCTCGTTTGCTTCATAGACTGTGAACAAAGACAAGAGTGAGCAGAGTTTCACATGTGTATAAATTAGGTCCCTGAGCCTCACTGACTATGGCCATATAGTTACATTATCTTGACTTTGCTGCTTGAAAGCAACTGCACAAATACCAAAACAAGGCCTGGGAAAACGCCCTGACTCTCTCCAGGTGTGCCGAGCAGGTTATCAGCCACTCAATGAGTGACTCTAGAAGGTTGGGCCATTAAGAGAGGGGAGGTTACACTTAGGTCCATGGAAAAAGAGTCCACTTACAAGACATTCATAGAACTCATTTAATTTGCTGGAAAAATCCAGGAGAGCCATTCTTTTCCTTATGTGTCACAATCCAAGCTACCAAAAACATGATAAAATTTTTACAGACGCATTTTCATATGCATTTCAACTTTTACAACAGTCTCTAATTTGCAGTTCTGGAGACATAATTACCCTCAATCAATTACCTATATGCATGCTTTGTCTAGATCTTCTAAAGAAGTTATTGAAATGGTCAGATTTATTTAGGATTTACATCTGTTTGAACACATGTTGATACGGCATGAAGAGGGAACAATTACTGTCTTCTAGAAAAGTATGCATTTCCTCCATCCCCAAAACACAACACACAAAAACAAATCAGTGGGAATGTTGCCCTATGAGGCATTTGCTCAATATGGATGCCTGAATCTCATTTCCTGCTTGAACACATTCCATGTAAATTTGGAGCTTGATTCCATGTAAATTTAGAAGTACGATTCCATGATAAATTTGGAGTTGGCAGGCAAGAGGTGAGAGTCTGAATCTGGGTGTGAACTTCAAGTGTCTCTAATGTAATCCTAAGCTTAACTTTATCAAACTGGAGTGTGGGACTAGTGAGAAATGGATAAATTAGAAATTATATGATCATGTTTACCCAAGTATTCATAAAAGTTTATATAAAAGTCAAAACTCTGTCATCCATAAAAATACGACTAAAAGGTAATCAAAATCCTCCCAACAAACAAAAGCCCAGGACCTGATGGCTTCACTAGTCAAGTCTACCAAACCTTCAAGGAAGATTTAATACCCTCTCCTTCCCCAATTCTTCCAAAAAATTGAAGAGGAGGGAATGCTTTCAAATTCATTTTATGAGGCCAGCATTACCATGGTATTGAAACCAAAAAGGCCACAAGAAAAGACAATTACAGGCTAATATCCCTTAAGAACATAGATGCATAATCCTCAACAAAATACTAGCAAACTAAATTCAACAATACATTAAAAGGATCATACACCATGACCAAGTGGGATCACTTCTAGAGATGCAAGGATGGTTCAGTATCCACAAATCAATCAATGTGATACACCACATTAACAAAATGAAGGATAAAATTTATATAGTCATCTCAATAGATGCAGAAAAAGCATTTGACAAAATTCAACATCAATTTATGATAAAAACTCTCAACAACATGGGTATAAAGGGAACGTACTTCTACATAACAAAGGCCACAGATGGCAAACTTCCAGCTAACATCATACTCAATGATGAAAAGCTGAAAGTATTTCCTCTAAGATCTTGAATAAGACAAGGATGCCCTCTCTGATGACTTTTATTCAACATAGTGTTGGGAGTTCTAGTCAGAGAAATCAGGCAACACAAAGAAATAGAAGTCAACCAAATTAGTGAGGAAGCAGTAAAACTGTCACTGTTTGCAGACAACATAAAACTGTATCTAGAAGACTCTAAAGATTCCACCAAAAAACTGTCAGAACTAATAAATGAATTCAGTAAAGTTGCAGGATACAAAATCAATATACAGAAATTGGTTGTTTCTATACGCTTAAAACAAACTGTCAGAAAGAGAAATTAAGAAAACAATCCAATTTACAACTGCACCAAAAAGAATAAAATATCTTGGAACAAATTTAGCTAAGGAAGTGAAAGACCTGTACACTGAAAATTATAAGAGACTGATGAAAGATATTGAAGAAGACACAAATAACTGGAAAGATATTCCACGCTCGAGGATTAGAAAAATTAATATTATCAAAATGTCCATAATACCCAAAGCAATCTACAGATTCAATGAACATCACAATTCCAGAGGCATTTTTCACAGAACCAGAACTACAAAAGACCCAGAATAGCCAAAGTAATCTTGAGAAAGAAGACCAAAGCTGGATGTATCAATGCTTCCTGATTTCAAATTATCCTACAAAGCTAAAGTAATCCAAACAGTATGGCATTGGCATAAAAACATACACACAGATCAATGGAACAGAATTGAGAGCTAAGAAATAGACCCACACATATATGGACAATTAATTTACAACAAAGGAGCCAAGAATGTACGATGAAGAAAGGACAATCTCTTCAATAAATGATGTTGGGAAAACTGGACAGCCACAAGCAAAAGAATGAAACTAGACTACTATCTTACACCATAAACAAAAATTAACCCAAAATGGATTAAAGACTTAAACGTAAGCCCTGAAACCATAAAGCTCCTAGAAGATAACATAGGCAGTAAGTCTTTTGACATCAGTCTTAACAACGTTTTTGTGGATCTGACTTCAAAGGCAAGGAAAAGAAAAGAAAAATAAACAAATAAGACTGCATCAAACTACAAAGCTCTACACAGCAAAGGAATCCATCATCAGAATGAAAAGGCAATCTACTGAATGGGAGAAGTTATTTGCAAATCATATATCCAACCAGGGGTAAATATCCAAAATACATGAAGATCTCATACAACTTCACACATACACAAAAAAAATCCAATTAAAAATGGCAGAAGATCTACATTTTTCCAAAGAAGACATATAGGTGATCAATGGACACATGAAAAGATATTCATCATTACTAATTATTAAGAGAATGCAAGTCAAAACCACAATGAGATATCAAGTCATGGCTGTTAGAATGGCTGTTATCAAAATGACAAGATATAATAAGTGCTGGTGAGAGCATGGAGAAAAGAGAACACTTGTACACTGCTGGGGGGAATGTAAATTGGTGCAGCCACTATGAAAACAGTATGGAGATTTCCCGAAAAATTAAAAATAAAACTCCCATGTGATACAGCTATTCCACTTCTGGGTATTTATTTGAAGAATATGAAAACATGAATTTGAAAAGATATATGCACCTGTTCACTACAGCATTATTTACAATATCCAAGATGTGGAAACAACCAAAATGTGCATCAGTGTAGGAATGGATAAAGGAGAAATGATACATATATATATATATATATATCATAAAAAGAATGAAATCTTGCCATTTGGGACAACATGGATGGACATTGAGAGTGCCATGGTAATTATCATAAGTCAGACAGAAAACAGACAAATACTATATGATTTCAGTCTCTTTTTTTAATCTTTTTGTTTTATTGATTTTTTTTATTGCAGTAACATTGGGTTATAACATTATACTGCTTTCAGATGTACATTGTAATATATTTTGAATTCTGTGTAGATTACATCATGTTCACCACCCAAAAACTAATTATAGTCCATCACCACACATGTGAGCCTAATCACCCCTTTTGCCCTCCCCCCTTCCCCTTTGGTAACCACCAATCCAATCTCTGTTGCCATGTGTTTATTTTTCGTTGTTTTTATCTTCTACTTATGAGTGAGATCATATGGTATTTGACTTTCTCCCTCTGATTTATTTCACTTAGCATAATACCCTCAAGGTCCATCCATGTTGTCACAAATGGCCAGATTTCATCATTTCTTATGGCTGAGTAGTATTCCATTGTGTATGTATACCACATCTTCTTTATCCATTTGTCCCTTGATGGGCATCTAGGTTGCTTCTAAGTCTTGACCATTGTGAATAATGCTGCAATGAACATAGGGGTGCATGTGTCTTGAGGCATTTGTGTTTTCAAGTTCTTTGGGTAAATACTCAGCAGTGAAATAGCTGGATCATATGGTAGCTCTATTCTTAATTTTTTGAGGATACTTCATACTGCTTTCCATAGTGGCTGCACCAGTTTGCACTCCCACCAGCGGTGTAAGAGGGTTCCCTTCTCTGTGTCCTCTCCAACACCTGTTGTTTCCTGTCTTGAATGTAAGACTTGAAAGCATGAAACTTTTAGAAGAAAACATAGGCAGTATGCTCTTTGACATCGGTCTTAGTAGCATATTTTCAAGTACCGTGTCTGACCGGGCAAGGGAAACAAAAGAAAAAATGAACAAATGGAACTACATCAAACTAAAAACATTCTGCACAGCAAAGGAAACCATCAACAAAATGAAAAGGCAACCTAATAATTGGGAGAAGATATTTGCAAACCATATATCTGATAAGAGGTTAATATCCAAACTATACAAGGAACACATACATCTCAACAACAACAAAAAACAACCACCCAATTAAAAGATGAGCAAAAGATCTGAACAGAGATTTCTCCAAAGAAGATATATGGATGGCCAATAGGCAATGAAAAGAAGTTCAACGTCGTTAGCTATCAGGGAAATGCAAATCAAAACTACTATGAGATATTGTCTCACTCCTGTCAGAATGGCTATGGTTTCCCTCTTATGTGGACTCTTAATAAAACAAAAAAGAACAAATGAAACAAAATAAAAACAAACTTACAGATACAGAGAACAGACTGGTGCTTACCAGTGGGGAAGGGAGTTTATGGGGTGGGAGAAATGAATGAAGGAGGTTAATTATGTGGTGATAGATGCTAACTTGACTTTTGATGGCGACCATTTTGTAGTGTATACAGATGTCAAATTAAAATGTTGCACACTTGAAACTTATATGATGTTATATACCAGTTTTACCTGATAATAAAAATGGATGAAGAAAAAATATATATGACTAAGAAATGTGGTAAACAGACATCATATTGTAAGTGCTTCCCTATTATATATAATATCAAAAACTATAAACTGTGAAATTAATTTCTTTTCTGAATGTTTTTCTGAAATGTCTTTAGAGTACTAATATCACACTACACAATTTTTTCAGTAGTGTAATTTTAAAGGAAATTTTCAAACATGCACAAATTAGAGAGGTTGTCTAATGAATTCTCTTGTACGCTTCACCAAGCCTCAGTGTTACTATTTTGCTAATCTTGTAGCATCTGTTTCACACTCTCTTACCCTCTGTCTACTTCTCTGTCTTTCCCTCCCTCTTTCCCTTCCTGTCTTTTGCCTATTTTTGGCTAGATTATTTTAAACTAAATGCAACCTATCCAGGAAATTTTATTTCCTACATCAGCATTATGCACCTAGTGCAACAACAAAATTTACAATACTTCCTTAATATCAGATTTTGTTTCCAAATTTCCATGACTTTCTTAAAGATGTATTTTTAGAATTGTTTAGTAAGAATCAACATTCTAATAAAATCCACACATAGCATTTGGTTGATATGTTTCTTAAGTCTCTTTAATCTATATCCATTATCCCTCTTCCCTCTTTTTCTTTGTTTATATGATGAATAAGAAACCCAGTCATTTCTCCTCTAGAAGTTTCCACATTATGATTTGAGTTGATTGCGTCCTTGTACTATTTAATTGTTCCTCTGCCTTATACATTCCCTGTAAACTGGCTGTTAGATCCAGAGGATTAGATTCAATTCAGATTCAATTAGGTGTTATTTTTCACTTCCTAAAGCATCATATCTAGGGGCCCGTAATGCTTACTACCCTATTCTTAATAGCTTGATCAGGATCTTTCTAATATTATTGCTTCAATTCATCCATTATAAAATTCCACTAATGATTTTTGGAGGTAGTAATGGTTGTTTCCTGGATTCATTATTTATTTAGAGGATAGAAAACGGTGATATTTAAATTTCATCACTTTTCTGTATCTCTTAGACACAATTATTTTATGAAGTGGAAATTTCTCTATCAGCAATTTTGGACTTTAAAAGATATTATATACAGAAAATCCAGGATAAATAATTGGTACTCTCCGCTTTTTAAATCATGGTCAGAACAATGATTTGGTGCCCTAGCAACATCCAATGGTATGATCAATGATATTATTTAAATATTATTTAGATATTGTACACCTTAGCAGTGATCTCCACCCCTCCCTCACTGATGAGAGAACTCCACCACCGTTATTCCTGTATCCTTCCATTTTTCCCCTGATTCCAACAACCTCAGGTTTCTCAGTGGCTTTAAGGGGAAACACTATGTTTCATTTGCTTGTGAGAATTTTGAGTGGTGAGAAGCCATCAAGGAGCTCAGGAATATTTATGATGAGTTGTCTTCTGATTAACCAAGGAGCACTCTGAATGACTGTTGCACTGGAGGCATTTCTCTTGCATGTCATAACCCAAATTAACAGGGACGATGCCTTTATCCACAAATACAGATGTAACGAAAATTCATTAGCAGCTAAAAGTTTGCAGAGATGGTGAATACTATTTGAAGTAGTGGACATAGTCAATGCCAAAGGAAAGAACAATAATATGGATGTTGGCAGACAACTTTTAAAATATGAAAACGTATCATCTAGCAATAGCTTGAACAGCATCATATAAAGTAAGTTTGAATTAACTGATGTAGAGTAAGATCTAAGATCAAGTTAAAATCTCTTTCTTTAAATTTATCTTGCCTCCTGAAATAAATGTTGAAAATTTGAATCAGCTTATCTGTCTATCATTTTTAAATATGTATATAACCTGTGATTGAATGTCGCTAATGTTTGTTCATAGAACTTGAATACGTTAGTATCTTATAATTTAGAAAACTGGAATAACTGAAGTTCTTAACTAGGTTTTAATCCTAGTTAAGCATCTTTCTATCAAGACCTTTCAAATTACTTTTCTTTCCTTATTTTTTGAGTGTAGGATTTCTTACATCACTGTGTAGCATAACTGCCAAGCCATGGATGTACTCTTCTCAGCATTTTCTTTCTCTCATCACAATTTTAGGTTTATTTTTAAGAGCAGTTTTCCTCTCTTCCCCTCCATCCAGAGTGGTCAGCACTTCGTACACCCTTCCACGCTTCAGAAAAACATTCACCAGCATTTCTTGCTTCCTCAGGGACCAAGTGCAATGAGAAAGAGAACATTGTTATCAACTGCAAGCTACTCAAAAACATAAACATTTCAGTTGGTGTTTTTGCTGCATTTCATATTTTGGCATTGACAGTTGTTCTGGTAAAAACAGTAAGATGCCAAAGGTGTATCTGTATAAAAAGGAAAACTATCCTGATTATACATTTGTGCAATTTCTATGGCTCAAACAAAACAAACAGAGAAAGGTAGATGAGGTTACAAAATCCGACCCTCTCTCTTCCCGTCAGGATATTTCAAAAAGTTTGCGATTTCTTCTCTTTGATTTGATATGGGACGTGCAAAGAAACATTGCCAACGCTAAAAAGTGTTGTCAAAGTAAATGACTTATTCTATTCCTAACTTGAAAAAAACCCTAAATGCTTTTTTGACACTAAGACTTCCTTTTCCTGTCACTATTAGCTTTGGTGTGTGGGAATCCTGCCCCGTCTTCCACCCCAAATTCCATCACGTTGGGAGGCCTTATCATTTGGTGAATCTGTGTCAACATTGCTCTGAACAACTTGCTCAAGAAACATGTATTCCCACACAATAAAAGATGCTGCTTTTCTTCAGATATATACAGATAGGGGCAGGGTTCATCATTAAACCTATTTAAAAATTTTATTTATTACAGTATTTTTCTGTTAATCAGGATAAAATAAAGTACTCATGACATTTTCTTTAACTTTCAAAATAAATGCAAGGAGTGGAGAACTGGCTCATGTTAAATGCAGCAATTCACACCTTAAACTTCTAAGTGTGGATTTCATGGGCAGCCAGCTGAATTTGACTCATTATCAAATTCACCATGGATGAGTATACTTCCACTTTTTTGATCACCCTAAAGCATTCTGGTTAGCAAATATGCCTTGGAAGATGGAATTTTGTAACACATATAAAGGTTTCTTTAGCACGTATTTTGTATTAAATCAATGGTCCACTCTGCCATTGTAGTGAATTGCTTTTCATATTTTTGGAGCACTGTAAAAGATGATCACATTTCTGTAGCTTTGGATAGTAAATGCAATACTGCTTTCAGTGTACACACAGAAATAAATTTAGAGACTCATTCACAGATGCACACACACAGAGACTCATAACTAGCTGTCACTCTATTTTTAATATCTGCACGTTAAATTGATTTATTTTTGTTGTTGGCTCCCATCACAGTATACCTACTTCATTGCATATTGACCCTTGGTTTTTGTTCATTCCAAAAATGCTTTTCTCACCATTAAAGAACTTTGAAATAATTTCTTATGAGTTTCCTTTATTGTTGCAACAAACAGTGCCAAGAATGCTAATGATTTAGCTATAATTGAAAAATGACAAATGATCATATCTAAGGACAGGACAAGTAATCTACAATCAATTTACTTTATTGTTAAAGGAATGACAAACAATAGAATTCATTTTATTACCAAGTCCATTTTATTAATATATCTTGAAATTAATATTGAATAATATTTTTATAATGTTGCTAAATGCTAAGATTTATTACTTCCTCATTTGCGTGGATAATTTAATGTATTGCACTATATATTATGTATGTGCAAGTTAATAAGCAATGTTTATATTCCTTAGCAATGCACCCACTAATCCAAAGGGAAATAAATCATTTATATTATCTCAATTTTCTAATAAAAACATTCAGAAGGAAATTTAAACTTATTTAAACTAGTTGGGGGATTGCTAGAAATCAAAACAAATAGAATGATTTGTTTTGAATGTTCCTTTACTAAATCTTTGAAGTGGAAAAAAACTCAGCTACTATAGGATTTTTAATGGCAATTATATATTCCAACTACAGAGAGCTGATTTGGGACATCATTTGAAATCTTTAAACCATCTGTTAATAGAATGGTCCATGAGAATGGATGTCTGGGAACTCTCCACAGCGAATCCACAAGTCCTTCTGGAGTCAGTGAAGCAAAGACTTAACAGAAGTTTACAACAATGACAGGTACAATCCAAAGTCCAACTCACAACTCTGAATGCCACCAAAATGCAGTAGTCTAATGCTTTTGATGAGTTAAAAGAAAACTAACTGGTAGATAATAAATATCTTGATGGTAGCAAGGATTACTCCCCAAGCAGTTGTGAATAGCTTAATTTAGCAAAGCAAGGCACCCTCGTTTTAAAGTTCTTACGTCTTATGTTGAAGTATCAACTTATTATATTGTTTTATTATTGAGATAATTTTCTATTAGTATTTCTATTTTATGTAATTCTGAAAATAACTTGCTATAGCACAAATCAGCATTATTGAAATAAATACCAGAAAAATTTTAAAATACATTTTACTTAAATTGGGGAAGAAAGAAAACCCATTATCTAGACTACCAGATTAGTGTAACTAACTTAAAAAACTCTTATGTACGGGGCCAGCCAGTGGCATAGTAGTTAAGTTCACGTGCTCCTCTTCAGGGGCCTGGGGTTCGCCAGTTTGGATCCTCACTGCAGACCTATGCACAGCTTATCAAGCCATGCTGTGGCAGCATCCCACATATAAAGTAGAGGAAGATGGGCACAGATGTTAGCTCAGGGCCAATCTTCTTCAGCAAAGAGGAGGATTGGCAGCAAATGTTAGCTTAGGGCTAATCTTCCTCAAAGAAAAAAAATTCTTATGTAAAATGACATCTGCCAAGTAAGTTTTATTTTTCGGTGAAATATGTATAAGACAGTTAAATTTAGCGATTTCATATATATGCATGCTGACATATTCAAGTATGTAAAGACTGTTAAGTAGTTAATGTGGACAAGCTGATACCAAAGAGTTATATTTATTAGTGTTTATTGTTTTACCACAAGTATTCAAGCTATTTTCATTAATTTACCAAACAAACTAAATAGTAAATGTATTATTTACTAAACAACATTTATTACATGTGATGAAGTTGCCATAAACAGTAGACTAGTAAATTATAAAAACTTTTTGCTTTGAACTGTTTTTTCTAATGAATTAAATATGAAGTACAAATATTTCTAGGGTAAAATTGGATGTTTTGATACATGCATAAGCCTTGCAACCATCACCCCAATAAGATAAAGACTTTCTCTCGCCCCAGAAAGTTACCTTGCATTTCCTTCCAGCCAGTCCTTCCTAACCCCCATCAACATGCAACTACCGACTGCTTTTAATCATGAGAGATGTTTTCCTGTTTTAGAATTTTATGCCAGTGAGATCATACAGTAAGTACTCTCTTTGGTCTGCCTTCTTTTCTCTCAACATAATAACTGAGATTTGAAACATGTTGTTGATTCTATCAACACACTTTTTCCTTTTTATTACTGACAAAAACTTCATTGTATGGATAGTAAACAACTTGTTTCTTCATTATTCTGTTGATGGACATTTGGATGATTTCCAGTCTGGGGTAATTACGAATAAAGCTACTCTAAATGTTCATTTACCAATCTGTTGATAGACATAAATTTTTGGTGGTAAATATGTAGAAGTGTAATTGCTAGAACAAAGATTAAATGCGTATTTTACTTTAAAAGAAAGTGCCAAATTGTATTCCGAAGTTTTTGCACAATTTTACAGTCCCACCAGTAATGAAAATAAATTCCAGTTTTCTGCCTCCTGGACAATATTGGTGTTGTCAGACTCCATGTGACCATTCTAGAGGGTGTGAAATGTTATCTTTTTGTAGTTTTAATTTGCCTTTATCAGATAACTAATGATTTTAGCACCTTTTCAAATACCCTTTGTATACCTTCATTTGTAAAGTCTCTCTTCAAATCTTGTGTCTATATTTTATAGAACTTGTCTCATTTTATTATTGACTTGTATGTACTCTTTCTATATGCAAGATTTGCCACATACATATTGCAAATATTTTGTCCCTATTTGTGCCTTTTCATTTTCTTAATATATTTTTTGTTTGCAAGTGTAATATAAGTACAACGTAAGACACAGGCCTTATGTGCTCAGTTCAATGACCTCTGAGAATGCTATACACCGTACAACCAACACACAGGACAAGATAGAGTGTTGCCATTATCCAAAACACATCCACTGTGCCTTCTTCTAGTGCATTTACATGGCTGCAGGACAACCATTTTTTTCATGTCTGCAATCACAGATCAGCTTATATTGTCCTACAATTTTACATAAATAAAATTATATAGTTTATTGTTTTTGATTTATCTTCTTTCACTCAACATAATGTTAGTGAAATTGTGATGGAATTCTTTTCTAGATTTTTTTGCTGTGGTGATTACAAGGTGTCCACAATTGCCAAAACATAAACTAAACAGCTAAAATTTGGTAAGTGATATTAGTTTTGATCTATGAGTAGTAATGTTGAGCTTTCCTTTTTCAAAACAATAGTGTATTTGAGTATAAAAATCAAGTAATCATGGGGCAACAGTTTACTAAATAGGAGTTACAAAAAAATAAAACATTTTCTCAAGAGTAAGGAAAAGACAATGCTATAATATCTTCAAAGTATTATGAAAATAAGTAATTGTTAGACCATACCTTTGTACTCAGCTAAACTATGATTTAATCATAAGGGAAACTTTAATATTTTTTACACAAGTGTAAACATAGTGTTTATGACTGAAAAAACAAACCTTTAGGAAAAAAGAAAGTCATTTCAGAAGAAATGTTGAGAGAAATAAGTGGTGAACATATGGGTTAAGCTACAAAAACACTGATTGCTTACATTTATAGTAACTATTTGAATTTTAAAAATAGGTTAATTTTAAAAACTAGATCACAATTAGAATAAACTCGTATGAAATGATCAGATTTCAAGCTTTCTAAGATTTTTCTACTGTTAGGGAGTAGAAAAGAGATTTTTTTTAGTGTTAAAATTTTTTTGAAGTTAAGTATTTTTAACAAAGGTTTAAGAGTATTTACTAAAAAATTTAAAAGGAAAATAATTTCGAAAGTACTAAGAGGAAAAGGTGAAAAAACACCCATATCAAAAATAAAGCAATAGAATAGAATAAACGAAGCATAGAAAAAGCAAAGAAAATAGGAAACACAAGTTACAACGGTGTAAATAAATTCAAACATGTTAGTGTTACTAGCAATGCATATGGGACTATTTTCTCTGGTTAAATGGTAGAGAATGTGAGTTTGTTTGAAAATGTGCATGTCTAACTCTTCCAAGCTATGTCACTGCATGGAAAGTAATAGTAAATGTAGGGGTAAACATACTCGGCAAATACTAACGAAAAGAAGGCTTATGATATTAAAATAGAATGTTCACTTTCTATGTAACTAGTGTATAAATCACTTAGTGACAAACAAAAATAATTAGAAGAAACTTACACACAGACACAGCAGGTAAGCAGAACAAAAATAATGTAAAACAAAATAAATAATACCAACCACATCAGTTATAACAATGCATGTCAACGATTTACCCCCAATTAAAATGCAAAGAAAATTAGTGTCAAAATTATCAACAATAATAATAAAATAGCAACTATATGCAGCACCCTAAATGCATTTCTAAGAAAAACAAGTTAACAAAGGGAGTTTCAAGACGTAATAATGGGCAAAGAGGTAAAAAGAAAATGGGTAAGATTAAAGACTGGCATATTAATTTCAGGCAAGGTATAATTAGAGCAAAATGGGTTCAATGGGACAGAGAATGTCTTATTATATTGATACAAGATACTATCTACAATGAAAATAGTCATAAAATTTTATGAGCCAAATAACAGAGCATTAAATTATATTAAGTAGTAAGTGTTAGAAATTCAGACATATATACAAAATACACAAATGTACTTGGAGATTTTTAACACACCATTATCTGCACATAAAACATAAAAAAGTGAAAAAATAAAGCCATATAGGATTCTTACTATCTATCTGAGTATTCTATGGTATTGTGAGAGAGAAAACTAAACTGTGATGTGAATATTTCCTTTTTTTCTTTTCTTTTCCTTTGCCAAAGTGGGTATATACACTTATTTTTAAAGCATAATTTGGGAAAATGTGGAATGTGATACTGGAAATCACGAGAATGACTCCTTAGTTATTACAAAAAATGTTTTTCATCTATTGTGGATAAAATGGCAGAGACATCATTAATCTAAATGTAAATGTTTCAGTATGATATGCTAACAGCTGTATTCAGTATATAAGATTAGGTGTAACTTTATCAAGACTATTCTCTCCAAAGCTAGAAATCTTTTGCATCTATAAAATATAAAGTTAGGTGATGAAGTTCTTAAAATTGTTCTTATTAATTGGGAGATGTGAATGTGCATTTTTTTCCCACAAGCTCTCTTGAAATGAGACAATGCCACAATGGAAAAGTTGGCTTTAGAATCTCTTAATCTGACATTGAATATACACTAAGAAAAGCTATTGACAAGTTTCAGGTGGTCAAGTAAACTCATGTTTGTTTGTTTACTTACATTTTTGTTTTCATGCATTTGGGGCTAAGTCTATATACAGCACTTAGTATACAAACAGAGCACCTTTCAAGACAAGAGTGTCACCACAGTTTTGCACTCTTTTTGACACTGTGTTTTTGCCCTTTTTACTATGTAGGAATAAATTCTGCTACATCTAACAGAAAAATGCAATATGTATCAATGACAAGATGAAAGTTTCCTTCTTTCTCTACATGAAGGATAGGAAAGGGCTCCATAGTCATTAGGGATTCTGGGTCTTTCTATGTTCTGAATCTGCTATCCTTGTGAGGGTGACCCAAAAAGGCTGCTGAGCCTCAGCCTGCCTATGACCTCCTTTTTTACACACAGCTTTCTATTTCTGGGCAAGAACCAGAATATGCATATGAGAAACTTTCCTTTCTACCACTAGCTTGTCTAAAGCCTGAGCTCCAGAAAGAAATATAGCAAAAAACAGCTTGCCTCTCTTAAATTCCTGCGTCCTAGGTGTGGCCTAGAAGGAACTGGTCTTGAACTGAAGAGGCCGTGTGGCTGATGGGCAACTGAAGATGAATGTGTGACTAACAATGCTTAAAGGAGGTCGTAAGGGTGGGACTTTAATCCTATGGGATTGATGTCCCTATAAGAAGAGGGAGCTAGAGCTCTCTCATGGCATGCACCCATGGAAACGCCACTTGAGGACACGGTAGGACATAGTGAGAAGGTGGCTCCCTGCAGGCAAGGAAGACAGCCCTTACCAAAAACCAAATTTCATGGTGCCTTGGTCATGGAATTATAGCCTCTAGAACTGTGAGAAAATAAATGTGTGTTGTTTATGCCATGTAGTCTGTGGTATTCTGTTATGGCAGCCTGAGCAGACTAATATATATGTATGTGTGTATGTGTGTGTGTATATATATATATATATATACACACACACATATGTCTGCAAACACACACACATATATATATGATAAAACTATTCCACGATCTTTATCAGAAATATTCAAGGGACCAGCCCAGGGGCTGAGTGGTTAAGTTCGCACTCCCCTTAGGCGGCCCAGGGTTTTGTGGGTTCAGATCCTGGGTGTGGACATGGCACCACTCATCAGGCCACGCTAACGTGGCATCCCACATGCCACAACTAGAAGGACCAACAACTAAAAATATACAACTATGTACTGGGGGGCTTTGGTGAGAAAAAGGAAAAATAAAATCTTAAAAAAAACAAGAAATATTCAAGAAACTGTCTAGGAAATTATTATGTTGCTATGCCAAGAATTTTAATCTCAGATTTGATCTTCTTTTCGTGTTCTTTTTTTTTTAATTTTGGTCTACTGTTAGATTTATAGAATAGTTTCAAAAATAGCTTAAGCAGTTTCCATAAATCCTTCACTCAACTTCCCCCAATTGTTTAAAACTTACATAACTATAGATCAATTATCACAACCAAACACCTATGAAAGTTTAGCAAGAATAATTCATATTTGTTGAAAGTATAAATGGTAATTTGGTTCTATTTTATATTAATAACAGTTTTAAGTTAATAAATGCTACTTATTGTTATAAAATATTTGTGCCTCCTAGCTAGTTTCTTTCTGCTTATTCTGAAAAGTCCTGCATATAATTTTGCTTTTGACACTGTAGACACTTCAACTGACAGACTGTGAGATCGTAAACACAGAATTATGACCCCTTAATGTGATCAAACAGCAGGAAGGAAAGAAAACTCCTCAAATAGAACATATTTAACAATTAGGCATTTAGGGAAGAACATAACCATAAAAAAGAGCACAATTTAACGTATTTTCAGAATGGATGCATAAATTGTGAGTAACTGAAATTCTTGTAAGATCTCAGACAGCTGTCTTTGCCTCGCATTTCTAAGTGTTATCAGAGAGAACACTACACTGGTGTTGCTACACTGGTTTTGCTCCAAGCTGTGGTCCTAGGGTCACAGACAACATTCTTCTTCTTAGAGCTAATTTTACCTTTTAAGTAACAGCACCTAGAGCTTTAGTAAAGCTGTACCCTCTGGATAATATCAAATTCATCAAAGAACATGATTGGTCTACCTTTCTCTACCATTTATATCATCATATGAAAGACACTGGACTGCTCACTCAAGGCATCTGATCCTACAAAAGTTATTAGAAGAGAAACTACCATAGTTTTCTATCTTGTCTACCAAACTTACTGGAAAACAAAACCAGTATTAAAGGAATAACGGCTAGCAGTGGGGCTCAGGAATGTTTAGGAGAGAACATAATTTGAAATAACTTTTTCATATGGTAAAGTTCTTGTAATTACATAATTTATGCTAATTCAAATCAGGTAAGAAACTAATCTGAAAAAACATTCAGTAAGTGCATCAACTTATTGGCTAATATTTTATCATTCACATCTTGTCTCTAATATTTAAATGAAGTCATAGCTCCATAAATGTCTCAATTATATAGACAATTGAATATAATTGTTAAATGGAGAAAAACTTTTCAAATGTAAGATTACTTCTTTCTATTTTAGTTTTACATCTACTTATATGGGAAAGGATTGTGAAATATTAGTGTGAGATACTTCAGATATTTTATCACTGCTCACTTAATAAATTTTATTACTAATAATATAAAGAATTCTGCTATTTTTTCTTTTAAAATTACCCCCAGATTATCTCACTGAATTTATATGCGATATTCATTATTTGGCAGTCAGAAATGGTCCTTTCCTTCCTAGCAGAAGTTACATATGCTATTTTTCAACTTTTAAAGGACAGCAGGTAATAAACATATTTGATCTATCCCAGTTTAAACAGGTGAAAGAAATTACTAAAGAATGTAAATCACTAAAGATGTAATATTTAGACTGTAAACTGTCAGTCCACAGAACTGTAATGTCACCTTTTGGAAGTGATATTTCCTTATGAAGTGATAAGATCATAATTAATACATGCGTTTTCACATCAGAGTTTAAATGTCTACAAATATAAAACAGTTGAGTATCGAGTCAAACAGAATATGAAATAACCTGCTAGTTAAGGCAAACATTTATGTCTCTGCTTAAATTATGTAGGAAAAAAATGACACCTTGCTAAAAGACTGACGCTTGGGTTTATATTTTGAGGCCTCTTTAAAGGGGAGAACCAGGTATAATGGAATTATGCCCCTTTTAACCCTGGAATAGAGGCAAAATAGATTATACTGTTCTGTTATACACCCAAGAATCTAAATTTTCCACACGTATTCACAGGATTCTAGCTATGTTGCAATTGTCATGGATAAACTTGAAGAGTAAAAGCAAATTTAACAAATTCTGATGGGATGCATATTGCATACTGGGGGAAAATTTAAAAAGAAAGCTAAGTAAACCGAGATACATTTAAGCCAAAAATCCATCTGAATTGTTCAACTCAGAGAGTGGTCCTAATCAATATAAATCATTAAAGCCATACTGAGTCGTCCAATTTCAGCTGTTAATATGGCCAAATCACCGACCAGCATTGCTGTCTTGCAGTACATATTTTCAGTCACTTAGAGAGGCACAGTCTCAGGGCAGTTATTGAAATTAGCAAATCTATAAAGCATTTGGCATACAGTTTTTGAAGGCAGTCTAATGAAACACACAGCGTACAATCAATACAAAACCGCAGGAGCAAAGTTATGCAGTGATTCTCAACCATGCATTGTAATGCAAATTCTAGGGCTTGCTGTGTAAGCCTTCCCAAAAATCTTTACATTTCAGAACTGGAGAAAATGGCAGAATTTTTTTCCTTGGGAAAAAAAAGGAGCAACTGAAATGAGTACTTGAAAAAGGAAAGAAGAAAAATAAAAATAAATATACCTCTAGAGTTTGGGGAGCGCTCTATCTCACTGGTGTAGTGACTGTGTTTTTTTTAGCCATTCCTTCATTCTCCTTCATACAAATCTTCATTTTTTTTCTTTTCTATGTTGTTTTTTGCCTATGATAGTCCTAATTGCCAATGGTATTTCCTTCCCCAAGTCCCCTGGTCCTAGCCTCATCAGGGTTGCTGGCACTCAATAGCATGTCAAAGCTAAGGAGATTGGAACTTTATTCTTCTTGCTCACAAGAGCAGAAGCAAAGAACAGATGTTAGACTACCCCAAGGAGTGCAAGATCCTTTCTTGTGCACTTGTTTTAATCTGTGGGTCTCAACCAGGGTGATTGGCCTCCCAGGGGATATGTTGAAATGTCTAGAGACAATTTTGCGTGTCACAGCTGCAGGAGGAGGTTGTTACTGGCACCTAGTTCATGGAGGCCGAGGATGCTGCTAACCATCCTATAACTCACAGCTCAGACCCCACAAAAAAGAATTATCCATTCCAGTACAACCATGGAAGCTAAGAAAACCTGGTTTAAATGGACTTTGGTTTGCTTATTTTTTTTTGGTATGCAAATATACTTTTCATGAAATTTGATAAGACTGACATTCTGTTCAGTTTTAGCTACGACAATCGCATATTTTCTCATGTTTCTGCTCTTGTCTTTATTTTCACTGTCTCTAGTCAGCACTCTTTGTTATTACCAGTCAGGCTTCTTTTGCTTGCAATAACTAGAAATTCATGAAACTCCTTCCTTATTCTGATAATGCTTATCATCTCCTATTCCAAAACCTAAGTAGAACCTCAAACGGTATACCTTATTTTAAAATCGAAAGTTTTATTGAGCACGTGCCATGCACAGAGTTTGTTATGGATATAGATGTTAAGTATAAAGAATTATAAAGCATCCCTTCTGCTATATTGGGTATTAAAAATTTGGAGGAAAGAACATACTGAGTAAATAGCTAACTAATATCCTGCTTGCTTTCAATGGAGAAAACTATCCACAAATTCATGAATAATGGCGTATGTGTTTGTGTGTATACATGTATGCATACATACATATATAGGTATATGCATATACACTCACACACATGTATATAATCATAACTGTAATTCTCAAACTTTTCTAGATCACCGAATTCTTTGAAAATTACATTGAAGTCTTATGAAAAATGTAACCTATTTTAATTTTGTATTGGAAATTATCTTCTTGAGCTAAACTATTCTGTAGTATATTTTATAATAAAGTATGCTTATCTCACTTGATTTTTTAATTTAACTCAATTTAACAATATTGTATTGCATATATTTCGAGTGCTAATCAGAAAGTTGGAGATACAGGGATGGTCAGGAATGAGAATATACAAAATTGTGATTCAAAGTTAGAAGAGTTTGGATTAATTATAAAGCCCATAGTATGGCCAAAGAAGAAGGGTTGGAAAAATGGAAGATAAGGTCATTGGAAAGAGGAAGTCAAGAAAGCAAGAGGGCAAGATTTTGGATGGATCATTCACAAATCAAAAATTATTCAAAATCTGGGTTGTGAGGCAGTGGCCAAAGTCATTAAAGAATGAAGAAGGATGACTAGAATGCTGTTATATGAGAAAATGAGTAGGTGGCAGGAAATAGAAACAAGTTATATAAAGCTTAATGATCGAGAACTTGTTTATTCATTTTTTTTAAAAAATTAAGACAACGAAGGGACAATGTTCTCAAAGACACTGGATAAGGAGGTGAAGAGGAAAGTGGCATTTCCCACTTACAAGACCATATATAGATTTTGATAAAATGACCAAATTCCACTTGAGAGAGACTCAAGAAAGCAGAATCTTGTGAAGCTCCAATTTTTATTTAAGGCTAGGTGTTACAGGGAACTTTCAGAGACAAGCTTGAGGATGTTGAGGCAGTCTATTAATTTCCTTCTACTTCCAAGTAAAAGAGCAATTGTGAACATAAAGCAAAATGTCAAATTTATTTCTGAGTATATATTTCAATTAAAATGTTGTTTTTGATTATTTTTAAAACAGAGGTTTAGTGGCTGGCTCTGTGTCTGAGTGGTTAAGTTCGCGCACTCCGCTGCAGGTGGCCCAGTGTTTCGCTGGGTCGAATCCTGGGCACGGACATGGCACTGCTCATCAAGCCACGCTGAGGCAGCGTCCCACATGCCACAACTAGAAGGACCCACAACAAAGAATATACAACTATGTACCGGGGGGCTTTGGGGAGAAAAAGGAAAAAATAAAATCTTAAAAACAAAAAAGGAGGTTTAAATTATTGAGTGGTCTTTTGTAAGGCAAAACACCATATTTGATCTCCAATCAATTTTTCACTTCTCATTTTTATGGCAATAAGTGCTGAAACCCTGAATAAAAACAGCATATAGAAAAAGCATCACAACCCCCATAGCTCACTTTGACAAATGAGGATGAGTCTGTGTCAAGGAACAACAAAATTCTCTAAGATTTGTTGAGTGAAATTCACAAAGCACCATTCGTTTTGTCCTTAAGTCAGTGAGGTCATTTTTGGCAAGGTCTGTATCATTGATTTGCTGTCCATGTCAGCAAGGAAAGGATTACAAATCCATGTTTCAATTTTAAGGTCATCTGAACAAAAGTAACCTTCAACAATTTTCTTCAGGGTTTCCCAGTTCCTTCAGATTTCTGCTCACAGGTAAATTAAGTGGGAGAATTTGCATAGTTGTCTTTTTAGCATAGAATGCCAGCTTGACCAAAGCAGTATTCATAACGGTGATTTGTAGGAATTTAAATTTTCAAGGCTGTAACGTGTTCATAAGTCCATAGAACTCCACCAAACGAACCACAGTATGGATCTACTCTTTATTTTTAAATTGTTCTGAAAGTGGCCATTTCTCATCTTTAAATGAGTGAAACTTCTGCTGGATTTGAATAAATTCTTTCACGACATGGCCAACTAAACCAGTGAATACTATATGTTTGTGAGCTTTCTCTTTTTCTCCTTGAGTTTTACAAGTACACTTGAAAAGGTGATGGTTCAAGGTTTAGCTCAAGGAGATGCAATTTCATGGCAGTAGCAAAAAAATTTCAGAATCATATGATAGTGTTGGACACCAATGCATGTTATGTGGAAACAAATGGGACATCACAATGTGTGGTATTTTCCTATTACCTAAATCCATAAAAACCCACCAGTGGTAAAGAATCAAGACAGTCTCATAAGAATACTTAGAATTTTCTTCCAGTTCTGTTTTTCTTTGACCAAAAAGTCATCCACTATTTGAATGTTAACAGCTTTCTCAGTTCCTTAAACAGGATTAATCAAGGGTAGCTATCTTAATAGACATCAGTAATTTCATTTAGTTTCAAGTCGAAGGGTTAGGTCAAGGCCGTTTCTTGATTAAGCACCATCCAAATATTAGAAAACAGGATTTTAGTGTAGCTGGAATCACTTGACAGACACCTGGCATTGTCTGTTTGATTTCTCTGAATTTCAAATACACAAACCAGTTGAATCTCTGGTTTCACCAGATGCCCCACAATTGTACGATTTTCTTTTCAACAACATCATGAGCAAGTATTTTGTGCTCATGTAAAACTAGATTTAGATAAAGTTCCAGATGTATTAGCCCAATCCTCAATGCTAAAAAGATTTCACATTTTCCAATTTATTTGTTGTCTTCTTTCACTTTGCTGGATGCATTAAAAATGTAACTTTATTTATTGTTTTTTGGCTGTTTTATTTATTTTCATTCTATCATGATCAATTTAAATAAAAGCAAAGGATATCTGATTTTCAGTTTGTTTGTTTGCTTACTTATTTGCAAAGAGGTCCTATCCATGCAAGGCAAGACCCACGTCCATAACCAGAATGTTAGGATATGTCTTTTTAATTCTAACCTGTTTGAAACTGTTCTAGACACCATGAAATTGTAAAATTAGATCGCGTTATGTGATCAAACAGTGTACTAGCCTATATGTCTCTAAATACTGGAGAAAAAGTACTTTAAAAATTAAATTTAGGGTTCCAGGTAAGAAGGTAGATTAAAGACTTAATTTTGTGTCATCATGAAATCTCACTCTAGTTATTGTGACAAAAGTACAGTGACAGCAGCTCTGCAATAGCTGAAACCCAACCAACAGTGGGCAAAAGGTGAGGGAGTCCCTTACGTGCACGGCAGGTCCCTGCCATCAACAAGTGCCTTTGAAAGTAGGGATGAAGGTTGGCTGCTAACATAAGAAGGGTTAGTCGAGGCTGTTGAGTCAGGAAGCAGTTGGATCCCTAGACCACCTATGGCGATCTGCTACAAAGTCCCACTTTCCTCATCCCAGCTCAAGTCTACAGTTACCTTCTTTGTGACCATCTCTAAAGCCATGGCATCTCCTAGAGTAACATACAGAAAATATGAAAATAAAAACCTTATGTTCAATTATGAGATCCGCAATGGTGATACAGAATGGCTAAGAATGAATAATGAGACCAAAATGAAGTCCCTTACAAACACCAATGGCTACAGCAAAGCTTGACAATTCTCTCTAACAAATCTGACATGTATCTTCCAGTGTCTATTAATGGTAATGCAGATGAAACACAAAATTGCCAAAGTAAAGGGAATTATCCTACATTTGTAATAAGCGCTTGTTTGCATATGTATAGATTCTTGAGAAGAGTGTACAGCAAGTAGGTATTATTGTTTCTCTTGGGGGAAAAGAACTCGGTGGTGGGAGTAGAAGGACATCATGGAAAGAGTCTGCACTTTCAATCAACTTGTGTTTTCTGACTTCACATAACACCTACATATTGCCTGTTGAAAAATAATAAAAAATGTATTTCCCTCCACCAATAAACAGGTAGCAATACATGCCAACCATTAGGAGAGGATGGATTATAAAAAGCCACCAAATACAAAATGTTTCTTACAAATAAAAATTTTAAAATAGCAAAGAGGAAATATTTGAAGAAAAAATACTCTTTTATATTTGAGTCATGAATTTCTTCGTTTATTCATTAAATTTCCAAGTTAATCACAGAATTTAGGGAATAAAAAACCCACAAAATTTATAGGTATGGCATAGTTTCACACTACTTGTATTTCAGAGCAAGCACATATGCATTTTATTAACATATAAGGAAATATATTTATTCTATGCCTCTTTTTAAAAAATCTGAACACACAATATACATAGAACATTAACAGCAAAACAAAGTAGCCTAAGGACAAAACAAATGCCAGATTATAAGATCCTAGATGGCAGATGTATCTGTTACTGATGTTGTAGCTGCAGATTTAGAATACCTGACAAGACTGTCTTAAAGACATCAGACTATTTATTGACACGAGAAGTGTAGAGGTAATCGTTTACTGGTCCAACAGTATGATGCAGGCACAACACACCTGTGATTCTTTTGGCCTTATCCTCAGAGTTGTCAGATGGCTGGGACAGACTGAGGCATCATATAAATATTCAACATTGAAAGAAGGAAAGAAGAGGATAAGGATAATTTCAAGAGACTTCTGTTATGACTCCTTGACAATAATTGGACCAAATGGGTATGCATGCTGGGAAAGCGGATACTTAGCTGTCAAAGCCTCTATCATAGTGATGGATGGACGTGTACAAACGGGAGTTGGGCGTCAGATCTGTGTGTTTCTGCTGCAGCATGAGCAGAAGCTACTAGCTGATTACCAAACCTTTATTTTCTTGGTGGGCACATAGCTACACCTCATCCTGCAGAATTTCTGAAGTTGTCTGAGACCTTAAAAATTGAAGTGATGTATTCTATTTCTAGAAGGATCCATCACACCATCCTCCATTATGTTCTCTTGTCACTGGACGTTGACCTCCAGAGTAGCTTGGATATCATGTGTTGAAGATGGTGGAGAGCGCTGGATCTTTGAATCACTGTTTACAGGTGTGCTTTCTACTGCCCATGAGAAAAACCTGTTATAGGATTAATACTAGGGGTAAATGAAGCTTTATGTTTAAGCTACCGACATTTTGAGATATCTCTTACAGCCACTAGCTTAATTGGTATCTGCCTTAATTTATCTTTATCCTACTTTTTCATCCTTTTACTTTCAACCTATATGTTTTTGTACACAGCACAAATTCAAGTCTTGTTTCTTATCCATCTAACAATTTGTATTTTAATTAGAGTATTTATTCTTTTTAGATTTAATATAATTGATAGTTTGTCTACCTTCTTGTTATTTTCTATTGCCAAGCTCTCTTACATAGCTCTCTTGCTCTTTTCCTACTTTCTTCTCGTTTAATAAAATATATGCTTCATTTTCAATTTTCTATTTTATTTATTTCCTCTATTGCCTTGTAAGACTCACCTCTTTCAATAGAGCCATCCGTAACTCATTAAAGCATCTGTAGTATCAATACTGTGCCATTGGAAACTTCACACTCCCCAATCCTTACTCCCCACACCTGCCCATACAAGAAAATTCTCACCTTCCGCTTCTCACTACTTACTTCACATTTTCCAATTCTCACTTCCTTTTTCCCACCCTCAACTTTACCCTTCCTATTTCCTACATTACAAATGCAATAAACATATACTACAGTTTCATTCAAATGCCCCAACTGTTTGTGTTACTGTTGACAATCCTTTCGATATACATCAGAGAATGTTTTCATTTCAGTTATTTCATAATCTCTGAATTTTTACTTTTTGTAGTTTCGTTTTTTCTGCCAAAAATATCTATATGTTTATTAATGAAAATGATCTCTGTCTTTAATTATATTTATAACAGCTGTTTTAAAGTTTTTGTGTGCCAAATCCAATTTCCTATGTCTTTTGAGATCAATTTGTATTAACTGATTTCTCTCCTGACTTCGGATGGCATTTTACTGTTGCATTGCATGTCTAGCGATTTTTTCTTTTTATTGAATGCTAGACATGCTGGGTGATACATTTTAGAAGTTCTGCATTCTGTCATCTGGTGCTAAAAAGTGTTGATATTTGTTCTAGCAGGTAGTTTATTTATTGCCTAATCACCTTGAACTCACATAGACTTGGTTTAATGCTTAGTTAGGGCAGATATGTGGAAAGTTCAACGAGTGTCCTAACCTCGTCCAACTTGGTGGTTCTCAACCTGCAAATGCTCTCTCCCCTATAGATCTTCTTAAAGCTTGGTTTTAAGCTTCATAAGAGTGTGTGTACAGTAGGCCCATCTCTAGGGTATTCATCATTCCTAAGAATGGCGTTTCTGGTATCTCAGGTGAATAACCTGGACATTAAAATGTTTTCTTTCTTAAGGCAAGGCCAGTACTAATGATTTCTCAGACTGTTTGCCCTTAGTCTTGTTTTTCTGCTCACAACCTCACAGTGGCTGCTGTTTTGTGAACATATTGTCTTGCCCTGCACTTACACAAGCCTAATCCTCAACCAAGAACTTGTGGGAACCCTTATACAGGCTTCCTATGTTTCACTCTACTTCTTTTCTCAGTGCCCTACCTCCCAGAATCGAAATTGCTTTAGCAGTCCCAAATTCTCTTCCCAGCTTCTTTAGCTCAAAAGAATGACAACGCTCTGCCCTGGGAAATTGTTCACAGGCTTGGGTGATGATAGGGTTCATCTTGTGAGTTTACCTTCTATCAGTGTTTGCCATCTTACTATGCCTGGTTTCCAAGCCTAAAAACTTTGCCACATTTATTTTGCTCTTTTTTTTTTTTTCCTGCTGAGGAAGATTAGCCCTGAGCTAAAATCCATGCGAGTCGTCCTCTATTTTATATATGGGTCCCTGCCACAGCATGGCAGTAGTGTAGGTCTGCACCCGGGATCCAAATTTACAAACCCAGACAGTTGAAGCAGAGTACTTGAACTTAACCACTAGGCCACGGGGCCAGCCCCCCTCCCTCTAATTGCGAGTAATTAGTCAATACGTTTAGTGGAATTATCAACATGATTCAATATGTTTGCAGTGCTGATATTTGTTTTCTACTTGTTTCCTCTGTTCTCTGTCTCGTCTCTCCTACTGCTTTTGCATTGCTAGATTTTTTTTTATTATTCCATTTTATCTCATCTATTGGCATATAGTTATACAACTTATTTCACTTTTTTGGTGGCTGCTTTTCAAGTTAAAATCATGAAGTAGGAAGGAAAAGATAGGACTAAGAGAAGCACAGTAATTTCTTACCTAGATGAAATTTTATCTAAAATTAATTTTTCAGCAGAAATATTTATATGTTAATTCACACCCCAGTCAACACTGTTATCCTGCAGTAATGATTGTAATTAAAGTGTTTATTCAGTACCATTTAGGAACTGAGCATAATTGCAATCAATCAGATCTGTGTTTGAGTCATAGAGCTTACACTAAATTGTTATGTAACCTTGGGCAGGTTTCTTAGCTTCACTGAGTGTAGAGATCCTTATATACAAAATGAGGATGATGGTATGTACGTCACTTGTTTTCATTCCTCCTTTCTACTTATTGTGGAATAAAGATTGTTTAAATCAATGAATCAGTTAATTTCAGTATTCATTTTTATCCTTTCTGTATACATGCAACTATATCTGTTTTAATTTTTTTCCCATGGCTTCTCTAGGAATTGCAGTATACATTAACTTATCACAATCTAATTTGAATTATTATACCACTTTACCTGTCATATGTCTATCACTTCACTTCTCATACGAGAAACTCACAACAGTGTACTTCTGCTGGTGTCCATCCATCCTTTGTTCTATCACAGTTATGTACTTGTACATTTTTTATAAACCTCCAGGTACATTTTATTCTCTTTTCACTAAATAATGTCTTGATTTTAAAAAATCAAGAAAATAGAAAAATAGTTTACATTTACCCTTGTACTTATTATTTTTGCCATTCTTCCTATATTCCTGTAGATCTGAATTTTTATCTAGAATCATTTATTTCAGTCTGAAGAACTTCTTATGTTTTCATGCAGGTCTGCTGATAACTGATTGTTTTCTTATGAAATTTAGTGATATAATATTTGTGAATAATTTGGCACAAATAAGTGAAAAATATACGTTCGTGGTGATGCCAGGATGATTATGTTTAGTACAAAATAGTGTTTTAGCTTTGTTCGATCCTTACAGATAGACTATGGAAAATTGGACAGTTTAGGACATTTCTAAGTTATTCAGAAGGAGTTTATGCCAGCTTGATATATTGAGCACATACATATTTATGAAATCAGTCATTTCTTTGGGGCTATAAGAATTAGCTTTCTATTGATTACACCTAGTTATCTGTTATGTGTGTGACAATATGAAAATGGGCACAAGCTGCTCCTATTGATTTACTGTCCAATAAATAATTACTGTTCATTACTTATTGATTATATACTTCCATAATCATTTCACTTCTCTCCTCTTTGTGGTATCAGTGTCAGTTTTAGAAACTGAACAATTTACGCATAAAAATTAAAAGCCAGTTGTACAGACAAAATGCACTATCAAATAAAGTGTCTTCTGGCTTGCTTATTTACATGTAACAAAAAGATGTATAATTCTGATTGCTAGCATCAAATTTTTTAAATATATTCAGCAAATCTCACTAAATAGGCAGCAAAGGCTGTTTAGATGGATCATAGGTTTCAAATTGACGAATGTCAGAAACACTCCATCTAAGAGCCAAGACAAGGCATCTTGGAGGAAAAATACTCGGGGTCTGGATTTCCAGGTGGGAAAGGGGCCAGGGAGCACTTTAGGCAATTATCCATAATTTTTCATTTATCTTGGTGTCCCTAATTGCTAATGGTGGAAATTGCTTCTGTCTCTTGTTTTACCAGGGAGAAAACAAGACAATTAAAAATAAAGAAAAAGAAAAGAAATGATTACTTAAATGTTATCCCTCAAGGACATTCTCTTATGTTACCATGGCTATTAACGAAGTACCTGGAATTCTTGAGGACATTCATTAAGTCAGTTTCTCCCCAGGGTGTTCCCAGAATGAAGTTTGAAAAAAAATATTCACTTCAGTGTGAATAAAGTCTTTGAGCTGAAGCATGGAATAATCCTGTGTGTCCCATCTATAAAGAGCGCCTAGGATCAAGTCCTAAAAGAAGAGAAATTCCCAAAAGGGTTTCAGATGTGTTCTCCTCGGTTTTCTTTCGGTACAACTAACAAACATGAAAATAACTTAGAAATCTTAAAATTTTCCATGAGTAAAATTAGAAGTAAAGACTTTACCTGAATTTCTGGGGGCACTGAGAGCAGTAGATTCTCCTTTCTCTTCTTAGCAATGTCACTGAGATTAAAAAGTGCATGCTAAAGCAGGAAGGCTTCATTGGTAGTTTAGTTTTATTTTTATTAGTTTTTAAGTAGTTACAATAATTGAAACTAATCAATGTCCATTTGTTAACTACTAATAAAAGAGTAAGGAAAAATATATGACATGTGACATGTTCTTAAATTTATGTTTGCTCTCAATACATAAAATTATAGATAAAATTGAAAACCAGCAAATTTTTAAAATTGTCTTGTTCATCTTCTTTACACTGTTGTTACTGTAAATGATTTTCTTCATGTTAGCTCATCAAATAACAACAAGTCCTATAATTAGATCAAATTACGATCCAAAACCATTCCTATCCCAACCCGGATTCATATTCAGTGAGTCAGACTAGGAATCAGCATGTCTCCTCCCAGTTACCCCACCGTAAGAATTTATTTGACAAATCTGTATAAAGTATATTATGCTCTTTACCAAAATTATCTATTTATATGGCTCGGTGTCCACTGAGCTGCACAGATCTGTGGTTTGCTATCAGTCATTATTTTTGAAAAATTCCTAGCTAGTACTTTTTCAAATATTTCTTCTGTTCCGATCTCTCTTTCCTCTCCTTTTGGCATTCAGTGACCTGATTATAACACCTTTTGAATTTGCCCCACAGTTTACGGATGTTCTGTTTTATTCATTCTTTTTTCCCCCCTCTCTCTTTGCATTTCAGTTTGGGGAGATTCTATTGACAAATTTTCAAGAATATTGAGTCCTTCATCAGGCACATTGGTTCCTCTGATGAACCCAGCTAAGGCATCCTTCACTTCTCTTACAGTGTTTTTAATTTCTAGCACTTCTTTTTGATTTTTCCTTAGAATTTCTATCTCTCTGCTTACAATATCCATCTGTTCTTACATGTTGTCTACTTTTTCCATTAGTACCATAATATTAATCAGTTATTTTAAATTCCCTGCCAGATAATTCCACAATCTGTGTCATATCTGAGTCTGGTTGTGGTAGTTAATTTGTCTTTTTAGGTTGTGTTTTTTCTTTCTTTTTAGTACGTCTTGAAATTTTTTGTTTCAAGTCAGACATGATGTATTAGGTAATAGTAATTGACAGAAATAGGCCTTTAGTATGAGGTTTTATGTTAATCTGGCCAAGAGTTGCTCTGCATTCAATATTTCTATAGCTGTAGGTGCCTGAAGCTTCAAATTCCTGTAGCGCCCTTCCTTTTATCCTCCAGGTAATCCTTGGGCCTCCCTCAGAATTCCTCGTTAGATAGAGTCTGCACCTTGAAGCTCTTTCAGTTGTAATCCGTTGTCGTTATAGGGGAGTGCTGCTGGTGTGGTGGTAAGATGTGCTGGACAGGAAACATTCTATAATCGTATGATTAAATCTCTGCTTTTCAGTGGGCTTGTATCTGGTCTGTGACCTTCACAAGGCTTTCTCCCTCTTAGGTGAGATAGGAAGGCTAGAGGGGGCCAGAGTCTGGACATCCCCTCCTTCCAGACCACATAAGGCTCTGCGAGTCTTTTATCCTGGAGACGAGGCATTGCTATGAAGAGTCCTCTGGATGTGTCCACAATGGTTACTCCTCCCCTCCCTCTGCCAGAGCCAGGAGAGGATCTCTCTAGGCTCTCAGCCATGAAAACCTGGTGGGATTCCTAAAGATTAAACCCACCAAAGTTGAAGCCCCTTCAAACTGAAGCCCCAGTTTCTCACTCTTAAGCTAGTCACATTGAGCCTCCAGAAATTCATCAAAATTGCCACTTAAAAGTTCCTACCAGTTTATGGTTCAGAGGCTTCTGCTCCTGGGAAGCAGATGTCAGCTATGCCTATTGGGTTGGTCTCTCTCTTCAAGTTTCAGGCTGTCGGGTTGTCCTGCACCTCACTTCTCTGAGGAATCCAAAAGGCAGTGGTTTTCAGTTTGCTCAGCTTTATCTTGTTAGGATGGTAATGATGACTTCCAAGTTCTTTACATGTCAGAATCAAAATGGGAAGTACTCCAAAGTACTCAACAAAATGAAAAATTCTCCCGAGAAAAATGTCTATATTAGAATGTATAGTGGATAAAAATAAAATACAGAGAAACAGACAAAAAGAAATAAAAAAGGAAATAAAATAAAATTCTTTCTTTAAGTACAATCTAGACAGAACAACTAAATTTGGTAGACAAATATGTGGATGATTAAACAATGAAAGCACAGGAGGGTAACAAATGTATATTGAAGAATAAAATATGTAGGCAGTGCTTGCTTTAAAATACCACATATTTAAGAAAATTTCATGTTGAAACTGTTTTCTAACAGATATTGGAAGCAGAAATTAATGGCATGCAGGATCCAAACAGAATGCACAATATTTACAAAGGTTAAAAAAAGAAGAAAAATATTGTAGAGAAATGTCTAGAATAACACAAACGCAAAGTGGTGAAATGGAACAGGTTCTGGGCTTGAAGTCACATAGCAGCTGAATTCAACCCTACCACTTAACTAGCTGTATGACCTTTCACATTTCTGAACCACAATTTCCTTATGCATAAAATCAGAATAATACCTTGCCTCTCACTCTGTGGCATTAACAGAAAAAAGTTAAATATTTTATTTAAATGAGTCTAGCAAAGGTTCTGGTATATTTTAGATCTTTGATAAATTTCCTTCCCCTATCCTTTCATTGTTTGATGGAGGCATTCTCATTTATTTTTCAGATATTGTTTTTCACACCTAATACTTAACTGTAATAAGCTTGTCAATAAATGGATTTTTGCCTTAAAATGAACAGTAGATTAAAATTTAGTTGCTTGGGAATTTGGGAATGGATGCCATTAATGTAGGAACTAATTGAAGATGATGTTTGAAACCAAATACATTCAATAAAATTCAGTCTTCTCTTGGAAAACCAGAACATAGATTATCAGTATCATTTTTTAAACTAAACTTTGATATGTTAACCTGGCTTAATACTAATTCCTTCAATAATTATTGTCACTTGCAATGCGCTCGGCACTTGCGGCAAATGGTGTGATTGTGAACAAAACAAACAGAACCTCGTATTTGGTTGTAAAGAGTCTACAAAGGTTTATACTCTTCCAAAATACAGTGTTTTCTTAAAACTCTTGTTTTCCCAGCAGTCTGTACATCTCATTGAGATGGTAAATATAAAGAATTAAAAAACTGCATGAAACATAAGTTGTCAACCACATTCATTCTTTCCTTTTCCTTTCATTCAAAAACTTCTAACTCATTTTACCAACTACTAAGAGGTAATTGGCTTTAAAAAGTTTGCTTTTTTACTATGGGGAACTTTGTGAAAGCTTTTTGGATAGCTTTGTGTCCAGAGGGCATTTTCACTTGTTTTCTGACCATCACCTAAACTGAGGTTTAAAAACCTTCCCTGTGGCGGGTTGCTGCACAACTCTATTTAGAAGTGCAATGTTCCAGCTGAAAAACACACTCCTACCTGCTTTTTCTTACTCACAAATGAGTAACTACAATAAGCAAGACATTATACAAAGTGTTGACAACATTAGTAGCCTGCATTTTTATTACATTTTTTGAGTTCATTTTAAAGTAACATAAAAAGTTTGGTTTAGAAATTAAGGAAATTAGTTTCTACTCTGATACTTATATCACTTTCTCAGATATAGTACATTAATTTATTTTTCTGAAATTCTCCCTTAAAGAATATACATAATATGCAGCTTTTGCGTGTACTGGAGTCATAGAAAGTGTACTTTCAATTTAAAATATTATTATTTAAGTAGGCCTTCACCATGAATTTAGATCAAAACCAAAGGGGAAAGAATGAAAAGCTTATACAGAATCACTGGTTTTCATATAGAACTCAAGGAATTAGACAAAATAACAATGTCAGAGGTTGTAACTAATACAGTGATAGGTAAAGGGGATGCAAGCTGATGAAACAGTGTTTTCAAGTCTCTATGACTATAATTCATTGATCTTTGCAAATTGGTTTCTGGGGAAAAGTAGTCACGTGGGAAAAAAATAAAAGATGAGTAGTTTTTGCTATTCTTACAGCAAACGTAAGAACTCTATCCATTCAGTATTTACATAATTGAATATTTGTCTATTATTTCCCTTAATGGAAAAGAAGCTTCAATCAGGAAGTCACTAAGAATTTGTTCCAAAATGTCTAAATGGTTGTACTTTAAGTAAATATTTAAACTGAATAAAATAAAAGGAAGCTAGAAGAATGAACAGGCAGAACACATTAATGGGAAACATCAGAAGGAGAGAGAAGGGAGGAAGCCAACATTTGCTATAGGTAAGAATGAGGTAAATTTTTTGAAATTTCTATTTTGGAAGGATTGCCACACTGTCCTCAAAGGCAGCTCATAAATTCCACTTCATTAGCACCGTTATTCTTTCTCCCGTCACCGTAACCAGACAGACACAGTCTAACAGGGGCATGAGTAACAAGGAAGGTCCCACAGCACTCTTCTTCAGGAATGTGTCCCGGGAATTTGAAAGCAAGATGTTTTCTCTTCTCTGGCCCTTATGTATTAAAATGCGTCCTCGAATGATGTTATATTTCTTTTGAAACACCACATATAATTCCAATGATAAATGGATTTCATTGCATATTTTATATTTCTTTCTCAGTTAACATCTGGAGATATTTACTCCACATCGACTGCCACAATAGGCAATTCACCTAGTGAGGTCCTGGGCATATCATCCGGATCTCAACATTACTTTAGACAAAAAAAAAAAAGGAATATTTCCTTATTTCAGGGTTCTAGCTGTTTACAATAAACTCAAAATGATTGCCATGATGGAATGGACAATAGTCCAAAATAAAAATATCGGGGATTCTAATAGACACAGGGTCTCATAGGGTCTAATAGATATATAGGCTACAAAACAATGTTTAAGAAAAACACCTAGGACGGTAATGGCCGTGTCAATGTAGGGGAGGCAAAACGTCGCCTCTCCCCATCTTAGGTTTTCAGCTGGAACTCTTTAACAAAAAGACAGATAAACAAAAGACAGTTTATTAATGTGTGCAGCACACACCGTCCAAGAGAAACCTCAACAAAAAGGTAACTCAAAGTGAGAGCTCAGACCTGCAGCTGGTATAGCATCTTCAACTAAGAACAATACCCTTGTAGGAAAATGACAGGACCACGGGGAGCAGACGCGGCTTCCAGAGGCAGCAAGTCGGGTGAAGGTAAATATGCGGGAGGAAACTCAGAGTAAAGTTTGTGTGCGGCTTCCTCTGGTGCCATCTCGGGGCTGATAGAGTCTGTCTCCAGTACAACGAGAATTTATATCTTGCCTTTAGGCAGAAATAGAGGAGCTTTTTCTGGGTTTGCCACTTCTTAATTGCCTTGAGTTCAAAATAGCTTTTATGTCAAAGAGACACATTTTGGGGTGACGTATTCTGGCTTCGTGTACAAGCTACAAAACAGTGTTTAAGAAAAGTGCTGGGCATGTCAGCTAAGGTATGTGGAAAAAAGCCTTTATGGCAGGTACCCATGCATAATCCATTATTTCCACTTAAAAACCTCTCATGAATTAAAAACGGAAGTCACTTTGTAGGTTATTGAATTTGTTTGTGATGAAGGAGTCTATGCCTTGTATATAAGTTCCTTAAAACAAAGTTTGAAATAATAACAATCAGCATTCACAAACTGTGCATTAAAATCACCTCAGGAAAACAAACAAGGCTGAAGCCCTAAATTTGACTCTTTCAGAAACAGGATTCCATAGAAGGTTCTAGATTTTTAACTTTAGGATTATAGCTCTTTTATAAAATATTCATTTTTATAAAGAAGAAAACTGACTGACAGTCACATAGGCAGTTAATGAGAGGGAGACACCATGCTTCAGCTCTAATTCAGAACCCCATGAGATCAATGAGGAAATGAGGGTCAGAGAGAGAAAATGAGTGGGAATGGGACTCGAAGCCAGGGGATGCATATTTACCAGTATTGCAAATTAACTAAATCCAAATTATGTCATTTACTTTCATAAACTGTTAAGACGTAACTATTTTTAGAACATTTTCTTAGAGTCTGAAGATTATTTTGGTGTTCTTGCGTGCAATCTGATGTTGATAAGAAGGTAAAGACTGCTATTGATGCAAACCAGCTTTTTTCTACTGATACATTTACACTAGTTAAATAATAACCCTAAAAATAACTCCTGACTCTGTGTGTATAATTTTAAATTCAATGGTTAAAATATCATTACATCTTTATTTTATATAGTAGATTTTTTCTCATAAAAAGTTAATTTCAGGGCTGGCTCAGTGGCGTAGTAGTCAAGTTCATGTGCTCCACTTCAGCAGCCTGGAATTCACAGGTTCAGATCCCAGGCACAGATCAACAAATCACCCATCAAGCCATGCTATGGAGGCATCCTACATACAAAATTCAGGAATATTGGCACAGATGTTAGCTCAGGGAGAATATTCCTCAAGCAAAATGAAGAAGATTGGCAACAGATGTTAGCTCAGGGCCAATCTTCCTCACCAAAAAAAAATAAATAAATAAAAACTTAATTTCAACCCTTTTTTAAATACCAAGAGAGTCAGTGAGATCTTTAACACAAACTATATAAGCAAACATTTTGGTTAAAATTTAGATTTTTTTTTTAAATTAAAAATTGGGAGATTCCGCTTAGATTTTTTTTTCACTAAAAAGTTACCATATGTGGCTTCCTGTTAACAGAGTAGGAGTTCTAGAAGGTGATTTATAATCTGAATTTGTGCATTGCTTTGAATTTTATCATATCGATCATCAGTTAAAGGAATTATGACTTCATAGCTTTAAAGTCAACAAAGTCAGCTTATGACTTTGACAAGATTTCCTGAAGGAATCAATTACAACAGCATTATATACAATAGAGCCAATACCTAAATGTGGAAACTGCTTATATAACATATTTCTACCCAATGCACTAAATTAAATAAAATTTTGAAGAAGCATTGGCATCTCTAAAATTATTTCTAACCTGATATGAATTTTTGTAAGACACATATTTATAATATTTATTGAGTCTGAGTTGCATGTTATTCTAAATATCATTTCACATTGACTTAAAGGAAAGTTGCAAGAGGAAGAAAATGTCTGTAGCTATTGACCTTGTACAACATTTGGATCAACCACAAGAAAAAATCTGATGTCCACAGAAACTTTAAAAAATAGCTTTTAATACAGTGAACAATTATCTTGATAAAGAAACAAGCTTCCTTCTTTGGTGAATGTAGCCATAAGACAACATTTTCAATAGAAAAAATAAAGTATAAACATAAATCAGCAAAAAAATTTAAAAACTTGAGTTACTTTTTTAAATTAATGCATTTAGGAAAAAATGTACCATTTCCATATTATTTCAGCACTGGTTTTGCATGTTATACCTCGTATTCAAAGTGAATTAGCCATTAAATGACTAAACACCCTTGTCCCTAGCTACTGCTTACGGAGGAACATGAATGTTGTTATAAAGGAGAACATCGCAGGGCTGCACTATAAGGGAACTGTTTTTGGTTTAGATTCAAAAGAGGAAACACATTTTTCCTCATGAAAGAAATTAAGGTATTTCTCTCTCCTTACATTGCGAGATATATATATGTATATGTTGATCAGTAGAAAGAAATTGCTTACTCACCAGAGAGAATGTACCCTAGGAAAATCACACAGTCCCAGGCCTGTGTCCTCAGCTGGACTCTGACTAGAGTGGGGGGGGGGGGGTGTGAGGGACACTTCCTTGCCCTGTGCATCCCCGAAAGCACATGTGTGAGCCACCAATGGTTTTGAGAGCCACTGTGGTACGGAGGACAAATGTCTACAGCACCACTCAGCTCACATTCTGCAGCGTATGAGAGGGAAATAGTCTCTCTGAGCAATCGACTGGCAGATATAAGGTATGTAAAGACTCTCCTTTTAACCAGAGTATTTCCAAACACCAAGGACTATCTGGAAAGCAAGAGCCCTAACACCAGAAGCAGATCTCATAGGCTACCTGGGATAGAAACAACTTGAGCCCACAAACCATATACAGAGGGGACTAGGATTAATCCATTATCCAGTCGTAGTGCAGAGTTACAACAACAGAAGAGAAGAGTGCCATTCTCTTTAGAAGCTCTGTTCACACTAAACTTCAACTAAAACTAAAACTTTTGATATTCCAAACCAAAAAATATAAGCCTTAACAGATATTATGGGAGAATGTCAGTCGCTAACTGGCCCTGATACATGGTGGGTAAGGAGAGATGAAGAAAAAGGCAGGCCACTCCAGATTGGTAGGTGGCAGTTTAAGTGAGGAAACTTACATACAGGGCTTGTCTTGGTCATGATAAGATGAGCGGATCTCTGCACCTGCCCAACAGAACTTAAAAGTTTATATAGAAGCCTTAACAGGATTCAGTCACATATTCAGTCCGGATGTTCTCAACACACCTTACTCTCTCAAGGCTGTGTCCTTGAAAACAGCTCCTAGTGTAGGAATGGTGGGTGGAATGTGCATTCCAAGGACAAGAGGGAGGGCAAGAAGCCTCCGCTTGCTCGGGTCCAGCTCACAGGTCAACAGCAGTCACGTCCACTTGATGACCTCCTCTGAGAGAGAAGGGCTTAAATTCCTGGTCTTCCCTTAACATATTGTGGCTTAGGGTGATAGTACAAATAGCGGTTCACATACTTCATGTCTAATACCCAAAAGTTATAAACCAAGCAATGAAATATGTTTTAGCCTCCTAACTCGACAAATACACCTCCACAATGACCTGGAAGGTAAGACCGAGGTGTAGCTTTCTAATACTCCTCTGAGTTCTGAGCAAGAATGTGGTAGTTGGGGAAGAGACAGCTCCTGGCCCTTGACTGATCTCCCCATCTCTATCCATGCCAGGATCATTCTCATACCATAAGGGCACTTTTCCCCTTGTGTATGGACACATCAGTCTTCTATTCCAGCTCTGTCCACAGTGTCTGATGAGAACTATCCCTTTGTCACGCCTCGACCTCTCCACCCCCAGCTGGGCTTAAAGTTGAACAAACAGGTGTCATAGTCCATCCTGTAATGGAGACACTGGGAAAGAGGCTCATGCTCATGAAGGCCCTGGAACTAGGTTCTGGACCACTTATATTTGAGTTTTCAGGTTCTGGGTATCAGGAGAGTGACCTGGAAAGAGGCATATGCGATCCAGGTGTCTACTTTGCTTTAGGCTTAAGGATTCTTCCTCCTGTGGATAAAGTTGTGTACAGAGCAGGATCAGGAGAGAGCCCACTCAAGCCCAGAGCTCAGAACAATGGCCACTTCTAATGAGGTCTAAGGACGGTGCTGGCCCTGTTAAATCAGGCTAGCTTGGTGCCACCATTTCCATCAGTACACTTGTAAGGTTTAACATGGAATTTCAGTCAGGACAAACTAGGACTCAGATTCCTTTTCTACAATTTCAATTCCCTTTCTACGACTTATTAGAGGTATTTATAGAGTTAGAGAAAACATTCAAATATTTCTCATTATGCAGTGAGTTTCAGTTATTCTAAAATTTTTTAATTATTAACTTTTGACTTAAAGAATCTTTAATATATTGAAGGCTTAAGAATAAACATTTTATTTGATAATTTGACAATGAGTGTGAAAATTGTAAAGCAAGGAACCAATTCCTGACAATACCTTAGAAAGCATTATCCTAGCTCTATATTACACGGATCCAAATTTAGACAGCTTAGGTTATCTGTGTGCAATTGAAAGAAATCTGATTGTATAAAAATACACTTTCAGGTAACTCATTTAGTAAGAGGATGCTCTAGTCAGGGAGCATTTGTTTTCAAGGGTCTAAGAATCTTTCAGATAATCTCAGGTCACAAGGTAGCTTATTGAGAATATACAGAACATTCTCTAGAGACCAATTTTTAGATCTCCCCAAAACTGTGAAGTCTTTAGATAGCTGATCTTTTCCACATGTCTGGAGCTGCATGGTCCCCGTTTTACATCCCTCACTGCGGAAATACTTCATTCTCTCCTAACTATATCAGTTCTGCTCAGTGCGTGGTTTCTGCTTACCCAAAAAGCTTGCTTGGGGTTGGCATACAATGGTGCCAACTCCAGCCTGGTTCCACTTAACTTTATTGCTCCAATGTCCAACTTGAGAGTTGAATCACTTGTTTCCCTATTTATTATTTCAGATTACTGTGAAAGAATTGAATAGGATCAACCTGGTTCAAGTGTAAACATGCATCTCTTTTCAATGGTTGTTTTTGGTATAAATTCCCTTCGTCTTTAAAAAAGGAGCAAAATTCCATTCATATTTTATTGATATATAAATTACATTACACTTATTGAAAACTTTGAAAGGGAGAAATATTTAATTTTCTTAAAGTTAATTAATCAGATTTTTCTTTTTTCAAGAAAGAGAAAAACAAGAAAGACCACCTAGTTGAATTTATATAAAAGTCATAATATAAAGGGCTACATTATTCAATATTTTTTCAAATAATTTTTTCTTAATTTTCTTCTTATAACCAAATTCTTTTCTAAAATAATCAAGAATCATTTCTTGACCAATATTTTAAAATTTGCAAAATAGATGCCATTTTGCAAATATAATCTATTCTTAATACTTTTTCACATTTGGGAAAATCTAGACATAGTTGACAAACATTTAGTGATTAGCAAAATGGAACTACTTACTAGTTAAAAAAGATATAAACTATGAGTCAAATAAATTACTACAAAGCAGAAAAAATATTAAATTTCTTGAGAAATATTGATGTGCCCCCTGATAACCCATTTTCACAGCAATTATGTAACCAGTGATATTTTTCCAACAGGACACCATTAGCTTGAAGGGTTGAAGATTTAAATTATTAAACGACCCCGTGCTCATTCCAGACTCTCCAAACACCTTTGTCTGTGATTTGGTTGCCCTTGTGTTTTAACTATAGGCAGAAAAATGGATTTATTATGGGCACCCATGGGTGCTCAGGCCTGTGTTGCAGTAGTCAATAGCTTCCCTAAGACTGACACCTCGTAAGCTGCAAAGAGGGTTTCTAACGCAGATTCGTACATAACCATGTTGTCCAGGCACTCAGAATCATACAGACCTGAGTCAAACGCCAGCTGAGACTCACCGACTCTGACCTTGGATAAGTTACAGTCATCGCTAAAATGGAGAAAGCACCACAGAGCTCACAGCGTTGTGGCCAGGAGTAAGCCGGGTATGTTTAGCGCCCTGACTGGGATAGTACACATTTAATAAACTTTTCATTTACTTTTTCAGTGCTGTATATTTGTGTTTACTTTAGTCACCTGTGTATTTTCTGTTCATTCCTCGGCTGTGATAAGGATAAACATCTGGGCCTACGCAAAAGCCCTGGATGGCAGAGCCTGTCATCTCCTTGGGCCTCTGTGGAATGAACCCTCCACAGCCTCAGTGCACCTTATCCTAGGGAACCCTCACCTCCCACGACTTATGTCCAAAAATATGTCAAGGAGGAAGAAGACGAGTTTGTGCAGTAAAATGTCCTATACTTTGAAGAGATTCTAAATATCTAATGAATGCTTATGATACGAAATTATTTGGTATAATGTAGAGGTATGATAGAACCATAATTATAGTGAGCAAATAGTTCAGGTCAGCATTAATTGCATATTATTTTTCAAGTTCCAGAGTGGTGATTCACTAAAATCATAATTAAGTGATTGAATTTCAGGGTTGGCCTGGTAACATAGCGGTTAAGTTCGCACCCTCCGCTTCAGCAGCCCAGGGTTTGAGGGTCCAGATTCCAGGTGTGGACCCACACACAAGCCATGTGGTGGCGGCATTCCGCATTTAAAATAGAGGATTGGCACAGACCTTAGCTCAGCAGCACTCTTCCTCAAACAAAAAGAGGAAGATTGGCAATCTTATTAGATGTTAGCTCAGGGCCAATCTTTCTCACTAAAAAAAAAAAAAGTGGAATTTCAAGAATTTCATGTACAAAAGTTCACAAATTAAAAATATGAATTTTTATATAGTTGACATTCTTATTTTGGGAGGATTAAGAACATCCTGTCCACACAGTTAACATATACTCTCAAAAGATATGAAATCAATCTAAGCCATTTTTATTCAACTGGATTAGGAACAGATCATTTTAGATACTGTGGGAGCTTTACAAAACACACATGGCCACCAACTGCTTCTTCAGCTTCACTTCCACCAACCTCCTCAATCCAAGAGAATCTTCGGGAGTCGTAAGTGTGGAAAATGTCAGGGAGCATGTGCAATTTGGGAAACATTCCCTAAGACATTCATAGAAGCATTTTTCCAGTCTGGCAAACTACGGATCTAAGTAATGTAATTATCAAAGAGTAAGTAGTCAATCACTTATTTTCTATACAATGCATTTAATTGAATTCAGTTAACTGGAAAGAAAATTCTATTGCTCTTCCATATTATGGGTAATATGCTTGGTAGCAAGTCAGATACAAAATTCTGAAGTTCCAAGAATGGCCTTCCCATCACTTCTATTCTAGCCACCTTCCTTAGGGATAACATATCAGCTGTACAGAAAGCTTATGAAGCTTTCCCAAAGACATATAACTAATTCGTGAAAAACTTAGGTTATTTTCCAACTTTTGCATTCAAGCACTGACCTAAATTTTGATCAAATTAATGACTGCTATATATATATGGGAAGAATCATAACAACTCCCATATTTCTCCCATGCTCACAGAAAATATTATTAATTTTGAGTTGTTTAACAGAAGAATTCAGTGACAAATATGCTAATTTTCGTATATTAAATTTTGTTTTCTTCTAAAATGAGTTATTTTATTTAGAAGCAAAATTTATTTCTCCAGCTTCATAAGTTCTAACCTTTTCTTCTAGTAAGACCTTGGTTAACCATATCCTTCATTAATGAAGTGCACTTTAGGCAGACACATAAGGTTGATGCTTTCCACTTGTTGGATGGAGCAGTCTGGAAGTCAGATAAAAAGATTTTTTAGTCTGGTTTCTGATGCATCTTCTTTCTCCATTTGACTGTGCTATTTAAAAGAACATTTTTAGTAATATATTTACATGATTGCACATAAAAATGTAGTTATCTTCTTTGTCTTCCAGCTCTACATTTTCCTGTCCCGTTAGAGTAAGTCATGGGCTTTACGCTTTCTTCTTCTTCTAAAACCACCATATTGCCATAAGCCAAATATGAGAAGCGGGAAATTTATCTGACAAATGAATGTGAAATTTCAGCCCACCAAATGGTTTTCAAATCACAGAATAAAAGGGAGCCTAGGGAGATGAATCTACAGATTTTGAAACAGATCTTTAAAATTGCCAGAGTAATCTTCTGCATGGCCCAAAGCAAGATGTAAATTAAGAAGCAATACACTCTGAGTGTAATGGAGCATGTACTTAGAAATTCATGGCTCCATTCATCTCATGTAAACAGCTCACACATTGCACCTCCCAGGAATAATCACACAACACTAAAGAGTTTGAAATTATAAATATTAAGGCAGAAAATTTTCTGTGTGTTTCTTTTGGAACAAGTTTGTAGAGATTAAGGAGTATAATTCTTAATTGTTATATTGCTTCTTAATTGTATACTTTGTAGGTTGAATGTTAAAAGAATTGAAAAAGCTTTGGGAAAAATCAGCAGGAAAGACGTGTCTGTTGTCTGTTGAGAAAAGCTGTTTGCTGGCCTGTTGGCATGGTAGCAATGTGTCGCACAACCAGGCAGGCCTTTAGCACTCAGGAAAGAACACAAGGCTCTTAGTGTTCAAAGTGCTAGAAGCCGGATTCATTTAATACATAACAATTGACCTCTCCAGGAAAGGAAACTATTAGCAGGAGACTGACTGAACAAAAGATGTCTTGTACAACAGGATTCTTTAAGTTTCTCCAAATATGCTATCAAATGCAAGCTTTGAAAAGCCACTCAAATCAGGTTGGTCTTGCTGTGTGTTCATGTGGTACAATTTAGAAAAAGAATATATTGAGTAGAAGCCCGAGATACTTCCACCTGGAAATAGATTTATGGCTTCAAAGATTAGTTTCCAAAATTTTAAGGGATATTTATGATATAAATCTAAGAAAGTAGTGTTAAATATATTTAAAAGGGTAAACAATATAGAAATAAAAATTCTTATGTTGATTATATATTATGATAAGAATATACTTCATAAAAACAGTTAACTCAAATGACCAAAAACAAACTTTTTGATGTGATCGCCAAAACTCTGAAATATTTGAGATTGCAAGGACCAGGGATAAATGCCAGGAAACTAAAGATGACATATCTTTTTTTTTTTGAATGGAATAAATATAGTTTTGAAAAGTTGCAGACTGATAAACCAAGTGATGATCATAAGAAAGGGAGAACTCTAGAACAGCACATTCAATCACTATTTTGGATCCTCTTAGAAGAGGAATAAAATAGGATGGCAGCATATTTAAGTTCTTGGCTTCAAGACATATCAAAACGTCAGTAGTAGGCATGAAAAAGAGAGAGAAAGCAGCCAAGGGGAGAAGCTGGACAAAACAGCTAATCTGTCTACTGTCTTGCCTGATGCTAAAACGTGAAAAAACAGCAGCCAGTCTCAAATTTTAAAAATTAAAACATTTTGCTAATTTCCAAGGCGTCAAACATGGTGATTTGGTGGTGATTGCCTCACAATTCTAAGCTTTCTGCCAAGTTGGCAGGAGGACCAAACTCTCAGGAAATGGAGCTCAGCCTTAGGCCACGTTGTCTGGCAACATGGCAGCATGAAGGCAGAATCATGGCCAAATTGGTTCAGAGAAGATTCACATTTTCATGGAGGAAAGGAAATACTCTAAGAAAACTTAGGCAGATTTAAGGAAAGGATTTTAAATCATTGAAATAACATTAAAGATTATTTTATACCTTGTTGGATTCAATTTGCTAATGCTTCTTGAGTAGTTTTGCTTATGATAGATACTCGTCTACAGTTTTCCCTTCTTGAAATGTCTTTACCTGGTTTTGGTGTTAGGGCAATAATGGCCTCATAGAATGAGTTAGGAAATATTCCCTCTACTTCTGTTTTCTGAAAGAGTTTGGGGAGAATTGCTATAATTTCTTAAATATTTGGTAGAAGACACAAGTGAAACCATCTGGGCCTGGTGCTTTCCTTTTTGGAAGGTTATCAATTAGTGATTCAATATCTTTAATAGACATAGACCTATTCAGTTTATCTATTTCTCCTTTTGTGGGTTTTGGTAGTATTTGTCCTTCAAGGAATTGGTCCATTACATATAGGATATTAAATTCATGGGAATAGAGTTATTCCTAGTTTCCTCTATTAACATTTTAATGGCTGTGAGATCAATATTAATAAACCCTCTTTCATTTCTGGTAATATGTGCCTTCTATTTTTTCTGGGTTACTCTGACTAGAGGTTAATCAATTTTATTGATTTTTCAAAGAACCAGCTCTTTTTTTAATTGATTTTTTCTGTTGTTTTCCTGTTTCCAATTTCTCTAATTTTTGCTGCAATTTTTATTGTTTATTTTCTTTAGCTGGCTGTACCCTTAAACTTCTCTTTTCTAAGTTTCCAAGTTGGAAGCTTAGATTATTGATTTTAGATTGGAAAAGAAGAAAGATCCAAAATCAATGTATACATTTATGCTATAAATTTAACTCAAAACACTATTTTCATTGCATACTAAAAATTTCAAATTGTATTTTAATTTTCATTCAGTCTAAAATATTTTTAAATTTCTTTGAGACTTACTCTTATACCCATGTATTGTTTAGAAGTGTGCTGTGTAACTACCAAATACTTGGGGATTTTCCAGCTATCTTCCTGTAATTTGTAGCATTAAATGTATATATTAGAAAGCCTCAACAAAATATTAACAAATCAAATGCAAAGTATAAAAAGAATTATAGCTCATGACAAGTGGAATTTATTAGATGTCTGGAAGTCCGGTCCAACATTCAAACTCAATCAATGTAATCTACCACATTAACAGCCATGCAGAGTAACTGGATCTCTAATCTCTGGTGGGAAAGAAAACTGGTACAACCAGTTGGAAGACAGTTTAGCAGTTTCACGGAAAATTATAAATACACTCTAGCAATCACACACATAGGTATTCATACAACTGATTTGAATTTGCCAATATGTAGAAGCTACCAGTATGCCATTCAATTGGTGAATGAATAAACAAACAGCAGTACATCCAAACAAGGGATACTACTCAGTGATAATGTAAATAAGCTATCACACTATGTGAAGACACAGATGAATCTTAAATCCATATTTCTAAGTGAAGGACACCAACCTGAAAAGACTACATTCTGCGTGATTGGCATTATATAACACTCCGGAAATGCAAAATTATACTTGCAGTTAATATATCGGTGATTTCCAGTGCTGGAGAAAGTAAGTTTGAGTAGGTGAACCAGATTCTTTTGGAGAAATGGCTGATGCTAGGACTGGGGCAGATAATATACAAACTAGCCTAGATCATCTCGTGATGCCGGAAAGTAAAAAAGTATTCGACTGAAAATAGCAATCCAAACAACGGAGGTATGTCAAAGTGACACGGGAGCACACTGAAAGAGCTCCCAATATCCAAAGCGCAACAACTGGAGCAACTACATAAACACAGAATTATTTGATTATAACTCAATGTATTAAATGAGTCTCTAAGATTTCATACTGATATAAATACATTACTAAATAAATAGGGGAGAAGAGAAAAATCCTGTGTAAAAGAAATTAAAATAATTGAGGGACAGTCTATGAAGTACTTGAGCAGTACTTCAGTCAAATTAATAAAAATATGGAAAGTCTGAGAAATTGTCACAGATTTCACTGTGAAAGAGGAGCCCCAGGAGACACAATCACTAAACGTGATGAAGTGTCCTGGAACAGGAAAAGGGCTGAGGATGGAAGCTCAGGGAATGTGAATCAAAGACAGACTTCAGTTGTTAATAATAATAATAATAACTAATAATAATGTTAGTGTCAGTGGGTTCATCAATTGTAACAAATGAATCATTTTAATGCAAGATATCAATAAAATGGGAAACTGGCTCCAGTTTATACAGGCACTCTGTGATATATTCACAATTTATCTGCACATATAAAACTATTCAAAATTAAAGCTTAGAAAATAAATGTAAATCATGGTCTAAGGAAAAACTGTGATAAACTACGTACCTTTTAAATATAAAGTTTTAAAATATATAGTATACATTTTAAAGTGATTACCAACAATCCTTTCTTTTGGGAAAAAAAAAAAGTTTGTCACTTAAAAAATGCTTCTGTGCACCAAAGGAAACCATCAATAAAATGAAAAGGTAACCTAGGGAATGAGAGAAAAAAATTGCAAACCATATATCTGATAAGGAGTTAATATCAAAAATATATGAAGAACCTATTCAACTCAAAAGCTAAAAAACATCGAATTTAAAAATGGGCAGAGGAACTGAATAGACATTTTTCTAAAAAAACCATCCAAATGGCCACTAGGTACATTAAAAAGGTGCTCAATATCATCAGGGAAACGAAAACAAAACCACAATAAGCTATTCATACCTGTGAGAATGGCTACCATCAAAAGACAAGACATAAAAGTTGGTAAGGATGTGGAAAAAAAGGAACATTTGTGCACTCTTGATGAGAATGTAAATTGATGCAGACACTGTGGAAAACAGTATGGAGGGTCCTCAATAAATTAAAAATAGGGGGCTGGCCCCATGGCAGAGTGGTGAAGTTCGCACCCTCTGCTTCAGTGGCCCAGAGTTTCACTGGTTTGGATCCTGGGCACGGACCCAGCACCTCTCATCAAGCCATGCTGAGGTGGTGTCCATATAGCAGAGCCAGAAGGACCTACAACTAGAATGTACAACTATGTACTGGGGGGCTTTGGGGGGAAGCAGAAATAAAAAATGATTGGCAACAGATCTTAGCTCAGGGCCAATCTTTAAAAATAAAATAAAATAAAAATAGAACTACCATAAGATCCAGTAATCTCACTTCTGGGCATATATCCAAAAGAAAAACTTGTATCTCAAAGAGATATCTACACTCCCGTGTTCATTCCAGCATTATTCATAAGAGCCAAGATACGGAAACAACCTAAGTGTCTGTCAATGGATAGTTGGATAAAGAAGGTGTGGCATACACCCACACCCACACAAAATGGGGTATTATTCTGTCGTGAGAACAAGGGAATCCTGCCATTTGCTACAACGTGGATGGAACTTGAGGGTATTATGCTACATGAGGTCAGTCAGACAGAAGAAGACAAATACTGTATGATATTACTTATATGTAGAATCTGAAAAAGTCAAACACGTAGAAACAAAGATTAAAATGGTTGTTATCAGGGTGTGGGCAATGTGTGAAAAGGGGAGATGTTGGTCAAAGCGTTCAAACTTCCAGCTATAAGACTCCTAAGTTCTGGGACTCTGACGTACGGCATAGTGATCGTAGTTAATAACATTGTAAAATTGCTAAGCCAGTAGATCTTAAATCTTTTCACCACAAAGAGGAAAAGATAATTATGTGAGGTAATGTGGATGTTAGGTGTTAATGTTATGGTGGTAATCATTTTTTAATGTATAATTGCATCAAATCAATATGTTGTACAGCTTAAACTTACACAATGTTTTATGTCAGTTATATCTCAACAAAGCTGGAAAAAAAGAGATTGCCAACAGTCTTTTCTTTTTTAAAAATATATTTGTTACTTAAATCTGAGTTTCATTTATTCTGTATCTCCTCAGAACATATTCTCGCTTTCCTAAAATTATTACCCCATATTTGAGATTTAAGCTAGTTTTAGAGAAACTTGAACCATCAGAACTGAGAGTGAAACTGTCCATATCATACGAGCTACCTCTGTCCATAGGACCTCTGAACTTAAATAGGAAACATTAATATGATGATGAGGGCCAGCCCTGTGGTGTTAGGCCTGCTCCGCTTCAGCGGCTGGGGTTCACAGGTTGAGATCCTGCGTGTGGACTTATACCACTCATCAGCCATACTGAGGCAGTGAGTCACATATAAAATGGAGAAAGACTGCTACAGATGTTAGCTCAGGGCTAATCTTCCTCAGCAAGGAAAAAAAGATGATGATGACATGCTTAATATCCTTCTCTCTGACCTCCCCTTGCATCAAAATTGATCATTGAGTTAGGGATGATAGTTTTGTAATTCAATCCATAGACGTCTTTATTATTTTTAATAAGCATTATCTTTCTAAAAATGTAAAGCAAAAGATGGTTATTATAGGTAGTTTATAAAATGCAGAAAAGGGAAAATATGAATTTTTAAGTTGTTGATAATTTAAACAGCAAAAATTCATTCTCTCATTCCATCTTAAAGTTCTACTTTATAAAGTGTTACTTAGCCCCTGCTTCAAAGTGCATGTCTTAAATTACCTGATTATAAAAATTCTAAGAGTTTTTAGGACTAGAAGTTTTCCTTTTCTTGTGAATATATATGTGTGTGTGTGACATGCTGAAAAGGCACAAAAAGGCAGATCAATAATTCCTTAGGGGTTTGCAAGGTGCAAGTGATTAAATGAGACAGTACAGGCTTTATTACATTCACTTTTTTTGCCCTGATCTCATATCACAATTTAAGTACAAATTTGTATTTTCATTTAGTGACACGACACAATTTCAAAATGCACGCACCATCTTTGCTTCTGCATTAACGAACTTTCCACTGAAACCTTCCAACTCTGAGGAAGACGATGTGGTGTCTTCCCTGGCAAACTGGTCCCCTTTTCTTTCCCTACTCAGTCAACACCTAGACAGCAATCCTTATTATAATAAAGTGTCGCCATGCCAAATGCAAGAAAAGACAGAAATGAATTTCCTGTCTTGCATATTCAGCCTTAAAGGGACAATTTTCACTTTGTAAAAATTTTAGCTGCTGTTCTATCTGGTGTCATCATGGAGGTTCAGAAACTGAAAACAACATCAATGTGCGGTCAGGGAAAATTCTCTTAGAGAAGACTCTTCTAGCTGGAGGCTGTGGGTTTTGCTCATTGGAAGAAAGCAAGGCAACGTCCCACCCTAGGAATGATTTTTCTTATTTAGGACTTCAAACAAGATAAAGTTTTGAGTAGAATTATTTGAACAAGAACAAAATTAAACTCTTGCCATTTATAACATGTATGTGTGCATTTAAAGCTGCTGATTTTTTATTTTATTTTTATAAATTATCTATTGTCAAGGAGAAGCTGTGGAAACTAAAATTAAAAATTATAGTTCTCAGCAAAATTTAAACGTTAAATATATGAGGAATACATATTATTGTATACTTATATACATGTGTGTATCTTAGTATTGTACTAAACACAGGTATTGCTTTATAATTTTAATATTTTACTTATTACTGTATGTTATACACCCATTAAAATATGATGCTTAATATTTTCAAATTAGTCCATAATATAACTATAGTCTCTGTCTTAAACTTTCTTTTGTCATTAGACATTGAGATTGTTTTTGTTTGTCTCTACCACAAATAAAACTGCACCGAACAACCTTAGAAACAAATCTGTGTGTGGCTGTCTTTTTAGTTTGTGAAGATAAATTACCTGAAGGAGATTGGCTGAGACCAAAGATTTCACCATATTTAAGGGATTTTCTTGAGAGACAATTTATAATAATTTATATTATACTCAATATGTGTGTCTATATTTAGAGACACATGTATATTCACACTAACGTGAATTTAAACTGTATGCATGCTACACATTAAATGCATAAATACACATTAATCCAATTTAAATTCACCTTAGTAGTGTATAACAATGCCAATTTCTTCATACTTCCACAATCCTGGTTATTAACTTTTTTCTAATTTTTAATAAATGATGGTGTTATAAATGGTGTTTTATTTTTATATATTTTTCTTTCTTTGAGAGGTTATTTGTAACATCGGACATTTTCCAAATTTATTTTGATCACTCATACTTTGAAGGGTAATATCTACACATTTGATGCCATTTTCTCTTTTGAAATGCTTTCATTCATTTGCTTATAAAAGATGATTTTTATAGAACAGGAATAAGATCTCTGCTTGCAATTAGAAGATAATTTAATTCTAATAATTATAATTCAAAATTTTGTTCCATATTTAAGGTGAGGATTTGACAGAAACAAAGAAAATGCAATTTTGACAAACACAGTTTTAATTTTTCCTCTTTTAAAAGAGTCACCCAAACCATTAACTCAGAAAATAAACCCTCAACAGAAAGCAAATAATAGATCCAAGAAACAATTGCTTATCGTGAAAACTTTAATGATTGGAGTAAACTCTAAGGATGCAAAGACTTTTGTTAATTATACCAAAACTGAAGCTGCAAAGCTTGAAAAAAACGGCGTTTTGATGGGTGTAGAATTGGAGTTTGAATGAATGCGTAAGAAAATCAATACAGTGAAGAAACTGATGTACTAGAGGCCTTTAGGGTCATTTTGAAAGAAGATTTAATTGGATAATTTGCCAAATCCCAATAAGGAAAATGGAATGCATTTAAAAAGTGTTCAATGAAAAGCAACTGAGAACACAATGTTGCCAAGTCAGTCAAGGTAATTACCTGATACGGGGAGAAAACATCGGCAAATATTAGAGAAAAAATTTGTAAATAAGAGCAGATAACATTAACTTCACAGAGAGAAAACCTTTTTGTAACCCCACTTTTGACTATTTGGCTTTATTTCCAACAAATACTGAAAAAATTTTGTAAAGATATCATCCTGTTTAAGATAGTTCATTGTATGAAGTCATGGTTGTACCATGCCAGATTGAATTAACAATTTTGAACTCGCAGGTATATCAAGCTTTAAGACATATTTTCACATATATAGTTTTCAATCCTGTATAGCAGAAAGAGATGTCACCACTGTCTCCCTAAAATATACCAAAACCATTTTCAGCTTGTAGATGGACACATACAAATTAAAAAACAAAGAAACGAAATACTCCAAAGAAATCATTTTATAATGGCTAAAACTTTCTTCTCTGATAGTAAGGCATAAGAGATAGGTGGTTTCACAGGACACTTAGAGTAGTTAGAATATGCAACCTACTCACCTTTCTGAATTGATTCAGGAGACACAAGGCCTACTCCTCCTCTTTTTCTGGAGCAATTCAGAATGGAATTCCACCTCACCAAACCCAAAGGAAATTAAAGAGAAGAGGCTCCAGCCGGGGGGAGGACAGCAGGTGGGTGTTTTGACTCTCTACTGATCACCAGCAATGGAGACACGGGGCAAATCTCATGAAAAACAGCTGAGGCGAAGGGTTTTCTAGGAGGGAGGACTCTCTTGTGACTCAGTCATGTCCTCCCTCATGTGACTGTGTTTGGAAAGTTGTGAAGAGATCATGAATCAAGGTTCTGGAGTACACATCCTTCTGGTTGCCTGTTTGCCCAGGCAGCTAACAGTAATGAGATTTAATGAAGGACCGAAGTACTTCCCCTACCTTTATGAGAGGTTACGCTACATCAGGACTGTGTAAGGTAAATATCAGCAGGCAGATTGGTGAAGGAAGGTAAAATTGGAAGAACAACAAAAACAAAAATAGTGGCAATGAGTTTCTGGGTGTGTTCCCTCATTATCTCCCAGCTTTTAAACAGAAACGACTAAGTCAAAAAATGCATGGCAGGTCTTGTCAGCAAAGCCTTGGAAAGGAGCCTGTCTTTCTGACCAAAGAATCTTTTTTTAACAAAAAGAAAGGCTCTGCCAGCCCCAGCGTGTGGGAAGAACACTCTTTTGTGGTGGGGGAGGGGGCGGGGGATGTTTCCCTACTTTTTCTCCTTTTTCTTTCCTGGCCTTACCCTGAGGCAAACCTTAGTTGAGGAGTTAAACTAATACTGTGCTGTAGGGGAACTCAAACACCTAAAACTCAGAGTAAACTTCTCACTGGAATAGAGGAAGTGGAAAAAAGGGTCCCCCAGTGTTAAAATTAAATCCAAAATGGAGACCAGACTTGAGAATTCCCTGATCACACAAAACCATTTATGCCACATAATAAAACTAAATCTAGTTCATTTCATGAACATAAGCAAAACTTAGGTTATTTTTTGTAAACGCCTCTGAAAATCATAAAAAAAACCTTAAGTCATCTTGTTAAAAATGGTATTATATAGTTACTTTTAACCAACTGCTTGTCGTCTGGGTTATAACCTATCATTGTAAAGGGTAAGCAACTTCTTCATTTTTACTTTATAACCCATCTTGCAACTTCACCCTCCTGAGCTGCCTATCAGCATCTGAGTTTGAAAGCTCTCAGTTTGTGAACTGACTGTATTTTGGCTTTGAAGCTTCTTAGTGAGTCACCCTATTCTGTTCAAAAGGGGAGTGACACATGATTCCCTTTGTTTCAGAGAAGCTGTTAAAAAACACAGCCCCTCGTAGTTAAGACCTCTGAAGGAATCTAAAGGCAAAGATGAGGTCCACCCGGTCTAAAGCTCTTTCTCCATCTCCCTCAAAAGATCCGGCCTCCTATCTATATACCCACCATGGCCCAGGATCTTGTGCTTTTTTGGGAAATGGGTAAACTTTTGCATAATTTGGAATTGTAGCGGACACTTTGTGAAAGCTTTAACATAGATAGGATAGTCCATCTTAGGAAGCACACTTGAAAAGACAGGATCCCAAACCTCTCAAAGACAATGGGATGCCTTCCCTGATTGGTATGCAGAGCATCGAAATACAAAATGCCTCCAAAAACAGCTATAAAAGGAGCCTTACAGCATGCAAATAAAAAGTCTTTGTGTAAAAAACTTTGGCCACATGAGCAGATAACCTTAACTTAGTCCATCTGCCAAAAATATGATTTGGATCCAGCTATGCTTTTGAATTTCATATTACTGTACCTGAGACATGGCTAAAATTTTTAAACGAAAGCTATAAGCTCTCTGTTTGTGTCTGTCTATATGTTTATGTATATGTATGTATGCTTTATATAAGTGATATTTTTAAAAGAGCTTTATTTAGTTGACTTAAAGAAAAATAAGCACTTATATAAATTAAATATTCCTAAAACTCCCAGAGATATAGGAACTAACCCGAATGTTTTTCAAGTCCACATGATCTGGGATAATCTTTGATAAATAAAACCAAGTTTAAGTTTTTTGGTTTAATAAAAGCAGGCACGCATTCAGAATTGTCAACATTAACCATAATGCAAAAATACAGCTTTCTCTACCTGGATTTACTAGTCAAATCAGCTCATTCCATGTCAGAATTTGTCAACAAGAAAAATAGCTTAAGATGATAGTTAGCTGTTTGATGTCTAATACAAGCATAATTGTCAAAAACAAGTAATAAATAAATGTAAATAAAATAAAAGTTTATACTAAGTTAAACCAAATAATTGATATTTAGTGAAGATCTAGATCATTTCCAAAGAAGATAATATACTGAGACATTGATTGCCAAACATAATTTTTTTTTTCCTTTTTCTCCCCAAAGCCCCCAGTACATAGTTGTATATTCTTCATTGTGGGTCCCTCTAGTTGTGGCATGTGGGACGCTGCCTCAGTGCAGCCTGACGAGCAGTGCCATGTCTGCGCCCAGGATTCGAACCAACGAAACACTGGGCCACCTGCAGCGGAGCGCATGAACCCAACCACTCGGCCACGGGGCCAGCCCCACTAAACATAATTTTAAATGTATCTACCTTTGACTTCTTAATTTTTATAATGAGACAAAGTATATCTGAGTCTATTAATAAATATGTCTTTCGCCACATTAAAAAAATTATACTTTGGAACTTTTAGATCATCATCGCAGTGTGAGAAGACCCCTTTGTCTCTTCTCTTCAGTCTACAGTGAGTAAAACATCCCTAACCCAACAAAGGCTACATTGCACAACACACTACGATGTCAAAGAGATCTATACACTGGTACATTCAAAGGTGTGTGGATTGGAGCACAGAGAGGATGCTAAACAGGGGAACAGCAGAGGCAGAGCCTGAGATCCAGGATCCTGGCCACAGCAGCTGAGTCAGCCACCCTTTGCACCAGAGAACTCAGCAGGCAGCAGCAGAGGTGTACATTGGACTCCAGCCAGTCAGTTGTGGTGGTATCTGTGGCTGTGGGAACAGAGCCCTGTGATCCCAGACATTGGCCCAGAGCCTAGTAGCAGCAGCAGAGATTGACAGAAGACTCCTGAATCCCAACCACAGTATTGCCTGTGACTACAAGGTAACAGGCAACAGCCAAGACAGTGCCTCATGTATATGGTTCCCATCTCACCCACCGCCTCCCCCAGCTTCAGCAAGGGAGCTTCTGACCCAGGCGATCCAGGATGTGGCTGAGGCATCAGCCATCCCTGTGGCCCTGACAGCAAAGCCAGTGACCACAGTGACACCAGCAACAGCAAGCCATCAGTGACACACAGAAGCATGCACAGCTGCTACCAGAGTACTGGCAACACCTCAAATAGAGGAAGTGGAAGGTGGAATGTACAGATATTCAAATATAGCCAGAGGCAGCTTAGGTAAGAGAAACTAACAGCACTATAGCATCACCTACTGAAAAATGCGAGAAAGCCTACTAATCTCAAAGCAGTTGAAAATTTGAATCAAAACAAAGCTATACCTAAATAAGAAAAGCGTTTGCTACAACAAATGTGCAGCAGGGGAATAACTCAGTAAGTTTCAAAAAACCGTGGTACCATCACATTAAAGAAGAACACAATTCTCCAGAGACCAAACATAAAGTCATGGAAGATTCTGATCTAACTGATAAAGTATTCAAAATAGCTGTCATGAAGAAACTCAAAAAGCTATAAGAAAACTTGAAAGGCAGTTCAATGAGTTCAGGAATAAAAGCAACGAATAGAAGGAATTATTTACCCAAAAGATTGAAACTCTAAAAAAGAACCAAGGAGAAGTTCTGGAACTGCAGAACTCAGTACATAAGATGAAGAATGCTTTAGAAAGCATGGGAAACAGAGCAAACCATATAGAAGAGACAATTAGTGAACTAGAATACAAAACCCTACAAATGATACAGGTAGAAAAGGAGAGAGTACTAAGACAAAAAAAATGCATAAATTCTATGAGAATTATCTGACTCCATTAGAAATGGTCGACATAAAGATAGTGGGTATTCCAGAAAGAGAAGAGAGAGAGAAGAGAGTAGAGTTTATTTAAAGAAATAATAGTTGAGAATTCCCAAACCCAGGGAAGGAACTGGATGTACAAATTCGTGAATGTAATAGAACACCCAAGTATCTCAATGCAAAAAGACCTTCTCTAAGACATATGATAATAAAACGTCAAAAATCAAAAATGAAGGAAGAATATTAAAAGCAGTGAGAGACAGGCAGCTCTAATGGATTAGTGATTAAATTTCAGCACGCTCTGCTTTGGCAGCCCAGGTTGAGTTCCCAGACATAGAACCACACCACTCATCTGTCAGTAGCCATGCTGCGGCAGCTCACATAGAAGAACTAGAAGGACTTACAACTAGAATACACAGCTATGTACTGGGGTTTTGGGGAGGAAAAAAAAAGGAGAGAGGAAGATTGGCAACAGATGTTAGCTCAGGGCAAATCTTTCCCAGCAAAAAAAAGTAGCAGCCAGGGAGAAAGTGAAAATAACCTACAAGGGAATCCCCATTAGGCTATCAGCAGATTTCTCAGGAGAAACCCTAAAGGCCAGGAGAGAGTGGAAAGGTATATTCAAAATATTGAAAGATAAAAACTATCAGGCAAGAATACCCTGGAAAAGTTATATTTCAGATATGAAAAAGAAATGGCTTTCTGAGAAAAACAAAAGCAAAGGGAGTTTACTGTCACTAGACCGGCCTTACAAGAAATGTTGAAAGGAGCCATCTTACATGGATCAAAAGGCAAAAGAATGCAAAGCTTTGAGGAAGGTGATAAATAGACAGGCAGAATCAGAAAATCAAAAATCTGTATCAGAATAGCATGGTAAATACTCAATTATAACATAACGGTTAAAGGGAAAGGCAGCATTAAAAATAACTATAACCATGTCAATTTGGTAACAAACTCACAATACAAAAAGGGACAATTTTTGACAACAAAAACATAGAAAGGAAGAGGAAAAGGATGGAACTGCATAGGCAAATGATTAGACACTATCAGCAGAAAAAAGACCATCTTATCTATCAGAGCTTTTATAGAAAGTCATGGGGACCACAAAACAAAAATTCAGGACAGAGTCACAAAGATAAAAAAGAGGAAACTGGGGAACACATTGCAGAAAACCACCAAACTGAAATCAGAGACAGAAACACAGAGAAAAAAGAAATAATGAAAATATAGAGCAACAAGAAAGCAAGGATAAAATGGTAGTATTAAGTCCTCATATATCAGTAATCATTTTAAATGTAAATTGACTGAAGTCACCAATCAAAAGACAAAGAGTGGCTGGATGGGTTAAAAACAAGACCCAACAATATGCTGCCTCCAGGAGACACATCTCAGCTCTAAAGACAAATAGAGGCTCAGAGTGAAGGGATGGAAGATTAGACTCCAGGGAAATGGCAACCAAAAGAAAGCAGGTATAGCCATGCTTATATTGGACAAAATAGACTTAAAGCCAAAAAAGATAACAAGAGACAAAGATGGATTTTATATAATGATAAAGGACATTATCCATCAAGAATACATAACATTTATTAATATACATCCAGCTAATATAGGAGCACCAAAGTATATAAAACAATTATTAACAGATTTAAAGGGAGAAATTGACAACAGTATAATAATAGTGGGGACTTTAATACCCCACTTACATCCATGAATAGATTATCCACACAGAAAGTCAGAAAGAAAACATCAGCTTTAAATGAAAATTAGACCAGATGAACTTACTAGATGTATATGGAACATTCCATCCAAAAGCCGCAGAAGACACATTCTTCTCAAGTTCACATGGCACATTCTCAAAGATAGACCATTCATTGGGAAACAAAACAAGTCTCAATTAAATTTAAGAAGATTGAAATCACTCAGGCACCTTTTCTGACCACAGTGGTGTGAAACTAGAAATCAACTACAAGAACAAAGCTGGAAAATTCTCAAGTTTGTGGAGACCAAACAATATGCTACTGAACAACTATAGGATCAATGAAGACATCAAAGGAGAAATCAAAAAATACCTGGGAACATGAGGCTGACTCCATGCCCTAGTGGTTGAGTTTGGTGCACTCTGCTTTGGCAGCTCAGGTTCGGTTCCTGGGCATGACCTACACCACTCATCAGCAGCCATGTTGTAGTGGTGATCCACACACAGAATGGAGGAGCATTGGCAATGGATGTTAGCTCAGGGACAGTCTTCCTCAAGCAAAAAGAAGAAAATTGATGACAGATGTTAGCTCAGGGTGAATCCTCCTTAGCCAAAAAAAAAAAAAAAAACCTGGAGACAAATGAAAAATGAAAACATAGCATACCAAAATCTATAGAATGCAACAAAAGTGGTAATAAAAGGGAAGTTTATAGCAATACCAGCCTGCCTCAAAAAACAGCAAAAATCTCAAATAAACAACCTAATACTATACCTAAAGGAATTAGAAAGAGAACAAACAAAACCCCAAATCAGTAGAAGGAAGGAAATAATAAAAGTCACAGCAGAAATAAATGAAATAGAGACTAAAACAATTATAGAAATGATCAATGATACTAAGAGCTGCTTCTTTGAAAGGTAAACAAATTGGCAAATTTTAGCCAGACTCACTAAGTAAAAAAGAGAGAAGGCTCAAGTAAATAAAATCAGAAAAAAAGAGGAGAAATTACAATGGATACCACAAAATACAAAGGATCACAAGATACTTTTATAAAAAGCTATATGCTAATAAATTGGATAATCTAAAAGAAATGGATAAATTCCTGGAATCGTATAACCTTCTAAAGCTGAATCAAGAAGAAATAGAGAATCAGACTAGACCAATCACAGATAAAGAGATTGAAACAGTAATAATAAATCTCCCAAAAAACAAAAGTCCAGGACCAGATGGCTATTCTGCTGAATTCTACCAAACATTAAAAGATTTAATACCTATCCTCCTCAAATTCTTGCCAAAAATTGAAGAGGAGAGGATGCTTCCTAATTCATTCTACAAGACCGACATTGCCTCATACTAAAACTAAACAAGGACAACACAAAAAAAGAAAATTACAGGCCAATATCACTGATGAACATAGACGCAAAAATTCTCAACAAAATATTAGCAAATCAAATACAATACATTAAGAGCATCATAGACCTTGATCAAGTGGGATGTATTCCAGGGATGCAGGATGGTTCAACATCCTCAGATCAATGTGATACACCATATCAACAAAATGAATAAAAATCACATGATCATCTCAATAGATGCAGAGAAAGCCATTTGACAAGATTCAACATCTATTTGTGATCAAAACTCTCAATAAAATGGGGATAGAAGGAAAGTACCTCAACATAATGAAAGCCATATATGATCAACCCACACAGCCAACAATGTACTCAATGGTGAAAACCTGAAAGCTATTCCTCTAATAACAGGAACCAGGCAAGGTTGCTCACTCTTGCCACCCTTATTTAACATAGTATTGGAAGTCCTAGCCAGAGCCAATTAAGCCAAAAAAAAAAAAAAAAAAAAAAAAAGGAAGGAAAGAAAGAAAGAAAGAAAAGGGATCCAAATGGGAAAGGAAAAACTATAACTGCCACTATCTGTGGGTGACACGATTCTATATATAGAAAACCCTAAGGAATCCATCAGAAAACTATTAGAAATAGATCACGAATACAGTAAAGTTATAGGGTACAAATCAACATACAAAAATCAGTAACATTTCTACACTCTAACAATAAACTAGCAGAAAGAGAAATCAAGAATACAATCCCATTTACAATCACAACAAAAAGAATAAGATACCTGTGAATAAACTTAACCAAGGAAGTGAAAGACACATACACTGAAAACTATAAGACATTATTGAAGGAAATAGAAGACGTAAAGAAATGGAAAGATATTCCGTGCTTATGGATTGGAAGAATAAACATAGTTAAAATGTCCATATTATCTGAAGCAATCTATAGACTTGATGCAAATCCAATTAGAATCCCAATTACATTGTTCATGGAAATAGAACAAAGAATCCTAAAATTTATTTGGAACAAAAAAAGACCCACAATAGCCAAAGCGATCCTGAGGAAAAAGAACAAAGCTAGAGGCATCACAATCCCTGAATTCAAAATATACTACAAAGCTATAGTAATCAAAACAGCATGGTACTTGCAGAAAAACAGACACACTGACCGATGGAACACGATGCAGAGCCCAGAAATAAACCCACACGTCTATGGAGTGCTAATTTTCAACAAAAGAACCAAGAACATACAATGGAGAAAGGAAAGTCTCTTCAATAAATGGTGTTGGTAAAACTGAACAGCCACATGCAAAGGAATAAATGTAGACCATTCTCTCACACAATACACAAAAATCAACAGAAAATGGATTAAAGACTTGAATGTAACACTTGAAACCATAAAATTCCTAGAAAAAAACAGAAGCAATACACTTTCTGACATTGATCTTAGCAGTATCTTTTTAAATATCAATATCATATCTCCTCAAGCAAGACAAACAAAAGAAAAAATAAACAAATGGGAGTACATCAGACTAAAAAGCTTGTGCTTTTAAGGGGGTAATGCTTGGTGTTCCTGCCCTCCATCATAAGCTAGTAGAGGGCCCTTGAATAGAATCACTTAGAGAGCTTGTAATTTGTCCCTGGAAGTAAACCTTTGTCTGTCCTCACCTGTCAAATCCAAAAGAGAGATGTGTGCCTAGCTGCTGAGGGGTGAACCAAATTTGAGCCAGCTGGATTCGTCATCCTGCACTTTCAGATTTTATTAAGGCAAACAGTATGTTTCTGTTGTCTATGAACCTGATATGAGTCACAAGTGACAGAGTCAGCATAAAGCTGTTCAGGATTCTTTCTAAGAGCAAAAAGTGAACAGACTTCACCAGAGAGCAGCTCAAGGTATCATTAGACACACAGGGGCTAATACATTAGAAAGCAATGAGCCCGGAGACAGTTGTAGGGGACTGAAGGTGAGAGTTTCCCGAGGGGAGCAGGCTTTCTGAGGAACACATGGTGACAGTCAGCTAAGACCATGGGGATTTTACAATTCCCCATGTCACAGTGTACGATGCCTGCTCACACTACCTGTTAACTAAGCCCCTTACTACCTACTGGCCTCTTCGCTGTCCCTGTTCTCCAACTCTAGAGGGTTCAGAATCAAATTGGGTGGAGGAGAAAGAGAAAGGCAAGAAATGAAAGGAGGAGAAACGTACGACGCCCCTTTCCTGGATGTGGGCCTCCTAGTTTTCCCACGTGTGAGCTAGGAGTGGGGTGGTTCAGGGAAGGTGGAGAAGAAGCCATCTCATGAAACCATTCGAAGCGTTTACTAGTATTTGGGGCTAGACATTTTAATTCCCAGCTAGAGGAGCCTGAATTATTGTAGAATTATTTTAGAATCCCATTAGTTATCCTTGTTTAGTGAAACAGTTTTCCACACTCATACAAACACACACATGCACCCACCCCCATACAAAGACAGGGAGACACAGTGTTTCATTGTATACATTTGGGACTATATTGCATAGAACATTGTCTGCTTTACTTATTAAATATTACACTATTTATTAATAGTAATGCCAAATGATTGGGCGTGATTTTGACCTCTTTTCTGTTGTTTTACCTCTGGGCTTTTTAGTTTTCCCCGAAGGCCTTTCCTTATCTGGGTTCCAATTATGTCTGTGAGCATGAGCAGTGCTCTCCTCAGTGGGAAAAACCAGTGGCAAATGCTGACTATGGTACTGGTTATGGCCAAGGTTGTGTCAGTGTCTCAGGACTATGCCTAATAAGAAGCCAAACTTGCAATCTGGTACTGTCTGGTCTATAGCAGCAAATTCAAGGGGAATTAATTATTCAACAATGTCAGTAGAGGCTACTTTGTAACAAGGGTTAATGTGGATGATTAATGACCCTTAGCATCCCAAAGCTGTAGGACTAAATATGTAGATCAGGAAAAGATCACACATATGTCTCAGACACTTCATCAACTTCCTTGCCTTTCTCTTGACTCCTCCTGTGACTCCATCTACTAATGAGTTCTAAATGCCACAGGCCCATCACGAGCTTCCAAGCCAATCATCAGAGGGCAGACAGCATCTCAGAAGGCTTCTGGAACCTGCTATGTAACCCCTTCCTAGCTGACATGTCCCAGTGACAGAGAACCTCAACGTTTTATCTGAGGCTCTGATACTCTGCCAAATCCTTGCCAAAACAACCACTTATTGAGTGTTATCATGATCCAGGTATTGTGTGGCACTGGAAATAGAAAAGCAAATATGGCAAAGGAGTAACCTTCAATTATTTTGAAGTCCAACCGCAAAGTTAAACCTCGGCTGTGCGAGCAGATGGACTCTTATTGTATCAGCTAAGATGTTTACAAATGCAGGGATTAGAAACCCAAACTCAAAGAAGGCTAGTGAGGAATGATGTCGTTATCTCTAGTTGGAAAGTTCAGAAGAAGGGCAAACTTCAGGGTATGTTTGGGGATTCAATTGCTTTAGATGCCTTCAAGGATTCAAGCATTTGCTACTCCCCAGTTTCTTAAATTGTGGAAATCTTGGTCAATTTGTGTTGAAGTCATAGGCAGAAAAGTCCTCTCACCAGAATTGTCCTTTATTTACTCTAGTTTTTTTAGATAGCCACCTTCGGACAAGACTAGCCCTATTCATTTACAAACTTGCCAAAGGCCACACGATATTGTAAGCACATGCCAACATTTTATAATTTTTCTGCCATTTGCAGAAATATGGTAGCCTCGGTTGTCTTTTGGCCTGGAAACAATGTAGAACATGTGGCTGCTTAATCAACCTCAGAACCAAGTTCTCAGACAGGAACTGTGAGATCCTCAGTGCCTGTAGTCCTACTTCTTCACCACAAGCAAGTGCATATTTTAGAATCTGTGGCTTGAAGGGCCCCAAGGATGGTACCTTATTTTGAATCCATTGAGATGTTGTTTGCTTCAACTAACAAAAGCCACAGCTTAAAGACCTTAAGCAACAGGGACTGAATTACTCACATGATAGGAGGTTCAGGTGTAGGGCAAATATTAGGGTCAGGTATTCAGTGGTTCAATTACGTCTTCAGGACCTAGGTTTCTAGCATCTTCTTGCATTTCTGTGTATACTTTACCCTAAGTTTGGTTCTCTTTATGATCATGAAATAGTTCTACCAGGGACAGTACACTTCCTTGTACTCAGCTATAGAGAAGAACTTAATTTTTCCATAAGTTCATAGCAATGTATGAGTGTTCAAATTTTTCTACATTCTTATCAGCACTTGTTTTTCTCTTTTTAATTTAGGTATTTTACTGGGGTTGAAGAAACATCTCATTATGCTTTTCATATGCATTTCTCTACTGACTAATGATATTGAGCATCTTTTCATTTGCTTATTCATAATTTCTCTACATTCTTAGGAGACATATCTATTCAAACCTTTGCCTACTTTTTAATTGGCTTCTTTGTCTTTTGTTATTTTAAGGGTACTTTATATATTCTGGATACTAATCCCTTATGATATATATGATCTGTAAATATTTTCTCCCATTCTGTGTTTTGTCATTTCCCTTTTGTGATGGTATTCTTCAAAGCAAAAATGATTTTTAAATTGTGATGAAGTTCCATTTATTTTATCTTTTGTCACATGTGCTTTTGGGATCAAGTTTAAGAAACTATTGTTTAATCCAAGGTCACAAGATTTACTCGTATATTTTCCTCTAACAGTATTACAGTTTTACCTATTAAATTTACATCTATAATTCACTTTGAGTTAATTTTTTTAAACTATGTGACATATGGTTCTAAATTCATTCTTTTGCATGTGGGTATCCAGTTGCCTCACACCAATTTTTAAAGTGATGGCTTCCTCCATTTATTGTCTTAGTATCCTTGTCAAGTATCAATTGGCCGCAGACATATGGATTTATTTCTGAATTCTCAAAGCTACTCCACTGTTTTATATATCATTATGCCAGTACTGTACTGTTATGATTATTGTAGCTTCAAAGTAAGTTGAAGAAAAGTGAATCTTTTTAAAGTTTTTAATAGTTCTGACTATTCTGAGTCCTTTCATTCCTACATAAATTTTAGAATCAATTTGTCAATGTTGGCAAAAAGCCCGTTGGAATTTCAGAGGGATTATACTGAATCTTAGATCACCTTGAGCAGTATGCTCTTCTTAACAGTACGAAGTCTTCCAGTCTGTGAGCATAGAAATACAATTGGTTTTTGTATATTGGTCTTATATACTGCAACCCTGCTGAATTCTTTGATAAATTCAATCATTTTTTGTGGATTTCTTAGAATTTTCTACATACCAGTTCATACTATTTGCAAATAGAGACAGTTTTATTTCTTCCTTTCCAATCAGGATCTTTTTCTTTAGTGGTTTCTCTGATTAGGACCTCAAAAGCCATGTGGAATTAAAGCGATGATAGCAGATGTGAGAGGAGTCTTCCTAATCTTAGAGAGAAAGTGATCAGTTTTTCACCATTAAGTATAATGTTAATTCTTTGTTTTCATAGATGTTCTTTATCAGGTTGAGGACATTCCATTCTAGCCATACTTTTAAAAATTTCCGTTTTGTTTTGTTTAAGTTTTGAAACGTGCCTGATTTTGTCAAATAGCTTTTCTCTGTCTTCTGAGATGATCATGTAGTTTTGTTCTCTATTGCATTAATATGGTGAAATACACTGATCAGTTTTTGTAGGTTGAACCCACCTTGTATATCCTATTTCAGGATAAATCTACATCATCACGGTGTTCAATTCTTTTTATTTGTTGCTCGATTCAGTTTTCTGGTATTTGGTTGGGATTTTTGCATCAATATTCATAAGGTATATTGGTCTGTAGTTTCATTTTCTTAGGATGTCCTTGTCTGGCTTTTGTAGTAGGGTAATACTGGCCTCATAGAATGTATTGGAAAGTTTTCTCTCTTCTATTTTTGGAAGTTTGTAGAGGATTGGTGCTATATTATCTTTTAAATATTTCAAAGAATTCACTAGTATAGTTATCTGGGACCAGGTTTTTATTTGGGGAAATTTTTGATTATTAATTCAATATCTTATCATAGATCTATTCAGATTTTCTAATTCTTCTTGAGTCAATATTACTAGTTTGTACCTTCAAAGTAATTTGTCCATTTCAGCTGTTATCTAATTTGTTGCATAAATTGTTCATAATATTTTCTTATGATTCCTCTTATTTCTTATTGTTAGATGAAATGTACCCTCTTTTATTACCAATTTTAGTGATTTGAGTCTACACTTTAAAAAGATTTTTGTTAAAGTTTTGTTAATTTTATTTATATTTTCAATAAACCGGTTTTGGTTATAATGTTTTTTCTAGTAAGTCCGATCCCTGGGCATTTCAAGGATAGTTCTTATTGACTTTTTTCACTTTATATGGACTATGCTTTCCTGTCTTTTGCATGGCTTCAATGTTTTTGTTGAAAACTGGACATTTCAAATAATATATCAGTTCCTGAAATCGTATTCTCCACCTCCTTCCACAAGATTTCTTGTTGTTGCTATTTGTTATTATTTTCATTATAGCTGCTATTTTTTAGTGGCTTTCCCACATTCTGTAAAGTCTGTATTCTTTGTCGTGTGTGGCCGCTGAGGTCTCTGCTCAGTCAGTACAATTATCAGCTTATGATTGGACAGACTTTTCCTTAAATTCCTTAAACCAATGTCTTCTGGTTGTTTTTCTGAGGAGCTCTCTGTATGTTTTGGAGGCTAAATTTAAGATTATACCAGGTCATTTTTATCTTTGCCTTAGCGTTCAGTTCTCCTGTTTGTGCAGAGTCTCAAGGTCAGCCAGAGAGGAAAGATTCGAGCCTTCTCAGGTCATTCATGGGCATGCATACATCCCTGAACTTGCATAAGGCCTTCTAGATTCCCGGGAATGTATCTCAGATTCTCATATTCCCATATGGACATCTCATTCTCCAACTTTAAGGTTTTTTTGTAGGCCTCTTGTTTGTCTTCTCATTGCCTCCTCAGTTGTCTGTGATGTTAGGCAGTTGAGTTAGGCAATTATTTTGAAGACATGACTAGAGAAAAAACTATTCACAAAGAACAAAGTCTGAGTCAGATAAATTAAGACAAGCCCAGTAAGTGGGATTTCAAAAGAACTGCCATACAGGTCAAATACAAGCAGTTCTCTGGGCTTGAGGCTTTTGATGGAGCTCCAAACCTGCTCTATGAGCTCCAATGGTGCTTGGCTACTGGTTCTCACAGCTACTGGCATTGCAAGGCTGGATCGTGTTTGTTTGTTGAGGCTATCATGATGCTGGGAATGGGACAATGGGAATAGGATGATTGAAAATGTTGTAACCCTTGCTTTTCTTTTTGCAGCCATTTTTCTTTAATAAAAGCTTCTCAGGTTGTTACAAGCCTTTGGTTAATTTCCAGAGTACTGAAAGTTGATTTTGACAATTTTTGCCAGTATTATCATTGCTTTTAAAGAGCAGTAGAATTTTGGAGGTCTTACCATGGCTTTCTGGAAGTGACTTTTAAAACACTCAAGAAATAAATCAGAATATCATGAGGGCAATAATTTTTCATTTTCTTTTTTTACTGGTTTTTCTGATTTACTAGTGACCACTATATATATAGGAACTCAATAAATATTTGTTGAATGAATCAATACATTATTTGTTGGTGGTGTTATTGAGAAATTGAAAGTCAATAGACTTGAAATCTTAAGAAAAATAGATTAAACATACATAGCATATATTTAGGCTGTGGCTCTGTGCCAGCAATCTGTTTATTGCTTGTTCCACACTGCTCCATTTAATCTTCACAACAACATTTGTAGTTTCACTGAAGTCAGAGATATCCAGTAACCTTCTCAAGGTAATACAGCTAATGGGTGGTTGAATGGTTATTGCAACCAGGAAACGGAATCTGGAACCAAATTCTTCATTAGAACGTAATATGGCCCCTTTCCCCAACCCCTTGGATTTAGGAACTTTACTTCAAAACATCACAGAAAATATCACTTAAGTAATACAGTTATAAAAACATATACAGATAAATTCTAGAGGTAATCTTTTTTTTTTTTTTTTCCTGACCTAAACCCTACCAGCTTTGAATTTAGGAGCAGTAATTTACTACAACTGTGCCCCGGGCCAGAACAAACTATCTTCATTATTCATCATTGAGAGGCGTCTCATAATATATCAGCTGTTTACCTGAGAGGAAAGTGAAGGCGTCTCCTGCACACCTGATGTCTTTTCCTCTTCTGCTGGGCCTCCGCCAGGGCTCCGGGCTCCGTGTTTCTCTCCTTTGCCTCAGCTCCACTGTCGGCACTCTCCTCTGTCCTTTGTTTCTCTGTTTTATGGCTTATGTCCCTAACACTTTATGATACGATCTAATAGGAGAAAATATGATGACATGATATAATATAGTCTTTATTTAATTAAAATGTTTGATTATGTCTGCTGTCAGTTTTAAATACCAATCTGATTTCCCATTGACTTAATGACAAATACCAAACTTTCTGTCCTGTCATAGGAGACTCCAGTACACACTCCTGGTCAGTATTGTCTGCTTTTTCTCTTGCTACTCTCATCAAATGTAGATCTACTGTTATTTGAGGCTATATGTCACTGAATTTGAAAGTAAAGGTTTTGAAATCTCATGTTTTACCTTCAAACCTCCTTGTTCCCCCTTTTTAGGTGTGTTACCATTCCTAGCACTGTCACTTTTATGAACATCATTTTGCTCATCTGTAAGATGGGATAGACACACTGCTTTGACAAGGTTATTGTTAAGACTTAGTGGGATAATGCATATACTTAGCAGAGTATAAGTTACATAAGTTCCAAGTATTTGGTAACTCTTATAATTAGTAAATACTATTATGTGTTTGTCTTTCATATCTTTTCTATTGATCTATCAGCCCTTCTTCTCTTATTTTGACTTGGGGAGGAGTCTTAGGATTGTTCCTTCTCTCCATCTTACAAGGTCAGGCCTGGTGCTGAGAGCCACCTGTTTATTTTCCCTGTGTCAGTGCCCTGAAACGTTCAAGGTTGTGCATCCTCTCCCAGGCTAGTAAAGGAGAGCTGACTGCTGGTGACTGTGTACCGTCTGAAGGAGCTCCGCTCACGCAATCTGCAGCAGACCGTGGGGTGCCTTGAAGAGGGGGTGTGTGCGGAGTGCTGGGGTGCTTGCTGGCTGCCTATGGGGTCCTCACATGAGGCAGTCCTGTGAATTTGGTGCATGGGGCTCTTGGTGGAGTCTGTGAGTCGGTTAGTAGCATCTGCGTCTGCTTGTTGAGATCCATGTGCTGTTTGCTGTGAGCCTTCGCCCTTCTCTGCTCCAAGCTGTCCACGGCCATTCAGTTGGGCAGATGTCCTTAGTGTTCCAGGAACGACGAGACAACAGTGAGCCTTTGGGGCAACATCCCACAGGACTGGGCAGTCACTTCACTCGTGCTTCCCCACCCCTATGTGGGAGAAATCGCTGACCAAGAGGTGAAGTGAAACTTCTCGCTTTCTTCAGTGTGTCCACTCAGACTTTTTGCTCCACTGAGGTGCTGGACCCCCTGGGCTTCCATAAAGGTACTTCCATCAAGGTCCATAGGTGATTATTAAAATGGGTGTTTTATGGGTGTGCAAAGCCTGGAACCTCCTGGTCTACCATCTTGCTGATGCCACAGCTCATCTTTCCCTTTTCCTCATGAAGCCAGATATTTTATCCCCATCTTTTTAACTTAGCGTATTTTCACTAAGGATTTACCTGTGTCCTGTGAATATATCTTGTCTTCCTAGCGTTTATGGAAATCTTAAAGAGTAAGCCCCATGGCGGCTGACATTTAGCCTGTCTTCCTCACTGTGTCCTATGATGTTGAGCACTTGTTAGTCATTCAATAAATCTTACGTAAATATTGAAGAAAATAGCAGCAAATATATATTTTTAAATAACTGCTTCTATTTTATGCAGCGATTATTCCCAGATATCTTCCTTGGCTTCTTTAGTCTTTTCTCAGATTTGTGCATTGCTGGGTTTTTTTAGGTGCTGTTCTGTTTCCTGCTTATTAACCCTTGAATTAAGAGGAATAGGTTTAGATATTTTGTTAAGCACACTCTGTTACCATCCCTTTACACACACAGGTTTTCTGGTGGAACACTTTCTTATATCTCAAAATCTGCAAAAGTATTGACGCCTAGCTTTTAGCCAATAATTAGTGTATGATGGGCATTCATCTAGTTTACATTTTCTGTAATGTTTTTGGACACTCTTTTCCCTTCAGATCTCAATTATTATGTTAGAGCATCTAAGATAACCTGTGGTTTTTTTCTGTATCTTGCTATTGTGGGTTTAAAACTATTCTTACACTCTTGGGCATGATTCTTCACAGGCCCTTTTTTGTCACAGACGACATTTGTGACAATTTCCCAAAGTGGCTTACACATTCCAGGTTATAATGTTCAACTCTTAGCCCCCTTCTCTACCCTGAGCTGAACTCTGACACTTTCTGAATGGGTTGAGTAATAGAATTTGGAAAAGGTAGGAGGTGGACTCACATATAAGTGCTTGATTTTCTAGTCATTAGTGTAGGCCTTTATCACAGTACCTGAAGTCAGATAAAGCCGCACTCTTGCTAATTCTTAAGTGTGCTGTTCTGGGCAGTGGGCTGTCTATTTGTAGGACATATCTTTATATCTCATTCCAATTCCATTAGTAGTTCCATTAGTTGAGAGTCTCCAATGAAGCTATGTTTAGAATTTTGTTTTATATCTTCAGGAGAATTGTATTGAGAAATCTGAAAAGATTATACAGGGTATAGATAACATCACACCACATAAACTTGGACCACTGCTGTGATAGTTAATTTTATGTGTCAATTTGACTGGGCTAAGGGGTGTCCAGATAGTCGGTAAAACATTAATTCTGAGTGTTTCTGGTCTGTATGAGGTGTTCCAGAAGAGATTAGTATTTGGATCTGTAGACTGAGTAAAGATTGCCCTCACCAATACAAGAGGACACCATCCAATCTATCGAGAGTCTATATAGAACAAAAGGCACAGGAAGGGAGAAGTGCTTTCTGCTTGCACTGGGATGTCCATCTTCTCCCGCCCTCGGACATTGGTGCTCCTGGGTCTCAGGCCTTCAGACTCAGGCTGGGACTCACACCATTGGCCTCTCTGGTTCTCCAGCCTTCTGGTTTGGACTGGAACTACAATGCTGACTTTCCTGGGCTTCCAGCTTGCAGACGGCAGATCATGAGAGTTCTCAGCATCCATAAGCACGTAAAACAATCCCTTATAATAAATTTCTTTCTCTATGTCTATGGATCTGTGTAGCTGAGTATCATTGTGTACCGGGATGTAAGGTAAAATGTAACTGGATTACCGAAGACAACATTAAGCTATGTTTTCATTCAAGGATGAAACAAAACTCGGTGTATACTCCAAAATTTAAAAAATGCTTCCTTGAAGGACACTTCCAGGATCCTCCTTACAATACTCCTCTGTACGACTGAGGAAGACATAATGTTGGTCAAACAGACCTGAGATTTGTCACGCTGTCTCACAGCTTAAGTTCTTAGGATTTAATTTAAACTAACTTGAAGGCAAAAGCATATCTCAGTGGTGCAAATGAAAGTCTAATGGATGCAAGAGCTAAAGAAATTCGTAAACCTCAGAATTGATTTGTAGAAATTAGGAAAAATCATATTTCTCAATAAATTTTACGTTATAACTGTATAGGCAACGTGAATACAAATTGAACTACTTATGCTAGAATGAGGGGGACTTAGAGGTTTATGCAGTCAGATATGATATTCAGAAGCTCAACATGTGTTTTTTAAATAAATACCATTTTGGCTCACAAATTATCTGCATAATTCCATTTGTTAATTTCATTTTTTTCTATGTTGACACACCTGTCAAAATGTATATCTTCAAATGAGGGTAACACAGACAATGAAGTGGGAGGTTTGCCTTCAAAAATAGAGTTGGAACACATTTGTGTGAAAATCGGTGTCCCAAAATATGCACTATATGGGAGAAATGTAAATTTGGGGAGAACCAAAACAACTCTTTATAACTGCTAATCATGAAATGCATCTGGCAGGAGAAGAGGCAAGCCATTAAATCATTAGCACACACAGACTTCTACACCGCACCTGGCTTACGCACGGAGCGAATTGAGGACAGCACATACAGGGGAAAACTTTTCACAGAAACAAGTAATTGTTCTTGTTTACTATTTAATCTTGTTCTTTTTGTATAATGAACAAAACAATCTTTGGTGATTTGATTATATTTGATGTTTGCTTCTATATTATGGCATTTTGGAGAAGAGAGTAATTAATGTATCTTGTATGTATTTTACTGGATTTATTTGTTCTTACAGCTTTTTGTAGGGCTGCACACTATACAAACTTATTAGTATAAAAATCTAGGCCATGGAAGTAGCTTATTTGATTTAGATGCAGAAATATCCATAGGAAATTCTGACATTAGAATATTTCTTCTCACTGCTCACTCTCCTTCAGCTGTCAGAAACATCATTTCTCACGATTGTCCCAAGTGTTCTCAAAGACAAGATAGGCCTTCAAGAGATGCGTGGTTACAATTTAAGATGTTCAACAACCTCAGTAATAAAGGTTAGCCAAGGACAGTGAGAAAGAGACAAAACAAAATTTAGACTAGCAGAAGATAACTTTAAAAAATAAAAAATTAATTCAAATACTGTTAAAATATATCTGTAGTTACCCTCCATCCCTCCCTCCCTTTCTTGGGGCAGTCTTCTAACTGTAACCATTCATCTGCTACTATTCCTTTAGAAAAGATATCCCTATTTGAATGTAAAAGAAACCTTAATATTTGCAGTTCTTCTTTTCTGAGTAGGAAATGTGTTCAGAACACTCTATCTTGTAACAAAATGAACCCTACTGACCAACATATTACCAGTGCTTCTGAAGTGCCTAAGAAAAAAAAGTACAGTTTTAGTAAATTTAAAGATTTTTCATTACTTTTAGTCTAATATTGTAAGCTATTTTCTATGCACAGATGGATAAAGCAACATAACACATAATTTCTAATACTGCTATTTTGATAGTTGCACTCGTGTCAATGATTGTTGAGAATGATTTCCTCCATTTTTCCACAATAAAAGTAATCGAATGGGAGAAATGGCTTCACAATCATTTTAGATATGCACAAATTTGAGCTCACTATGTAATCCTTTTTTGAGGTTCCTATGGGTGTACCTTTTCACTTAAAACTGGATACTTGATCAAACTCTGGCCCCTCAGCTCTGATTCTCACCTTTGTATGACCATGTAAATTTTCCTCATCATCCTCCAAAGACCCTTCATTGATTTTAGGATAAGGCTGAACAATCCTTAACATGGCCTAAAGATGCATTATGAGCAAGCCTTTGCTGACCTCGGTATACACATACACTCACTCACACTCAATCTCTCAAGTAATCTCTCATAATTGTTTTCTGAGTCAAACACTCGGTTACTACCCTATAATTTTTCTTTATGACACTTACTATCGTTTGTAAATGCTAAACTATAAGCTCTGTGGAAGCTGGGACCACATTTGTTTTGCTCACCAGCATATATGTAGCCCTTTGCAGAATATAGCAGGTACCAACTACATATTTTTAAATTAATGACTGGTTGAGTATATATTTTAATTTTCTTTCAAAATGAGGTCATATTTTTTCATACTTTTGTTTTTAACTTTAATATTCCCAGTATGGATTATGTCTTCATACTTGTTATGTGAATAAATTTAAATGATAAACTTTCATCCTGGCATTGTCAGGATTGATCCCTGCTTTCAGAATTCTTTTTTTACTATTCAGACTCTTGCAATTAAATCTAATTATTGAACCTTTGTGCTTTCACTTGGGAGTGCTGTTGACTATTATCCTAAGATTGTTTTTTCCTCTTTCTTTAAAGATTGGCACCTGAGCTGACAACTATTGCCAATCTTCTTTTTTTCTTTTGCTTTTTCTCCCCAAATGCCCCCAGTACATAGTCGTATATATTTTTTTTAGTTGTGGGTCCTTCTAGTTGTAGCATGTGGGACGCTGCCTCAGTGTGGCCTGACGAGGGGTGCCATGTCCACACCCAGGATCCGAACCAGCGAAACCCTGGGCCACTGAAGCAGGAGCGTGTGAATTTAATGACTAGGCCACAGGGTCGAGCCCCTAAGATTGGTTTGAAGCTCAAATTGTCCAGGTTTGGCCTTACTCTTACTCTTACTCATGCTGCTCATTTTGCTTTCTTAGGCTCCAAAGAGTTGCTCCCCAAAGGGCTTTGCCTGCCTGAGCTCTGAAGTCTCATTTCAACACAATAAATTCATTTTCTCATTGTGCCCTTTGGAATCTGTGGGTGATTTGGTGATTCACTGTCTGCTCAGATATTTGATCTTCTCACTTGCTTTGTCTATAATATAGATCCCATTCAACTTGAGTTCTCATATTCACAGCAGTATTGAATTCGCATTATCTAACTTTGCCTCAATCTCTTGTGTTTTGTGTTTCTCTAAGTTATATTATGCATCTGGTCCCCAATAATATCGTTTAGATTTTCTAGTACAGAGGAAGCTCTAATCTTCTTAAATATGCTACCTTTAATATACAGTACCTCTATTTATTTTCAGATGGCAATATATGAATAATAAACACAAAATAATAAATATGATTCTTGACCATTAGTGAGGCATTGAGTATATACTCACATATAACTCACTGCCGTGCGCCTGACTCCTACATAGGATTTCTGTAGACAGCAAATAGAAATACAATATACCCAGTTAAGTATGCTTCAAATAATAGATTCATATATTTACTCATGCTAAAATATTATTCCTCGTTTATCTGAAATTCACATTTAACTGGGAACTTTGTATTTTATATGGCAACTCTACCACTATACATGGCCTAATGTTAAAAAACTGATAAATTTGTTTTCACAAATAATTAAACAAGAATGGGCAAGAAGCAGAAACCTTAGATAGATATAGGCTCCTAGAAGGAAGTCTTGTTTAGCATAATTATTAACTATTGAATGTTATTGCTGGTGAAGTATTCATTTTATATAACTATTTCCAAAATACAGGATTTTTTGCCTTTAATTTACCTACAACTGTTGTCTCAAAATAAGCTTTTGAAGCAATTACATATTTTCTCTTTTTGACTGATTTTTACCATCATTACTTTTGTTCTTACCTGTTTTGTTATTACCTCTGCTATTTTAACCACCTCTTATTTTTTGTCATAGGTGTTTTCTATTTTTTAATTAACTTTAATGGATTTTTCTGAATTCATTTTGAATTTTCAGTTGCTTGCTTCTTACTATCTGTTCTTCCTGAAGAGACCCTGTCAACCATACTCATGAATTAGATTAATGCTTTATTGATTAATGACCATAAGGAATATTATAATGATATCTGCATAATGTATGAACCTTAATGACTGACTGCATAGGACAGGTAAAAGCTTCGATGTAAAAATCCTCCGGCAGACACATTTGACGCATTTAGTTTCTTGAATCAAATTACTAAGATGTATAAGTAACAGAGCTGTATTGTTTTGTTTTCAAAAGGAAGGGAATAGCTTAGGAAAAGGCCTTTATATGTAAATTATCATGTAAAAAATATGTAAGGAATAGATTTCTCCCCAAAAAATGAAATATAACAAAAATCTATTGCTATGGGGGTTGGCCCAGTGGCACAGTGGTTAAGTTTGCACGTTCTGCTTCAGTGGCCCAGGGTTCACCGGTTCAGATCCCAGCTGTGGACCTATACACCACTTATCAAGTCATGCTGTGGCAGGTGTCTCATATATAAAGTAGAGGAAGATGGACACAGATGTTAGCTCAGGGCCAGTCTTCCTCAGCAAGAAGAGGAGGATTGGTGGCGAATGGTAGCTCAGGGCTAATCTTCTTCAAAAAAACAAATCTATTGCTATGAAATACCTGAAGAAACTGAAGCATATTTCTTCATAGACAATCCAGTTTTTAAGAATTTAAGGCAAATTTGGAGAAAATTCCAGCAATGTCATTGATGTATGAAAAACTAGTCTAATTATAACAATGATTTCATTACGTTAATTATTTTGTGATTGCTTAGTTAGTCTGGGCCAGGAATTGCACTTAACATTTTATCTCCATTTCCACGTTTTATCTTCACTATAATCCTATGAGGTAAGCAATAACCCATCTGCTTTTCAGAAGAGGAAATATTTGTTTTATTTCTTTCAAATTTATTTTGTTTAATTCAGGGAAAAAGCTAAAATATATATTAACAAAACTATACTTAAAAGTGTTTCTGAATGGCAATTAATGTTTCCAGTAACAATTTTTGGCCATTATCAGTCCTTGTCTTTTCCTGGGATACCAGCTTTCATTGTTCCTTTGAGGGAAATAGAATCCCATGTGAAGAGACCTGTCTGTTCACCCAGTTAGACCTAGAGTCCTACCCTCGTCCGCTAAATGCTAACAGAGCTGGTGGGCAAACTCCCCTCAGGTTTCATTTCCTCATATACACTTGGATTAACAGCGCTTGCATCGAAGGGCTGTTGTAGAGACTAAATTAGATAATAGATGAGATACACTTAGTGCCTGGTTTATAGTAGTTATTCAATAACTGGTAGTAATTATAACTATTCATTTAACCTATTGTGGACCAAATTTTACCCAGTCACGTTTTGTCTCCTTTGGCACCACAATTAGTTTACGTTGAGTTGAAATTGTCTCCTGGTAGCTTTCCTCAATGTTTATCTCCATCTCAGTTATAAGAAGTCCATTTTGCCTTTATACAGTCTTAGTTTGTCTGTTTTTCATGCTTCTAATCAGCTAAACAAATAGACCATTGTATTGCCAGGGGATTTCTTTAATCCAACGCTCATTTTTCTTTGTCACGTTGCAGAGGCAGGAAAACAAAATGATCAGCTATGAAGCATGCTTCTGACAAGTATAAAAACCCACGGTGATTGCATTTTCCTAATCTGAGAAATAGAATTCTCAGAGCTGATCCCTACAGAGGAGGGGAAGTGGGCAGCTTACTAAACGTCTCTTCCGTACAAGGAACTTCCTAGATTAATTGACACACAATGTATTCTTACCTCAAAACCTTGAAAACAACATTTTATCCAGTTTTTAAGTTACTAAGTTAAGAAATTGTCTTTATCAAGCCAAGCAAATTTGTGTATGCTGAGATTCCCTTTTCCTAAGATATTCACGTATTAGGAATTCAACTGAGTTGTTTGCACTTTTTTTTTTTTGAAAACTTTAACTCAAACAGAATGTCTCAATAAATTCCATCTTCAGAATTTAACTAAAAAAGATTCATAGATATGATGGAACATTAGACATAAATACAAACACGTATACAGCACTGCCTATATTTATAAAACAAGAACCAAAAGGAGGTGCATTCAAATACGAATCATTGTATCTGGTAATTTGATTTCTTTTCTTGATAAGTATAACGTATTGGTACGTTCTAAATTTTCTAAAACAACATGATCTTAAAATCAGAAGTAAGTAGCATGATTAAAAGAGAGAAAAGAAAATATAACTTGAAGAGGGGAAGACAGAATCAATTACAAAAAATCATTTCTAAAAAGAATTTTTAAAGGGAATCAGACAGTTTGAAAAGAGCAGTTAACAGGAAAAGCAGCGAGCATGAAGACAAATCAATGTTAAGCCTGCAATAAGTGAGGCTGACGTGATTAGATTTTCACATATACTTCTACATTTTCAAAGACCAGGCTAGAGAACACACACGAGACTCAACCTACTGAAGTTGTGCACACAGTTTAGGGGTTGACTAAGTTCTCACCTGTTTTTCCCTGCTTCCATTATTTCCATTTAGAGTCCTATCTCCACTAGCAGGAAAACTTACAAGAACCAATTATATTATTTTTATCTTCTGATTTTTAAAAAGGTAGGGGTTAATAATAAAAATGGGGAGGCAGCAAAGAGTACGATTAAACAAGTATGATAGGTGATTAAAAAAAATCCAAGTCAAATAAATGTTTTGGAGCATGAAAAGCACAATTTATTCACAGGCCGTCTTGCTGGCCTCAGATGCTGACATCAGCAAGTGGGAAACTCACTCTTCATTCTCTAGCACAGGCTAAGTCCCAGAATGAGCAATCGGCTTGACTTTGCAAATTTTGGTCTCCTCAGACCTTCCTGCGTGTAGGCCCTGAGTCTGCCACATCCTCCATTCAGCTCCCTAGCCCAGTGGTCCACCTCTAACCTCCGCTCCCGGCATGTCTGGCCTGTGGCAAGTGGCTGGCTGTCAGCTCAGTGTGGCCACCCCACCCCAAAAGATGGAGAGGCTTAGGAAAACTTGCCTCTCTCCCTCGCTCTCACCAAGCAATGCTATCCCGTTGATTAGTCTTCGACTTCCCCACCTTGATGCAGGGCAGTCTATGAATGGGACCGCTAACGAGGGGAGGGTGGCACTGTGTTACCTTCATCCGAGCTAATGACTGCGAACGGAAACTCAGAGAACAGTGACAGCACATCTCAATATCTGACGCACCGCCTACATCCCTCTCGCTCTTTCTACTGCACAGTTCCTGGAGGAAGGGAAAGTTCCTCTCCTCTTTCAATCTGAGCACTTTCATGACATCCAACTCTACGGCCCAGTCCAGCAAGCTCAAGTAGGAAGACAGCGTGTTTAAACACTGTTTCTCGGGAAAATATTCTTGTGATTTTTGCAGCAAAATTTTGAATGTCATCAGAGAACTACCATTTTACAAGTTTACATTTTTGGTGTCTAATCCTAATCTCCCACCAGACAGAAGGAAAAATTGGTTGCACCAGGGTAAAAGTTGTGTTTTCAAAAAGGCGGTAGAAAAGTACACATTAATCTTGGAATTATTGCCCATTATACACGTTATTATAGACAGGCTGAAAGAATCTGCTCAACGGCCATACGCTACCCTACAAGGAGCTTCTGCCGTAGTTATTTAAAAGTTGCCGTTATTCTCCAACTTAATTTGTTTTCAGGTTTTTTGATATCATGGTTTAAAAAACGCCTTTTACTAAATTATGTGTTGTCTCTTTCCAGAAGTTAATACATGAATACCATTGTTAGAGAAACATTTATTGTAGATCTGATACCGTTAAAGCCCTTAGTTCTTAGAATATTAAGCTTCTATATTCAAAGAAATATGAATATTCATGTCAGTGAGATTACTTGTGAGAAAATGCTAGAAAAGATATCAGTATTACCAGGCCTTTTAATTTGCCATATTTGTTTCCTAAAAACAACGGCCTGTTCCTTTGTAATTCTTCGTCTTTCTGTATAAGTTACCTTCAATATCCTTAATGTCTTATTTTATTCATACCATATGATTATATTTAATTCGTATGATAATTTAGCATAATCTCCTATTTTTTAAAACAGTGTGGTTTTGCCATGTAAAAGCAAATAATGTATCATTAAACTTGAATACTCATCCCAGTACTTTATGTTCTTTTTATGTAAATTCACTCTGAAAATGCATTCTTTTCTGGGATTTGTCATAGCTGCTAAATATTTTAAGGTTTTTAGTTTCCAACGTAAGAAATCTTAATTAATACAATCATTTTTCCCTTAAGTATTATCTCATTTAAAAAAAGTGTTTTGGGAACCAGTTGTTTCTGTGGTAACTAAGAATTCAAGGGGAATTATAACCTGCTGAAGCGGGATCCATTCGATCAATCCCTTGAAAGAGATTTAGGGAAATACTATCTAAAAAGCATTAAAGGCATCAGTTTTCTTCAAGTAAATTCTTGGGAAAAAAATATATCACTCCTCTGTGTTCACTGTGTTGTGTTCACTTCACTATTTCAGCCACCTTCCAATATAATATATAGTTTAATTACAGGAATAGGACTTAGGAGTTCTTTACTGATAAAGGAAAGTACATAAAAACAATATGCTCACAGTTCAGGGTGGAGGTTTGGAGCCCATATTTTATCATTAGCCCAGCCTCATTTGGGGTTTCAAACTCTTGCAGCTGTACACAAAAGGACTAACCCCAAAATCAGGAACGCTGTACAATGTTAACAGTTAAACACGCATACCATGTACTCAAATTCATAGTATGATAGAGGTTTAGAGAACAAAACTTCGATAGTAAGCTTAAGGAGGCTTTCTCTTCCCTGCTGAAGAGAGATGGTTGATCCCCCCAAATAGTCCCACATTGCTTTACTCAGATTCAGCTTTGTTGAGTAAGAAGCCCCTAAGGAGAGGAGAAATGCCTCCCAGACGCTGCCCCAAGACGAAGAGTAGCAGCGGGAAGCCAATTGTGTCCTGACTTCAATATGCCTGTCCTGGGTCCTGGGCGTCCTTGACACCGAACAATTGGAATAGCAATGTTTTTCCTTAAAAAATGAAAGTGAGTGCGGAGTGAACAGGGAGAAGAGAGTGTGGGAAGAACACTAAAATTTCTCTCTCCACTGTGGCTTCTTCAGGTTATTTATATCTCTATCCACACGCCTTCAAATAGAAAATAAGAGACACGCTCAGGTTGAGTTGTCTTCAGAACTAAATTGATTCATCACGTGCAGTAGGTTCTTATTAATCCTATTCGTTCCCTGTCATGAAACTGTTTCTTCTAACAGCATATTTCTGATATTAGAGATTTTATTGTAACATTGAACAAAACTTAGTTTTGAGAAAATTACTCTTCACTAGCTCGTATTCTTCTTCCAAATGAAAAGATGTGTATATCTAGTTGATTAATTATTAAATTAAACATGGAAATATTATCAATCTTGGAAGGATAATGTGAAAACTAGATAATGTTTATGAGAAGGTTCATAAACTCTAAAAGGCATAGAAATTTTAACGGACCTTATTATCCTTTGCAGTGGGATACAATCTTCCTATTTGTTTTGGACAAATGTAAATAGGAATCAAATGTATTATATTTTTATTTTATAAATAAATATGGCAGTTATAAATCTCAATCACAATACTCAGATTCGAGTAGTCAAGAACTAAAATGGTTTTAATGGTTCATATTCTACTGCTCTCTTCTACTGAATTGGCACATAAACTTGGCCCCACACGTGCAACCCCATCTGTATAGAAGAGATTACACCACAGTTCTGCTTGTTACAGAGGCCGAAGGATTGAAGTAAGTGGGGCCCATACACAGGCGACATATGTTACTGCAAACCCATCTCTCACCACTGCTTGAAGGTACCCATGAGTTCAGCATGTTTGCACAGCTTCCTAAGACTTTTTTAAGCTGCTTCTCATTTCACTACCTAGAGCTACTGTGCAACCAGCCTCTCTCATCTCGCTGTCTCCCTCTCCTACTGCCACTGTAGTGAACACTCTGTTCCAGTCTTCCACGAACTGTTTTTCTTGTCTTGGAGGAAAAGCGACGCTCATGGAGATACTTCTCCAAGGTAGTACTTTTATGACTCCAAATTTCCTCCTCTGCTTTCACCTTTTCACTAAGTTTATGCTCTCCCAAGAGATTAGGCATTTAGAATCCAATAAGTAGAATGGCTTGACCCTACATTTCTTGCCTCCCATACACTTTCCATACGATGGTAAAGAATCTAACCTTCTAACTGCATGAAAGCAAGTAAAGGAAAGGTAAATGCACTTGGCAAAACAGGGCATGCTCTTAACTCAAATTATCATCCAGGCAAGTAGTTTAAATTTGTAAGCACTCTGAGAAAATTTGCTTTGTGTTTGTTTCAATCACAATAAGCTAGGTTGGGCTGAGTTGGCACATACTCCCCAGACTCTGTGGCTTCAGACAATAAATGTTTTTGATTCGTATTGTTTTGTTGCTCTTATTTGTTTTATTGCAGGTCATCTATGGAGTCTTTTCTATATCACTGCTGGCCTCACTCTGGGACATGGGCTGCTGGAGCAGCTGCTATCTGGAAAGTGCTGGTTGTTGTAATAGAGGAAAAGAAAAGATCTAGAATTGTCAATTATACATACTGGACTAGAAATAAAACACCACTCAGAATTCTTCGGCCATTACAGGTCAACCAAGTGATTTGATCCCAATCAAAGAACTCACACAGAAGCAAAATAAATATTTGCAAATAGCCCAAAAGGTTACCACAGTTCTGACCATTAGTGTCAAATGCATTTTCATATTTGTCCTTATTAAAAAGCATAATCATTCAATGAGAGGATTTAAAAATACAGTGAATAATTTTGGTATCCTCTCATCCGCCCAAAGTATTAGACCAACTTAAAATAGGCAACCCTATAAATCAAACAGTTTGAAAATCTACAGCTGCTCTTTTTGACATCACTCAATAAATTTTTCCTAAACATTCATTAAGTGTTTATTTGGAAATCACTATGCAATTTGCCCTGGATAATGCCATGATAAAAAAGGCTGACCTTGCCATCAAGGAATTTAAAATTTAATGAGGTAGGAAATGTACATATATGACTTTTACCCTACAATTCCAATAAAACCACCCCCGTGAAACCCTACCTGATGTTATATCCCATGGTCAACTCTGAGTTCTCTCTGTAACAAACCTCTCTCCACCTTGTAACATAGCATTATGACTTTTCCTTCTCTCTTTAAGAACCTCCCTCCACTCCACCACCTGTTCCTTCTCTTCTAACGTGTTTTCTTTTTTGGGAAGTACAAGTGAATGTTTTCAGCTGCACTCTTTCTCCTGACCTCCAGACTTCCATACTGAACTGTTTTATTTACATCAACATTTGTGTATCTAAAAGAAAACTCAAAAGTAGTAGGCCCAAAATTTTACCCTGGGTTTTCCCTCCCTAAATACATCTTTCTTTTGCATGGCCCACCTCATTAAGAAGCACCACCAGTCACTAAGATCAACTTTCTTAAAGTCGTCTTTGACTGCTGGATAGTTGTCGTGCACTCCAGACTCTGCATGTAAGACTTCAGCAAACATTATCAGCCGTACATTTAACTGAATTTGACTGCTTCTCATTATCTTCACTATTAAAAAAAAATAACAATAGTCCAATGTACTGTCATATCTTATGCCAATTTGTACAACAGCTGTCTGGCTTCTATTTTGCAATTTTGTACCAACTTCCCAATGAATGTCTTTGTATGGAAAAAAAATTATTGAGTGGTGATTGAACACAGCAAGCTTAGAGTCAATCATTTAGCTTTTTCTTAGGTTTTTTGAATGCTTGCTACATGAAAGGGTGTGGAGGAATGAAGGTGACATGGCTCTGCCCTTGAAGACTGACTATAGGCTCAGCGATGTTTAATCTAAGAATCCTTTCTTCGTGCTCTCGTGTTTCAAAATGTGTTTCTAATCTGCTTGACAGATTCTTATAGTTCTTCTAATTGTTGTAGAATACCTCTGATAAAAATTTGCCAAAAACCTGGTTTCAAGTTTGTTTTCTGTCCGACTGTCTCCCTAATTTCATAGAAGAAAAACTAACACTACACTGTATGAAATAAATCCCCCATCAGTAAATCTTTCCAAATGTAGGCTCAAACATTTGTTTTGATTGACAGTATGTTTTCTAAAAATCTTGTGATAGAATTAATTTAATGATATAATTGATTTTTTAATAGATAAAAACAATAGTATTCACTTTTGCATATAGTTTCTTCAGAAATCCACTGAAATTTGTTAGGTTTTATTTGCAATGTAGTATATGAACGGGGGTAACATCATACACTTGAAATAAATTAAATAAAAATGATAGTTCAATATCATTTAAATGAATAATTTTCCTACACATTGGTAAATTTAAACCAGAAAGATATACCATGCTTTTCTGAAATGAGATTTAAAAGATAAAGTTCCATCTCTTTGACAATTATCTTTCTTTATATCCGGGAATTTTTTGTAGTCCCGAATACCTTGGTATTGTTTTGGGGGATGGTTCACCTCAAGAAACTCTTATGTCAACACTAAATCATTTAAACTCTTCAAAGTTTTATCTATGCTTCGCTCGCGGTGACCGGCCCCATTACTGATGCTATATTGAAGTATTTCATTTGAGTTACTTGTGCACTTTCCAATTGATTTCTTTGGAGATAAATGTGCACTGCCGGCGTGGGCTTTATGATGATTTCCACGGGGTTTATCCTGGCTGGCAGTTCTCTCTTGATGTACAGCTTGTCTGTTCTTGAGCTTTGGAGAAGGAAGGTGCTGGCATGACGGCTCTATAAATTTACATTTCCTTATAAGATTAAAGAAAAGCCTAAGACTCGTTTCCAGTATTGATGACTCAGGACACTTTTCCTCTCCTATTTTTGTCTGCATAAGTTGTAATAATCCGAAAAGAATAGTCCATGCAGAAACGCTGTAATTTTTTTATTTTTTTAGCACTTTAATGAAATTTCAATACATAAGTAATGAGGAGAATAGAAGCAGTTGGTATAAGTATATTTATTATATATTTATGTCAATTAAATATAATTATATATATGCAATTTTTTTTTACTTGCCAGGTGCCTGAAATGAAGCAAAAAATAGTGAAAACTTTTGTGTCTAAAGTGTCATAATAATTGACCAATGAGAATTTTTTCCAAATATATTGTCTTGCCTGATTAAAGAAAAGTATGCCTTTGTTTGTTAACTGAAGAATCACTGAACATTTCAAAAAGGAGAAGTAAATATTAATACTTCATTTTTATAGTTCAAAATGGAAGAATTTTGCATTTTTCTTTTTTTTGGTCAGGAAGTTTATCCCTGAGCTAACATCTGTTGCCGATCTTCCTCTTTTGCTTGAGGAAGATTGTTGCTGAGCTAACATTTGTGCCACTCCTTCTCGAATTTTTTTACGTGGGATGCTGCCATGATGAGTGGCGCTAGGGTCACACCTGGGATCCAAACTTTCGAACCCCAGGCAACTGAAGCAGAGCATGTGAACTTAACCACTATACCACCCAGCTGGCCCCTGGATTGATTTTTAACCAAACTTTCAACCTGGCCTGAAAATAAGCTTCCTATTTGGCATTTCCACTTTAGAGTTTTAGATAGTTTCAGTAATGTTTTAGTTTATTTTTAAATTCTATATACCATACTGGAAAATATTATGGAGAAATGTTACCTCTCTTGACCAAATAAAACCTTTCTGGAAGGTAAACAGGTTATTCTTTCAATGTGACTGAAAATCCTATGTGCCAACTTCTACTAGTACAAAGAATAATACTAGATAGATTAAACTCATGGGCTTTCCAGCTGCAAAGAAAAATCTCTGCCAAAAAGAAAATTTGCTCATACCTGAGAAATGTGTCTTATGGGAGGAAAGTACAGCGTAATTTGCTTCCATTTCTAAAACATGCATTACTGATATGCTGCTGAAGGACAAGATATATCTCCCAGTGGAACATGACACAATTCTCCTCACTCTATTTAATGCTTCCAATCTATTGCTCCATAGATTTTTCAGAATGGAACCATCCTGAAATTTATTATTTTAGTCACCTGTAATTTGAATAAACTAGGAATGTGCTAAGACAATCAGAGTGTGAATAAATATAAATACAGGAGAATCTCTACAGGTAAGTAAGAAATAAACAGAAAAATGATGACTTAGTAATATTATGGGAAGCTACCAACAATTAAGCTTTTCATTTTTCAATAAAAGAAAATCAATGTCAAAATATTGTTATTGGAACGTTAGAATTGATTTTCTTTAAATGGAAGATATACCTCTAATAGGCATAGTCCACTAATAAAAAATTTATAGAGTATAAGGAGAGGTATTAAAAAGCATTGTGGTGGGAGAAGGGGCGGAGCAAAATGGCGGGGTGAGCTGACCTGGGATTCTCTCCCCTCCAAAATACAACAAAAGATTGGAAGAACTGAATTTCAGAGAATAAACATAATACCAGCTCATTAGAGACCTACAATACCAAGAAGGTGGAGATCATAACCTTTCTTACACCTTTGGAGGCGCTGGAACGGTAGAGAGAACATCACTCCCTCCCTTAGAGTCTGCATCGCTGCGGTGCGGGTCAGGAAGGAGCAGGGGAGGGGCCGCGCGACCGGGGGATCATCCAGGACTCCTGCCGCTGGTTCAGTGGAGACCCGCTGACGGAGGGAAAGCTTCGGTCCACGGGGACCCCATAAACCAAGGGCCTTGGGAGACCAGAGAACAGAACTGATCTGAACCCAGACCGGCACGTGTGAGTAACAACCCCTCCCCCCTAACAAAGCCAGTGGGCGCAGCCATCTTGCCCCAAAGTCGGAGAGCTAACACGCCGCTCTCGACCCCCATCTAGTGGCGACAGGCTGTAACTGCAACTGAATTCTACCACCATGAGAAAAAACTGCTCCTCTACCATCCAGCAATTTATAAAAGACCCAGACCAGAAGGAAAACAATAAAAACACAGAATTAAGTCCTGAGGACTTGGAATTAGGTAAACTAAGTGATAATGAATTCAGAGCAGTTATAATCAAAAAACTCAGTGAGGTAGAGAGAAAGATAGAGAAACAAGGCGAGTTCTGGAGTTACTTCACAAAAGAGATTGAAATAATAAAGAAGAATCAAACAGAATTACTTGAGATGAAAAACACAATGGACCAGATAAAACAGAATATGGATTCCCTGAATCCCCGTGTAGACAATCTAGAGGAGCAAATCAGCATAATCGAGGACAGACAGGCTGAATGGTGCCAGACAGAGGAAGAAAGAGAACTAAGAATTAAAAAAAATGAGGAAAATCTCCGAGAGATAATGGATTCAATGAGGAGTAAGAACATAAGGATCATAGGAATTCCCGAGAATATGGAAAAGGAAAATGGAGCAGAAAGTGTGCTTAACGAAATTATTGAAGAGAATTTCCCAAATCTAGGGATCAACGGAGAAATGTGTGTAGAGGAGGGTTTTAGATCTCCTAGATTTGTCAATGTAAAAAGACCCACCACAAGGCACATAATAGTAAAGTTGGCAAATAGGAATCATAAGGAAAGAATACTCAGGGAAGTAAGGAAAAAAAAGAGAATAACCTATAAAGGAGCCCCTATCAGACTGTCAGTGGATTTCTCTACAGAAACCCTACAAGCTAGGAGAGAATGGAGTGATATATTCAAAGCTTTAAAGGATAAAAACCTTCAGCCAAGAATAGTCTATCCAGCAAGAATTTCCTTCAGATATGAGGGAGAAATTAAATCTTTTCCAGACAAACAAAAGTTAAGGGAATTTGTAACTAAAAGCCCTCCATTACAAGAAATCCTCAAGAAGGCTCTCACACTTGAAAAAAGAAAAAAGGGAGAAAGGGGACACAAGCCACAGACTAGGGAGACCAATGGATAGAACCAGAACAGGATAGCAAATATTCAACTATAGCATTAGGGTAAAAATAAGGAAGCTACCAAAACAAGGACGATCTTAGCACTCTAACTACCAATTAATAAGACGAGTTGGAATAAAAAATGAAAATAATTATTTAGGAGGGGAAGAGCAAAGGGTCTAAATCAGTATTGGTCAAGTAAGTAAGAGACCACCAGAGAATAGACTATATTATACACGAGATTCTAAATACAAACTTCAAGGTAGACACTAAAATAAAGTACAAAACAGAGTCACAAATCATAGATAAGGAAAAATCTAAGAAACCCAGCATAAGAAATTGCAGTATTAAATGGGTGGTCTAAAGCACACAGGAAAAGAAACACAGGAAAACAAGATAATGAGCGACAGATTGACAGCATTAAGTCCACATGCATCAATAATCACTCTCAATGTGAACGGATTGACCTGTCCAATAAAAAGACACAGAGTGGCAAAATGGATTAAAGAACACGATCCAACAATTTGTTGCCTCCAGGAAACACACCTCAGCCCCAAGGACAAACACAGACTCAGGGTGAAGGGGTGGAGGACAATACTTCAAGCAAATAGCAAGGAAAAAAAGGCAGGTGTTGCAATTCTCATATCAGATCAAGTGGATTTCAAAATAAGACAGGTAAAGAGAGACACAGAGGGACAATATATAATGATCAAAGGGACGCTTCATCAAGAAGAAATAACGCTTATAAATATCTATGCACCCAACACAGGAGCACCAAGATTCATAAAGCAACTATTAACAGACCTGAAGGAAGATGTCAATAACAACACAATAATAGTAGGGGACCTCAACACCCCACTCACATCAATGGACAGATCATCCAGACAGAAAATCAACAAGGAAATAGTGGAGCTGAATGAAAAACTAAAACAATTGGACTTAATAGACATATATAGATCACTCCACCCTGAAAGAGCTGAATACACATTCTTCTCAAGTGCACGTGGAACATTCTCAAGGATAGACCATATGTTGGGAAACAAGGCAAGCCTCTACAAATTTAAAAAAATTGAAATAATAACAAGCATCTTCTCAGATCATAGTGCTATAAGGCTAGAAATTAATTACAAGAAAAAAGCTGAGAAAGGCACAAAGATGTGGAGACTAAACAACACACTACTGAACAAGCAATGGATCATTGAAGAAATTAAAGAAGAAATAAAAAAATACCTGGAAACAAGTGAAAATGATAGCATGCCATACCAACTCATATGGGATACAGCAAAAGCTGTATTAAGAGGAAAATTCATCGCAATACAGGCACATCTTAACAAACAAGAAAAATCCCAAATGAGCAACCTTAAAGCACTCCTAACTGAACTAGAGAAAAAAGAACAAATGAAGCCCAAAGTCAGCAGAAGGAGAGAAATAATAAAAATCAGAGCAGAAATAAATACTATTGAAACGAAAAAGGCAGTAGAAAGGATCAATGAGACAAAGAGCTGGTTTTTTGAGAAGATAAATAAAATTGACAAACCACTAGCCAGACTTACAAAGAAAAAAAGGGAGAAAGCTCAAATAAACAAAATCAGAAATGAGCGAGGAGAAATAACAACAGACTGCAGAAATACAACAGATTATAAGAAAATACTACAAAAAACTATATGCCAACAGAATGGATAACCTAGAGGAAATGGATAAATTCCTGGACTCCTACAATCTCCCAAAGCTCACTCAAGAAGAGGCAGACAATTTGAACAGACCAATCACAAGGAAAGAGATTGAAACAGCCATCAAAAACATCCCAAAGAATAAAACCGCAGGACCAGATGGCTTTCCTGGGGAATTCTACCAAACTTTCAGAGAGGATTTAATACCTATCCTTTTCAAGCTATTCCAAAAAATTAGGGAAGATGGAACACTTCCTAACACATTCTATGAGGCCAACATCACGCTGATACCAAAACCTGACAAGGACACCACGAAAAAAGAGAACTACAGGCCAATATCACTGATGAACATAGCTGCAAAAATTCGAGACAAAATTTTGGCAACCAGAATTCAGCAATTCATCAAAAGAATCATACATCAGGATCAGGTGGGATTCATACCAGGGACACAGGGATGGTTCAACATCCGCAAATCAATCAACGTGATACACCACATCAACAAACTGAGGAATAAAAACCACATGATCATCTCAATAGATGCAGAGAAGGCATTTGACAAGATCCAACAGCCATTTATGATAAAAACTCTGAACAAAATGGGCATAGAAGGAAACTACCTCAACATAATAAAGGCCATATAAGACAAACCCATAGCCAACATCATACTCAATGGGCAAAAACTGAACCCCATCCCCCTGAAAACAGGAACAAGACAAGGATGCCCTCTATCACCACTCTTATTTAACATAGTACTGGAGGTCCTGGCCAGAGCAATCAGGCAAGAAAAAGGAATAAAAGGAATCCAAATAGGGAAGGAAGAAGTGAAACTCTCGCTGTTTGCAGACGACATGATCTTATATATAGAAAACCCCAAAGAATCCATTGGAAAACTGTTAGAAGTAATCAACAACTACAGCAAAGTTGCAGGGTATAAAATCAATTTGCATAAATCAGTAGCATTTCTATACTCCAGTAATGAACCAAGAGAAAAAGAACTCAAGAATACAATACCATTCACAATCGCAACAAAAAGAATAAAATACCTTGGGGTAAATTTAACTAAGGAAGTCAAGGACCTATATAATGAAAATTACAAGGCCTTTCTGAGAGAATTGGATGACGACATAAGGAGATGGAAAGACATTCCATATACATGGATTGGAAGAATAAACATAGTTAAAATGTCTATTCTACCTAAAGCAATCTACAGATTCAACGCCATCCCAATCAGAATCCCAATGACATTCTTTACAGAATTAGAACAAAGAATCCTAAAATTCATATGGGGCAACAAAAGACCCCGAATTGCTAAAGCAATCCTGAGAAAAAACAACAAAACGGGAGGCATCACAATCCCTGACTTCAAAACATACTACAAAGCTACATTAATCAAAACAGCATGGTACTGGTGCAAAAACAGGTGCACAGATCAATGGAACAGAATTGAAAGCCCAGAAATAAAACCACACATCTATGGACAGCTTATCTTTGACAAAGGAGCTGAGGGCATACAATGGAGAAAAGAAAGTCTTTTCAACAAATGATGCTGGGAAAACTGGAAAGCCACATGTAAAAGAATGAAAATTGACCATTCTTTTTCACCATTCACCAGAATAAACTCAAAATGGATTAAAGACCTAAAGGTGAGACCTGAAACCATAAGGCTTCTGGAAGAAAACGTAGGCAGTACACTCTTTGACATCAGTATTAAAAGGATCTTTTCGGACACCATGCCTTCTCAGAGAAGAGAAACAATAGAAAGAATAAACAAATGGGACTTCATCAGATTAAAGAGCTTCTTCAAGGCAAATGAAAACAGGATTGAAACAAAAAAACAACCCACTAGCTAGGAAAAAATATTTGCAAGTCATATATCTGACAAAGGCTTAATATCCTTAATATATAAAGAACTCTCACAACTCAATCACAAAACATCAAACAACCCAATCAAAAAATGGGCTGGAGACATGAACAGACATTTCTCCAAAGAAGATATACGGATGGCCAATAGGCACACAAAAAGATGCTCATCATCGCTGACCATCAGGGAAATGCAAATCAAAACTACACTAAGATATCGCCTTACACCCGTTAGAATGACAAAATTATCTAAAACTAATAGCAACAAATGTTGGAGAGGTTGCGGAGAAAAAGGAACCCTCATACACTGCTGGTGGGAATGCAAACTGGTGCAGCCACTATGGAAAACAGTATGGAGATTCCTCAAAAAAATTAAAAATAGAACTACCATACGATCCAGCCATCCCACTACTGGGTATTTATCCAAAGAGCCTCAAGTCAGCAATCCCAAAAGTCCTATGCACCCCAATGTTCATTGCAGCATTATTTACAATAGCCAAGACATAGAAGCAACCTAAGTGCCCATCAACAGACGAATGGATAAAGAAGATGTGGTACATATATACAATGGGATACTACTCAGCTGCAAAACAGAACAAAATCATTCCATTTGCAATAACATGGATGGACCTTGAGAGAATTATGTTAAGTGAAATAAGCCAGCGAGAGAAAGATAATCTGTGTATGACTCCACTCATATGAGGAATTTAAAACTATGGACCAAGAACAGTTTAGTGGATACCAGGGGAAAGGTGGGGTGGGGGGTGGGCACAAAGGGTGAAGTGGTGCACCTACAACATGACTGACAAACATTAATGTACAATTGAAATTTCACAAGATTGTAACCTATCAATAACTCAATAAAGAAAAAAAAAAGCATTGTGGTGACTTCTTGTTTCAGATCCAACAAGAAAAGAGTTTGGAATAAGTCACTTCCATCATTATGACATAAAAATCCTAAATAAATTGAAAATCAATTACTTTCCTTGGACTCATCAGAAAACTAAAATTGGAAGGCAAACTGCTACTGTAAAATGAGGAAAGAGATGAATCCAGAGTTAAAAACAAGATCTGCTTACCTGGAGCAGAAGATGCTGGGGCCATAAACTGAGAAATTAGACTTCAGCAGTAAAGGAGAAATAAAGACTTTCTCAGATCCTGAAAAGAATGTAAAAACAGGTTCTTTAAGGAGAAGAAAAATAATATAGGTAAGACATTCAGATCTACATTAAAAAGGAGGAGCATCAGAGAAGGAATAAATGAAGGTAAAATAAAATCATTTCTTTTTCTTATTCTTAATGTAAAAGTGTTTCATAATAGTAACAAATGTATGGGATGACTAGAGCGCGTAGTAGGTGAAATGAATGACAGCAATACCATAAGTGACTAGACGGAGGAATTGGAATACTCTATTATAGGGTAGCTATACTGCATGTGAAGCAACATAGGGTTATTTAAAGTTGGACTTTGATTAATTATAAATGCATAATGGAAAATCTAAAAATATTAAAAAGTATAATTAATATGCTAAGAGAGAAGATAAAATGGAATTATTAAAATGCTGCTCCATTAAAACCAAAGAAGGCAGAAAATGAGGGGGCAAAAAAGAAAAACATGCAACAATTAGAAAAACATGGCAGTTTATAATCCACTGTATCAATAAGCACTTTTTCATGAATTGTCTAAACATATTAGCTAAAAGACACAGATTGTCATAGTAGATTAAAAAAATAGACACGACTATATGTTATCTACAAGAAAACAATTTTAAATATAAAGTAACAGGTTAAAACTAAAGTGATGGAGAAAGATATACCATCATGATAGTAATCAGAAGAAAGCTGGACAAGGTTTATTAATTTCAAACAAAGCGGACTTCAAAACAAGGAAATTTATCAGGGATAAAGAGGCATTGTACAATGATAAAGGGGTCAATTCTCCAAGAAGACATTACAACCCTAAATTTGCACTCTACAACAGAAGGTTAGAAATTTGTAAGTTAAAATCTGACATAATTAAAAGGAATAGATATATTTACTACTATAGTCGGAAGCTCATGAAATGGCTGAAATCCTCGTAAGATAAAACTACCAAACTCACACAAGGAGAAATGGACAGTCTAAATAGGCCAATATCAATTAACAAAATTAAACTATTAATAATTTTTTAGGTTCAGATGAGTTCAGTGGTGAATTCTACCAAACATATAACAAAGTAACAATTCTAATTATGAAAAATCTTTCCAGAAAATATAAGCATTTTGTAACCTATTCTATGGGGTCAATATTACCCTAATAGCAAATCCAAATAAGGACATTTCTAGGAAAGGAAATTACAGGCTTGAATATAGACACAAAATCCTCAACAAAATATGAGTAAATCAAATCCAACAATGTATAAAAAGAAAAAATACCACAACCAAGTGAGATTAATTCCAGGTGTGCAAGATTGGTTCAACATTTGAAAGCCAATGTAATCCCCCACATCAACAGGATAATGAAGAAAATGATATGATCATATGAACTGATAGAAAAAATGTTTAAAAATCTGATAGAAAAGGTATTAAAAAAATCCAACAACATTCTTGACTAAAAACTCTCAGCAAAGGAAGAGGGGAGACATTCTTCAACTTAATAACGAACGTCTATAAAAAAAAACCTACAGTAACATGTTTAATGCAGGGTGTCTAGATGAGATGATCCCTCTTAAGGTTAGAAACAAGGCAAATATATTCTCCCTCATCACTTAATTTAGCACCATACTGGAAATTCTAGCTAGTGTAATATAAAAAATAAAATAAGTGGTATACAGATTGGGAAGCAAGGAATAAAACTGTTTCTTGTAGATGACATGGTTGCTATGTAGAATATCCTAAAGAATCAGCAACAACAACAAAAACAAAACCAATAAAAATCTCCAGGAACGGATAAACAGCAGTAGTAGGGTCAAAGGAACAAGTTTCAATATGCGAAAGTCAAACAGTTTCCTGTACGCATACAATGAATATTTGGAATCTGAAATAAAAAAATAATAATGCCACTTACCATAATGCCAAACATTAAGTATTCAGATGTAAATCTAATAAAATATATTGCAAATCTACATACAGAAACTACATAACTCTGATGAAAATTCAAAAGTGATACAGATAATTGAGATATTCCATGTTCATGAGTTGAAAGACATAATGTTGTTAAAATAGCAATCCTCCCCAATTTGATCTATGGATTCAATGCAGTTCCGAGCAAAATCCCAGTAAGTTGTCTGATAGATGAAGACAAACTTACTTTTAAGTATATAGGAAAGGCAAAAGATGTAGAACAGCCAACACAATTCTGGAGAAGAAAAATAAAATTGGAGGACTAATGCTACCTGATGTTAAGACTTATAAAAAAACTACAGTAATCAAGACAACATAGTAATGATGAAACAATAGAGAGATAAATCAAAAGAGCAGACTAGAGGGCCCAGAAATAGACCCACACAAACATCATTAACCAGTCCTCGACAAAGGCGCAAGGCAATTCAATAGCAGAAGGATAGTCTTTCCACAAATGGTGTAAGAAGACTGGAATGTCTACAGACAAATAATGAAAAAATGAAAGTAGGCAGAGACCTTACACCCTCCACAAACATTGACTCAAAATGATTTCCAGAGATAAATGTGAAATGTAAAACTATAAAACTTATAGAAGAAAGTATAAGAGAAAATCTATGTGGCCATAAGTTTGGTGATAAGTTTTTAGATACAGCACCAAAAGCATGGTCCATAGAAGAAAACATTGATAATTTGGAATTTATTAAAATTTAAACCTTCTGCTGTGTGGATGACACTGGTAAGACTGATGATAAAAAGACAAGCCATGAACTTGTAGAAAGTACTTGAGAAACATATATTTGACAAAGATCTTGTAACCAAAGCATACTAAAAACTTTTAAAACTCAACAACAAGATAATAGGCAATGTAAATAAAAAATGTTTATAAGATCTGACAGACATCTCACTAAAGAAGATGCACAGATGGCAAATAAGCATCAGAGAAGAGGCACATCATACGTTATTTGTGAATTGCAAATAAAAACGAGATACTGCTACACACCTATTAAAATGGTTCAAGTGCAAAACCCGACAACACCAAATGCTGATGAGGGTGCAAAGCTGCAGGAGCTCTCGTTCCTTGCTGCCAGGGATGCCAAATGGCATGGTGACTTTGAAATACAGTGTGGCGGTTTCTTACGAAGCTAATGATGTCTTCAAATATGATCTAGTAATCGTGCTTCTAGGTATTTTCACATCTGATTTGAAGCTTTCATCCTTTCAGAAACCTGGGAATGTTGATAACATCTTTATTTATAATCACCAAAAACTGGAAGCCACCAAGCGTCCTTCTATAGGTGAACTGATAAGCCAATTGTTGCATGTCTCTACAGTGGAGTACTATTCAGTGACGGGAAGAAATGTGCTATCAAGTCACAAATTACATTGGTGAATCTTAAATGCATATTGCTAAGAGAAATAAACCAGTCTGAAAATACTACTTGCTGTGTGATTCATATTATATGACATTCTAGAAAGGTCAAACTATGTAGACAAAATAGGATAAGTGGTTTCCAAGGGTTTATGTGGAAAGGGAGCAGGTTTAACTAGATGAAGCACAGGGAATTTTTTAGGGCAGTAAAGTTACTCTGTATGATACTATATTGGTGGATGCATGACACTATGCATTTGTCAAAACTCATTGAATTGTACAACACAGATATTTAACCTTAATGTATGAAAGCTTAAAAAAAATCATTTAGGACATAAAGGGATCCCTGGATAGAATGAAGAATGTAACAAAAACATCTAACAATGTGTAACAATATGTAACAAAAACATCTAACATCTACAAATGTGTAAAACAAACTTACTAAAGAGAGTGGGAAAAAGTTGCTGACCTAAGTAACTCTGACAATCAGTAGATTATCTAAGACTAAAGGTCAAAGAAACTGCACATAAACACTGTACTCTTGTTGATAAAGTTGCTTCCCATAGAGTAATGGTTGACAATTCAGTTACCGATGTATTTGCATATCGGAGTTGGACAATTGAGGAAATGAGCAGCAGATGTCGGAGTCAGGTTTCTTTCTGTTGGAATGAAAGGTTATTGATAAACAAGGGAGGGGGCTAGAATTTTAGAATACCCATGTGATAATGGATTAGAGTTGGAGACATCAATATAATCATTTGTTTAGCTTAAAATAGACACAGATGATTACACATGGAAATTTATGTATGGTTATACATATATACCTGAGTCAGGATATATGTATTTGTTTCATTGCTGTGTCAGCTGAGAGAGCCTAGACGCAACAACACCCCAAGTGGGAACAAGAACACCTGGCACTCAGATCTTGATTTATAAAACCATGCTCAAATAAAAAAGAACCAATACTCCTTGGAAAAATGGCTGATTCTAGTACTAGGGCATGGAATATGTGAGATGAGCCTGAAGCATCTTATAATGCCAGGGAGTAATAAAGTGCACAAAAATAATTAAGTAATTATGTGTGGTTGGAGCATAGTGATTTCCTTCCAAAGGATACAACATGGAAATGGGAAGAAATGAAGGGTGACTATTCAGTAGACAAACCTTACAAACACTACCTCAATCAGATGATAAATGTTAACATTCATAGTGATAAGTCGTGTTGATGGTATGTACCACGGTGATGATGTCATGAGAATGCACTTTACCTCTGTGGTCTTCCTCCAAAGAACGTATGGCACTAGTCTGATCATGAGAAAAATGAGAGCCAAATCCCAGCTAAGAGACAGTCTACAAGAGACCTGACCAATGTGACTCAAAGCTATCAAAGTCTGTGCCAGCCCTGGTGGCCAAGTGGTTAAGGTCAGTATGCTCTACTTCAGCAGCCTGGGTTCAGTTCTGGGCACAAACCTACACCACCTGTCAGTGGCCATGCTGTGGCAGGGGCTCACACACAAAAAGAGGAAGATTGGCAACAGATGCTAGCTCAGGGCAAATCTTCCTCAGCAAAAAGAGGCAGATTGGTCACAGATGTCAACTCAGGGTGAATTGTCCTCAGGAAAAAACCCCCCAAAGACTGTCAACGTCATCGAAAGCAAAGAAAGTCTAAGAAACTGTCACAACCAAGAGGAGTCTAGTAGATGTAACAATTAAACGTAATGTAGAACCTTAAATGGGATCCTGGAGCAAAAAAATGACATGTTACTAGGAATGGCACACAACTTACAACTTCTGAATTGTTTATTTCTGGAATTTTCCATTTAATATTTTCAGACCACAGTTGACAGCAGTAACTAAAGCCATGAAAGAGAAACTGCAGATAAGGAGGGACTAAAGTACCAAAATGGCATTCCTTGGTTCTGCCATTAAGTTGATTTGGAACTAAAATTTATACTGATTTTGAGAACAGAACAAATTTTCAGGCTGTTTCCTTTATAATGAGATTTTTTTGTGGATAAGTGTTGGAGCTAGTCTCATATTATGGCCTGAGAAAATGAAACTTGTTGTTCACATGCAGTTTTGATGGCTTAGAAGCAAGATGCTAATCTAGTCATTACTTATATCCCTCAGTTTATGAAGATGGTACTATCCATTATAAACAGAAACATGCTCTTTTCTACTTACATTCATGTGGGGAAATCATATTACTGGAGAAATGTTTTCGAATATAACTAAAAACAACAGAAGGCAATCTGGTCTTCCATTTAGGCTCCTATATAATCCTATCTATCCTGAAAAAAAACTCTTTGTTTTTATATCTCTCTCTAATAATATATATTTACAGAAAAAAGTGAAAGATTTACCTTCCTCTAAAATTCTTAAACATTCCCGAAGCAATGGCATAAACTAAGTATTTGAAGTCCAATGGACTCCTTTATATGAGAAGTTGTAGTAAAATAGAAAAGTCATTTGATCAAAAATCAATAGTACTGGGCTGGCCCGGTGGCCGAAGAGTTAAGTTTGTGTGCTTTGCCTTCGGCGACCCAGGCTTTCACCAGTTCGGATCCTGGGCAAGGACATGGCACTGCTCATCAGGCCACATTGAGGTGGTGTCCCACATGCCACAACTAGGAGGACCCACAACTAAAAATATACAACTATGTACCGGGGAGATTGGGGAAGAAAAAGCAGGGGGAAAAAAAAGAAAATCGGCAACAGTTGTTAGCTCAGGTGCCAATCTTTTAAAAAAAAAGGTCAATAGTACTGATTTTTAAGACTAAATCCATTCTGAAGGTGACCATGTTGTATGTTTCTTGATTTAAAAAATTGAGTAGATTGGACATTAAGAGCTGAAATATCAACAGTATTAAACATAAAGAAATGAGAAACTGCCAATATGCAACAAATGTTCTGGATATTAACATATTAGATGTAAAGTATCAATGACCTTGGAAGAAACTAAAACACTAGATTTGAGAATCAGATGCTGCAGGGTGATTAGACGTTCTCTGACGTTATTCCCAACTGAGTGATTTTCTAAATCTCAGAGGTTTTTTTAATAAAAATATCTCTAAGCTGTTTTTCTATAAGTAAAAGCTGATTGCATTTACCTCTTGAGAATGACATTGACCATCTAATTGAATTGTGATGCTTATATAAGAAAAGAATATGAATAAAAGCTTGCACCATGCCAATTCATAACAACAGGAATTCTAACTCCTTATTTTCTCCCCTGCACAAGTTCGTCTCTGGCCCAAGATGTTACCAAGAGAGTTTGGAATCATATTCTGAACATATTTTTGAAAAACAACCTCATAGAGTTTGGAAGGTTACTAATAAACAAAATCACATGGAATAAAATATTTTTTGGAGAGTCTTCATTTTTACATTACAAATTGTAGATTACATTGGGTGCATAGGCAGACTACTTTATACATATCAGAATATTTCTACTGGAGATTTTCAGATGTGGGAGGAAAACTTGACCTGTTTTATTTACCTGATCCAAATGGCTGGCAATCTAAAACCTGTTTTAGATTGCAATGCAAGAACTGATACAGGGTTTTATCATATTTTTTCCTTTATAAAACTTGTACATCAAACTATGAATGAGTCACATTTTGGTCAATGGCTATGCTAACAATTATGGCATTAGCAGTGTTTTATTAAGCAAATAATAAAATTACCATTAAGAGGACTTGATAAAAGAGAGGATATTGATTGATTAACTTAGGAATAGAAAGTAAGGCAAGAGGAGAGCTAGAATATGATGCCCTGGAAGGAAATGAATAAAGCATTTTGAGGTAGAAAGAACGCTTTTTCTGGGTAAAGTTAATCAGTCAAGAAAGATAAAGTAACATAAACACTTTAGATTTGACCATTGGACTTTAGAGGTCTTATCTCTAGAACCCTCTACAGAAAGGTGGAGACAAAAGCCTGATTGGAGTGCATTTAAGAGATAATGGCGTTGACTAATTCTAGGAGAGCAAAGTATATCCACCCAACCAACTAAGTGTTGCTGAAAGCTAAGGAGGAGGGAAATGGACCAGCAGCAAAAGGTAGAATTGGGGTCAGTGAGTGTAATAAGTGAGGGTAGTACATGTTTATATATTCATGAGAATGATCTAGAAGAGAAGGAAAATTTGATGATGTGGGTAGGAGATGGTAAAATTGCTGGAGTGATAGTGTTTAAGAGGGCTAATAAGAACGAGATTTAATGCAGTTCAGTTGAAGAAACAAGACAGAGGGCAAAAATGGTGATCTGGTGAATGTTGGGTATGGTGGTAGTAATCTGGAAGTTCTCGTCTGGTGCTTCTGTTCCTCAGGGGGTAGTAAGAATGCATTTGGAGTGAATGTTGAAGTGTAGACTCTGGGCATTTGAGGAGAGAGGAGAAGGTCCTTGAAGTCATACTGTAGAAGAGTTGGAGAACGATGGACTGGGGAAACACGGTATGGTTGCCAGGCAGCATTCACTTTTGTGGTTGCCACTTAATTTAATAACTTTATGTGACTTTTAAAAAGGTTTTGATGATATTTATAAGAGTATATATTCTCTTAGTTTTTCATGAGCAAATTATAGCTGAGCTAGCACAGAGGCAAAATAGAAAAAAGGCACAATTAGTTTGTTATAAAACACTTTTTAAAATGTTTTCAATTATATTGTTTTATTTTAAGAAAACCAGCTTCTCTGAATTGAATTCTTAAGTCATTGATGTGGATTCTAGAGACTTTCTTAGAATGAAGTAAGATCTCATTGGAATTTTATTGTTATATCTGCATGCAGCCAGTCCAGAAAATTCCAGCAGAACTTATTTATGTAGTAGAGCTGGTTTATAAACAATGCTTTTTAGAATGTCTGCACAAACCTTATACATAATTTGAGAATGTTTTACTACAGAATTTTTTCACTGACGAACTTAATAGAAAGTATGTACAAATGGGTTCTTATAAAAGGAAAACTGTAAAGTTTATATATACCCTACGTGTTGCACAGATTAATTATGTCACACTAGAAACAGCATGTTGAATTTACAATGCCTTAATATATACTTGAAGCCTCTCTACATTTTGCATAATAACAGTTTTGATCATAAACAGGAGTACATTCTTTTCCCAATTACTTTATGATTTAAATAGTGTATTTTATTAGGCTCCTGGGGAGAGGATTAATTTTAATATTTCTCTTATAGCATGTTTGTGTATTGAAATATTTGAGTGGTTTATCTTTCTCTTTTTAATGTTACCTATTTACATTTTGGCCATTTTGTGATGTTCCATTGCTTTTGGTAATAAGGCTTCACAGCAGTATTTTTTTGATAATGGAGAGTCAAGTTGAAATTACAGGCAGCCATGAATTAGAACAGAGGAACTTAGCAGCCCTCCTGCTGAGATGGTATTAAAGCTAATTTTTGTATTCCAAGATGTAATCATGCCATCTACCCTAAATTCATTCTTTTCTGAATAATGAAATCATAAAATTTTATACCGGCGAGATGTAAACAATTTACCTATTTATCCATATTTAGCAATGAGGTATCTATTTTCAAAAGTTACTTTTAGAAGAATAAATTCACCTGTTTTTAAAGTCATATCTTATAAATGTTGTATTTTGCCTTCACTACAGATCAAAGCAGAGCAATGCAGCCAGGCCGAGTGGAACAAACAGCCCCGACATACAGGAGAGGAGATGTTTATAAACACAAGCAGCTTGCTGGATGGACTCTCTTGGCCCACGCACTTGTCTTGTTCAATGACCATCCACAGAGATGACCACACAAGGAAAGTCAGAGAACACCCTGCTAAGCGGCATGGGTGAACAAATCATACAACAATGCAATTTGCCACTGTCTCTGACGTGTTGTCTGAGTGGGATTGGCTGTTTTAACTAGCATCATTCACACACTATTCTAAGCAGTCTTCTGATTTTTCCAGCATTTTCTTGGCCATAGGGTTCTGGGTCAGGATCTGATGATGAGAGTGCTCTTAAGATATTTGGAAGGTGAAAAAGAAGGACAAGTGGCTATTCTCTGGCAACAGCTGCAAGCAGATCCGTGAACAAATGTGCAGTTTGCTATAGTTTCAGGGTGAGTCTTTCGGAGCCACTGGCTCCATTTCAATTATTGAAATGAATAGGGAAGAGAAAAGTGGAGAAGCTTCCACCAGTGTTTTCCTTTGCAGAAGCAAAGTGGGCTTGGTGTACATCTCAGGAACCCCTATAGATTTACCACAAAATTCTTGGCTTCCATAGCACCTATAGGTATCTCTGAACCAGAATTGCACACATGGCCCAAAAAAAGATATAATGACAGTTTGACTCACCCCTATTGATTGCTTCCACCTCTGGGTGTGGAGTTGCAAATATCAGAAGGGTATGCAGCATTTTCTTCACTGGGCATGTGAGGCGGCCCAAGTCATTGCCCTGTCTGGTCAGTAATAATTCTGTCCTTGCAACACTGAGACAGAGCTCCCCAGACAACTCAGCCAGCAACAAAAGCAGACTGTCAGCAATGCTTTGTCTTCTCACATTCTAGTTTTTTAAAATAATGTCCCTTGGAGCTGCTGGCTCCAATCTTGGATATGCTGCAGGGAGAGTGAAGAAAGACATATTAGAACTTCAATTCAATTATACCTGAATCTTTCTGAATTCCAGTTTCTGTCTATGCTGTATAATTAACATAATATCTTAGTTCTAACATGATGTAACTTATAGAGTACAATACAAAGATGTATATACTGTACATGTAAACCAATAGAATCTTGCTGATATTAGTCACGATCAACAGTATTTAGCGACAATTGGCTGAAACAACGTCATACATTATCAACTGGTAAAAGAAAGCTATTGGTATTAAAGTATTTTCTTTTAATTTTTACATTTTAGTTTCTGTGGATTACAAATATTGTGATACAGTATTCCTTTGTAATCAGAAAACTATGTGGCCAAGTCACTCACTCCTGAGCACCTGTATTTTCGACTCCTTTCACGGGGGTACAGACAGAAGTCTCTTCTTGGCTGAAGCAGTTCAGAGCTGGTGCACAATCCTCTAGCTCTCCTGTCTGTGCATGAATGAGACAGACTCTGCAAAGCTTTGGGCCTCAGAGTAAAATTTGCAAAATATGAGAAGACTTTATTTCTTAAGGCACTAATATTTCAAAATTGTCTGTTACCACAACATAGCTTGTCCTAACTGACTAATACAGAATGAAGTTAATAATTAGAATCATGAGAAAGAATGGAAAAATATGAAAGAACGTGTTTCTGATCTTCAAGTCAGGAAGGACCTTTTAGGTGTAACTGTGATGGAATGCATTATAGCCCTCCCGACCCAAGTCCTACCTCCCGCTGTGATTGAATTTAGAGATAGAGCCTCTCAGGAGGTAATTGAGGTTAAATGACGTCATAGTGGCGGGGCCCTCATCTGATAGGGCTGATGTTCCCATAAGAAGAGGGGGCGCAGAGCTTTGGCTTGCAGAAAAGGCCATGTCAAGATACAACAAGAAAGCGCTGTCTGCAAGCTGAGGACAGAGGTCTCACCAGAAGCCAACGCTAGCGGCATCTTGATCTTGGACTTCTGGCCTCCAGAATTGTGAGAAAATAAATTTCTGTTGTTTAAATCACCTAGTCTGTGGTATTTTCTTTTAACAGCCTGAGAACACTGACATAGCTTTTGGTACCAAGCGTGGGGTGCTGCGGTAGCAAATACCTAAAAATGTGGACATTGCTTTGGAATTGGGTAATGAATGGTAGAGGCTGGAAGAGTTTTGAGGTGCAAGCTAGAAAAGGCCTGGGTTGCCTTGAGGAGATTGCTGGTAGAAATGTGGATGTTTAAGGCAGTTCTGGTGAAGACTCAGGAAGAAAAGGGGAGAGCTGGAGAGAAAGCTACTATTTTAAAGAATACATATCATCATGAACAGAATGTTGGTACAAATATGAACATTAAAGGTGATTCTGGTGAGATTTCAGATCAAAACGAGGAACATCCTCTTGGAAACTGGAGGAAAGGCCATCCTTGTTATAAAGTGGCAAATAACTTGGGAGAATTATGTCCTAACATTCTAGGAAAGTAGAATTTTTGTCATGAACTTGGATATTAAGCTGAGTGAATTTCTAAGGAAAGTCTTCAAAATGTAGGCTGGATTGTTGTTACTGCTTATAGTAAAATATGAGAGGAGAGAGAGGAATTGAAGAAGGAATTGTTAAGCAAAAAGTAACCAGAAGTGAAAGACTTGGAAAATTCTCATCCTATTCATACCGCACACACAAAAAATAATAATAAAGCATGTTCTGGAGAGGACACAAAGGCTGTGGCTGGACAATCACGCTAAAGAGAAGATCTATGTTGTGAATCAGCCGTCTCAACAGAAGGCAGGCACAGCAATGGGATTAAACCAGCAGAGACACTGCCAGTTTGAACCAAAGGTATAGAGAAGACTTGACATAAAAGAAGGCTTTCGGTCTTCTGAGATTCTACAGAACAGGACGCTAGAGATATCCAGCTGCAAACACACATTTTCCCAAAAAAGGGAGGAATGACTCCAAAAGGGATTCCGAGATCCTCAGGGCTGCCAGTCCCACCACAGCCTCAGAGCATACTGCCCGGGAGGAGGGTAAGGCTGTTTTGACCTTGGTTTCAGACCATGGAGCGACCTGTTTGGTTTCAGTGGGCCGGGCTTCCTCTGTCTGGTGCCTTGGGAGTGAGGGCAGCAACACAAAGAGCCTGGGGTTCCGGGGGAGGCTCTGCGAGAGCCAAGGGGGCAGTGCCACCACCCCAGTGGGCCCAGTGCATACAGCATAAAGTCAATGAGGATTATTCTCAAGTCTTGAGATCTAATGACATTTGCCTTGTTCTCTTTTAGACTTGCTTGGGACCATCACCCCTTTCTTCTTTCTGATTCTTCCCTTGTGGAATGAGAATGTTTATCCTATGCCTGTCCCACCAGGGTATTTTGGAATCCCATAATTTGTCTGGATTCACAGGTTCACAGCTGAAGAAGAATTTTGCCTCAAGGTGAATCATTCACTGAGTCTCACCCATACCTGATTTAGATGATATTTTGGACACGAAATTGATGCTAGAATTGGTTAACACTTTTGAGGCTGTTGGGCTGGAGTGAATGAAGACGTGGATTTGGGGAGCCAGAGGGCAGAATATTATGAGCTGAATTGTGTGTCCCCAAAATTCGCATGTTGAAGCCCTACCCCCCAAGTGGCTGTATTTGAGGCAGGGCCTTTAGGGAAGGAACTGAGGTTAAACGAGGTCCTAAGGATGGGGCCCCTGTCCCATAGGACGGCTATTCTTACAAGAAGAGACAGCAGAGTTCCCTCTGTGCGCACACTGAGAAAAGGCTTCGTGAAGATGCAGCTCCTGCAAAGCACCGTCTGAAGCCGAGGAGACAGGCCTCACCAGACTGCAACCCTGAAGGCAGCTTGATCTTGGACTTGGAGCCTCCAGAACTGTGAGAAAATACACTTCTGTTGTTGAAGTCACCCAGCTTGTGGTATTTTGTTACAGCAGCCTGAACAGACCAATACAACGACTAATGGAAAAGGAAACCAAGCAAGAATCTTTTGACTCTATAATTATTAAAACCAGCTTTACATTAAATGCCTGCAAAACATAAAATTGAGTCAAATAACAAATTGGGAAAAAGTTTTCAATGTAAATGACATGCAACTGATTTACTATGCAGAGAAATTATAAAAGTCAATGCATATGAAAATAACTAAAAAGGGTAAAATCATGAATGGAGATTTATAATTGAAAAGTATGTATTCTTGCATTTATATTTATATTTATATATATTATTGCACTTATTATTGTAATAAATATAAGCGGAGAATATTAAAATCTTTCATTTTTCCCAATGTTGAAGGAATGTCGTTTTAAATGATATTTTTATTGTAAATTGGCCAAGATTAGAATCTGTCATCTGTATATAGACTTTCCTATTTCTCTATAATAACTGAGAAAGACATTGATGCAGTGAAAGGGATACTGTAGTAACTGTGGTGGCCAACTTACGCTGAATTAATAAACTACTCTGGAATTGTCATTTAAAAGTTCACTTCTTGATCATGTCCAGTGCAGGAAAGTGAGAGACACTTTTTCTTTGTCAGGGAAAGAACGGAGAGATAAAGGGGCAGTCAGAGGCGATTAAAGGCTATGGTCTAGAAGTAACACCAGTACTGTGCCATGACACATTCACTGAGACCAAGCACAGGGCCCTGCTCTACAGCAACAAGGCAGGAAAACACCAGCTGCCAGGAGAACTGAACAGAGCTGAAGACGGGACGCCTCCGCTAGAGAGATCTCGGATGACGTGCTGACACAAGAATAAATCTCACTGCTAGAAAGCATCTTCTAACATATGCATTAATTACCTTAAAATGTTTGTTCCCTTTGAGCTGGTATATTTCCTTCTTTCAATTGATTCAAATAAAGTATAATAAGAAATAACTCTTTTTGGGGGCCGCCCTATGGCCCAGTGGTTAAGTCTGCATGCTCTGCTTTGGCACCCAGGGTTTAGCTGGATGAGCAGACATGGCACCACTCATCAGGCCATGCTGAGGCGGCATCCCACACAGCAGAGCCAGAAGGACCTACAACTAAAATATACAGCTACGTACTGGGGGGTTTTGGGGAGAAGAAGAAAAGGAAGAAGAAGATTGGCAGCAGATGTCAGCTCCGGTGCCAATCTTAAAAAAGAAAACGAACATTTTAATATTTATTATATGCCAGATATTCTGTTATCTAATTTTCATGTATAATCCTATTTAATCCTCACAAAAAAATGATGAGCTAGCTACTATCATCATCTTTATTAAAGCTGATGAAGAAAGGAGACATAGAGGAGCTTGGATAATTTGTCTACTGTCACTCAGCTAATAAAATTCAGAGCTGTGACTTTAACCCAGGTAATATTAATTTAAAGCCAATGATCTTATTCTCTATATGTCATGAAATGATATCCAAAAATTGTGCTCAAGAGTGTTTATCAAAACATGTTTGCTATTACTGAGTGATATTTGGAAAAGAAAATAACTGTTCAATGCCGGACAACGGCTAATTAAACTGGAGTGTGGCCACTTGATGAAACAAAACACAAACGTGTGTGGAGTACATTTCATGATTTGTTAAACACTCAAAAAGAGAAAAAGTACAAATGCAGTTTAATACATCAATATACTTTTTCTCATTTTAGTCATTCACTCCATTCATTCATTGAACACTATTAATTCTGCAAATGTTATTTCATTAATATTTCATATTTATTCTTTAAATATTATTACTTTACCCTGGTATTAAGGACACAACAGTGAATAAAAAGGGGGCGGGAGGCCTGGAGAGAGAGACAGAGGGACAGAGACAGGGAGAAAATATGATCTTGTCAGAAGCTCAGCTGCCCTGGAGAGAGCTGACCCGCTAGGTGTCAGAGAGGCTGATTAAGACAACAAACCAAAAATGGAAGCAACAGTCAAACCTTCATCACTTACTGCGATAGCGGAAGCAGGAGGCTGATCTGGAGAAAGTACTGGCTGCGCAGTCCCATGTTGCCTGTTACCCAACCTGAAGTGAGTTCGGTCACCCGTTGCGCAGCAAGCCAATTTCTGACACCCGGGGTGGTGGAAAGAAGTAGGAATTTTATTTTTGCACAGCGCTGAGCAAGGAGAGAGGGCAGCTAATGCTGAAATCCCAAACTCCCCAAAAGCTAAAAGGAAGGGTTTTTATTTGGGGTTTTAGGTAGGGGAGGGGGAGCATATGGCCTTGCTGGTCAGAGCTTTCCCACCAGCCTGTCTTTGGCCTTGAGACGCTTGCAGAGAGAAGGGAGCCTGTGACCTTGCTGGTCATCAGCTTTCCCACCAGTCTGTATCTCTTTGTGGGGAGGAGATAATCCAGGTGCTTGTCCTTGACGGTGTCTGTCTCCATGGAGGGTAGTGGATTCTGGATCCAGGAAGCCAGAGAGTAAGCAGGGAATGAGTGTTTTGGTTTTAACCCCATATATGTTGGGTTTAATGTGGGGAAACTGATATCAGGGTCGATATCACCCCTGGCTGCAAGCAGGAGAGTGTCAGGTGCAGCAGCACAGATGGGGGTGTCTTGCTACTGAGGAGCCTCAAACAAAAGGCTTCTCCCATTTGAAAGCTGTGAGGGCTGGGGAGATGGAGAAGGGGGAGGGCTAGGAGGGCAAAAGTGCTGAGTGTCTTCCAGTTTTTCCCCACTCCTCCCAGTGGAGAGGTTGGGGCAGAGGCACTGCAGAAAGCATCAGCTGAGGGCTCTCAACAATGCGGCCTTTGAATGGAGGTCCCTGAGCTGAAGCACAGTTTTATATGCACAGAAGCATCGCCTAGGGTGGGTCTGAGTCCTTGACTGTAACTCCTCCAGAATGTGCAATGCCCTGGCTGTGCACCAAGTCCGTGTGGAGAGGGCAGCTTCTCTGCCAGGTACAGCGCTTGTAATTGCCTGTGGTTGGGCCTGAAAAGTCGCATAGGTTGTTAGCCAGGAGTGGGACTCCTCAGGTTTACATCCTGAAAACTGGTATATATGAGGCATAGTGTGAATACACAAATGCTTACATAATGTTTTTCACTTAAGAATAATACAAATAAGTATACAAATTATTAATGAATTATTAAAGTGGTCATCTTTAATCAGTGGGATTATGATTAATTCTTTTCTTTGTTGAAGTGTTCATATTAAGATGAATCTGTGAACTTTTTATACCTAGAAAAAGATATTCCCCCCAAAGTTTTGTTGTGTGTAAAGAAGACAGCCTGGAGACACGAAGTGAAGCTGGCAGGAAGAAGTGAAACTTGAGTTTGGCATTGGATCATAAAAGGAAGTCCTGGCTGTTGGAGAAAGGAGGAATTTATGAAGAAACAGAACAATAAGTTAAAGCTATGATACTAAAAAGTTTAGGATATGTTTGAAGAAAATCTAATAGTCTTATTTGATTCAAAGAGGAAAAAATACATAGCGCAATGTTGAAGGGTGTAAATGGCTGGCCACATTGTTTACATGCAATGTTATGACTAACAGAGAGTTATTGAAATTATTAGAAAGGAAATGACTTGATTAAACTTATTTAAACTGGGAAAGGTTTATATCCAATTGTGGGAGCAACTCTGAGTTCATCACACAAATTCAAAGTTCTGGGGTCAAAGTTGTTCCAGAGTAAACAAGAGTAGAACCCATGAGCAGGTGTTTCCTTATATCTTCAACCAAGAGCCATGTGGTCATGCCCAGCACTTCTTTGGTTTTTGATTGCTTTAACTTTCTCCTGGTTTGTTTGCAATTTGTGTATACTTCTGAGTATTTGATCTCTTTATATTGTAAATAAGAAAATGACTCATGTTCAATGAAGTGAATTCAGATTCAAGTTGCTGAGTGTTCAGAAGGTAACAATTAGTGGTCACCTTCTAGCCAAAAAAATACCTGTGAATTAGTATGAACTTCCCAGTGGCAGGTGGCTTCTGTTTCCAGGTCACATCCCTTCTCAACTGTGTCTTGTGATGTGAGCTTTTACCGCATTGGAAGGGACTGACGTTGAGTGCCAGGACTTGCAGCTGTGGAGGAAGGCAGCATTTTGTTCTCCTCCATATTAGCAATCCTTCTTCAGAAAACCAGACTGGGAGCAAAGGGGAGACATACATATCCAGTTTCCTCAAGTGGAAATATCAAGAATAACTACTATGGTCTAGCAAGCCAAACTGACCCTAGGTGTCTAAAAGATAGATTCTCCCAACTAAATAAGGGCTATGTTGGATAAAAAGAGGCAGTGGCATTGTTGATGATCTGTAGAATAAGTTGGAATTTTTTGAAAAACTGGAGCCAAGACAATAAGCTAGGTTGGGAAAGAGTTAATGCAGATCAGTGCGAGGACCATGGAATTGGAAATCAAAGAGCACGGACAGATGGGAAAGAGTTTACAGAAGGAAAAGCTGTGGGATTTAGGAATTAATTGGCTGTGGAAAAGAGGGAGTGGTAAACAATTACTCCGAGGTTTCAAATCTGGTTGACTGAGCAAATTGTGGTGTTATCACTCTGTATGAAGTGCTTAGCCCTGTTTCTCTGAGACTAAGCTAGTCACAATTTTTATTATGTTTCCCCAGATTCAGCTGAGTTTGGGTCTTCAGTCAGTCAATCCAATCAATAAACATATAACAACCAGTGATGACGTTGAAACAATATAAATTCAAACATTGGGAAGATAATCTGAATATCCTATGTACATGTGATGGTGTGTATGTGTGTGTGTATGAGAGAGAAAGCGATAGAGAGAGAAAGCATAATAATAATTAGCATGCATCCAGCCATAAATCTGCGCTAAGTACCATTCTTAACATGGCTTTACATGCATGAACTCACTCAAACCTCAAGCAAAAATGATGACTAGGTGCTATTATTTCACGATTTTTACAGATGAGGAAACTGAGGCTTAAAGAGTTTCTTTCCCAGGGTCAGAGAGCTAGCATGTGGAGGCACAAAGACTCATTTCAAGTTAATCTGATTCCAAGGCTTACAGCAATTCCTCATAACCTCCTTCACTATCCAAATCCAGAGTGGCTGGGGAGAATGGCTGTGCCGACCATAGACTCTGGGATCCGTTGGTGATGAGACGGTTGTGGAGGTTAGAAACACCGGGAAAGCCAGTCATAGGAGAAGCCCTGCCTTCAGATTGCCTGAAGCACAGGATGAGAATTATCAGTGCTGGGAGGGGAGGATCAGGTTTAATCCCAGATCCATGGCTGGGACATCTCGCCATGCCATGAAAGCCTGGATGCAGAACCAGATTGGGTGGGGTTAGGAGAGTAGACCACTAAAAGGACTGAGTTCTTGGGATGGAAGGACAATGCCAGGTTATGGAGCCTATGTTTCAAGATGATTCCAAAATATTTCTCTCACCTTTAAATCTCCCTCAGAACAAACTCATAAACTTCATCTACGCTCAAGAATATATGACAGAGGTACAAACTTTCAGTTATAAAATAAATAAGTCATGGGATATAATGTACAGCATGGCGACTGTAGTTAACAATATAGTATTGCAGGATTGCATATTTGAAAGTTGCTAAGAGAGTATATCTTAAAAGTTCTCATCACAAGGAAAAAAAATGTGTAGCTATGTATGGTGACAGATGTTAACTAGACGTTTTACTGTGGCGATCATTTCACAATATATTCAAATATTGTATCATTAAGTTGTACACCTGAAACTGATGTAACATTATGTGTCAATTATGCCTCAATAAAAAAAAGAAATAGTTGAGAGAAATTCAGGCCCAGAGAGATTAAGCAATCTAGACATAGCGAGGAACTGAATTGACCGATGTCTCTACACAGACTGACATGCTTGAAATACTGACCACTGCAGACCTTTTGAGAGCCACAACAAATAGACGACTGTGAATATTATTTTAACGCCTAACATTCATTATTCTCCACCTCGGGCATCTGCTTCCACATTCTGTTCAGGCAAACCATGTGATTCAAGGGAAACTGACCCCATCCACATCCCAGGGATTGACCCTGATAAAGTATACCAATCTGAGTAACTCCATCCACTTTGCTGGTAACAGGATCGGGAGTGAACTCATAGCCCAATACGCTGAATGAGATAAAAGATCTTCTGGAGAATTTTGGAAAAGTTCCTAATAGTTTTTTCCAGGAGTAATTTATTCCCACTTTCTGTAAATGAGGAAATCTTAGCCCCAACTTTTCCTGGAAGTCATTTTATGATCCTGAGGCAATTAGCCATAAGAAGAAAGTAACATTCTGAATGGCAGTTTGGAGAGAACAGAAACTTCTAGAATATTTTTCAATGGCTGGATCCACTGATCCTGATGTCTTTCCTAACTTTAGATATATGCTTATATAAATGAATTGTTCTCATTATTTAAGCCAGTGTGAGGCAAAGTTTCTGTTTCTTGCAGAAAGATGCGTTCTATTGATATGCTGACAGTCTGGTTAAACTGAGAAGTCCAGACATATGACTATTACTAGCCATAATCGCCTGCTTGGTTTTACAGACCATTCAAGACCTTGATCCCTCTAGAAATAATAATACTCTGAATACACTGACTGCTGTATCTGGACCCACAAATGCAGAAACACTGATTATCTTAGTCACTCTGACTAATCCTGATAGTCACACAGGTAGAACCCAAAAGATCCCTGTGCATCTGTCCAGTCCACATCTCAGGAGAACTCTCAGCCCTGTGCAAACAGAAAAGCAGTCATCCTATCTAGCTCTCTTGGGCTGCCGCATTCAGCTCGTGGGTGAGCTAGGGACCAAGCACAGCTGGGAGAGCTTTGCCCTCTCTCTCCAAGTAGTCATTCATTCTAAGCTCTTTCATGCACTATAGCCACAGGAAAATAACCTTAGCAGGTTAATATAGAAGCTGCAAGATCTCCTAAGGCCAAGCTTTCCAAATGTCATGACATCATTTCTCCTACGTTCTTTGGTCAAGCAAATCACTGGCCAGTCCAAATTCAGGGGGAGTAGAAATAAACTTAGATTTGATTTTTTTTTCCTTGAAAATTAAACTATAAATTATATAGCAGGGGCTCTGACAATGAATACTTGAATAAAATGAATCCCTCATTTGATTTATCACATTCCTCATGGGTAAGTTTAAAAATGCTATTTTAAAGCGACAATTTATATATAGTATTTTGAATAGGTTTTTCCAATGATTTTTAAATTGTTTTTCAGAAGTCTCCTATTAAGATGGGAGAGGGAGACTGCGGAAAAGCAGATGACTCTGAGCCTCCGTTCCCACCCACCTTCCCACTGCCTGCTTCACCCATAGGAACCCAACTTTATCTGTTTTACATAGTGAGCATCTGGACAATATTTTATTTGGAAAAATAATTCTACTGCTAAAAGTTATTTTAAAGAACTTTATACATTTTTATGTTATTTTATGTAGTTTATCACATTTCAGTGATTTGAGATTGAAATCTTTATATAAAAAAGCAAACCTGTTGGTCAAATCTCTCATATTCAAATTTCATTCACATTTTCAGGATGGCATCTTGCATAAAGGTATGTGTTTAAATATGCATAGAAAAATTTGGGACTATGAAGTTGTATATAAAAAACCAGATTGTACGTCCATTGCTTGACTAGTACCAGCTTCACAATTTGATATTGTTCCTGAGTTTGAGGAAGAGTAATGATATTGACAATAAAGTAGGGAACTTTTAAATTTATTTGCTGTTTTAAAATACCGACAATGTCCCCATTTATAAGTTAAATCTAAAATTACTTTGGTCTCCATATTATATGATAAGATGCTATTCTTTTTGGAATTATTTAGTACATCTTTTAGGAATTCTATGGCCTCTGTATGTTCTCTCAGGAAGGTCAAAACAAGGCAAAATTTGTCTTATTAAGAGCAGAATTAATGTGTTGGTAAGACAGTGAGTTTTGTTTTAACCTCAGCTGTGAAACATAAAACAAAGCAAAAGAAAAATAGACATATTTAGAGCTTTCATATAAGACAAGACTGAAAGGAATGTAGTCTTTCACTAGATTCATCCTCTTCCTTCTTAAGAGTTGGACTTGAGATAATGCACTCCCCTGTTATATAAAAGAAATTTCCACTGAAAGTGGAAAAAGAATAATAAGTCCTGCCTTTCATTATGACCCATCATATCATACCCTGTAAATTTTGAGTAGACGGATGAGGTGAAATTTCTACTTTTCCTTTTTATCACAGTGTCAACTTTAAGATCGCCTATATTCTTAGACAAAGGTTTAGTAATTTCCAGTGCTGAAACCTTTAATCATTCATTGTGCCTGTAACAAAAAGACAGAGCTTATTTCAAAAATAGCAATCCTGTCACTTGGACTGAAGAAGGAAATCCACAATGTTAATAGATCACTGTGACAGTTTTCGCGGTCAGAAATAGGATGGAGGCAAAAAGAGAAAGCACTGTCCCCATTTATCTTTCTTAGTCATATGGACAGGCAAAGGGAGAGAGAATCTGAACATTCAGATATTTCACTCTGGTTAAGAACAAGAAAAAAGTGTTTGATTTTATTCAGTGGTTTTAACTTCATGTTGACAGATAATGGAAGTATCTTTTTGTGTGTCAGCTCTAAAGAAGACTTATTCACCCATCTAATCATTTTATCATTTGCTTGTTTATTCTTTCAATAAGTATTTACTGAACACTTGTATTATTTCAAATATTGTGCTAGTCACTCTTGTTCTAAGAGTGAAAGAGATACTAACTGTCAAAGTAAAGTACCAAAACAATATGAACAAACAAAACAGTAAACATAAAATTCAAGAATGAGTTTGAGCCAAAATGAGTTTATGTAAATACATGGTGATCATTTCTGACAAAGTTCATACGTATATTCTGCAAAACTAACAGATCTCTAAATTATCTACCAAATTAAAAATTAGACGACTGAATATCTTTTGGAGGAAAAATTATATAAAAACAAATTCATTAAGACATGAAAAAGGAAAACACTCAAACCAAAACAGCATTTATTAAAAACTTAAGTATAATAAAATATTTTATAATTAGTTACTACTGCCTTGATGTCTTACAAGTGATAAAATATATGGTATTATATTTTCAGAAACTTTAGTTAGGCCTTAGTGAATTTCCCTAATGCCATTAAATGTTAAAAAAATTTTAAATTCTAGAAAATTTTAAGCAATCACAATTTGCTTTGTCACTTACAAGATCTGCTATCTTCAGTTGAGCATATTAAAACAACACTAATTATGAACTTTACATAAAATGTACCAGATCTTATTCAAATATGCATTAATCTTTCATACCACGATCTGTCAGTATGAAAGGCTGGGTGTAGCAGGATTACGCCAAATCCCATTTTAAAAAGAACCAAATCAAAAAATTAAAACTTTTCCCCTTGAGATGCAAAGATATGCCTTTTGGGGAATGGTGTGTTTTTGAGGAAACAAGAATAAAGTTTCACTAATTAATTCCTCAAAGTTCTTGAAGGATGAAAATAGAAGGAAAAAAACTCCAGCTCAATAAGATTTATTGAGCATTCACTATATAGCATGCATTATGCTAAGAAGGAAAGTGAGTCTTGTTATTTTCACTTGGGTAGATGAAAAACTGAATTTTGGAAGATTAAGATCCTAATCTAGCGGGGTATCTTGACTCCAAGGTCACGCTTTTTATCTTAAAGTGCATGTGGTGTTCAACGCCCTACCACTTTGTTCCATTGCATAGATGTTAATGTGGAGACTTCAACACAGAGCTCCACAAAGCCCTGATGTAAGTGGCAGAAGCCGGGTCAAAGCCGGGTCCTCCACCGCAGAACCCAGGGCTCTTTCACTATAACATACTGTTTTCCTTAATAGGATAAATACTGAAAATATTATACAAGACAAACATCAGAAAAGTTGCTTATTTTCTTAAAAGTATTGTCTTGAAGAAAAACACATATTTCCATATATTATAATCGACCTCAGATTCTATATGTATTATTCTATCAGTTTGGCAAATTTAGTATATTTACATAAGAAACTCTTGAACTTGAAGAACCTACAGCTGTTTACTGAATTAGTCTCTAAATCCCTCTCTAGTCATTGAGAAGATTGACTTGTAGCCAGGACAATAAAACCATTAAGCAGATTCTCACAGATGCCATTGCAGGCTGAGTGACTCATGCAGCATCTATTCTTCACCATATTTATTGATAATTAAAATGGTGGGTAGAGAGACGAGAGAGGAAGAAAAATATCTCCCAGTATAAAACGCTACAAGAATTAAACCACAAAGCTTTTCCCACTACACCTTAGGACTTGTGAATATCACTTTATTTTCCATCAAAAAGATGCAAGAAATATTCTCAAAGATTTCAATAGTTTCTTGCAGGAATATTTCTACTTATCTCGCATGTGGGAATAATATGTGACAAATTTTAAGTAAAAAATATCAGTTGTATAAAATAACCTGTAAAAGTTGAGTATATATTCACATGCATGTGTTTATTAAAATAATTTAGAAATATTTAATGGAAGGACTAACTTATTTATCTTCCTAAAATTGATTCTCATTTATTAAGAAACATAATTTTGTTCTAACATGATGATCATTGTTGAGAGGTTTCTAAAACAGTGAGGTCTTGCTTATAAGAAGAGATTCCCCATGTAGAATGATGTATATGGGGAAATTACTAAATCAACCTCACCATTGTTGGGACTTTTATAAGAAGCCTTTTGTTGACTAATCTGCAGAATGAAAATAAGCAATTCATTTTAATGTCCATATGGATTCAGAATTCCCTCTGATAGAAAATACATTTTCATTAAATTAGTTTCTATTTAATTTTAATTCTTCTTATTCTATATTTTATTGAAAGATATATTTGCAAATGGTATGTGGGTTTTCATTGATGTTTCTATGAATTAAATGTAAACACAGAGTGGCTATTATGATACAAATTCCACAAGTAAGCAGAGTAAATAAAGCATTATATGCTATTGAAAAAACACATAGTACCTTTCAGTTGTCATCATACTACTTACAGATAGCAGTTATTAATTTTTTCATATCCTGAAGTTGCTTAAGAATCTGAATAAGGACATACCCACAACCCCAACCCACCCCACACCTCAAACAAAACTTTTTGTACAGTAAATCTTTTATTCAATGTCAGAGAATCTATTCACATGTTAAAGTCCAATTTGGTGTAGATCAATATATCTTATAAAAGTCAACATATTAAAAACTAATATCTATGATAAATTCATTGATCACTCCATAAGCATTGAACAGAAATTGGACTATTGGGAGAAAAAGAGAAAAGATGTCTTAATCCCAAATTTTAAACCAAATAAAACTCTATAGATTAAAGAGTAAAATCATCTTAAAAAATAGAATGCATGTTATGTATTTATAGGACTTCTAGCTGCTTAAGGATTATTTTTCACCTTTTGAAAATTAAGTTTATTGAGGCATGATTGACATGTAACAAAATGTTCACAGATAGATCGGTTTTGTCAAATCTACATATTTGTGTAACCAGCAATACAACCAATATACAGGACATTTCTATCACCCCACAAATATCCCTGACTCTTACAGTCAATCTCCCCCACCGGTCCTCCCAGATCCAGGGAACCCTGATCTACTTTCTGTCACCATGGATTAGTTTTGCCTTTCCTAGAATTTCATATAAATGGACGCTTTGTATTCCTTTGTGCCTGGCTTCCTTGAGTCAGCATAATGTTTTTGAGATATGTCCATATTACTTCATATGTCAGTAATTCATACTCATTTTAAACTTAAAAGCAATATTTTAAAGTAGAATAAAAAACAATAGATTTAACTAGATGAATAGTAAATGTACTTCTTTATGTTAGAACAAGTTAATATAAATTACAAGACATATGGAAAAATGGATAAATATTTTTTATAGATAAAAATTTATAATTTTTGCTATATAAAAATAAATTAGGTAATATTTACCATTACATTAATCAAATGGATAAAGGAAATTAGTAGAAAATTAGCAGAGAGTAATAAAAATGAACTGACATAAAATATCCAAGCTCATTGATGATCATAGGCTTGTAAACAAAACTAAGAAGATACTTGTTTTTCTCACTATAAAATCATTAATGGAAAACAATAAAATACAATCATAAGAAATATCCTCAGGATGCAGTGACATAGGCATCTTTGTATACTCTGTGTAGCAATCTCTACAATTCAAATTTGAAATTAAAAGAAAATCCCAGCCCAGAGAGTTTCAATGGAGAATTCTACTAATTATTTATTTTTTTTTTTTTTGAGGAAGATTAGCCCTGAGCTAACATCTGCCGCCAATCCTCCTCTTTTTGCTGAGGAAGACTTGCCCTGAGCTAACATCTGTGCCCATCTTCCTCTACTTTATAAGTGGGTCCCCTATCACAGCATGGCGCGCCAAGTGGTGCCATGTCCGCACCCGGGATCCAAACTGGTGAACCCCAGGCCACCGAAGTGGAACCTGCGAACTTAACCACTGCGCCACTGGGCCAGCTCTCTACCAATTATTTAATAAAAAGTTCTACACAATCTCTCCCAGAAAATAGAAGAGGAGCCAACATTCCTAATCATTTTATGGAGATAGGGTTACCTGATACCAAGACCAGACAAAGAAAGCATAAACAAAGAACAATAGAGACCAGCATCCCTCAAGAATGTAAATGCAAAAGTCTTTGAAAAATATTAGCAAATAATTTTAGCAATATGTAAAATAATTATGTATCAGGACTAAGTTTAATTCCAGGGAAGCAACTATGGTTCATTATTTATAAATCAATAAATGCAATGCACATTGTTAACACTATCAAGAAGAAAAGTCACTTAATTATATCAACTGATATATAAAAAGCATTGGACAAAATTCAACATCCATACAAAATTTAAGTCAAATCATGACTTAAGCGTTAAATGTAAAATTATAACACTTTTAGAAAAAACACTGGAGTAAACCTTTGGTATCTAAATCTATGCAAATATTTCATAGCCCTGCCACCTAAAGCAGGATCAATAAAAGGATATTCGATAACTTAGATTTTGTCAAAATTTTTAAAAAGCCACAAGGTAATTTTTTCTCTGTGAAGGTACCAGTTAATAGGATGAAAAGATGAGTTACAGACTGGGAGAAAATATTTGCAAATCACATTTTAGACAAAAAGACTACATATATAACAAACTGTAAACAACCAAAGGATGCAATTAGAAAGCGGGCAAAAACATTCCAGCAAAAAGGATGGGCAGATGGCAAATAGGACATGAAAAGATGCTCAGCATCATTAGTCAGTAGGAAAATGCAAATTAAAATCATGTGAGATATCACTACATATCTATTAGAATGGCCGAACAAAAAAACAGTAGGGGCACCAAATATTGGAACGAATGCAGAGAAACTGGAGCACTCAGACATTGCTGTGTGTATTGTCCCTCTGGAAAACAGTCTGTCAGTTTCTTAAAACACTAAACATGCAACCAAGCAATTGCACTCCTGCGAATTTCTGTCAGAGAGATGAAAACACACACCGGTAACACAAGCCTTTATGGCAGATTTATTTGTAACAGCCAAAATTGGTAAACAACCTAGATGTCCTTCAGGAGAGAACCTTCAATGCCTGAATGGTTTAACAGACTATTTAACAACTTTAACTATGTAACAAATATGTCCCGACTGTGGAATACTACTCAGCAATAGGAAGGAATGCATTATTGATACAGGCAACAACCTGGATTAATCTCCACAGATTTAGGGTGAGTGAAAAAAGCTAATCACAAAAGCTTACATATTGTATGATTCTATTTATATGCCATTCTTGAAATGACACAATTATAGCAATGGAGAATGGATTAGTGTCTGCCAGGGTGTAAGGCAAAGGAGAGGCAGGAGGGAGGTGGTTATGGCAACTAAAGTACAGCGTGAGGGATTCTTGCGGTGATGGAAATTTTCTGCATTTTGACTGTATTAATGTCAATATCCTGGTCGGGATATTTATACTGTAGCAAGGCTTTACCATCTGTGGAAAGTGGATAACACATACTTGGAATCTCTCTGTATTATTTCTCATAAATTGTATTTGAATCTATAATCATCTCAAAACAAAAAGTAAAAGAAATTAAACAATCTGAAGAATATATATGTTTTGAATTTAAACCCCATAGCAGATATTTTATAAGAATTTAAAATGTTGTCTGAAAGTTACCTAGTGAGATCACAGATTAATCACAGTGGATAAAAAGTTCACATTGTTTCTTTTTTATTTCCAGATCTGAAATAAGTGAGTAAAATTTCCTTAAATAATAATCTATGAAAAATCATATACAGGGGCTGGCCCGGTGGCATAGTGCTTAAGTTCCTGTCTTCTGCTTCAGTGGCCAGGTGTTCGTTGGTTCAGATCCCAGGCATGGACCTACGCACCACTCATCAAGCCATGCTGTGGCAGGAGTCCCACATATAAAATAGAGGAGGATGGGCACAGATGTTATTTCAAGGTCAATCTTCCTTAAAAAAAAATCATACACAAAGGGAGCCCATGAACTATATGGATAAAATATTTTCCAGAAAATTAATGGAAAAGATTTGCATATATTATATACCTTTTGCATGAATAATTTACATTGGGTAATTTCAAAAATGTAGATTCATCAATTTATGCCTTTGTGTTACATTTTAACTTAAATTAACTTTATGCTTTCTTTCAAAGAGCTCTTTCAATTTAGGTAAAATAATTTTTAGTTATTCATTTAATGAATGTTTCCTTTGCATTTTTAGGACACTATATTTAAAACAAATAATATAAGTTCACAATCTATTGTATTATTTATTGAACTAGAAAGCCAAGCAAGACTTCACTTTTCAGAGGTAGTGCTGGACATTGCCAGCCAGTGATCAAATATACCAACAGTTATGTTTGAGCCTCTAAAAAATGCCAAAGTCCTTACTTGACTTCTTCACTCTGTTTCCAACCTGAACATTCCAGAAAAAGAGTTTTATTAGCAATTACTACTATTTACGAGCTGCCTCTTATTTGCTAGGCTGTATGACAGAGGACAAAAGCAAAACAACGAAAGGGTGTGGCCTATACATTAAAGGGTTTAAAGTAATTTTTCAGTTTAAGTTGTATTTTGTTTTTCTGAGTCAGCAATTTTTAAATGTCAGTGATATAGAGCTCCTCTGGGAATCTTATTAAAACACAGTTAGCAGGTGGTTAAAATGAGAACCAGCTTGTAGAACGATAATTTATTGTGATTGTTTTATTCATTCTAAACAGATAGACTTTTTGTAGCTCATTTTATATTAAGAATTCTGTAATCTTTTCCTTTCATGGGTTTCCAAAATTATATCAGCTTCAAGTGCTCAAGAGTTGGCGTCCACACCCGCCTGCGTGCAGCCATTGTCACGTGGTGCGGTGTTTTCCCACTACCTGGTATCGCTGGGCTCTTGGTGGTTTCTTTTGCCGGCTGGTCAGGTCCTGCAGTGACGTCTCTGATGGGAGTTCCTTGCTGTGAGCCACGTGTTTCTGCCATCTGGCTGCTTGAGGCCTCAAGCCTTAGCCTCTGTGTTTCCAGTTGTCCTCCCTTCTTTGGGGATTTTTATTCCTTTTGAGATGACCCTTCCTAGCCGTTCTTATCTGATTCACATAATTCCGTGTCTTTGCCCCGCTGTCAGTGGAAACGCAGCTGCTTGCAGATGCAGCCCGTCCCTCTCTGCTCTACCGTCAGCCCATACCTAGCAGCCCCATCAGACATTTCAAATGGGTACAACTCATTTACCCACATCTAGGGGACAAGCCCCGGAGAGGTCCCGATGGAGCGCCCTTTCTCAGTCTAAAGAGAGGAAAAGATTCTTTGCCTGTCGCTGTGCTGAGACTGCCTCACTCTGTAAGGGAGCCCTCTCCGCGGGCTGCGACAGCTGTCTCTCCCCGAGCCCGGGGCGGTACAGGTGGAGACGTCCCCGCTACCCTGCTTCCCCATCTCCCCGTGTGGACGCGGTGCTCCGGCAGCTGGTGCATTTACAGAGCAGCAAGTCAGCATCTGGGGTCTCAGGCAAAACCCAGATAAAAGATTCCCGTTTTAATCACCTATTACATGTGTTTCTAACAAGACTTCCAGGATATTTTTATATACATTGCAATTTTAAAATTACTGACTCAAAATAGCAGAACGCATACACTGGAAATCACTCTTCTTTAAACTTTTATTTAAGATCACATCCTTTCAGTTTTTGTTTTCATCCTGAGTCACAGGGCCTAGCAATCACTATACATGTGATAAATGCTGTTTTTATTATGTAGTTTTTCATAATCAGCTCTTTTTTCGCCAAATTATTAATGTTAGAAGCATTTGTGTATAGAAGTCAGAACTTCAGTGTATCTTAGTGAGTGATTTTCCCTTAACTGGTGGGGTTTTGTTTTTGTTTGTTTGTTTTTTCTGATCTGTGGCCCAGAGGTTTTAGCAGAGGAGTCAGACCTGCTGCCTGTCATGCAGTGCCAAGAGGGTAAGTTGTGCAAAAAACGACTAATTTACTTCCAGCCGCCTGCTCAACACCTGCTTTGTCCCATCGAGATGATCACATCACCGACTGTCGAGGTTCGCTGTGCAGCGACAGTGCTGGATCATCTTGGAAATCTTGTTCTGAATCTGAGAATAGTGTAATTTTAAAATAAAATATACATGGACCCTAGCTTTTGTAAAGTGCTATTGATCTGTCTGAAAGTAATATTTATGACTCATACCCTACATATTTTACGAGAAAACATGAATCCTCTACAAACGCACTTAACATAAAAATAGATTCAATAAGGGTAAAAAATAAAAAATTTGTTTCAGAAACCTGAGATAAATCATGGTATTTTTATTTATTATGAAACTAAGTATTACATATTAGTAATTCACAATTAGTTTGATATAGCAAGTTAAGCAAATTCAGTAAAAGACAATGACTGCTTTCTGAGTATCATAATGAAGAAGATGGATCGCAAGATTATATATCATTGAAGTGGATTTCCCCAAGGTCATGCAATTCAGCTTCTACTACTACTTATCTTATTTGCTCTAAGACCTCATTAACTTGAAGCTTCAAAATCCTTCTCTGTAGAATAGAATAGCAATCAGGCCTCTTTCTTTTGTTTGTTGTATTAGCTGAGCTAATGCATGTCAAGATGCAGGACAGTGACCATTAAAAGTGTCCAAGGAAGTACAGATGGAAATAATAACAATGATGATATTGATGAAGATAATTGCTTCACGGTGTTAAGGTCAATCTTAAATTTATACTAATAACAAAATGATGAATTACCATTAAAAAACAGAAGAAATGTGATTCCTTTGCCTGAAAGAAATGCTGTATTGAGCAAACAACCTTCATTCCATATAAAGACACATTAGCTTTGTCATGTTCCATCTCAATATGTGTTGTAAAATAAAATTGGATGTTGCTACTATTATTGCTGACTCAACATATTTTGAGCTTTTAAGGCAATTAAGTGGACATTTAGATTGAATATAGACTGAAAGATAAAAAAGTAATTCCTCACTAAAGGCCATATTCTATGCCCTATCCCACAAAAAAGTCAAAGAATATTACATCCAGAAACTGAAAGGTTGAATATTTTAACTTGAAGAAAGGACTGAATGAAGTCTGAATCTACTCTTATATTGCGTTTGACTCCAGAAAGTATTCCTTCATGTTCTGGTAAAGCATTTGAATATGCTTTAAAATATATATAATCATAAAATTTATTTTTGAAAATTAAAGAAAATGATCAACTGTTAGAAACCAATCTCTTGCTTATTAGACCATTTTAAAAACTCTTGATATATTATCCTTAATATTAAAAGTCAGGAATTTAAGGCTCTGGAGGAATGTTTTTGGCTATTCAAGAAACAGGATGCATTGACAACGTTCCCTAGGGAGGTTATTTGAAATTATAGAAATTATGATTTATTGTCTTTGTCACATATCACAGAAATAAAAAATATATTTTGTAATTTAATTCCTCAAGTCAGCAACTCACATGACTGCTTTTACTCCTTCCTAGGAGCATTCAGCAATGACAAGGCAGGCTCTGTTGGCTACAGTTTTCCTCAGTCTCTGGCAAAGACGTAAACTGAGTGACAATGATGGCATGATAGGTGGCATTCCATGTCACCTAGTCAAGACCAGGAGTCAGAATTGCCCCTCAGCTCTCTCCTGTGAAGCAATACGAACACTACGTGCTTTGGAATGGGGAACAGCCTGTTTTATTCAGACAGCAACACCCTTTCTTTCTTATATGTAAGTCGTGCTCCCTCACGATTTCCCAGTGTACCTTGCAGTCGATGCCCCAACACTCTAACATAATCACAACCTAAAGTAACTCAAGGCACTCGTAGTGTGAATTTCCTGTGCTAAAGAGAACAAAAACATCTGAACTTAGCCCTCATATATTTGACACACATACTCAGTGATGTCATTCATACTTTTTAAATGAGTGGTTCCATTGATGTAACTAGCACAGACGGTTCTCTGGATTAAGTAATTTCCTGTTGCATATATCTCATCTGATTTTTCTCTAGGCATAATAACTCTCCTTGATATTTCAAGTGGTTTTGTAAAGTCTTTGTAACAGAGTCACTTATGCCTGTATTTGCTGAGTGCTAGGAGCAGGGGTGAACAACTCGCCATTTCAATAAAACCCAGGTTTTCAGGTATTCATAATTTTTATGCAAACTTTTATTTTTACCTACTTCTGCAAAATCATCATGCTTACAAATCCATTTTTCTAGATACATGCAAGTTCACAATTCTTTATGCATACACACAACTGTTTTTATTGCTTTTTGATATAATTTTATTCTGAATTGAAATATTTATATTAATTTTCAGTTTTAGTGTACAACTATAAAACACTGTTCTATCTTTTAAGTGAAAATGTAACCTTGAGCAAAAAAAAAAACACCCACATGACATGGAAATATGACAATTACACAATCTTATGGAATGTTAAGATTATTTTATGAACATGTCATTTTAATAGACAGTTATTAAATTCCAGAAAAAGCCACAAATATCCCTGACAGAAATTTCACAAAAACAAAACCACAATAGGAAAACAAATATATAAAGATACGTAACATCACTAATAAAAACCAGCTGCAAATTAAAATAGAAATCCAAATACTCGTCACTGCACCACATTGGGACACATATATTTTTAATTATCCCAAAGTATCATTCACAATATAACATTACTGTTGAAAGTGTAAAACGGTACAACCATTTTGAAGGACTTTTTGCTGTGTTATCAAAAGTTCTAGATCTGTGCTTGCCCTTTCACTGAGAAATACTCTTCTAGAAATTTAATCTAAAAAAATAATCACAGATAAGAACAAAGATTTAGATATAATAATCTTGATAGTATACACAAGGGAACAAGACAATGGCCCAATTAGACAATTTTAAATAGAGTTTATAACACAATCAATAGATATTAGACAAATCAAGTAATCTTGAAAAGGAATAATCATTTTGAAATTATGTGAATAATGCCAGCTACAAAATCTTTCAACACATAATTATATACAGAAATAGGCATACAGATGGCTAGAATTTATAGCTACAGAAATATATTTCTTTATTTCTACCTCTATATCAACATTTTATTGAACAGGATTTACTGCTAAATAAATATATAACAAAATGTTTACAATAGCTGTCCGTGGATGGAATATCAGTGATAGAGTCTATGCATGTGTAGTGTTTTCTAACATGCCTTTGCTTAACTGGTGCATTTCCAAGTAAAATAAATATTAAGAAGCATATTTATTTTGTCTTTGCTAAAATTTGTTTTTAATTTCTTTATATTAATATTTTTATGTAATAAACAGAAGGAAATTCAGAATTCTCATTCCAAATACATTTAAAGAGAAACATTTACTCAAACCTTACCTGGAAAAAAAAGCAAAAAATATACAAATCAATCAAAGAAATTAGTAATTTCAAAGGCAGTGTGAAATGAGGAAAAAAGTACATTATCAAGAGAGTTTGTGCTACTTCTATTTTGCTCATAATTGATATTTTTTAAATGGCAAGTTGCTTAAACTTCTAAAATATATTTAAAATATATTGTTTTATATGCATACACGCACACACACAGTGTATTACTCCCCATTTCCTTTTAATGTATAGCGAGGGACATGTGTCAGAATGGTGGTTAAAGAAAGAAGAAAAGCAATGATTGTTTCAACTGATTTCAGAAGCCACCATAGTATCTGCTGGAAAAATTGCAGTATCCACTCTGGATGACTAAACATTTGAGCACTTCTCCTGTCAATTACCAACATACTTCACATTTTAAAGAGAAGAGCAAATGAATTTGACTATTGCAAATAGAATCACATTAAAAACCTGTACTTCAATCTGTCTAACTAAAATGAAATCAGCAATTACCTTAGTAATAGAAACTATATGTGACTTTTATTCTATGTTAAACTAAATATTTGAGTGTGGAACCTCTTTTTAGGTATTCAGGATTCAACTGATTACTCTTAAAATGTTTAGGTCATGAGTCTTTTGCTTAATCATAGCTTAACTAGGATGAAGGTGAGTAACTCGATCTGGGATGAAAAGGTCATACAGAGTTAGGATAAAGTGCCAGGATCAAGGGTGACTGTGATGTTATTTTGTGCAGCTTCTTCATCAATAGCATCCTCTTTACAGAAAGGTACTGATGTGTTCACCATCTCATTCTCTATGTAACTGAAAGCAGTAGCGAGACAGATCAAAAGGATATAAGTGTATATTAGGTAAGCATATTGTCTTAGAAGACTTATATGTGGAACTGAAAATGTTTAAGTAAAAACTGATTGGAGAACATTGGTTTAGAATGAGGAAACACCAATATTCTGGGTGACTCACATAAGCTAATTAGTCTTTGATCTTCAACTTCCTTATATATGAAAATATGAACTTTTGACCAATGAACAGCAATAATTTTAACTATCTATTCTTTTCATGTCATCATCTATAAAGGGCACAGTCTTCCATAATAAATCTTAGCTGGAAAGATAGTTTCTCTAGTAAAATACATAAAGTTGACAGATTGCTTAGATAAGCAAAATGAGGTTTCATTTTAGTAACAGTAGAGTCAATTTGTAAAAATGCAGTCAGGCATGAGTGCTTATGATATAATATTTTGGAAAGCAGTCCATTGAAGGGAAAATAAATGACTTCTCTGGGGAAAAAAACTGTCAACCGTAGACTTGCTCACTAGAACAATAAAAAACATTAGCAAAACCTAATTAGTTCAACCTGTTGAACACCTAAAGATAAGTTTATTAAACTCACTGCAGTAAGGGAAAACAAAACCTTGTCAGTCTTAATAGCGTCTGGAAAGCCAGAAGTTAAGACTGGATATTTATACAGAGTTTGTCGTCTGGGTTCAGATGGCTTATGATGAATCTTTCAGGGTGGAAAGTCGGTGAGATTGGGAAGAATCTCTGACATAATAATTTATGATTGGCAGATACAGTGAGATGAGAAAACTGATGAACCAATGGATGACCCAGTTGAGAAAGTGCTGCCCTGATGGGATCGCTGTTGGCCAAGATGAGCAAACTATCTACGCAGTTTAATTAGTTTAACAGAAGTTTTAGAAACAAGTAGGACAGTTATTTATTGGTTAATAAGCTTGTTTACCTGGACGAGAATTGCGTGGAACAAATGGTGAAGTCTTGTTGACAAAGTTGGTCTTATGTCTCGGTCCCCAAAGTGAGTTATGCTGACATAGGTCATCTCAATTTTCAGGATGGTAGTTTGAAGTAAGAGTAAAACTCCCTTGTCCAAATGATGCCAAAATTTATTTCAGCTCAGATTTTGAAGTAGGAAAGAGAATTTAGTCTTCCTAGGATAGGATGCTAGGGGAGATCTGGAGAGTGTATAGTATTTGTAAATTATTTTCTCTACTGGTCTTCCACTGTTGAGGGAGGAGGCGCACCTCCTTTTTCATGGTTTTCATCTTTCAGTTTGGAAGGATGTAACTGAGGCGAATACTCCTGACTCATGACTACTCCTTTTCACATTCCTACATGAGAAAGAGGAGAAATCACTGTGGTCAATTTTCTCTAAAATTATATTTTTTTCTGAATTAAAAACTAAAACTTTAGGAAAATAGTGAATTTGTTTGAATTGGATAGAAATTTGATGTAAAAAATAGATAAGAAGGTTAAAAATAAAATATTCTCCAAAATTTAATGCAACGTTAAGTGATGTTTCATTGATTATGAGTTTATAATCCTTCATTACTGTCCATTTCCTTACATTTTTCTCCTTTAAAAGCCTGGCGTGAATTCTCCAGTTGTCAAAAAAATATTATTGATTCATATATTTTTAAGCCTTTGTGCTTCAATCTTATTCAATCTTTTCAGATTTTCCCAGGATGAAATATTTTAGGCTGTTTTTTGCACATTCGTGGCCAAAGATGATGTAAGGCAAGCCGAATTTCTCTCCCGGTCTCTCTCTGTCTCTTTCTATATACATAAAGATGATATGTAATATTTCTGGCATTAAGCCGCACAGACAAAAACTGGCTTATGACATAATTTGTCTTAAAACTTTGAATATAGTTATTAGAACTTTCTCCTCAAGAATAATTATAAGAATTTTCTGGGTATAACATAGAAAAGATGTTGTCAGGCTATGCAGCTCAAATTAGGTATGAGTGCCTCCTTTTGGAAAACATTTGAATTCCAGAACTTGAAAGGATGGGTTGGGTGTAATTATAATAAAAATTTTGACCATTTGAGAAACTGTTAGTTGTTGTACACATGGACTCAAGTCTGGAAGACAATTTTTTAGTTATTTGGAATTAAAATTTAACTGATGAATAACTATATTTGCATATATACACAGAAATATAGTTATATTATTAACATAATTGCTTTCTGGTTCATTTAGCATAATATTTAGAATATATTTTATTTCTTAGGCGGATGCAATTTATATTTAAAAATGATTTTACCATTTTCAAAAGGTTTTTACATTGCTCATGTCATATTCTAGGATGCAACAATAGGCAGGGTTGATGCCTTCGTCCCTATTCACACACAAGGAAATAGAAGCTCCGAGAGGTTGAATAATATAATGCTGAAAAGTAACACAGTTCATATATTCCAGACTTGAGACTCAAAACTAAGATTTTTGTGTGAATCCAGTGGTTTTTCTCATACCTCTCTGCCTCTTACATAAAAAAGTTATTTAATAATTTAATATTTTTTTCCTTTGCCTTAACTTATTAGACACCCAGTCTTTAATCCCACACAGAAATGCTTTTCTTCAGCATTTTAGAACCAAAAATGAAAGCAATAGAAGTGAAGGCTGAATATGTGCTGATCTGAGGACAAACCGGAAATAGGATTTTTAAAAAATTTACTATATTCTTGTTTCATTCATTTAACCCTCTCTCTGTTAAAAGTTGTATAGAAAAAGGAAAACTTTGCTGTTTGCTGCCCTTGTTTCTCTATACTTCTTAATTCACTTGTATAAATAGATCTGTTACATATCAATGGATGTGCATTAGCTTTTATAAAGTTTTCAAAGTAAATGTTTAAAATGTTTGCTATATGATTGATTCTGTTGAAATGATCTCTACTCTTTTCTTTGCAAAAGAATTATTCTAATAGCTGCAGGATGATATCTGTTTAATTTCAGTTGTTAAAATATACTTTATAACATTGTTCAAGAAAGGGTGAATATGAAAACAACAGGGAATCTTTTTATGTTATGAGCATGAAGGAACTGAGATCATTCTATTCGAGGAGAATAATACCCTTACATTGAAAACTTTTTCCTTCCAAGACTTTTCAAGATCTTACCTTTCCCAAAAAACGTCTGAAGATATGAAAACATGTGTAAGATTTCCAAATCACATTTTCCTAAAAAATTGTGTGATTATTGTGCATAGGCTAACAGTATAAATTCATCTCCACTTTATTGGTGTTTATCTTTTCTTGGAGATGCATTTGTGCAGGCTGGAGCACTTGTGGAAACTTTCACAGATTTTTAAAATTTTTGTTTCCATAGGTTATATGGTGGGGTTTTCATACCATAAATCTGAGCTCCCATATTTGCTAACATATCCAATTCTTTTTAGCATTTAGACAACACCTTTTCTTAAAACTAAGTGTTGGTTTAAATTACAGAGTAATTTTTTTTAAAATACATTTTTTTTTTTTTTTTGAAAGATTTTATTTTTCCCTTTTTCTCCCCAAAGCTCCCCGGTACATAGTTGTATATTCTTCTTTGTGGGTCCTTCTAGTTGTGGTGTGTGGGACGCTGCCTCAGCGTGGTTTGATGAGCCGTGCCATGTCCGCGCCCAGGATTCGAACCAACGAAACACTGGGCCGCCTGTGGTGGAGTGCGCGAACTTAACCACGGGGCCAGCCCCTACAGAGTAATTTTTAACAAAATAAGAAAGACAGTGAGGGTCCATCTAAATATTATGTCAAATAGACTAAAAAAATACCTAATAAGATTCTAAACTTGTACTCAGCTTATTCTTCAGCTAATTACAAAGCGCAGCCACACTGCCTTGATGTTTATTACAAGCCCTTCTTGTAAAATAACCAACATCATCTGGATTAGAGTCTTTATTTGCTCATAAAGAGTAGAAATAGCAGAGTTTCAACCTGCAGATGTCAAAGTCTACTGCATAGTTGCTCCAAGAGGTGGGCTTAGAGTCTAAAGAATCATAGGTGTAAATCCTGAATTAACTATTTACTAGCTGTGTGAATTTTGTGCAAAACGTTTAGTGAATGTGTTTCCCAATCTGAAAGAATGGGCACAATAATTATTCCTGACATTTGGAATGATTATGAAAAATAGAAATTGTATATATAATATGCAATTTATACAGAATGCTGCCAAACTACATAATAGGAGCTCAGTAAACAGGAGGCATAATGACTGCTGTGTCTTCAAGTCCACTTTTTAAAGAGCAGTGCTTTCATTTTATTTTGGAACCTAGGAGTTATAGCTATTATTTTTTCCAAAAATTATCTCAAGAATTTTCTATCAATTACCATACATTGTTTTACAAACTATGGGATCATTTGACTGATTTTTCCCAAGAGCTCCATCCAGCATTGAAATCGAAGCTTATTAACATTGTGGTGGAGAGGGGTGGGTGTTTTTTCTTGCAGATTTGTCTAAATCCACATAAAAATCTCAAAATACAGCTTTTATATGGTAACATTGATCCTGCTTTAATTTTCTTACTTATTTAACCTATATTTTATTTTTCTATATTTTATGAAACTTTTTAAGAGAATTTAAATGTTGTTGAAATGTCATTAATCAATCAGTCAACGTCACTTTTCTTAACTTAAACTAAAACCTTAAAATGTTCATCAGCAGGAATTTCAATCAGGAGAAGACATCCTGGTTAGTATTAGTTTTAAAATCACTCTGATAAGTTTTCCCTACTATTTGAAGGAATTGTGTCATAGACAGAATTCTAATATGGCAACTCTCACGTCAACGAGGGAGAGGAAGAGGACCCAAGCCTTCGATGAGATCGCAACGCCCAACGTTACTTTGATTTCGGCCTGGTGAGACCCTGAGAAGAGGTCCAGCTAACTCATGCCTGGCTCCTGACCCATGGAAATTATCAGATAATACAATTTTGTTGTTTTAAGCCAAAAAATGTGTGGTAATTTGCAGCAATAGAAAACTAATACACATTAGGTAAGTCACAATGTAGAAAGAGTTGCCACCTGCTTAGCTTTCAGTAGCTTTCGGATTGGTCTGGGAGGTCGAACTAAGGGGGCATGAACCCCTTGGGACTTACTGGGGAAAATTTTTCTGTGGGATGAAGAAACAGACTCAGATCTTGACCTAATTAAAAAGCATTCATCTTAAGAGGGAAGGGGAAATTCTGAATATGATCCAGGTGGACTTTTCTTTTGACTTATTTATCTTTACACTTAGAGCTGAATCACAGTAGGTGCCATAGACGCCAGCAAAATTTTTAAAAAATACATGCATATGCCCCAAAGCATTGTGGTTTATCTAAATTCTGAAGCTTTGAGAATAAGCCATGATATATTGAAATTTTTCTTAATTTAATGAAAAGAGGGGGCTATGAAGGCTATGTTCCTCGAACCACTTCCCCTCAAGTGGCAGATTTATTATTACAGACTTTGGGGCATACATTATGGGTACTTTAAAATTTTACATAAAGAGACTAAGGCAGAGACAGCCCTCCACAGTTTATTATTATTGTTCTTTTTATTATTATGATGCAAATTAAGCAATTGGAAAAATAAATTAGAATAACTAAAATTAGCACTCTTTCATTATAGAAAATTCTCAGGAATGGTAGGAAATCTGCTGGACATATTTCACATACACTATAAGGTATACATAATATCACCCTAATAGGATATAATTTAGAGAGCCAATGGAAATGTCACAGATTTATACGGCTGGTGGCGATTACTAAAGGTCATCTGGTCCATATTCTCCTTCCTTTAGGAAAACTTATACCTAAATCTTCCCAGATGACTCATTTCTAAAAACACTCTGAGGTTCTCTGACCTCACTATAAATATGCATGCAGGTTTCTCTTCAGTAAGAAAGGTCTTCTTCGTGTCTGCTCTAAATCACCACACACCTGTTTAAATCAAGACCTTGATATGAACCTGAACTAAATTAGTGATGTTTATGTTGTAGAATAATGCCATGTTCTGATTCATATTTAAATAACGTATAGATTGAATTCTCTCTGTGGTAATCAGTCCACATTTTTGGTGTTAGGATGGTAGTGGGGACACTTTAGTAGCTATGACAAAGACTAGCTAGATGTGCACCCATCCCAATTCCTCTTACTCTGGTTACAGTTCTCAGCCTCTTTTCCACTTGGATTGGGACTATGGAACTAGATCCTGGCTGAGGGAATGTGTGCAGAAGTGATAAAAGTCACTTTCAGGCCTGACCAAAAAAAAAAAAAATCTGGGCTATCATCCCTGCTCTCTCTTTCCCTTTCCACTTGGCTGGAAAAAAAGAATTTTGAAATGATGAAGCAACTCCATGGAAGGAATCCAAATCCCAAAGTCACTGCTTGGAGGTCCATGCCAGAGAGGAATGCCTGATCCTTATTGATCCTTGATATGAACAAGGGAAAAGCCTTGCAGTAGGCCTCTGAGATTTTGGAGTTAAACAAATGTATGGTCTCCTAATAGGGTAGATTTTCATTATGCTAAAAATTAATGGTTTATGCATTTGAGAATTCATCATGAATCACAGTTATTTCCAGATTTCCAAATTTTGTCATCATAAAACTGATTAACTGATTGAATTTCTTCATTCAGTTAGTCAGTCAAGCAAATATTAATCAATGTAGCCGTCATTTTACCATACACTCTCCTCATATAGTCTTACACTTGGCAAAGCTCAGCTTCTCGTTTTGAGTGCAGGTGAAAACTATTTCCTCCTATCGTCTAGATTGCTTCTTTTTCTCCATTTGCCCCAGTTAGAAAGATTAGCATATTTTAAACAATATTATTTTAGCAAGAACAGATGAGTGGGGATTAAGTAACCAGAAAATCTTTCAAGACATGGAAATAAGATTTTGGTTACTCATCACACTCACTCGCTATATTTCTGTAATGGAATCATCTCCTACAGAACGGCTCACTGAATTTCTTTGTTACAGCTTCTCTTATCCCATGGAATGATGTTACCTGATTAACTCAATGAATTCCAGAAATCAAAACATGTCTATTAAATTTGTTATGTTTAGTGGATGAACCATCAAAGTAGTCAAAATATTCTCCCAAATGGATAGCTGTTATATTTAATATCAAAAATAATATATGCTTATAGCAACAAGTCAAGGAATGCAAAGATATGTAAAGAAAAACTTACCAAACTCTCTAACCTCTTCTCTGACTGACAAGACAAAAAATTTAAATGTATCCTTCCATGTCACTCTCTAGGCTCATGAAAACAGCTTCAAACTCAATTAACAGGTGGGTATTTTATCCTTCTGCCCCTCACCATCGCAGACGCTCTTGATGCTCCACAGTCCCCAAGGTCTGTGAGTCACCTGCATTTGCGGGAAGCTGCTGCAGGCCGTCACACTGACAACCGCTCACCTCAGCTACTTGGATCTCCTCTTTTGGGTCTACAGGCTTGTACTAGCACCATGGAAGTTTGTGTAACCAAAACACGTTGGAAATCACTGGGCGGTTGTGGGGGATAGGATTCGCACACAACAGAGGGAAAAGAGTCTGTAGATAAATACCCCTTTCTCCTTGTCCCCTAGTGGGACCTTATGAGGCAAACCAGACAATTTCCAAGGGTCTCGAACAGGGCTGAGGCCCATTGTCCTTATCTATTACAGAATCATTGACATCCCACACCGTTTATGACTTCTTTCCTTTCTAGGTCTCACTTTCCCTGTGTCTTCATTTGTGTTTCCAAGAATCACCTCCCAAATAATCTACCTGCGCTCAATTCTTCGTCTCCAAGTTTGTTTTGAAGGAAATCCAAAGTAAGACTCTTACTGAATGTAATTATACTCTATACATTATTCTGAGACTGATATTTATTTGTACCAAGGAGATGTTATAGATAAATTTTTAGTTATATATATATATATAGCTATATGGTGTGTACAAATCTCAATCTGCAACTTGAGGTGTGCATTAGCTATTATATACATATATTCTAAATGAATAAATACAATACTTAAATGTTTATGTGAAGGAAAATGTATCTTATATACACATGTATATTATATGTGTGTATATATGCATTTATATACATATATGTATAATTATATACTTTATTTCAAGCTTAATATTCATTATTTTTGGACTCTCTCCAAGAGTTAGAGTTTCTCCCTTTCTTATGTTAAGCTTCTGTCGCATTTTAAGAGTTTAGTTATTAGAGGACATCTAGCTTGTCCTCAGTCATCCATCCCACAGGTTCCCACCTTCTATCTTTTATTCTCATTCCTTTGTCTTATGAAGACCTGTTTTGCTTTTAGGCCGTGCCTGCCACACATTTATTCTGAGACTATCCATTGTCCCATTTAGCTTGGACACATCAACTACGTATTTTTAATTTCCAGGAATGATACCAACCATCTGATGGAACAGTCCAGAAGCAGACCTAGTTCCTTCAACTTTGGGGACCATGAAACTCTATTTCTTTGAATCTTCCTAGACTACTTTTCTGTCTGGGAAGTGAGAACTTCAATCTCACTTTTCTTTCAGCAACACAGTCTAATACACTCTCAATATTTCATTTTCTATCATAATTTATTCAACCAGTCAGCAAACCAACTGAGGACTATTTAAGTTGATTATGCTTTGTTTTTTAAGTATTTATTTTGCTGCAATAAACACTTTGCACATACATCAGTATTGATTTTTATTTTCAGTGCTCTTACTTTGATAGTTTCTCAAAAATTAAATGCCCTTGAAATTGGTGACTTTTAATCTGAAAGTCTACTGTATATCTGAGAGCTAGATTATGAGCCTGAATTTTCCTTTCCATCATCCTTTGATATATAGAATATTGTTTCTTCCTTCCTTAACTGAGAAGTATAGAATTTGGGGGTGTCTGTTTTTCCACAGTGTTTCTAAACTTTCTTCCCCCCTTTCAGGGGCCTTAGTGTTTACTTCTCGTGTTTTCTCCAGTAATTAAAACAAAATTTCTGCTTTCCCTGGGTTCAGCATGCCCTCAGGCCATGCCCCAGATTCAGAGTGTGCTTACCTGTCAGGATTTCTGATTCACTTTTGTTTTTGGCTTTTGGGAATTTTCTTTTCTCATACCAGAAAAGTCATAGGCTTAAAAAAAAATCATCTAACATTTTATAGACCTTATAGCTGAAGGGCTTTTAAAATATCAGAACATCCTTATTGTTAAAAACTGGAAGTGCCGAGCGTGAACCATACATTATTAAACAGAGATTTTCCTCTGGGACCTTGGCGGGGTGCTTTGGTTCTTAGAAGAGGAGCGTTGATCAAACCATATCCCGGCGTCAATGGAAGGCAATGTGCTGGATACTATAGGTGGCATGGGAATTTAGGTGATGGTGCAATAATTCAGAGCGGATGAGCTGTCTCTCCTCCAGTCCAGACCTCACGGAGGTAAGCAGACAGGGTTAGAAGGTCTGGGGCTCAGTCGCTACAAAGAAGTTTAATGGATTGAATAATGTCTTCCCCAAAATTCACGGCCACCAGAACCTCAGAGTGTGAACTTACTCTGGAATAGAGGCTTTGCAATGCTTTGAAGGTAAAGATCAAGATGAGATCACACTGGATCAGATTGGGCCCTAAATCCAATGAAAGTATCTTTATAAGAGACAGAAAAGGACCCTCACAGCCACCGGGAAAAGGCCATTTTAAGACAAAGGTGGAGATTTCTATTATTCTGTCACAAGTCAAGGAAAGCTGGACCCATCAGAGCTGGAAGAGACAAGGCAGGATCCCCCAAGAGCCTTTCAGGGAGCATGGCCCTGCTGACACCTGATTTTGGCCTAAGGCATCCAGGACTCTACTGTGAGAGCACGCGTTCCTGTGCTTTAATCTACCACGGTTGTGGTCATTTGTTCTGGCAGCCCTGGGAAACTAATACAGAGGGTTTGCAGGAGCCTGGTGTATTCGTCGGGTCACTGCCTAACACTTACTCTGCAGAGGGAGAGACAAGTGAACTAGTGTCAGCTGAGACGCACACCGCGCCTCGGGGAGGAAGCAGGGACCGCACGGCGCACGCCCCTCTCTCATCTTCATCCTGCTGACCAGGTGCTCCCTGGGTGGTCTTACTTCTTGGAACCTCAGGTTCCTACGCTCTATGATGAGGAAAATAAATGTCCCTATCTCATGGGTTGTAGTGATGATGAAGTAAAAGGATGCAATTAAAGCATTTAACACAACAATGCCCGGGACATTTTAAAGCATTGCTTTTACAACTACTATTAATACCAGGGCTGCTGCTGCTGCTACTGCTCCTCCTCCGCTGCTTCCTCCTTCTTCTATTTCTTCTTCTCCTCATCCATTCTGTGTTTGTTGAGCACTTTGTGATTCACATTGTAACTAAATCCTGAGGGTAGAAAAGCAGACAGAAAAGAAAGTCAGTTTCTTCCTACCCCGATTTGCTTTGGTTATTTATTTATTTATTTTTTGCTGAGGGAGTGAGGTAATAGATAATAAATAACATAATTTATTAGTGGAGAAAGAAAATAGGAAGTATTTCTTGCCTTCTGCTGAAGGGTTCCCCTGCACCTTGCCCAAGCCTTAGTAATTAGTCCCTCTGTAAGGAGACCTGCCTCCTTTCCCCTTCGTTTGCTGCGCCGTTAGTTTGCTGCAGAGACGCTGACTTACATGTCGATATCTCGCGCAAGAGCATCCCACGCAGAAAGAACAGCAAGAACAAAGGCTGCAGGGCTGCAGTGTGTCTTGTATGGCCAGCAAGTGACAAAAAAGCCCTTATGACCGGAGTGGATAGAGAAGAGTAGTCAGTATTAAAGGAAGAGGTGAAGTAAGAAGTACGAGGGAGAAATTTCTGTGGGCTGATGCAAGTAAAAAATTTGGCTTTTATTCTGCATGGAAAAGGGAAGCATGGAAAGATTTTGAGCACACGGAGTGATACAGTATGAATTACTAACAGGATTATTATAGCTTCTCTTTTGAGAGTAAATTAAATGGGGGGAAGTTTGGAAATAGTAAACCAGTTTGGAGGCTACCTGAGGAATGATAGTGATGGAACCAGGGTGTTTGCAGTAGAGCTGGTTAAGAAGTAGTTACGTTTGAGCTATATTTTGAAGGCAGAGGCAACAGGTATTTCTGACACACTGAATATGTGATATGAGAGAGGCATCAGGAATGACATAAGGCCGCTTAACCTGAGGAAGAGAAAAATGTAAGTTCTTTTTTTCTGAGATGAAATTGAGGCTAAGGAGGAAAAATGGGAGCTTTTTTTCATACAATGAGTTTGAGATGCCTACTGACATCCGAGAGAGAGCAGTTGGCCACGTGTATTTGGAAATAACTAGGCTTAAGTGAACATTTGAAAGTTTATTGGTGAATACATAGAAAATCCATGACTCTGATTAAAAAGAGCAAGGGACAAAGTGAAGAGTGAAAAGAGAAGCTCTTCAAAAGCTTAGCTTTGGGGTCAACCATATTTTTAGAAAGTCTGAGTCCTCTTTTCAGACATGTGTGTTATTCTTTGGATGCCTAAGCAGTCTACAGATATTGATATTTTCCAGCGCATTTCATTAGTCTTTGTTAATGCCATTGAGTCAATTCCGACTCCTCACGATCTTGTGGACAGCAGAGCACAACCTTGCATGGTCTTTTTGCACCATCCTCTCACCTTCCAGCGCTATATCAGACAACACTCCCCTGCTCTTCATAGAGTCTTCATGACCAATTTTTCCTTCTTCCTAGTCTGTCTTAGTCTGGGAGCTCTGCTGAAACCTGTCCACCATGGGTGACCTGCTAGTATTTGAAATCCTGGTGGCGTAGTTTTCAACATCACAGCAACATGCAGTCACCACAGTATGACAACTGACAGATGAGTGGCATGGTTCCCCTACTGGGACATGACCCTGGGTCTTGGCGATAAGAGTGCTGAATCTTAACCATTAGACCACCAAATGCATCTCATACACTCAGATATTTAGGAAAATGCTCTTCCCATTTTTTTTAAGCTTGTTTTCAGATTATGTTCCTATGATGAGACTGCGTTACCCTGATGTTTATTTCACGCTCAACATGTTAAACTCTGGTGAACTTCAAAGGCACCTTATGCCAAAAGGAAACTGTATCTGCAGTGCTTTTATTGGTTTTCTACATAAACAGGTTTATATAAACAGGCTTATGATTTATTCAGCATGTACATAGGTTATTTTCAAAGATAATTCATAGATATTTCTTATTTTGAGATTTCCTTTATTTTTGAAGCCATTGAAAACCTCTCCTTATTTGAGTCCTTAAAAATTAAGGCTTTTGTTCATTTTGAACAGTTGCCATGATACACCTAATCTGTTTTGGTGTATCACCTTTTTTTGTAAAGAATTCATTTGTTACATGTTTTTATTTTTTTCAAAAGATTCTATTCTTTCATAGTTCTCTTTTATTGATGTTCGTTTATGTTCAGAGTTGTTTTTGCAGTACTGTTCTTGAAACTCGTTTTTAAGCTGAATCTAAAATGCAGCTGATAATACACATAAAAATACTACAGAATGCTGGTAAAAATAGAGCGTTGTTAGAAAACCTAGGATCTAGTCCTACCTACTTGCTTAGCCATTTATAAAATGTGTGGTTGAAGTTAAACACTGACTGTCTGAGCCTCCGTTTCCGCATTTGAGAAAAATTGAAGGCAGTGATACTGGCAGGTTTGTTGTTACTCTTCCTCTTTTTGTTTGTTAAATCTGAATCAGAACAGGGCATTATTCTACAACATAAACATGTGATTAATTTAGTTCAGCTTCATATCAAAGTCTTAGTTTAAACAGGTGTGTGGTGATTTAGAGTAGCCATGAAGAAGATATTTCTCACAGAAGAGAAACCTGCATGCATATTTATAGTGAGGGCAGCGAACCTCAGGGTGTTTTTAGAAATGAGTCATCTGGGAAGATTTAGGTATAAGTTTTCCTAAAGGAAGGAGAATATGGACCAGATGACCTTTAGTAATCGCCACCAGCCATATAAGTCTGTGGCATTTCCATTGGCCCTCTAAATTATATGCTATTAGGGTGATATTATGTACACCTTATAGTGCATGTGAAAAATGTCCAGAAGCTTTCCTACTATTCTTGAGAATTTCCTGTAATGACAGAGTGCTAATTTAACTATTCTAAATTATTTTTCCAATTGCTTGAATGACATCATCATCGTCATCGTATCATCATTAACTGTGGACGGGTACCCTGCCTTGGTCTCTTTGTGTGAAACTCTGAAGCACCTCTAATGACTTGAAGTCATTACATACAATAAATCTGCCACTGGAGGGGAAGTGTTTGGGAGGAACCTAGCCTTCGCATCCCTCTATCGTTAAATTATGAAAAATTTCAACATCATCACTTATTCTCAAAGTTTCAGAATTTAGATAAATTACAATGATTTTGGGCATGTACATTTATATATCTTTTTAACTTTACTTGCGTCTCTGGACGCCTACTGAAATCATTCCTATTTTCTGTATAAGAATTAAGTATAAAGACTGAAAAGTCAATAGGAAAATCCACCCAGTAGACGTCATTTTACACTCAGAGTTACCCATTCCCTCTTAGTGTTTTTTTGTTAGGTCGAGATCTTAAACTATGTTTCTTCATCCCATGGAAAAATTAAACTCCTCCCGGCAACATACAAGAGTACCAATTGCCCTACATTCTTGACATCATTTGAATTTACCATCTTTCCATTTTAGCCATTCTGTTGAATTTGTAGTAGCTTATCCAATATGGTTCTAATTTGCATTTTCCTGGAAGGATGAAGTTTTGAATCTTTTTTACATACTTATTAGTCATTTGGATACCCTTTTTGTGATATATATGTGTTCAAATTTTTTTTCATCTTCAAAGTGTGTGTTCTGTCTTTTATTTAATGATTTTCAGGAAGCAGTTCATTTTAAACACATTTTCTTAGTAGTATTATGAGTCATCCCTTGATAGATATAAGGTCAAGATTAGCAGAAAAATCTAAAATAAAGATACATGTTGGAAGTTCTAAGTATCAAGGTGGAAAATGAGGCCATGGAAATAGAGATGGTATAAAGGTTTTATACACAATAAGACAAAAAACATAGCCCTGAGGAACAACTGGGACCAGAGAAAGGAAAATAGAAAAGAGCCTACTAAGATTGCTAAGAGTTGCCAGGTAAGGGAGGGGAGGAGAGTCTGAGCCAGCTCCTTCACCAATCTTAACACTGCTGTTGGAGTCACTGAGCTGAAGATCCACAGAAGCCTTCCTGTTCAACTGGGGCTGACCACCGCTGGTCTCTGCATAACCTTCAGCCAATGCTCAGGGCAGTCCACCCACCTCTATGTGCTCCTGGCAAAACTCCTTCCTTTATTTCTGCTCCCTCACCACTACTCACGAGCTTGAAACCACAAGTTGTACTAGGCACCAATGACACAAATCCCATCAACCCTATTCTCTGTTTCAGTCACCACAGGAACAGCAATACTGCAAGGTTCTCTTCCATCATCTGAACTCGTACTCTAAATGGATCAATCTTTGGATTTCTCTTCATTCCTTTTGGAGTCTCCTCAAACCCTATGACTTTAAGCACCATTTTCTGCATATTATTCTAACTATACTCAGGCATTTCCCCAGCTATTCTCCTCTGAACAACTGCACACATAAGAGTTAGTAAGATAAATCTTAGGACTTCAGCACACAAGCTTTCTTTTCCCATCAAAAACAGTGCAGATTGAGAAAGAGAATCTGAACATTTCTCAGAATTGCCTCTTCCACTTTTACCCACCTTTAACATATAAAACAGCCACAGTGATTGTATTATATGTAATTTATATCATGTTATCTTGTGCTTACCTCCCTACTATGGCTTCCCATCTTACCAAGAGGAAAACCACAAACTCTTACCACTTCCTTCAACCTTTTGATGATTTGTGCCCCCTGCTCCCGTCCTGTCTTCTCAGATTCCACTTCCTACTCCTCTTCTTGCACATTTGTGCTTTGGCCATACCGGCTCGTTGAATTCCTTAAATGCCCAGTAGACCCCCAAGGCCTTTGGAGAGTCCTAAATGCAATGCCTAGAATGTATTTCCCTAGGAATCTGTAAATTTCACTTAGGTTCTTTCTTCAGGTCTTCGGTCAAATGTCCCCTCATCAGATAAATCTGTATGGATTATACTATCTAAAATATAACCCACCATTTCACTATCTGTTCACTTTGCTTTATTCTCTTCACTCTGGAAATTATGAAAGAGGCCTGAGTTGAGTGATTTAATGCCAGGAAATCAGAGCAGGAGTTTGTTGAGCTCATCTAGGTAAGACACAAGAAAGATTGAACTGAGGCAACAAAGACCCACATCTAAAGTCTCCTGTGATGAGGGTTTAGACATGGGTAAAACTTTGAGCTGGAATCACAAATAACTGACTAGAGATGTTCGGTGATGATCAAAGATGGAGGAAGGAATGCAGGAGAGTTGGGATGATATAATGTGTTTGTATCTCAGAAAATGCATCAATGTTGATTTCAGCAACACCAGATGAGAACATGAAAAAGGCAAATTTGAGATGAGAGAGGAATGTGGAGATTTGTAGTACAAGCGAAAAAACAGGAAAAACACTTTTTTTCCCCTCGATCAGTTAAACCATTTAATAGAATTAAATTAAATTCTTTCTTTCCAGAGAACTTGAAAATGTCTAGAGAAAAGGGAAAACAATCTCATATAAATTGAAATATCTTTGACTTCAAGCACTTCTGTGTATTTTTATATAAAAATAGCTTAAAAATAAGAAATCAATAGGAAAACTCCAGATGTATTACCTAAAAATAGATGAAATATGTTTTTACCCATGGCGTAGAAAAATCATCTTCATCACTCATCAGGATATTCGAACATGAGTAAAATGTACGGTTTAAATTGACAAGACTATCTGGTACCACGGAACTGAAATTCAGCTTGGCCTGGAGAGGATGTAGTTCATAAACTCAGACTGTAAATTGGACTAAAATTTCATGAAAGTCAAAAGGAACTTAAAATTACTGATGTGTCTAAATACATTGTGGTATCCTGGAATATATACTGGGACAGAAAAATGGTATTAATGTGAAATCTTAATAAAGTCTCTAGTTTAGTTAGTAGTATTATACTAATGTTCATTCTTAGTATTGGCAATGTTACCATGAAATGTAAGATGTTAACATTAAGGAAAATAGATTGAAGGGTATACAAGAATTTCTGCATTAAATTTACAATTTTTTTGCAAATATAAAATTCTTCCCAGATAAAAATTTTAAAACCTGATATATGAAATATTTTCCCATTTTAAAATGTACAGCAGTGTCATCTTTTTTAATAAGATGTAAATTAGGATTATAGCTTCAATTGTATTGTCGTATAACTCTTAAAAATGTGACCCAGATTTTAGTGTTGATGCTATGACCTCTGCAAATCAAGTAAACAAGCAAAATGAACTTAGGACAAATTGCCTATGGAGGAGGCGTATTTGTTTCCCTATTTGCCTTGGTCTCAACAATGGTCACCAGTGGGCAACTAGGGTGTGGCAGATGCACAAGAAAGCCTCCGAAACCAAGAGGAGAGCCTTCTAAAAGTTGTTATCCCACATTGGCTTGTCACCTCAGGGAAACTAACAAGCTGTAAGTATCACACCATTTAGCCACATAAGCAAAGTCCCTGAATTTCCGTAAATCACTTGAGTCCTTAGCTCCCATGCTTCCGGCAGGAGGCACCCAGACAGGAATTGTCCGCTCCCCAAATCAGCTAAATCCCAGTAGTAATCCTAGAGTAATTTTGTATCCCCACATTTCTTTTTCTAATTACCTGGGCTGACATTGGAGGCCCTTAGACAGTTGGAGGCTCAGCCTTTCTTTTTCTAGAGCACTTCAACGTCAATGCTAGTTCTTATAACTGATGTATCTGGTCCCACACCGTGGCTTGCTCACGTTATTGCATTGTTATAATCAGCTAGAGAATTTCTTATTCCAAAATTAGAACTCTTGTGTTTTACATTTTTGAATGAAAATAGTTATTCCTAGAAGATATTATCTTGAGGTAACTTTGGAAAGTTAAAATATGGGATTATTTTATAAATTCTTTCAGAAATAAAACATGGAATAAGTATTTATTTTGCTTTGAAAGGCTTCTTTCATCAATAACATAGCACTGAGTCTGGAAATCACTCATTAGGATCCACTCAAAAAAACCAGGAAACATACATACTTCAACAGTACTCTCAGCAGTGAAAAAACTCCGGTTTTTGTACATACCGCAAATAATCAATATATCTCTTTATAAAAGTTTATTCTCCAAAACAAAGACACAACAAAAATATGCATTTAAAAATAAAATGTCTAGTTTTGGCCCAGTCTCAAGTTTTGAGAGAATATTTTTTGTTTGTTAAAATTTCTTTAAAATTATTGGGATCACAGCCATCTCTAGAATTTTTTTTTTTTTTTTGAGGAAGATTAGCCCTGAGCTAACTACTGCCAGTCCTGCTCTTTTTTGCTGAGGAAGCCTGGCCCTGAGCTAACATCGTGCCCATCTTCCTCTACTTTATATGTGGGACACTAACCACAGCATGGCGTGCCAAGCAGTGCCATGTCCGCACCCGGGATCTGAACCGGCGAACCCCAGGCCACCGAGAAGCGGAACGTGCGAACTTAACCATTGTGCCACCGGGCCCGGCCCCATCTCTAGAATATTTTACAGGTACTGATAATTATGTACTTGAGTAGCAATGCGGACATTACCTTTACTTAACCTGGTTGAACTGCCATACTCTGCTATGTCTGCAGAGAACTGCAAGATCAAAGCCAAACTAAATGTTAACATCATCTGATCACCTAAACCATAAATTAACAAGGATTGGATTATAAACCAAGGTTGTTATCAACACATAAAGATAATTGAAACAGACATTGTTTTTCACGCATTTTATAAATATAGGAAGTCTGAGTTTATAACAAAATAGCTTTATATAAAATAATCATATGAAAATTAGCAGTAGAGCTAATAGTTAATAACAAAATAGTAATTAGCTGATAGATAATTAGTTAATAATTAAAGATCTACTAGCTATAGGTACACACAAGGTGAATATCGTGTGCTGCTCGGATCCCTGTATATATTTTGGCATTCTCTACCATTCTATACAGCAATTTTTTTATTGTTGTCACTTTAGCCTTTTATGAACTCAGCTTTGCTTAGTAATCCTCTTAATCCTCTTCTCATTTTCTTTCATATTTGTCATATGTATTCTTTTCTTCACTGATAACTTTTTTTTTTTTAATCATTTTCTAGCTCATCCATGTCATTCTGATTTCTGTTCTTAAACTTACTTCAGAGTGGACTCCATTTTCTGCCTACAGAAGATTTTCCTTCGGATGTAGTGGCCTAAGATGCGAATAAAAAGATCATGGCTCAACACCAAGAACAATGAGTTCCCTGAAAAGTTACCAGAAAATTATTTGTCACATCTCTGATTGTGTGTGGGGGTGAATAGTTTCAACCCTCAATGCATGGTTCAGGTAGATAAATAAAGTTTCTTACGATCTTGACATTGCATCATATTTTAGCTTCCTTCATTTGATAACCTTTAGCAATGTAAATGTTTGACATTCACATTTTTACTTTGTTTTAAACAAAGTTTACCATTATTTCAGGTGCACTGTATTACTGCAAAATATTTTTTTACCCCTTTATCATACTGCATTTTCTTAAATATTTGGGTAAAACTGAAGGTCTATAATTCCTACACATTAAATAGATTTCTTTATCTTAGCAAAACTCACTATAGCATAAAAATTCATTATATTTAACATAACTGCTAATTACTTACTTATATCAGATATGATTCCACTCAAAGGCTTGATGGTGCCCGTGAAAATCACAGCAATCGACACAGTGAATCTGGAAGTGAATGACAGTGATGATCGATCAATAAACTGTTAAAATTATGCTCCTTCAGACAAAACAAGGATTCTCTGTACCTGTTTTCTCAACTTCAAAATGGAAGGAGTAGCTATGTCATGTGTTGTAAGGGTTAGATAAATTATAGCAGGTAACATAGTTAAAACAGCACCTATCACATAATAAACTACTATTAACTAATTTCAGCATATTTTAAATTATACTCCATGAAAGGCATTGAGAATGACAAAACAAAAAATGACATGAGTGAGGGGAGAAGGATGGAAGATGTGGAATGAAGCCCTCAAGTGGAGCAACTTTTTTTTGTTTTATTGAGGTCACATTGTTTTTTAACACTGTGTAAATTTCAGGTTTACATTATTGTGTTTCAGCTTCTGTATGGACTGCATCATGTTCACCACCAATAGTCTGGTTTCTATCCGTCACCATACGTATGTGCCCCTTTATCCCTTTTGCCCTCTCCCCACCTCCTTCCCCTCTGGTAATCACCAATCTGTTCTCCTTATCTGTGTTTTTGATTGTTAGTTTATCTTCCACATATAAACGAAATCATACGGTATTTATCTTTTTCTGTCTGACTTATTTCGCTTAGCATAATACCCTCAAGGTCCAACCATATTGTCGCAAATGAAACAATTTTGTCTTTTTTACGGATGAGTAGTATTCTATTGTGTGTATATATATCTTCTTTAGCCATTCACTACACACCACATCTTTATCCATTCACCCATTGATGGGCAGTTGGGTTGTCTCCAAGTCTTGCCTATTGCGAATAATTCTGCAGTGACCATTGAAGTACATATATCTTTTTGAACTAATGATTCCATATTCTTTGGGTAAATACCTACAAGTGGAACAGCTGGATCATATGGTATTCCTACTTTTTAAAAATTATTTTATGAGATCATAATTATTTATAACATTGTGAAATTTCAGCTGTACCTTATCATTTGTCAGTCACTATATGTTTGGCCGCTTTACCCATTATGCCCACCCTCCCAACCTCCTTGCCCTCTGATAACCACTAATCTGTTCTTTTTGTCCATGTGTTTGTTTATCTTCCATATAAGAGTGAAATCACACAGTGTTTATCTTTCTCTGTCTGGCTTATTAAACTTAACATAATACCCTCAAGATCCATCCATGTTGTTGCAAATGGAACAATTTCGTCCTTTTCATAGCTGAGTAATATTCTGTTGTAAATATATACCACATCTTCTTTATCCATTCCTCAATTGATGGGCACTTGGGTTGCTTCCATGTCTTGGTTATTGTGAATAATGCTGTAATGAACATAGGGGTGCATAAATCTCTTTGAATTGTTTATTTCAAGTTCTTTGGATAGATACTCAGCAGTGGGGTAGCTGGGTTGTGTGATATTTCTGTTTTTACTTTTTTTGAGAAATCTCCATACGGTTTTTTCCACGGTGACTGCAGCAGTTTTCATTCCCACCAGCAATGTGTGAGGGTTCCATTTTCTCCACATCCCCTCCAACATTTGTTTTTTCTTGTCTTGTTAACTATAGCCATTCTGATGCGGATAAGGTGATATCTCATTGTTGTTTTGATTTTCATTTCCTTAATAATTAGTAGTGTTGAACATCTTTTCATGTGCCTGTTAACTATTTGGAAAAATATCTGTTCATATCCTCCACCCATTTTTTGACCAGGTTTGTTTTTCTGTTGTTGACTTGTATAAGTTCTTTATATATTTTGGACATTAACCCCTTATCAGATATATGATTTGCAAATATTTTCTCCCAGTTGGTGGGTTGTGTTTTTGTTTTGTTGATGGTTTCCTTTTCCGTGCAGAAGCTCTTTAGTCGATGAAGTCCCATTTGTGTATTTTTTCATTTGTTTCCCTTGCCTGAGGAGTAACTTTTAAGCCTCTTAACAAAGCTTACTAACTCTTGCCATTTTCTGTCCACTCAACTCTACAAGACTAGCAGTATCATTGTTTTAGAATTGAAACCTAAACACTATACATATATACCTAAACACATTGTATGGCACCATATCTCCCACAGAATTATGAACAATTTTTATCCTTGCATAAACAGCTCACAGTCTGGGTGACTGAAGCATAACTTATGTCACTATGGGTTGTAACCAAATGGCTGTTTTTTTTCTGTCTCCACAACATTTACACATGAAAAACAATCCCATTAGTATCATCTTTCATAATAATAAATAGTGGATCTAAATTAGAGAGTCATATTACCTGATTATGAACTGCAGAATCACAGTGAGAGCTTGTGTAATCTAAATAAATTACCAGAAGATTTAGTTACTTATATAAGAAAGAATCTCTCCATTAAACTTTAGAATAACCACTAGGTGACACTGAAAAATTTATGTAAGCAAATGTAGTACACTTTTATGGTTTTGGTTTTTATCTGGTTGATCCATTGCCTGGAGTGATTTCCATCTTCTCTCCTTAGTGGTCCCTGGACTAATGCAAGAATCACCCTTGGCTTGAAACTCTGAAAACTCTGTAGAGATCACTCAATACCCATTTTATCCTGTTCCATTGATAGCAATTGGTTTATTATGCTGTTATTCACTTATTACATTATATGATAATTATTTGTTTATGTTTCTGTCTCCCAAATAGAATATAGGCCCCTCAAAGTCAGGTTCATCTTTATCCCTCAGGACATTGCATAGTGCCTGATGCATATCAGACATTCAATGTAGAAGTAGAATTTTACAATCTTTATTGCACTGGCTAAAATTCGAGTTCTTCATTGCATAGTTTAAGTCTGAGGCGTGCGTTCGCACAAGTGTAGCTAAGAATTAGAATTCCTATGTAGACCTTCTTTTAATGGTGGTTTTTTTGGAAAGAAATTATGGATGAATAGGACAGAGAAAGGAGCGGTTGATGTTCATGCAAAACAAAGTTAAGTTCTAAATAATAATAATCAGGAAAAATTGATGATTAGAAAATAAAACCATTCACAAGAATTCCATTTCTACATTCTTGTGCAGTGTAAGGACTTGTGAGTACATTTATAACCTTCAACTATCCATTTCTGTTTTCTGTTACCATTATATATGAACTTTTATAGTGCGTTTATCACCAAGAAATCTCTCAAGATTTCAGAAATTATGGCTATTGCCTGTGCAATAAAACCTTTAGCCTCTGAAGCCCTTATTTACTAAATATTTAAATTGGTTGTCCTGAATAATAAATGAACATAAAATTGTCATCCATTCATTTTAAAAGTATACATACTGCTTTATTTTTTTTTTCTTTGTAAGACAGAATTGTTTTGGAATTTAGGTAAAATGAACCAATGGCTTCAATAGAATATTTTCCTTAAAATATGTGTATGAATAACTTTTTGATCATGCCACAATAGATATATTAACAAAGGAAACATTTATATGCAGAACAAATAGTTTGATTTAAAATTTAAATCATTGGGAAAATAAAATATATTAACCTCCATAATTTAGTCTGAAGATAAAAAAGTGCAGGAATAGAATATCCAGTTATTTTCTCCTGTGACTATCTATTATTGTTTTCCCTTGTGATCAATGCCCTTTGTATTTCTACCTAGTCAGCTGCTCTCTATCCTCTACCTACCTACCCATCTATCCATCTATTGTTCCTTCCATATGCTCCAGTTTCATCTGAAGTATGGGAAGTTCGAATAGTAAGGCCTTTTGTTTTTTAACTGGCACTATGGATTAAAGTAATTTTTCTATTCGAACTAGGATTATCTGTCCCAAGGCAGAATAGTTATCATTAAATAAAAAGATCTTCTAGTTTAAGCTTCCTTTTAAGTCAGAATTGAGATTAGTCACACATGCACACATAGCCTCTTTAATATTTATATATGAATATAAAAAAAGTCATTTGATATTTATTTTTCATGAAAAGAAGTTATGCATTACATATATTTACATCTAAAAAACACCCAGAGGGGTTTCTGGATCTGCATAAAGCAGTTTAGAAGTCGCCACTCCATTCTAACAATAAATTAAAAAACTGAACAGAGTAAAGAATCAACAGCTCTTCCTAGACCCATAAGAGAGGGGAGGACACAGAGCAAACTACTGCCCCCAAATTGGAGAGACAGAGAGGCGAATACAGGGAATGACAGGTGACAGGGACAGAGATTATGAGCAGAAACCTCCTGAGAACCAGAATAGGAGAAGCTGGACTCTAATTCATATATTGCTAGAGGCTCAGTGGGGGCACGTCTGAGACTGTAAAACTCCAGGGGGACCCGTCACAGGGGGACCCCCACAGTATTGTGCAATTTCCCTCTAGAAGCTCAGTTAGGTTCCCACATTAAATATTATGTCTGGAATGTGGAGAGAGTTCAACAAATATCCAGATTTCATGTCTTTTCCCCTAATCATTATTCAATATTTTCTAACTCCTTCTGTCAGGCCAGAATCACCTTAATACCGAAACTGTACTAAACATTGCTAGAAAAGAAAATTACAAACCAATATCTTTCATGAACATAGATGCAAAAATCCTCAACAAAATATTCGCAAATTGGTCCAATGGTGTATAAAAAGAATCACATACAATGATGAAGTAGATTTATCCCAGGTATGTAAGTATGGTTTAACAGTTGAAAATCAATTAATGTAATCCATAATATCAACAGGCTAAAAAAGAAAAATCACATGATCATATCAATAGATGCAGAAAAAGCATTTGTCAAAATCTGGCACCCATTCATCATAAAAACTCTCAGTAAACTAAGAACAGAGGGGAATTTCCTCAACTTGGTGAAGCATATCTATAAAACCTCTGTAGCTAATGTCATACTTAAAGGTGAGAAACTTGAAGCTTTGCCACTGATCAGAAACAAGGCAAGGATGTCCCCTCTCACAACTCCTTTTCAACATCATCATGGAACTTCTTACTAAAGCAAGAAGGCAAGAAAAGGAAATAAAAGACATACAGATTGGGAAATAAGACATAAAACTCTCTTTGTTCATGGATGACATGATTATCTTTGTAGAATATCTGAAATAATGGACAGAAATTTCCTGGAACTAATAAGCAATTATAGCAAGGTTGTAGAATACAAGGCTGGCATACAAAAGTCAATTGCTTTCCTATATACCAGCAATGGGATTTGAAATTAAAAAAACATAATACCAGTGGCCAGTCCCCTTAGCAGAGTGGTTAAGTTTGTGCACTCTCCTTTGGTGGCCCAGGGCCTGCAAGTTCAGATCCTGGGTGCAGACCTACACACCACTTGTGAAGCCATGCTGTGGCGGCATCCTACATACAAAATAGAGGAAGATTAACACAGATGTTAGCTCAGGGACAGTCTTCCTCACCAAACAAACAAAAAATTTACATGACCACCCCCAAAAATAAAGTATTTAGGTATAAATCTAACAAAATATTAACAAGATCTAAATGAGAAATACTACTAAACTTTGATGAAGTAAATTAAAAAAGGACTATGTAAATGAAAAGAGATTCCATGTTCACGGATAGGAAGACTCAGTATTGTCAGATGTCAGTTCTTCCCACCTTTACCTTTAAATTCAATGCAATCCCAACTCAAATCCCAGAAAGTTATTTTATGGATACAACAAACTGATTCTAAAGTTTGAATGGAGAGGCAAAATACCCAGGATAGCCAACACAAGAACAAAGTTGGAGGACTTATGCTATTCAATGGCAAGACTTACTATAAAGCTACAGTAAACAAGAGAGTGTAGTATTGGCAAAATAATAGACAAAGAGATCAATGGAACACAAAGGAGAGACCAGAAATAGACTCTCATAAATATAGTCGATTGATATTTGACAAAGGAGCAAAGACAATAAAATAGAGCAAAGATAATTTTTTCAACAGATGGTGTTGGAGCAACTGGACATCCACATGCAAAAAAAAAAAAAAATGAATCTAGACACAGACCATATACCCTTCACAAAAATTAACTCAAAATGGATCATAGACCTAAATATAAAATGCAAAACTATCAAACTCCTAGAAGATAACATAGCAGAAAACCTAGATGACCTTGGGCATGTCAGTGCCTTACTAGACACAATATCAAACACGCAATCCAAGAAAGAAATAATGAAATGTAGAGTTTACTAAAATTAAAAACTTCTGCTCTGCAAAAGACAATATCAAGAGAATGAGAAGACAAGCCACAGGCTGAGAGAATATATTTGCAAAAGACATGTTTGATAAAGGATTCATCCAAAATATACAAAGAACTCTTAAAACTCAACAGTAAGAAAACAAACAACTCCATTAAAAAAATGGGCCAAAAGCAAGAAGAGACTTCTCACCAAAGAAGATACACAGGAGGCACATAAGCATATGAAAACATGCTCCACGTCCTATCTCCCCTGGGAAATGAAAATTAAAACAACAATGACATATCACTACACACCTATTCCAATAGCCAAAATCTGGAACACTGACAACATTGAATGCTGACGATGATGTGGAGCAACAGGAACTCTCACGCATTGCTGGTGGGAATGAAGACAGGCACAGCCACTTTCAAAGACAGTTTGGAGATTTCTTACAAAACTAAACATACCCTTCCCATAAGATCCATCAAATGAGCTCCTTGGTGTTCGCCCAAAGGAGTTAAATACTTATGTCCACACAAAAACCTGTACATGAACATTTAAAGCATCTTTATACATAATTTCTGAAACCTGGAGGAAAACAAGATGTTTTTCAGTACATTAATGGATAAATAAACTGGGGTGCATCTAGAAAACGGTTTATTATTTAGTGCTAAAAGCAAATGAGCTATCAAGCCATGGAGGGACCTTAAATGACTATTACTAAGTGAAATGAGCCAATCTGAAATGTCTATGTACTGTATGATTCCAACTACATGACATTCTAGAAAAGGCAAAACGATGGAGACAGTAAAAACATCAGTGGTTTCTAGGGGTCACGGGATGGGGAACGAAGGTGGGGGAGGAAGAATAAGCCAAGCACAGATTATTTGTAGGGCAGTGAAAATATTCTGTATGATACTTTAGGATGGATACATGTCATTAAACATTTTATGCAAACCCTTAGAATGTACACAGAAGGTACGATGCCAACAGTGAAGCCTAAGGTAAACCATAGACTTAGGGTGATTAGGATGTGTTAATGTAGGTTTGCCAGTCATACCAGGTGCACCCCTCTGGTGGGGCTGTTGATAATGGGGGAGCCTAGGCGTGTGTGAAGGCAGGCGGGATGGGGGAAATCTCTGCACCTTCCTCACAATTTTGCTGTGAACTTTTAACTGCACTCAAACAATAAAGTCTTAATTTAAAACCCCTTGATGTTTCTGAAAGTACAGTCTCGCACGTTTTATTTCTAGAAGTCATACTTTTAATTGTGAAACTTTACAAAATTGACAGTGTATGTAATTTTGCAACAGAACATCTGAGTCTCCTGGTTTACATATCTGAAACTATACATTTTATCTAATTGATTTCTTAATAGACTAGTATAATATTTTAAGATGAGGAATCAGAATAACTAACATGTCACAATCATAATATAAATTTTTGACACCCTCCAAAATCCCAGTAGAAGACTCTGAAGTTGCATGGACTTTAGAAATTTCCTAAAGGGCTAAGAAAATTTAGGTGATCTCTAGCAGAATTGAGTCATGTCCAGGCTAATCGACACTCGTAGAGCTACGTCCTAGTTAGATGAAGGTACTACCTGTCTTAGACCCTGAGTTTGGTGCTTTACTCTAGTCTTAATGTGTCCATCTGCAAAGAATAGCTATGTGGAAACAGCCAACTCATTTCATGTCTAAGTAACTATTTAAGTTACCTGAAAAGCAAATGTGAGCCCTATTTAAACCATAAAATTAGCCTCAGTGAAAGACTTTGGGCATTCATTCAGGGATTGCTCAATCTATAGATATTTTAGAGGCAATAATAAAAGAAAATGAATTTAAACATTTTATCATTTAGTGCAAATTATATTAATGAGACACACTAATAAGGAAGCTAGGACATGCCAAACACAACAGTTTGTATTCATATGCAATTTAAGGGGAACATTTGTGAACACTGACTTTTGTCGGGGTGTTTTTTTTTTTTTTTTGGTGAGGAAGACTCCCCCTGAGCTAACATCCATAGGCAATCTTCCTATTTTTTTTTCCCTTGAGGAAGATTAGCCCTGAGCTAACATCTGTGCCAGTATTCCTCTGTTACTTCCACAGCATGGCTGATGAGTAGAGTAGATCCATGCCCAGGATCCGAACTCACAAACTCGGGCTGCTGAAGCAGAATGCACGGAACTTTAACCACTCAGGTACAGGACCGGCCACTGACCTTTGTTTTTTGACAAAGAAGAGTTATAATTTTAATCTTACTTAGGTAGTAGTTGCCTTTTCACATTTCCAGCTATAACTTTCACTTGTTTTTGGTACATTAATTGTGCTCTCATTTCTTATTTTTATTTTTTAAGGTATAATTGCCATATAACATTGTGTAAGTTTAAGGTGTACAATTTGTTGGTTTGATACACTTATATATTACAATATGATTACCACCATAACGTTAGTTAATACCACATTACATAATAATATCACATCACGTAATTATTATTCCTTTTTTGTGATGATAGCATTTAAGATCTAGTCTCTTAGAAACTTTCAAGTATATGGCACAGTGTTATTGACTATAATCACAATGCTATGCATTAGATCCCCAGAACTTATTCATTTGTAAGTGTACTTCTTAACAAGTTATGGTAGCTGTAGCTATTTTTGCTGGTCTTTTGCTTTAACTTTTATCCTATATTTAAGAGGTTAATAGACCATCATATTACAGAATTAGCATTTTCTGAATCTGATTGTATTTACCTTTACCCATGTGTTGTATATTTTCACGTTACTAATTAGCATCTTTTCATTTCAGTTTGAAGAATTTCTTTCAGTATTTCTTGTATGGCGGGTCTAGTGGTGATGAATTCCCTCAGCTTTTAGTTGTCTGAATAAGTCTATTTCTTTTTCATTTCTGAAAGAGAACTTTGCTCAATAGAGTATTCCTGGCTGGCAATGTTTTTCTCTGAGCACTTTGAATATATCATCCCACTGTCTCCTGGTCTTATGGCTTCTACTGAGAAATCTGCCGATAGTCTAATGGAGGCTCCTTCGTAGGTTACAATATTTTTTTTTCTCTTTCTGCTTTTAGGATTCTCTCTGTCTTTGATTTTGTTAGTTTCATTATAATATGCCTTGGAGAAGGTTGTTTTGGATTGAAATAAGGAGGTGATATTTTATCTTAAGGAACTCGGATGTCCAGTCTTTTCCCAGGTTTGGGAAGTTCTCAGCCCTTCTTTCTTGGAATCAGTGTTCTACCCTCTTCTCCCTCTTTTCTCCTTCAGGAACTCAAATCCTTCGGTTACTAGTTCCTTTAATGATGTTTCACATATCACGTGGGGCTTTCCTTGCTCTTTTTCATCTTTTTTCTTTGTTTTCCTCTGACTGAGTTATTTCAAAATTCCTATCCTCTAACTCACTGATTCTTTTTTCTGACTCTGTTCTTATGTTAATGTTTTATATTGCTGTCTTCATTTCATTCACTGAATTTTTCAGCTGCAGGATTTCTGTTTTTTCTTTTTTATGATTTCTATCTCTTTGTTAAATTTCTCTTTTATTTCATGTATGGTTTTCCTGATTTTCGTTGTCTTTCTGTGCTTTCTTGTAGCTTTAAATTTCCTCAAAATATCTATTTTGAATTTTTTCTCACTTAAATCACAGATTTCTATCTTATTGGATTTGGTTACTGGGGAATCATTGTGATCTCTGAAGATGCCATGTTTCCCTGATTCCTCATATTCCTTGGAGTTTTCATTGCTGCTTTCGCATTTGAAGTAGCAGTCAGCTCCTTCAGTCTTTACTAGCTGCCTTCAAGTAGAGGTACTTTCATTGGTCCTGCTGTATATTCTGATGCTTTCTCTGGCCTTGTATGCATACACCTGCTCTACAATTCTTATTCCCTCTTGTAGCAGAATTCTTAAACCTGTCTGACATCTTTCTGTCTTATGACACACCAGGCGAGCTGCTGGAAACCTCTCTTTTGTTTTCCAATGGTGGCACTCCCACGCAACATTGTGGTTTCTCCCTTGCCTGCAGACCCTGGCCTGTTTTCTGTGCATACGCCCTGTCTATCCAAGCTCACCCTCACCACTGCCCTTAGAGTGCACACAAGAAGCCAGCCACGGCGTCCAGGGAGATGTGAGTTTGGCATCAAGTTCTTGGGGTGCCTTCAGTCTAGTTGGGAGGATCTTTGGGTGAAGTTTTCCCAGTGGCTTGTGGGCAGGCTCCTGCCAGAGTCCAGGTCAGAGTCAGCAGGGACCACATCCCTTTAATGCTCTCTGATACTCCTGTCTTCCTCTTTCCTGAGCTTCTCCCTCCTCCCAGTCATGGAGCTCCGACTTTAACACTCTAGGTGCTGTGAGAGATACATGAGCTTCTGTAGCAGTGCCCTGCACAGCTGGGAAAGCAGGCACTACTTATTGCTCTCCCTTGTCTCCCGCGGGAGAGATCTCCAGCTTTCTGTTTCTCTAAGCTATGCCACCTTGGGGAAGGGGTGATGCTGGTAAAGTCGCTCTTACCCATTCCAATGTATCCAAACTCATATATATATATATATATATATATATGTATTATCATTATTATCATCATTATTGTTATTATTATTCCTGGAATTTCTCTGGAAACCTGGACCTCTACAAAGGCCCTCTCATCCATGGGTTTCTGCTCAAGTCAGCATTTTCCAGGTGTTGTTAGACTGTGGCCAAGAGTGGCCAAAGCTGGTTCATAGGCTTCTGGCAGTTCGACAGCCCACACCCTCTGTGGTCTATCTGCTTATTAGCCAACGCACAGGTAGGTAAGACTCATCCTGCTCCCTTGGTGTTTGGGGCAAGATCCCATGATTCCCACAGAGATACTTTTGTTCTTGGGTGGATGCCAAATTTTAGTTGTTAAAAAGAGGACAAAATGAGGGATGTCCTGGGCTGCCATGATGCTTATGTCACTCTGTACTCTCATTTTGTAAGCTTTGTTTTGAACTGACAGCATTTATATTGGCATAACCCAAAGGTAAAGAGAAACTGTCTCTCTCATATCAGAGAAACCATTTGGACAGCTAAACTTTCATTCAATTATTTACTTGGTATTTGGTACTTTACCCTCCAGTAAGCCTAATTAATAATTCTTTTCATTCAATATTTTCTTTATTTTGTCTTTGAAACTTCCATTGTATCCAAAAAAAATATATAGGCCAACACTATTTATTGAAACATTCCATATATTCACAAATGTTTACTCATTACTGCCAAATACCAGCACTTCACCCTTTCCTTACTTAACAATGCAAAATTACATATGATGTTATTAATTTCCAGAATGTTATAATCTATTAGAGGTCATAAGTTGAACATATTGACTGCAAATCTAGTCATCTTAGGATGTGAATTGAGTGCAGAAACTTAATAAAGTTTCGATGGCTATGCATGAGTGGGAAAGGAAGTCCTACATGAGGAGGGAATGTTTTTAGTGTGTGAGGAAGGTTGGCCCTGAGCTAACATCTGTTGCCAATTTTCCTCTTTTTGCTTGAGGAAGATTGTCACTGAGCTAACGTCTGTGCCAATCTTCCTCTAGTTTATGCGGGACACCACCACAGCATGGCTTGATGAGTTGTCCATAAGTCTGCGCCTGGGATCCCAACCTGTGAACCTTGGGCCACCAAAGCAGAGAGCACAAACTTCACCACTATGCCACTGAGCTGGCCCCATGGAGGGAACATTTTAAAAGATATAGTAGTGGGCAAATACAGACTGAGTGTGAGATACCTGAGTACACCAATTGGCTTGATTCAGATATATGCGTAAAGATATAGTGGGATAAAGGCTGAAAATGTAAGTTTGCATCAGAAAGCCATGATAAAGAGTGATAATTATTTAGTATACCTGAAGATTTTACAGCAGAAAAATGACATTTTACTTCTTTGAAATGTCCTAATTGTCCCCCAGAAAAGAAAAAAAGTTGGAAAAAGCTTTCAGTGAAATGTCTTTGGACTTGCTTTCATAAAGGTATTATGAAGAGAAGTGAAAATAACACAATAGTTAACAAAATGATTCCCGTCAAGCATAAGCAAAGGACACAATACTAGATGTTTTCCAAGAGGCTTCTTAATTTCATAGTAACTGAGACAACAAATAACTGCCTGTGATAGTCCTTTATTGAACAGAAGCAAAGTAAAAAATAATAACTCAATAGGTTTGAGACAATATTGCTCAGAAACATAATTGGGGTGAAATGTCAGAACTTAATACTTTTAAGAAGAAACCATAATAAGTATCAGCACACATCACAATAAGAAAGATAGCATAAATTTAGTTTAGATAATTATAAAATATGAATAAGAAAGAGATGACATCAGAGTGATTCAAAGCTATATGTAGTGAAAAAATATAAACAATATATTGAATAAAGATTGGGGAAAAAGATATGAAATCTGGATGTTTGTTGAACTTTCTCCACATTCCAGACATAATATTAGATTTTTATTTGTCCTATACAACAGCATTCAACATAGATATAATCTCCACAATCAAGGTCGTGAGTTTAATTGCCTGGCATCTCATAGCTTGGATTCAATGTACAAGAAATGGGTAAAAATGCCTGCTTTATCGTGTTCTAAAGTCAATTACACTATATCATGATAATGTGTTATATAGTTTTAACTTGAGATAAAATGCTAACTTCATCAGATAACCATAATAGCTATTTTATGTCTAGCACTTAGAATTTATACAGTGTTTTTAAAAATCATATTTGACCCTTACAACAGTGAGAAACTGTTGAGAAAAGTGAGGAAATGAGATGATAAATAACTTGACCAAAGTCACATGTTTGCATAATATTTATTAAAATAAAATATATTATGCCCTAATTGCCAACACTTTTGGAGGACGCTAGTTCTTTCAGATCAATCTAATGCATGTAGATTGTAGTAAACTAAACTATTCCCCCTAAGCCATAAAGGTTAATATACCATTTTGTCTGCTAAAATCTCTCTATAACTACTATTTAATTGCTTAAATGTGCTTTAAAATCAATGTATTCCAGTAACTGACCTTAAAGATTTGCCTTCCTAATTCTTTTACCAAGACTCTAATTCTCATTCCATTCTCTAAATAGGCAATAAATTTAAAATGGGGGTCCGAGGGGCTATATCCCTATTGCTTCATCTCCTTGGCACATTTTCTTTGTGTTACTTTGTGTTTCTTTGTGATAGGATGTACATACTCATATGTATTTACTTCTTTGCCCCAGAATACATTGAGCGCCTTCAACATCTTAGACCATGAAGTCAACTCAGATCCCTGCTCTTATTTATTCCGTGCCTGAGAGCATCATCTTTCCCTTTTCCAGTTGGCTGGAACCATGTCTGACCTGTGAATTATTGAATCGCTGGTGTCTGGCAGACTATCTGATGTATAGAGAGAAGTCAACAACTATGCGTTACATGAAGAAGTGAATAACTAACTACAGATTCCGGAAATGAACCATCCTATTTTATATTCCCATACCAGCCAGTATTTATTAGGTACATTTACATATAATGTATGCAATCTTTTACACATACACATATAATATTACTGAAGATACTAACGTTGCAACGTAGGTATTATCATTCTAACTTTATCAGAGACTATTGATGCTGCGAGGAATTAGTGGGGTTGCTCAGTGTCATACAGCCAGCGAACAGCAGAGGCTGGAGCAGACTGCGTGTCCTTTCACGTTCATACTTGCTGATTAACACCACTCTGTAATAAAATTAGTGAATACTGCTCTGCTGCTCTTGTTAATCTATGATAATGAACATATCATTTGAAGGGTTCACAGAATCTTATAATGAAATTGTGTGCCTCACAGTAAGCCACGCCATGGTCCTCCTCCTACTGTGGTTTAGATTCTGTCTTGTGTTATGAAGCATAATATGTACATAGTACATAAGGCAAATCATTTCTGAATAAGGATTAAAAAGAACCACAAACATAATTTTGATAAAAATTTTCTATTTCAACGAGATTAGAAATATTTACAGCTGATGATTCATATCAGAAAATGAGTTATTAATAAAAAATAGATTAATAGGGATCCTTCCAGAAAATATGGTAAAGAAACATATACCTTGAAATTTGCTCTCTTAACTCAACCAAGGATTCAGCAGAATAAATTTTATACATTACTGATTATGTTAAGAAGCTTTTACTTTAAGGAACATGCTGAAAAAAATTACAATTAACAAAATAGCACCTACATCATTTGTTGACCATTCAAAAGCGCAGAGAACTATGGGAAATTGGGGGCAGGGCTTTTCATTACTCTCTACATAAGATATAAAAATGACTTTCAATTTTAAACAGACATCAACACTGATTTAGAATATCATTATATCTTAAGGGCATGCAATAAGAGAATGCACGAGCTGAAGAGAACTCTATACTATTTTTATTTGGGGATACAAATGAAGAAATAAATATATCCTGTCAGACAGGTAATAAATGTCACCTGGAGGCCACAGAACTTTGTTAAGTAGTCCAATTTTTTTACCTGACTACTATTCTGCGAGTCTTTGATCAACTAATTAACCCAAGAGACAGTTTGAGAAATACCGGAAAAAATGTAACAGTCGTGTATCTACTATGGACCCAGGACTTCTCTCTACAGAATTCAAAATTCATTACAGATTTTTACTTTCATATAATCCATTTGCAAGGGTTTATAGGCAATATGGTCCTCCACAGCAATAAATGTTTTTTACATGATTTTTCCACCAGAGGCAATGTAGTTTCAACCATTTAAACAAGATTCTGAATTACAACGTTAATATAAGCTTGAAAATATTGTATAAAGGCACTGTGAGAAAATGGAGCATTGCATAGAATTTAAAATATGACAGATTATTAATATATTTCACATTTAAGAACATATTAGTTTAAGTAAGTCTGATGTCTTTGATAAGGACTTTAACTCTGGTGAAATTTTCAATATCATAAAGGATAATTAGCTTTATCTAACAAGTCAAGATGGAAACCAATTGCATGAGGCTGAAGAGATCATAGTGTTTATTTTGAAAATATGGGGGATATGCTGATCAAGTTTAAATGCATGTGGTTAAATTCCATTTCTTTATATTTTTATAAAGTCTGTAGGAGTCCTAAGTGGACCTGGCAGTGCACTGAAGTGTTGTATGGAACCGTGGAGCCTATTATTGTCAGTTAACATGAATATACACACTTGTCAAGAAGAGTTTTCAAGAACGGTTTTTGATAACAGTACATTGACTTTTGTAACTAAAGCTATGTTTTTGGTAGTGGCGTTTTCAAGGTAAAGGTCTAGTCCTAACAGCATTCTTCCAAACGACAACAACAGCAGCGAGGAAACTGCACCTACTTTTTTACAAACATGCACCAGATAAAGAGATCTATCTATCTTCTCTGTTAATAAACACGTTGCTCGAAAGAGTTCATGCTGCTGATAGTAAAAGAAAAAGTAGGTTGCTGCATTTTTAAAATTATAAGGAAAAATCAATAATAAAAAGAATAGGTAATAAATAGCTAAATTCATAAGCACTAAGAATTTGAGATGAGGAAATACATTTAAGGTAGAAAGTATAGATAAAATCATTAAAAAGAATAGACAGGAGCATAGTGAGAGTAACATCATAGTGAAGAAGAAGGAATCAGCTTTAGATGTTAATTAGCTGCAAAATCCTTATCTGGAAGCCTGCCTCTGCTATAGATCTATCTTTTGGAAATTTCAGAAATCTCTTAGTAATTTCCTGCTTGTCTACAGCAGTAAACGATAAAAGAAGAGATTTAGTGGAGACTAAAAAATGTTGCTTAATTGTTTTAATTCGACATGCACAGAATTTGACACAAGCGCGTTAGACCAGTGATTACACAGGTGGGGAACAGGAGCAAAGAATGAAAAGGGATCATCGAATGTGTTTGAGTTGACACCAGATGAGAAAGGGATTTCCAGATGGAAAACGTAGAGAAAAAAAAAAAGGAAGCTGTTATGGGTTGAATTGTTTTCCCTCAAAGTGTATATGTTGAAGTCTTTATTCCTAGTACCTCAGAATGTGATCCTTATCTGGAGCTAGGTGGTGAAGTTAAAATGAGGTCATTGGGGTGGGCCCTAGTCCAAGGTGATTGCTAGCATCATAGAACAGGGAAATGTGGAGACAAACAGACACCAGGAGAAGCCCAAGCGGAGATGCAGGCAGGGATCCCGGGGTGCTTTCACAAGCCAAGGAGGGTCAGAGATTGCCAGACACAAGGGGAGAGGCAGGAACTAGATTCTTCCTCGGAGCTCTTAGAAGGAAGCAAACTTGCTAACACCTTCATCTAGAACTTCTAGCTTCCAGGACTGTGAGGCAATGCAGTTCTGTTGTTCAGCTGCTCCTTTGGTGGCACTTTCTTCTGGAAGCGCTAGCAAACGAACACAGCAGCTGTGCAGTGCAGCAAAGCAGACACAGTCTCAAAGTAATTAGTGAATCAGCCTTCAGAGTAAACTGGCCTTTTAAATCTTCATCTAAAAGCAAGCAGTATTATCATGTGATTTGTAGAAAAGTAAGATTCTTTTATTTTTTGCTCTTTTCCTCAGATCGTGTTAAACTATTCCATGTTTTTTTCCTTTCAATCTCTTTGTAATTTTGCTTTAGAATGAGAAGCAAGCCTTTAGCCTCGTCTAACAAAAAGTCTTCCTCTTTCTTTAAATAGTCTGTATTTTTGTTTCTACTACCACATTTTACAGTCAATTTTAGTTTTTGGATTTCAGTCTTTATTAAAATGGGTACATTTTGAATTTGCATTTTTTTCTTTATTACATCAGAAAACACACATGTAGAAAAGTGCAAAAATTGTAAATGTTCAGTTCAACAATTAATTATAAAGCAGACAGCCACATAACAACCCAAGTCATGACAAAGAAAATCGCCACGACCTGGAATCCTCCACTGTGTCCTGACCTGGTCATCGCTTCCACTGTCACCTCTAGAACCAACCATTGTCCCATTTTATGTGATAACTTCATTTTCCTTTATTACTGTATTTCATATATGCATTCCTTAGCAGTATCATGCAGTATTGTTTGCTATATAAGTGTATTCATTATTTCAGGTCTTACCTCTTTAAATCTATGTTTTCGTTTATACCTATAGTACATTAATTTGAATTATTGTATACCAATAATTAAGTATTCATTTTGCTTTCAGTAGATAGTTGGTGCTTCTAGTTTGGGGCTATTAAGAATGGCAATGCTATGACCATTGTTTATACACCTCCTGATGCAGACGTACAGAAGATTTTCCAGGGAATGCGCCTATGAATGGAATTTCTGGGTCACACAGTATTCTTTTCTAGCTCTACCCGTAGAAACACTGGGAACACCCTTGCTGTCTTTAACAAGGTGTCTCAGTCTCATCCTGATTTTTACCCAGACCAGGGAATGAAATCATTCATAACCTACCCTACCAAGGATGCTTTTTAGGATATGAGTATAAGAGAACAAAATGGGACAGTAAAGGCTGAACATTATCTTATCCCACAGGATGACTAAAGACTAGCAGGGTGACAAAAGAGATGAGGAGGTTTCAATTATTGTAGGGACGAACACAGAAATGATCTTTTTCTAAAAAGAAAGATCATGGGTTTATATTGACATTTCCAGTATAACTCTAATTTACAAAGTCTCTCTTGCCTTGCTGTAATAGCAGAGTTTCTAGGCCAACATCTAAGAACATGAATTACAGAACCTGACATTCTAGGTTCAAATCCAGGCTCTACTATGGGAATATATTAAATTTTATTTTGTATAGATTTCTTTCCATATTTTTAAGTGTCTTCATTACAGAGTAGAAATAAAAATAGCTCCTCAAATCTTCTAATGAAGTGCAAATAAATTTCAGTTTCACTGATAACATCTTAATTGACAAATAATTTAAGTAAGGAGGAAAGGATATTGAATTCAGCAATTATTGATAATTCTTGGACTTTCTTGGAACAAAGTCCTAAATGTCAAGATTCTAAACTGAATAACAATCAATCCAGAGCACAATCAAAGGAAAGTGGGGAAAGAATCTATTTTTGTACTTACTTCTCTTCTGAGCTCTAAATCACACAGGCTTCAATTATTAAGTACTGTATGGGTTAATGTTTTGAAATGAAGGATTTGCCTCTTAATGTGAAATGTGCAGTTCATCATAAAGTGAAGAAGAAATGTCCTTAGCTTAGTGACTCCCCAGAGAAGCTGGTTCTTTTTTTGGGCTGTCTGCTGGCATGTACTAAAGAGAGATTTGGAAAAAAAGAAAAGTGTTTCCCGTACAAAAACATGGCAGAATATCAATGGCTGAAGTAATGCAGCTTCTCATAAAGCACTGAATGTTCCATACTAATCATTTTTCTGGAAATTCAAATATTTTATGTAGAATGACTTAAGTCCAGTAATTCTCACTATAAAACTAGAAAGGTATTCTTCAAAAGGAAGTCACTTAAACACAATTGAAGTGACCCCAACAATAATAGATTCAAAAAACATAATCATAAACATGTTAGAAAAATAAACCATTAAATCCAAAAAATATAAGAAACTTCAATATTCTTTCCATAAAGTAGTAACACTTTAATTTAAATATAGAAAGAACAAAGCAAAATATTTTCTTAATTTTAACTAAAACTTTTGCATCCTTAAACGATTAAGATTTATGACTATTTTATTAAAGGAAGTAATTTTTTGCACTTCTAATGTTATGCTATGTCCCTTTTTGAAATAACTTTATCAATAATATTAAATGAGATGAGAAGAAATAGCTTATTAATTTTAGTATTTCTAGATATCTTAAAATTATGTCTCATTCTTTTTCCTGTTTTTGTTCACGTAGCCTCTGTGTTCCCTTATTTCTACCTTCTCCTCATTTTTTTGAGGAAGACTGGCCCTGAGCTAACATGCGTGCCCATCTTCCTCCAACCTTATATGTGGAACGCCTACCACAGCATGGCTTGCCAAGCAATGATGCCATGTCCACACCTGGGATCCAAACCTGCGGACCCCAGGCTGCTGAAGCAGAACGTGTGCACTTAACCCCCGAGGCACCGGGCCAGCCCGTTTACCTTCTTCTTGAGAACCTGGTGCCAAAGGAAGGTCAGACTTTCGCCCTTCTGGGGCTAGGATTCTCTGCCTAAGTTTATAATTGTAACATGTTTTTACTGACTTTTTGGCTCATCTAGTGCCTGGAAACTTAAATCAGAGGTAATAGAGTGGTTAAACTGAGAAAAGAGGGCAGTCTGGCTAAAAATTTGATAAGGGCTAATTAGATTAGCTGGATAACAAGATCCAGTCCAATTAATTGACAGACACCAATAGGTATGGCTGCCACAAATATATTATGTCTCATTGGGGGCTGTACAGGTTCATAGAAATAATCTTCGTGGGTTTGCATCTTAGAATTCGTATGGGCTGTTTTGATGGAGATGCTGTCCCATTCATTTGGGAAGAAGAAATGATCAAGCGTTGTTTATAGGATGTCAGTCCCAAGCATAGGTAAAATTATGCTTAGCATCATTTGGTCTGTTTGATTCATATAACAAGGCAAGGAATATGTACTCTCTCCTCTTGTGATAATAGTGTAAGCATTTGTACTAGTGGAAAAGTAGGAGTGAATGAAAATACGTAGGCCTATGAAGAGTCCTCAGTTATGCTGCAATGGAAGCATAAATTGGCTTTGTTGAAAAGTATTGAAGTTGAAAGAGGTTCCTTTCGAAGTCTAAAGTAACAAAAGCAAAAGTGTCCTCAAGCAATAACACAAAGGATTCCCTCAAATATGAGACAAATATAGGAATTTGGGGGAAATCTGAGCCTCCCAAAGGAAAGAGAGAACATAACCAGCAATCAAATTAGGGTTGTGAGGGGCCGGCCCGGAGGCCGAGTGGTTAAGTTTCCACGCTCTGCTTCGGGGGCCCAGGGTTTCGCTGGTTCAGATCCTGGGCACGGACATGGCACTGCTCATCAGGCCATGCTGAGGCAGTGTCCCACATAGCACAACCAGAGGTGCTCACAACTAGAATAGACAACTGTGTACTGTAGGGCTTTGGGGAGAAGAAGAAAAAAGAAAAAGATTGGCAATAGTTGTTAGCTCAGGTGCCAATCTTTAAAAAAAAAAAAAAACAAGAAACAAAATTATGGTTGTGAGAGTGTACCATGAGTTGAGTGAACTAACACCATAGTTCCTGGGGTCCTTGCAGAGATAGAGGAATTATGATGGAGGAACAGCTTGTGTGAGGGGAAGGAAAAGATAGCACAATGTAAGGCTCATTATGTAAAGCTCATTATGGTGAGGGAGACAGAAACACATTTGAAGGAACAAAATGGAAAGAAGAGGAAAGTGTGAAAGAAAGAATGTGTTAGATCTGGGGCAGGCCCGGTGGCACAGTGTTTAAGTTCACACGTTCTGCTTCTCGGCGGCCCGGGGTTCACTGGTTCGGATCCCGGGTGCAGATATGGCACCTCTTGGCACACCATGCTGTGGTAGGTGTCCCACATATAAAGTAGAAGAAGATGGGCATGGATGTTAACTCAGGGCCAGTCTTCCTCAGCAAAAAGAGGAGGATTGGCAGCAATTAGCTCAGGGCTAATTTTCCTCAAAAAAACCAGAAAAACAAAAAAGAATGAGTTAGATCTGAGGGAAAAAGGAGGAGCAGCATTGGAGGAAGACAGGTGGTCTTTCAGTGACTGAATAGCTTCAGATAAGGGACATTGAGGTTGTTGAAGGACCTGCTTGAAGTTTGGTTGGGAGAACCATTTTTTGGCTTCTTCATATCAAGTAGAGACAGCAGATCACTGTTTAAAAGGGATTCTGGGCCTCTGAGATTCCAGGGCTCTAGAGTGGAACACTGGGGAGGTTCTGAGAGCCCGAAGTGACCATTGCAATTCTAAAGTATCCGTAGTAAAACGTTTGCCATTTTGGAGGTATGGAACAGAATTAGTGCCATAATGGCGAAACATATAGTCTGCTGGAGGGTTAGAAGGAGGGTGCCCAGTTATTGAGAGTTACCTGGGAGAGAGCAGGATCAGATAGAGAAAGGAGCCATACAGGAAAATCCCCATCTGGGTCTTTCATACAATCCTTGTTGAGGAGCTGAAAGACTTGCTCTGAGCGATCCCTGGGCGAGGAGATGGAAAAGCAGAAAGGCCTCAAAAAGGGCCGAGCATTTCTGCTTCAGTCAGGGATTAAGTTTCCCCTTGAAAAGAGCCAAGAACACTTCGATCCAGGAAAGATCCGGGAAGGGTCCTGCTCAACAGAGTCAGGGATTAAATTTTCCCCCAAAACAGCCATTCAATTCCAACTAGGAAGATTCTCCGTCAACATGAAAGAGCCAGGAAAAGTCCTGCACACACAGAAAGGAAACAGAAAGAGTCCTGATCAGACAGAAAAGAACCAGGAAGCTCCCCATGCAGTAGAATTAAAACAACTCCCTATCCTGACTCACCACCACAGATCTCAATTTCCCCAGCCAGGAAAGACAAAAAGGGCCCACAAGGTCAGCATAAATACCTGGATGAAGACAACAGGGTCTGAGAGCAGTCAGCACTCTGCCTGAGTCAAAGTAGCAGCAACTGTCAGAGAAAAATAAATCTGGATTTAAATAGGGAGACGGTTTATTCAGAAGAAACTATTGCAGTAAGGAAAATACTCCAAACTCAAGCCTCCACAGGCATCTCAAAATCAACCTGAATAAGTTTTTGTGTTTGGTTGGCTTTTGTTTTTTTAATAGGATAAAGAAGTTCAAGTGAAGATAAGTGGAATCTTCTAAAGGGAACTTGGACAGGCAAGAGGAAATGAGCAGTGGCGTATGACAGGAAAAGGGTCTCACTGTGTTGAGCTGATTCCCAGAGGAAGCTGATCAAGAGGACACATTCTGCGTTTTTCAAGCTTGCTCAGACTTGGGAGAACTCAGGCTTCAGGGGACTGGAGGAAGGAGAGAAACCTGGCTAATAGTCAAGACAAAACAAGAGGTAAGAAAGGAGAAACTAGGAACATTTAGTCAGTCTCTTTTTTTGTTCTTTCTTTTTTTGTTTTTGCAACTTTCTGGTTCAGCCAAAAGAGTCATGCCACCCCCAGTTTGGGTAATTACCATGGCTGCCTCAGGGATGAAGAGCTGGAGCGAGTTGATCTCCCCTTCACTTGCCATCCACTGGTCCTCCAGCACACTGCACAAGGAGAAAGAATGGATAGACTGTCTGTGCCCTTTATCATGAGCAAGGAGGGCATTATGTGTCACCGATTTGTCACAGTCCAATCGGAAAATCCCATCTGCAGGGTACGTTTCCTGGAGTACTCCCTGGTACCTACCAATGACTTTCTCAGCCAGGGTGCTGCCAGGAAACATGAAACACGCAACTAGAATTTGTGTGTTATTCCAATACAGGGCTATTTGTAGAAGTGTGGGAAAATTTTGAAGTAAAATACAGCAATATGTATGGCGGCATAGAGAGTCTTGAAATGTTTGAAAACTGTTACCATCCCTAAACATGGAGGTCCAAAGAATAGAGTTGTGAAAATGTGGGCCACAGATTGAAGATGTAACAGGGATTACCAGAGGGGACCCATCCATCATCTTATTATTTTTGTATTTCAAAGGATATTGCAAATATCAGTACAATTCAACTCTAAACGGCATACTTAGCTGTTCAACACTAAACAATATCATTAACCAGAGCTTAATTTTTATAGGTAAAATTTGCATTCACTGAAATACAGAAACCTTAAGTATACTATTCAATGCATTTTTACAAATGTCTACACTATGTAAGCCAAAGTCTGACCAAGACACATAATAACATTATCATCATCCCATAACTACTTTAATTGTCAGATAAAAGGAATATTATTTCAGAAAAACTATAAGTATGAATGGAAAAGTTATCAAGAGTGAAAAACTAAACAAAATAAAGGTAACTTTGGAAAAGATTTCAGCTCAAGCATCTTAAAACAACAATAGTTGCAAAACTTAAAAATATAGTTGTAAACAGATAGTGTTTTTGATTTATCAAAATCAAGAGAATTTCCAATGATAATTTGACTGTTTTATGATGTTGTAGCACGACTCTTTTTATGGCACATGAGCACTGAAGACAGAAAAAACAAGTAAAAGCTTATTGAACCTCAGGAAATAAGCCTTTTTAGAAGTTGGCTGTTTGTTTACATTTAATGATAGTAAAACATGATGATCTGAAAAGCAATATGAAATATAATTACAATTATTTAAAACAAATTCATGACTGCCCTTGGGTGGGGAAGCAGAATATGTTTTATTTTTACACTTTATCCTTTTCTTTCTTCTCTAAATTAGTAATTTTTCTCAATGAGGGGTATGCGCAGGATTGATCCTAGGCTTATTAGCCTGATATATTGTTAACATTCAAACAACCACACTTTGGATAACAAATAATAGAATGTTAGAATCAAAGAACATTACCAAGGTTTTCAAAAATTGTAATTGGACGTGAAAAATCTACATTATTCCCTTCACTCCAGAAAAATCAACCACCAACTTCAACTATTTTTTAATGAGGTTGATATTGAAGAAATACCATCTAAACATCTTCTTTTTATCTTTGTTTTATACTCTTTTGAAGTGTAAACTAGATTGCACTCAATGTAGATTAGTCAGTAATGAAGATAAAATTTTTGGCCAAATCAGAATAATTTACACATAGATACCAAGGTTTGCTCCTACTCCCCATCCGTATTTATATTAAATTGTTAGGGCTACCATAACAAAGGAAAACAGACTTAGTCGCTTACAAAACAGAAATTTATTTTCTCACAGTCCTAGAGGCTAGAAGTCCAAGATCAAGGCATCAGCAGCGTTGGTCTCTTCTGAGCCTCTCTCCGTGACTCAGACATGTCTGTCTTCACCTGTGTCTTCATACGGTCCTTCCTCTCTAACTCTCTGTGTCCAAATTTCCTCTTCTTATAAGGACACTGGTCACTGTTATCCCACCCTAATGATCTCATTAACTTACTTACGCCTGTAAAGACCCTCTCTCCCAAAACAGTCACATTCTAAGGTAAGGGTTAGGGCTTTAAAATAGGAAAATTCAGCCCAAAACAGTATTCATTGTCATTTATACCCTATACTATTCACATGCCAACAACAAATTAGAAAAGACTTAGTAATCAATATTTCTGCAGCAGAAAGGTTTCTAGTATCACCCATATGTCTCCTAAGACTATTTTTGCATTCTTTCCATAGGACATACACACACGCACACACACACAAAGACATTTCCTGTTATTATCAAATTATTCTCTTTCTCAAACAGTCTTTTAAGGTTTTTCACTGCATCTGATGAAATGGTATTGTTACAACTCAACAAAAATATGATCATGAGGGGCCAGCCCTGGTGGCCCAGAGGTTAAGTTCATTGCACTCCACTTAGGTGGCTCGGCTTCGGTTCCCAGGCTCAGACATACACCACTCGTCAGTGGCCGGCTCTGTAGGTGGTTCACATACAAAAAGAGGAAGATGGGCAGCAGACATTAGCTCAGGGTGAGTGTTCCTCAGCAAAACTAAACAAAACCAAAACCAAAAAACCCATAACCTTGAGGTTATTAACTAAAATGATACCAAGTAAATGATTAGCAAAGGTAATCAGAGAACGTAGCCTCTAATTTAGAGCATTCATATCATAAAAGCTTGCTTTCATTTGTATGTTCATGAATTGAGATGGCTCCTCGGCCTGTTGGCTAAGATCAAGTGTGTGTTCATGAAATTGATGAAAACCACTGTTTCTGTTATCTAGATAATTGTTTAATTATTCACCACAATTTGAGTGTACAAACAGCTTACAGGTTAAGAATTATCACTAATGTGAAAAAAGCAAAATCTCTATCTTTTGAGATATTAAATAAGAAACAAACATATAGATCCTCTCTTTACCTCTTTGAATTGTGGAGAAAAAATAATTAGACTATGTTTCAGTTCTCCAAAGAATAAAACTGTATGTTCTCAAAGGCATGTGGTTGGAGTAATTTTTATGCTGAATTAGAAAGCAATACAAATCTCTAGAAACACTGGACCAAGAAAATTGGATATGGCTTAACAAGCAGAGAGAACCCAAAGGTATTATTTACAGCATTTCCTAATATGTGAGCTACTGAAGCGTTTGGCAATGATCAAATATATTTGGAATGTATTTTGCCTGTTTAAAAGAGTAAACAACTACTTGGGTAAATCTGCTCTCAAAGGTTTTATCTACACAAAAACAAGAACCCACACAGAATTTTAAAGAAAATATCCAATATTTTGAAATATAATTTCACATAGCCGTGTTTACATATGGTTTCATCAAGCTTTGGAAAGTAATAGTGTTACGTAAGTTAAATTTTCTTTCTTACTCTAGGCTCCAAATTTGTGTTTCCTAAAGATTTTCCTGAAATAATTATTTCTTCCCCAATGCCACCCAGTATTTTTCTCAATTAATTATAATTTTTACTTTTTATTTTTATTTATATATTTCTGGGGGGGAAGATCCACCCTGAGCTAACATCTGCTGTCAATCCTCCTCTTTTTGCTGAGGAAGACTGGACCTGAGCTAACATCCAAGCCCATCTTCCTATATTTTATATGTGGGACGCCTGCCACAGTATGGCTTGACAAGCAGTGCATATGTCCGCACCTGGGATTCCAACCAGTGAACCCCAGGCCGCTGAATCGGAACGTGGGAACTTAACTGCTGCACCACCAGGTGGGGCCCTCAATTAATTATAAACCAAGAATCTACAGTCATACACAACGTCAGCTATCTATATCTACCCACCAAGATAGCATTTAAGTCTGTATTGTTTGTAACAAAGGAGCAAATGATTCCATTGCCTTTTTCATTTTTTGTGAGAATCACAACTCATTGCAACAAGAGATTACAGTGCCAAAATAAATGGAAATTACGCCGTCTAAGTTGAATATTCACTGTGATATCTTATATCATCTTTACTGTAATATCAATAGATGCTTTACATCTTTAAATTTTCCATTTGTAATACAATATTTTAGCCAAGAGAGAATATTTAAATATACCTTTGTTAAAAAACTAACGGCAATTTCTTATAATATTGTGTCTTTTAGTATACCTTTTAATTAAAGTGATAGAAACTGTGCTAAAATAGATTAAATGATTAAAGCTTTTACTTTGAGCTGTAAAATATTAATTAGAATATTCAAAAATTCATGAAAGTGAATTTAACATCCGTAAGACTTATAATTAAGTTTTATTTTCATCAGTTTATGTTATTATTGAGGGTTGAAGTGGATAAGCTCTGGCAATGATTGGGAAGATCAGCTTCCCCAAATGCTGAACTTTAACTAATCTATCAATGTATTTGCTACATACGGAAAGTTTCATCAACAGCTCAGGGGAAAAATAATTGGAAAAAAAAACAGTAATAAATAAATCCACCTAAGATACAAATACAATCAAAGGCAAGGTCCATATGACCATGTTCTGGACACCATTCCTAAAACATTTGTCCAAGGCAAACAGATGGAACTTTGCTTCCCACTGTCTATTCTTATGAAACATTGTTTCCTCTTCAAAGTGGGCAATGATGTTCATTCGAACTGGATTCCTCTAGGAAGAGATGATGTGGATGAAGATAGTTAAGGGGAGACACAGTGTAATTTCTCTCAGACATTGAAGTTGCCTGGAGGTGTCTCTAATACCAACATGCCTTACATTTCCAAGATAGCTTTGACATTTGGTGGACTTATGTGTAAACTGGAAATTCCACAGGCAGAAGAAATTTCTATTATAGTGGATGTGTTTCCTGAAATACTTTAAAAACTATATAGTAGTGTAACAGGGTAGGAAATCATACAAGCCGCACATTAAAAGAAAAACCAGGCTGCTAAGATGGTCAGCAAATTGAACAAACTTCCATTTACTCAAAACTAACCATTAGTCTTAAATAGATGGTGTTTATCTCTGAGATTGCTCTTTACTTTTAGTGTCAAACGGCCTAAGACAAACCAACTACATCGTGATAAGATTTGATTTGAGCTTAAGGCAGACTTGAATGTTCATTTGTGTAGGTCTTCCCAGTTTATTTGAGTCTAATGATATTAGAATTATGCATGAGACCTAACAGATAAGCCAGTCTCAGGATCAGATAGTTAAATGACTCTCCAGCATACATGATGCCTTAATGGCTTACTCTGTGTAAGTCAAGGTTATAGATTAGACATTAGAGTAATGAGGATTATCAATTCCAAGATAGCAAAGAACTGCCTAACCAAATATTAAATTGTGTTTACCAAATTTTGGCCCATGAACATGTTTTATATTGTAGTTCTCTGAAATGTGCTTACTACCACTGCCTTGCTTTGTTGAGCTCTGTAACATGGACCATCTTCTAGCACACTACAGGATTTATATTTATTTTGTATATTGTTGTTCACCAACTAGAATTTAAACTTGCTGAGGCAAAGAATTTTTGTCTCTTTGTTAATTGTTCTATTGCCAGAGTCTAGAATAGGATCTGGCATAAGATAGGCACTTACTATATACGCATCAACTGAACAAGAGAATGAACATAGAGAGGCAGAGAAGAACCCCGCTCAAAACTTCTTCACTCATCATCCCAGTATAGTGTGTAAGAGCTGATGATTAGAGATGAGGTTTTTTGGGTTTTGCAGGACAAAATGTAGTCTGATTTGGGGAATTTTCAAGATGCACTAGGATTAATTTTGACAATCCCTAATGCCTCCTGAACTGGCTCTTGACTTGTGGCTAGTTACACATATAATGTACTAAAAAAGTACATTACCTGCCCATTAACCACAGCACTGGTGGACCGTGTTCTGAGATTTTAAAGTACTGTGTTCATTTTCTGTGGAAGCTTTTGATGACATGGCATAGTTACAGACACTAACAAAGTTACCCCAGACACATTGTGATCTTAGCTGGATCCGTAGCCTAGAAAGTATCATCTTCATTCATTGCAGTCATGGCTAGGTGTGGCCAGTAAGTTCTAGGCAAGACAACTTACACATCCTTTTCACTCTTTCTACATATGAAATGGGTTAAAGCCTCAGGTAGTTCTCAAAATCTGCATTCGAGGAGCTAATTTAATGAAGTGTAAATACGGTTGTCAATTTATGCCAGAAAACTCTATTTGCAAGCTGCTTTAAAATTGTATTTTGCTAAGCTGTGTCTTCTGAGTGTATTTTCATGGAGTGCCTACCCTATCATAGGCAATATTTATACATCTCTAAGGTAGCCTTTACAGCTGTTATCTCTGCTTACTTAGTATATTTTACATGTCAGACTACCTTCCTTGGGAAATAGGTTCAGGGAGAGCAGTACAGGATCCTGGTCTCTTTGGGAATGGAGGGGTCAGATGGCCATTTGGAAAGGCTCTGCTTCACCTCTGCATGCCCAGTCCAATTTAGAACAGGCCAGGATCATGGAGGAGATGGGTATGTGTTTGGTTTCTAGATTTCAGTCAAAGCAAAGGAACAGGAAATGCCTCCCATTCTTAATGATGTCAGTAATCATGGCAGACAGGAAGAGAAGGGGCCAGAAAGCACTCCACGAACTGTCAGGGATCTTCTTTGTTCTTCCTCAACGCCTCCCATCTACTAGTCAGTTGAAAAAAAGGATAATACATGAGAAGTTGTAGAAAACCATATTTTCTCTCAGAACTTTGTCAGATCTCCACAGGTCTTGCACCAGGTGAACTTGGCCCCACCTTGAAGAAGGAAGGAAATATGACAAAGCCTTGTTTCATGCAAATATCTGTGTAGGCTCATTTACAATAACCTCCTTAGCTCAGGAATTGTCCAAATTTCTGCCTCTTGTCTACATCAGTTCATTTGATTTGCTCCTTCTTGTTTGCATTTTCCTTGATTTTCCCACCTACTATCTGTACCAGTAGCCTGAACTGAGGGGTACATACACCTTGGAGTAACTCCAGCGGACATACTGGCAAACATAGTTTTAAGAAAATACATTTCTAGATCCTTAACTTTTATTTGTACTCTCTCCTTAACTTAAACTGCGTTAGAATTCTCCTGCTGTCAGGGCATCACGCAGATTCTTTTTTCCCATTCCCTTTCACAATCACACTTCTCATAGTCCACAAAAGAGAAAGCTTCCCTCTGCCTTGTCCTAAGTCTCACTCTTGTACATTTCCCTGGGTTGTTAACAAAACCTCGGGGCACCAAAGAAAGGCAGAGTTCGGAATGGAAACCGTCTGTGGGTGAACCCTCATTAATCAAGGCATGAGAACTTATTCTAGAGCTTCTTGTCTTTTCCTGTTTCATACATTTTGTGTTAAGGGCAAAATATGACATTAGAAACTGGCAAGTTTTACTTGTTTCTGTGTATTAGCATTTCAGATACATTGCAAAGTGATTTGGCAGGAGTGAAGACAAACTTTCCTCTTCTACCCGCCAACTAATATTAAAGATTATAACACTTGTAAGGGAGAGTCCATGATATCAGCGCATACCCCACTGCAAAGTAATACTGAAGAGGGGTGCAGTCTCTGTGCCTTATCTATGTCAGCATAGGAATATTTGAGATTTGTTTAAAAAAACAGCTGAAAAATAACACTTCTCTTGTAATAAGGGCATCCTTATTCATTCTTCATTTTTACTATTCCATGTAATAAATCAGAACTTCCTGTAGGCTTTCATTTGCCCATGTCTTTTTCTGGGCCTCATTTACATATTTTCCTGGTTCGAAGGTGGAGGAAGTGAAAATTTTCACATTTATTTTCAGCAGACTAATGTTATAATTTCACACACACGCACAATATGTATATAAAATAAAATTATACTTCTTTGTACAGGGTCACCAGAGCTTTATATATAAATGAATAAAAAATCAAAATATACTTTAGCTACCCTTTTTACATTATGCTTCATCTGTTATCTGTTACAGAATAATCCTACTCTTCCTTTGAGTTCTAGGAAGAAACATTATCATTTTTCTTTCCAGCATCCCTAAATGCTGGAACTTCGTCCATCCATTATATCCTCTTCGTGTGTATACCTGTTCCGTTTTTGTGATGGTCAGCTTGATGAGTCAGCTTGGCTTGGCATAGTACTAGCACTCAGTTATTCAAACAAAAACTAATCTAGGTGTTGCTATACAAATATTTTGCAAACGGGATTACCGTCTACCGTCAGTTGACTTTAAGCAAAGGAGACTATCCTCGATAACCTGGGAGGCCTGCTCCGATATTTGAACAGCCTTAAGAGCAGAGCTGAGGTTTCCCTGAGAAAAATGTTCTACCTGTAGACTGCAGCAGCAGCGCATGCCCCCAGCTTTCCAGCCTGCCCCTCCTGATGGCCTGCCCTACAAATTGCAGACTTGTCTAGCCAGCCCTGCAATCACACGAACCAGCAAAAGCTATATCAGTTTTCTGGGAATGCCTTAAGAAATTATTACGAAAGGGTAGCTTACGGCAACAGAAATTTGTTCTTTCACAGTTCTGAAGGCCAGAAAACTAAAAACAAGTTGTTGAAAAGGTCACGCTCCTTCCAGAGGCTCCAGGGAGAATCTCTTCCTGTTCTCTCCCAGTTTCTGGTGACTGCAAGCATTCCTTGGCTTGTGGTCATATCACTCTAGTGTCTGCCTCCATTGTCCCATTGCCGCCTCCTTTTCCCTGTCTTCTTTTTCATGTGTTGGTCTTAAAATTCCCTCTGCCTCTCTCTTAGAAGAATATATTTGATTGAACCTAGGGCTCATGGGAATAATCCAGGATAAGCTCCTCCTCTAAATATCCTTAACAAAGCCACATCTTTTGCCATATAAGTTAGTATTCACTCTTTTCTGACATAAGGTAATATTCAAAGTTTCTGGGGATTAGGGGATGAAATATCTTTTGGGGGGCCATTTTTTGGCCTACCACAGCCCACTCTCTTACTCCTCAAGATTCACATCTATCCCACTTGCAAAATATACTCACTCTATCCTAACGCACCCCAACGTCTCAAATCATTATAGCATCAATTCAAATCTTATCTAAACATCATCCATTTAAGAGTGCAAATATCATCCTCTAAATCAGTTAAATTAGGTATGGGTGAGACCCTGAATATTATCCATTTTGGGGCAAAATTCCTCTCGTTTTCTGGACCTGTGAATCTAGAAAATAAATTGTGTGTTCCCCAAATACGCTGGTGGACAGGCCTAGGACAGCTGTTACAGACCTTCCTGTTCCAGAAGAGAAGATAGGAGGTAGAGAGGAGTTACAGTCCCAACCAATTCTGAAATCCAGCAGGGCGAACTCCCTGAGGTTCCGAGGCCCGAGAATGATCCTCTGGGACTCGAGGCTCTGTCGTCTGGTCCTGCGGTTGCTTACTCTTGGCCTGCAGCTCACCCCTCTGTGCCCCAAGTTCCGCCCTCAGTCTTTCTTCCTTGTGCTTGAATGGTAGCACATATTTGCATGTGAGTAGTTTTACCAGCCTGCTCTCTACCTGGAGAATTTTGGGAGTCCAACGAACTTTTTGTTTAACACTTCCTTCCTCAATTCATCTCTTTCTTCTCACATTCTACCATAAGCAGCGATAACAAACCAGGCTGTTCCTTCGACACTGCTTGGAAATCTCCTCAGTTAAATAGCCAAGTTCGTTGCCTATAAATTCTTCTTTCCGCACATCTGCAGGACACAATCCAGCCAAGCTTTCTGCCTCTAGTAAGCGATAAGGGTCTCCTTTCATCCACTTTTCAATAACATGTTCCTCATTGCCTCTGAGCTCCCACCAAAAGAGCCTTTCTGTTCATATTTTTCCAATATTCTCTTTATGGCCAGATGCATATTCTCTAAGATGATAGAAGGTTTATCTACCATAATCTTCATTTCCTTCTGAGCCCTAATCTGTTACCCAATCCCAAAGCCAATTACACCCTCTTAGGTACTTGTTATACGGCAGCAACTCATTTCTGGCACCCAAACTTGTACTTGTTTCCCAGGGCCGCCATAAAAAAATGACTACAACTGAGTGGCTTGACATAATAGAAATGTTCTCTCTCATAGTTCTGAAGCCAAAAGCACCAAATCAAGGTGTGGGCAGGGCTGCACTCCCTCTGGCAGAGATCTAGAGGAGATTCCATTCCTTACTTCTTCCAGCTTCTGGGACTGCAGATGTCCTTGGCTTGTGGCTGCGTCACTCCAGTCTCTGTTTCCGCGGTCGCTTTGCTGCTTCCTCTTCTCTGTGTCTTCTCTTCTGTGTATCAGCTTCAAAACTTCCTTTACCTCTCTCTTCAAAGGATGCATGTGAAGGCATTCAGGGCTCACCCAGAAAATCCAGGAGAACCCCTCCTCTAAAGATCCTCAACCTAATCACATCTTTTGCACATTTATGGTAATATTCACTTCAAAAACTAGGCTTTCAACTAAATGGACTAATTTACCAGAAAAAAAACATTCTCCTGATTATTGTCCTGTTTCAAAAGGAATATTTATTGTTTTTACTGATTCTCTTGAAGCATCCATTTAACCATGGAAACAACTAGTTTCTCAAAGAAAAAAAGAAAAAAAAAAAACTTGGCAAGGACTTCCTAAATTTTCATGCCTCAAAGTCTGTTTCCGTTTGGGACAGAAAGAAAAATGAAAGAAGATTGTGGAGGCTTTCCATGTTCATTTCTCTTTTCCCAGGGTTGTCCTTTATCACCCCACAACTCACTATGTATTGTTTCCAGATCACTCAAGTTTTGTGTTTAACTGGGTATGTGCAGTCTAAATTGTGACATTTTATAAAATATTTTGAGTGTGTGTGAGGGGGAGGCAAAATTAATTCTTCACAGCAAGGAAAGAGTAGATATTTACCGCTTTTATTGAAAGGATATTTGCCCTTTTTCTTCCCGGGAATATTCTGAAACACTTTTGAATATCACAGTCATTTTTAACAGACTAATATAATAGAGTCTCCATAGAATATTGCAAAATAATTAAGTGGAATATTGAAAGTAAGTAAGACAAGAATTGAAATGCCATACCAATTATATGTCCAAAAATAATTCTAAGTGATTTATTTGCAAGTCACAAACTTCATTTTAAAATTGTTAAATGCTACTGTATGCAAACAGTGCTTTTCTTAGGCAATTACTCATAGACAGGAAAATAAATGCTATTAAACCAAGGATATCCGACTTCTGTTTTATTTCTTACCTCTGTTTCTCATGAGCCTAAGTAAGTAATCCGAGGGATTTTTCCTTCTATTGTCTGAATGATTTAAGTAATTTAGTTAACAGTCTTTTTATTATAGAGTCATGCCAGCAATTTCATTTGCTTAGACATTGTCTAAAGTGACCCCAGACAACATAAAATATCTAGAAGAAAAATACTAATTCTATAGGTCAAATGTGAAACATGCGGTATAAAATTCTAAAATAGCTTTACATGTTTCCATTGATCTTCAAAGTATGATTTGAATCAGAAGCTTACATTTGTATGCTTAATAATAGCCTGAAATCACACTCGTTTCTGACACAGCAGGTTTTTGATAGCTCTGTAAAAAACAGAACATCATTACTTCAGGCAAGGTGACAAGGATAATCACCTCCTATAATTCATGTTTAATACCTGAATGCCAGGGAAGAATCATTCTGTCCTTGGTCCAAAATTTTTAACCACACTACATCATCTGCCCTCCAGAAAATATTTGTGAGAATTACTAGAGTGACTACAGTTCAAAAAGACTGCATTGGATTTTTGTCAGCTTTTGAAAATGTTGTAATTCAAAGTAATACTTGAACTGCTAGCATGCAATACTGAGTTTATAGCTTCCTTACAGTAGTAACTCTCCTCGGAAGTCTAGAAGTCTGATGAAATCTTTTTATATGCACCTTTTGTCAAATAAAGTGGCATCTCATGAAGAAGAATTTGAAAGCATTTAGAATAGGATATACAGTTATTTTTTTGCTTAAAAACTCGTTTCTAAAATACGTGGGTTCTGTGAGTTTGTTTTCCTTAAAGTCCAGTTGTTCCTTTTATAACTGGTGATATTTTGTCACAAATGAAGCTTTATTAATAAAGTTAAATATGAGCAAGCCTTCACATATAGCATGATCTTGGGTTTGTTTCTTTAGGGTGTAAAGATGATAGATGTTGTCTCCGTGTGCTGGTTACCAATAGAACTTGGCTGCACCTGTGTAAATCCTCTTGGCACCAGGCAAATGCTGCCTCCTGTTCTCATCATGTACACGTGCTCATGCATGTGGAGTATGTGTTTTATGTCACATTTTCCTTCTTCTCTTCCTGATATTTCCAAAGAAAGAAAATCATGTATGTACTGAGAATTTCTTTTGATATAAAACATTGCTGCAGTCCTACTTGGGTAATTATATTGTTGATAAGGATTTTTAGAAATATTCTCATTCTTTAACCCTTCATTACTGTCGTTCATCCTTCAGCTTCTTGATGCTTATCTCTAGGACCTTCTCCTCGTGCAGAACCTTTTGAATTTCTAGCATTTGATCCCATATAGACCATAAGTGATTCAGGACAGAGTTGATCTTGCTCTGGCCTCTGGTCATGGGACCTCACCCTTCCCAAGGGGAATTACATCCAGTGTGCTTTCTTGTGCACAATGACTGAGGAGCAAGCTCAAATGATTAGTGATTGTAGCTCTGAAGAGATTAATTTTCTCATTGGACATTAATTTATTCATTGGAATATATAGTATAGACGTAAAAATCTCTGCCTCCTTGAAGCTTATATTCTTGTGGGAGAAGATAGAGTCACAACAAACAAAGAATAAACCTAATAGTTTCATAACAACGGAAGTTGGTAAGTGCAAGGGAACGAAAGGTGGAAACAGACTGTATTAAAATTGGTGTGTTGGGAGTAAGTCTTCCTGAGAAACTAAGAAATGACATTTGAGCCACGACTGAAGAAGATTGGGAGAGAAACTTTGCAGATATGTGGGTAATAGCACTCCAGGCAGAGGGAAGAGCCAATTCAAACCCCTGAGGCAGTAGCAAGCCTGCTCTCTTAGGAGCAACAGGAGGCCAGTGTGATTGTTGCAGAGAGAGAAGGGTGAGGCAGTAGTGAGATTAGTGTAGTTGATGTCAAAGAAGAAACTGAGCCAATTCACAGAGGGCCTCGTAGGACATTGGAAGCAGATGGAGCATCATGTAACCAACATTCTCCCAAAGGTTTTGAGAACTTTGGTTCAAGAGTAGCTGATTGAAAGCATACATTTACCTCATTTCTAAATCAAGTTTCCACTGAAAAAGAAAGAAGAAACATAAATTTAGAAAACCCCCAGAAGAAGCACTAGAAAAAAACAAGGACACCATTAATCCTACAGAAATTGTGGAAGATATATGGTAGATGAGACCAACTTGACTGTGAAACCCATTAGTGATAAGAAACTAACCATTTCTTGCAGGCAGAAGAGAAGATCTTGGAAAAGGCAAGGGTGTTTTTCTTTTGTTTTGTTTGTTTGAGTTAGAGTGGGCAGGAAGAACGACTCTGGGAAGGCAGCAACATTTATAAAGAACGGTTGGCGAATGCCCACTCCTCTTAGAGGAGCTGATGCATGCAGGCACCCAGAGTGAAACCATAGTCCAGCTCATGGCAGTGGGGGAAGCCCAGAGCATTACAGCGCATGTTATGTATCATCTAGGTGCCCAGTATCCATGTTAAATGCTTAGGGGACAGGAGAAGTTAAGTAGAATAATTGTGGCAGTGAATGGAGCACTTTGTAGGTCTTACTTAAATCTATTAAAACAAAATTAATGTTACTGTATCACACATATAATGTATTTATTGCACATTATGGGATACTGATAATGTGTTATATAAAGCTTAGATAATGGCACGATAAATCATACAATAGCAAAAGTCAATATTAAATGTTTGATATCACAATGAACATATGATATAAATCTGTAATATAAATCTGGTTAAAATAGATATATATGGATATTGATAACTTTGTTATCAACAAAAAAGTACATGCTTTTCGAATCTCAATAGAACATGTTTAACAATTGTCTCTATAATAGAGCATTAAGAAGAATCCAATTCAATACAAGGTCTATTTTGACCATAACAAAATAAAGATATCAAATATAAATATTTTATAGATTATTATACTTTATAAAATATGATATATAATGAAATAAATATTAAGTGATACTCAACCCCAGGTCTTACATCATAGAGATTTTAGAAATTAAGTTCAAAAACAAACTACAGTGAGAAATTTACATTAGAAAAATCTATGATATATGCATATATATTTTTTAAATAGAACACCATAGAGGAAAATTTAAAATAAATAATCTAATCTTTCAGCATTAGAAGATAGAAAAATATAGCAAAACAAAAATATAGTAGTGGAATAACATGTTCAACAAATCTGAGAGTAATTATTATTAAAAGTAAAAAAGAAAAATGGGGCCAGAAGTTAAAATGGGGTGGTGGAAGGGAGTCGTGGTGGTTTTAGGGATGATGTTTGAAGTGTTCCCAGCAGGACATATGAAGAGTTTAAAGTTTTATAGTACTCTCTTCTTAACATAATTTTTTGCCCTAAATCTCATTAAGTAACAGCAATACTTCTATTTTTAAATATGTCTTTTCCCACAGACATGTTAACTGTGACCCCGCATAATCATATTACATGCACCCCAAATACTTCAATGTGTAAAATGATGAAAACTTAAATACAAATAGTCAACCCAAAGGAGAATGGAGTAGCCTGCTGTCAGCACTGAGAAATTTCATTTTCCTATGAGTAAAAATGTCATCATATAAAAGCTTAAGAAACAATTTGCAAATTAATTACAACTTAATTTGCAAGATAAGTAAAGCAAGTTATTGATAAAAAGTTGTAAAATATGGGTCATCTTCCATTTTAAATCCACTTTGGATTTTTTAGGCAAATCAAAGATCAATTATGTTGGAAATCATGTAAATTCTACCCATATATTTTCTATCTACCAGCTCTAAAATTTATGCTCATAGCAACACACAGCAGATGTGTTAGTTGCTGTCCTAATTGTTTGGCACATACAATGATGAAAAGGACAAAAAGATCTCTTGTCTTCAAAATCTTACATTGTGTGTGAGGATGGCAAAAACGCTCAGATAATCTGGGGCTGATGATAAAGAGGGGCAGGGCAGAGGATTGCTAGAGCAGAAGTGGGGGGGTCAATCAGGCCTCTGCGAGGAGGTGATATTTGAGCTGCTTCACATAACATGAATATATAGTGAAAGAACATTCCAAGCAACAGGAGCAAGCAAGGCCAAGCTTTCAAAAGCAGAAAGCTCCCGTGTGGTTAGAGCAGGAACATAAATCGACTACAGCGTCTTGAGTGTGTGACTGAGGGGCAGAGTGGTGATGAGAGAGGAGAGGGAGAGAGTCAGAAAACCAGGTTAGATGTAGACACAAATTAGTTCACATGCGCCTTTATGACAACGTGGGGAACTTAGATCTTATTCTAAATGTGATCGCTTAGAGAGGGCTATTGAAGGGGTTTCAAAAAGAGAAGTGTTAAGATCTCACATACATTTTAAAGTATCACGCTTGGAACAAATTATAAAGAAACAAAAACAGAAGCAGGGAAAACAGACAGAGGACCATTTCAGGTGGTGTAAGATGACATGTGGTGAGATGGCTAGGATTAGGGTAATGACAAAGGAAATACAAGTGGACAGTAAGGATATATTTTGGTATTAAAATCAGTAGAACCTTCTGATGGCTTGACTATGTGGGGTCTGGAAAATGAAGTTACTAAGGATGATTCGCAGGAGTTTGAGTTGAGAATCTTTGTTAGTTGTGGTGAGTTGGTGCCTGGGGAAGAATGAAGAGTTTCACTTAAATTAAATTTGGGACACTAATCTGATACCCAAATCTTCACATTATTAACACCAATCATACAATCAAATAAACGTCACTTTGTCGTTTTAATTAAGAAAATACAATCTATTTTATCTAGTTATGTTATTAATTAATTTATATTTTTGTCATTAAAATAAAATCTGTTTAAATTTCTTGTCAAGTGGTTCTGTCTCATTCCCTATTCAAAGAGGATAATTACTGATAACACCTCAAAGACCTGTTTCTGGAACCGAGTCACATAAGACAGTCTTAGAAAATGGTCCCCATACAATGTATTATACGGAGATGCAAGTTATGTCTCTTCCTAATGCCTCTACAATCTATTCAGAGGAGAAGATTTCAAAGTAATTCTGTAGCCATGCTGTGTTATTACACTCATTTCAGCTGAGAATACAATGTAGCGACTATTGTATTTTTATGATTTTACACCCCTTTTATATGCTTTTAAATGTCACTTAGAAGATGACTATGGAGATTGCCAAAAACTTCAGCGTGAAAGTCACACCCTTTGTATTTTTTGAATCAGAATAGATCCAAGGGAGTATCCTTATCCCCTAGAAATTAAAAATATTGACCTAAATTTTTGTGCACAATCCGAATTGGTATACGTGAAATTTTCTTGAAGTCCTAAGAGAAAAATCATTACCATAAAAAAAAGAATATTTAGGAATAAAGAAAACTTAGTTGTAGATTGAAAATCATCACTACTTGCATGCATTTAGGGAAGGCATAAATCACTTGATAGTGTACATGAAATAGAAGATAAGTAAGAGGTCATACTACTTAAAAGTAGAGTAGTTTACCGCAAGTGAGAATTACATTATAAAACTGCCAGTAAGTTTATGAGATCTTATATTTTTACTTTATAATTTTTGAGACAAACCCAAAAACTCATTTTTAAAAGATTGTTAAACATACAGGTGCAGACTATATTACCATATTTTATATAAAATGCAAATTTACTATTTAAATAACTTCCGATTTGACTGAAATTTTAATTATGACAAGATGATTTTTTTCTTCACATGCATTCAGAAGAAATTAAGGTAAATAAACTAATATGGAACTTTTTTCAGCTCACAAGTACTCAGATATATCTTCTTTCTAAATTAAAATAGCTTTATTTTTTTCTGATTACTTGTAACACAGACTGAAAACTGGAAATAAAGAAAGAGAAAAGAATAAAATAAAAACAGGCAAGAAACCTCTTTCCAGATAATACCACTGCTATATAATCACAAATATTCAGACATCATATAGACATATAGATTTTCCTTTTGCTACAAAATCAAATCATAAAATATTTGCTCGCTCTTAATCTGTTCTTTATTCATTGTCAATATGGACATCTTTGTGGGTTAATACATGTCTGCTTCATTCTTTTGATATGTCACAGAGGATTTATTTATAAATTATGTGCCATAATTTATTAATGTTTTAGTTCATATACTCTATCATTCACCATCTCTCTTTTAAGACAAGAACAAGTTAAAATTACAAATTGCCTTAAAATATATGCTAGTTTGTGGAGGAAAGAAATTTGTTAATGGTGTAAAGTAATTATAATAACTATCGTTTATTGAGTACTTTGTGCTAAATTTCTTCTTAGAAAAACTTCCATGAGCTATTTTTGTGTTATTAATCCCATATTAAAGATGAAGAAAGTGAGGTGCAGAAAGTTTAAGTAACTTTTCCGCAGTCACCCAGACAGGATTCAGCTGCAAGGTCTCTGAGCCAGATGCTCTGAACTATTGCTGTATCATTACAGAGCGTTTGGGTGATGTGTGGATTGTCCATTATTGCGTAGTGTCTCATGAATAATGGTGAACTAATTCCCCAATATCAAAATTCATACATTCTTAACCTCCAAATACAATACACTAATAGAAATAATGCTCAGCTTAAGTCAAAGCCCTCTTCTTGGCTGGGGTTCAAACATGGCTATCCCTGTTTGGTACTCTGGTGGGAAGTTCTTGAAACTGGCCAGTTCAGTGATCGTTCAATGGCTGCGTCCTCCAAAGAGGAGCAAATCTGGAACATTGGAGTTTGTCTGTAAGATGGGACCCTGGCCACCCCAGGAACTGTGTCCAAGCCCTAGGGAGGGAGAGATGGTTATAACAGTTAACTGAACATGCTCTTTGCACTAAAATATTGTACCCGTAGAATATTGCTTTGAGGCCCAAGGAACAAAGTAAACCCAAGTCAGGGAACAGAGGCCTGTTACCCATCTTCTAACTAACACTACATGACTATCTGTCATTCAGGACTTCAAAACTATAGAGCCATTTTAATTGATCAAGGACTTCAACATGCAGTTGATGGCACTAAGTGCCTGAAAATATTGGGTGCTGGAGAGGAATAACCCAGCTGGTGCCCCTTGGTAGAATGGTCTTGTTCAAAACCTATGTCCTGAGTCCCCAAGGACTTTAGAAAATGCTTAGGAGGAGAACAAAAGTTGGAGGATCTGAATTGGCCAACAAAACATGAATGATTAATATTAACATTAGATATTATCGTGTTTATCAACATTAAAACATTAACAAATGTGTATTTTCAAGACCTGAAGTACAGTAGAATAATTAACAGAGTGTCCTAGACATCCATTAGTGGAGCTGATCTTTGATGGAAGGAATTATTCCACCAAAGAAGTATTCTACTGTCTTCTGAAATCTCAGCAAACTTTTTCTTGATAAAAATGCCCTGCCTGCTTGCAGACATAATTTGATCAATTTTATGTCAAGAGAAGAAGTTTTCAGCTCTGCCTCAACCATTAACTGCATGATCTTGCAATGAAACACTCATATGCCGTTCCTTAACTGAAAAGTGCAGAAAAGAAGTTAAATCTTTCTAACTTGGAGGACAAATTATCCTGAAGTAAATAGTAATTTATGAGCCTGGAAGAAACTCTCATAGACAAACTGGTGAAAGATAAAAGTGACTTTGACATTATATTAACAATTACCATATGTCTTATACCTAAAGAACATTATAATAAAAATGATACCCACCTAACCCCCCTGTTGGGACGATTGAACAATGCAGGTAAATCACACTAATGCTCAGGGAGCGCTTAAAACCTGAAAAATACTGTTTTAAGCACCTTCTGTAGAAATTCATTTAGTCTTCATTAAAAATCTGCAAGATATGAACAAAAATTATACCTAGACTAGTAATAATGATAACAGTAGATCTCATGGAGCACTGACAGATGAGCCAGATATTGTTCTAGGTAACTAGTGACATTTTTGTAGAGAGGAGAACCTGGGGCACATAGAAGTCACGCAGTTTCCTGAACGTCTGCTAGGCATCCATGGAAGAACCAGGCTAGTCATCTGCGGCCATCTAACCTGAGTTCCACAGCACCTCAGGAAAAGTGCTCCACCACCGTGGATTTCTATTATTATTATTACTGCTCTTTTTGTTATTACCACATGCCAGACACTTCTCCCATATTTTTGCTAATCCTGTCATTCAACAAAAGCCCTAACAGATTATATATGTCTGGGCCACACAGCACAAAGTGTCAGAGCTGATATTTTCAACTATGTGACCCCCCACCAAAGTCCATGTACTTCTCTGTATGTGAGACTGTCTTCCCACCAAAGGAAACGCTCTTATAACAGGAGTCCATTCTAGCAAGTACAGCATGGTGGGAGACAGGGAGAGAGTGAAATCATGCAGCATGTAATTCTTCCTCCTCGCTTCAATCAGAACTAATTTGTTTTACGTGCTCGACATATTTATCTATTGTTGTTCTTCAAAAGATTGCATTTGGAAAAATAGAAGTTTCTCAAAAAAAACCAAAAAAACAACGAATTATAGGCTTTCTCCATTAGGGGAAAAATACATTACTTCCCACCATGTTCATATCATCTATTTGATCAACTTACCTAAGTTTCCAATTAGTTTTCCTCATCAAAACATAATGTCTGTCCAAATTTAACCTACACCTTCACATTTAGCTCCAATTTCTATTCTGAAGGTTAGAATTTGCGCACATCCAATTAGGAGGATGATTCAGTTAATCATCCTGCCCTCTGGGCTCATTGTATCAGTGATAACGACTATGGTCAGTGCTTTAGATAAAGGCATCTATCAGTTAGATGATCGATAGATAGACAGACCAGTAGGTAAGTTGCCTCACGTACATTCAATTTAGAAATTCTCAATATCATAATATATAAAGGGACAATGACAATCATCCAATAATAACACCAATTTGTTTATAAAGATATTGCTCCCTCATACCCAGAATGTCTACCAATGTTTAACTCTTACAAAACAAGAATATATTTACAATAAGAAAAATCAGCCGGAACTAAGTCTATTTTAAATGCTTCAATTTTTCTATTAGCTATTGTGTTGTCTAACGATACTTCTCTCTCAGAGAACTTTCCCTGTTGAAAACAACTGATGATAGTTTTAAACACACATTCAAGCACATATTTCCCATAAATCACCCCAAAGGAAAGCACAGAATGCGGCTTTACCAAGTAAAGCAGCATTTCTATTCGCAACACTTAGGTGGTAGCCTGGAATCCTCCCACTCGTCTTCAGTGGATGGCCATCACTGAGATATTCATTAACATCCAAAGACTGAGCCTCTTCATGGAGAGTTCCATGAGCCTATTTGAATTGACAGTTGGCTGATTAAGTAATGAGAGGAAAGGCTTTTCAAGAATGTGAGACACCCTTCCTACCAGGCTTGTGTGATATGTAGCTAATTCAGATTTTAGGTTTATTTACTTTTATTATGCTTCCTTCTACTTTGCCTAAAGCCTTTCAGGGCCTATATATCAAATTCGGTTAAGATGCTCATCCAACGACATAAAATCATCTCCCTTTAATCAAATACTAGTGATCTACCTCTTCTCCGAGGCCTCAGCAGGAGCATTACCGGGTGTGTGTGCTAAGATCAGAAGACTCCTTGAATATGATTTATGTAAATGGATTCAATATTGAAGTTTCAGGTGTTTCTATGTTTGGATCACTTCTCAGAATGTGCTGAATAACTTACAATCGAACATTCTGAGTCATAGAGTTGGCACTGTGTCATGAGCTACAGTTAGATTCCCTGGCAAGTTGCTCACTACCTTTCCTACAACCCATCTATTAAATTAAAAAGCATTATCCTTCAAAGACCTTTCTATAACGGTATTTGCACATTTATTATGCGGAACACCTCCCTAAAGCCCTTGATATTGTCAATACAAAACTCTCAGAACTACTAGATAAAGGCTATTTGAAATATTTATCAAGCCAGCTCTGTCTGTGCGTTCCTCTAGAGACCCTATTTGAGGGAGCAGTATGAATGTAAGTCCTTTATTGCTGTTGTCCTTGTTAAATCAATTGTAGTTGACAGGTCTCACTCTGAGTCATTTGGCCTCAAGATCCCATGTGAAGAGTAACGACAATAATCATTGTTTGTGATAGAATCATTGCTTTCTGATGTGACATAATCAACAGCTCTGGGCTGTATCTTTACACCTCTCAAAATACAATGTACTTGTCATACAACTTACAATTTCTTTCCTTAGAAAACAGGGTTGTTTTTCCCATGGCTATCATTATTTTTATGTTTCAGGCTAATGTGTATATTGTTAACTGGAACAGGAACAGGCAGTGAAATAAATCATTTGGACCAAAAAGTATTGAGTTGTGCTTTCGTATATTCTGCTTCTTAATAGTTAAAATATTTAGGTTATGGTTCATAATCCTGTGTAAGTTAAGATATTAAACTTTTCAGAGTTGGAAGTATCTGATTATATGTGATACAAAATTTAAAATAAGTAGGTATTGCCAAACATGATGTTCTTCCACATTTGCTTACGTGTTCCTGGAGATCAGAGATGGGCACAATGTTGGTGTTGTCACACCCTTGTATTTCTACTTAGTGCTAATCTGTTCTGACTTATACAATTCTTACAATTATAAACATTACTTCATTAGCTAGGAATTTCTTCATATTAAGGAAAAAACAATTCCATATCAGAGAACTGAAGGATGCTTTATCATCACATAAACCCTCAGTCTGAAATTGTATAAATATAATTTAGCAATATTTATATCAATAGTACAAATTTATCTTTTCCTATACACATTCTTCCCCTCTTATCTTCATATAATACGATAGAAACAAAGCAATAAAGCAAATAGGTTTTCAGAAGGCAGCCCAGATTTGAGTATCTTCCATGAAAATGTACAAATTCTTAAAATTAGAGTGCTTTGGTATTACATTCTTGTGGAGAAAATTATTTTAAGGCAAGTAAGCACTTCCTAAGAAAGAGATTAATATATATCGCTGAAACCATATGTGGTAAATTTCTTTTATCCAGTCATAAGGCTTTTGGAGAAATTGATCAATACAGATACTGCCTCAATTCAGCGCCATTTCTTAGACTGACTCCAAAATTATACAATGGAACTAGATGTTACCATGTTCATTTATTTTTCCTTTTTCTTCACAGATCTTTGCTCTGGCTTGCTACAAAAATAAACTTTGCCAAAGCTTTCAGTTGGGAAGCTCTAAGAGGGTCCTTGACTCATTAGGATGAATTCCTTCAATTTCTACCTTTGTTTTTCCACCAGAAAAATATTATCTACTCAATATATATAATATAACTCATTATTCCTACAGCAAAAGTATCCAAACATCTGCGGGCTCTACAGCACAGGCTTGTGTCTTTATGCTGCATAGACTTCCCTCAGGCATCCAGGTGCCTGATCTGATGAGGAGTCGGGGCATCATTCAGAAGTCTTTGCTGTTGGGTCTTTATAACAACCCATGGTAGAAATTTACTACTTCAGATACTACTTTTACTGATTTAAAATTATTTACCTGATGAGAAAACATAAAAACTCTAGCCCAGTCATTTTAATTGAAGTGATCCGGTCATTTGTTAAGTTAATAATATTGATTACTGCACTTCTAACTTCCACTGTAGCTTTTTTGATCAAATCCAGTGTAAAAGCCTTCTGTTTTTTTAATGAGACAATCAATGTCAAACCTAATTCCTGCAACACATTCTACTGAAAATATACACAGGTAGTCTAACAAATTAATCTTTACTCATTTTGTATTAATTATTATGGTGGCTATTTAAAAATAAATGCAAAAATATTTCAGTCGGTTATCTATCAGTTTTGCTACATTTTAAGGTAAATTTTGAAGTAATCCTATTTTTTATGTACTTCTGACTATAAACTTCATACTGTTTAATCTTACAAGTTCAAATCTTCATAAGCATAAAACTAAATCTATTATCTCTTAAACTTTTCATGATTATACCTTTCCTTACTGTTTATTAAATGATTATAATAAGACAACAAAAGCGTTTACCATAATGGACAAAAGTAAGGAACTGGTCCTGAGAAATACTTCCAGAACACCAAATTTGGAGTCTTCCAGTAGCCTCCAATTATTTTTTGTTACATTAGATTTAATAGTTTGGGAGTACTTGATATCTGTCCATTAGAAACTAAAGTTTCATAGATAAAAATTCTAACAGTCGAGATGTACCATCTTTAGCCATAAGTGGTTTACCAAATTCTTGAGCAGAGTTGATGATATTTTTGGAGGGGTCTCTGCGTGCCTCAATTTCTTTTAAGATCCAAGCCTTTGAGCTAATACACATGTTAACTGCTTTGGATGCTGTTATAAAAATCTATGTGACTCATGTGACTTGTATGTGCATATGTATCAATACACAAATACATACACACAAGATGCAATGCATTGAGGGGATGTATTTTAATGAGGGAAAACATCCAAAGGAGAGTAACTTACAGTAAAAGCCTATGACTAGAAAAGCTATTCGTTTATAAACAGCAAATGAGCTTGATAAAGTGTAAGAAACACCTTACTCTTAGGCATTAATTGAATCTTAACTAAAAATAGATTGCTTGTGATAAAAGAACAAAGTCCAGGTCTTCATATCACTAATACCAATTAACTAGTATAAATATTAGGATGAATTTATAAGATTAACGTTTCTCAACTGGACAATTTCACAGTCAGTGAGACATCCATAACCTGACGTACTTTCCTAAAAGTGCAAGCTTATACCCTGAAATTTTAGCATCTCTTTCTTTTTTAATAAGTTACTCTTTAAGATTTAGAAAGACTTAGTTCAAATTCAAGGGAAAGCAAACTACTAGCTTATTTTTCTTCAGTAAACTTACTAAATCTTACTTCTAAAAAATGAGTGAGATAGTAATACATAAAATGCTTACCAAGAGCACGTATTCTAAAATGAGTATTTTAAGAACAAATATCTCATCTTATCAGGCATTTTTATTTGACTTGCCATCGCTTATTTATGGAGGGACTGGACTTTGTAGGGAGCAGGGGCATTTTGTACATGGCAGCAGACAGAAATATGGTATATCAATATACGTGTAGATATAGGTAGTTTGGAAGACTTTTTTCATGGGAAAGGTAATGAGTTCCAGTCAAGTGTTTTTGTTTTCTCAATGAAAAAATAAAGTCTTTGATGACAGTAAGGGAAAGAAAGTTCTGAAAGATTTTAGAGCAAAATGTGTCATGATCTAGACTAAGGAAGCAACTTACTGGGCAATAGCAGCAGGATTTCTAGGAGTTTCGTGTGTGCAGTGGAGTTTCATGGATTTCAAACGGCAAATTGCCAGTTTAGCTTTTTCACTTTCTCTAGCAATTTCACATTGTGTGATTCAGACGGGGCAAAGGTGGACAGCTGAGTTCAACTAGAGAATAAGTGTTTCTTCAAACCCATATAACAGAGGAAGAGAGAAAAGAGGTGGTTGGGGGTATTCTCTAGAAAATGATTAATAATGATAGATATTTGATTCTAACCTATACAAGGATGAAATTGGAAATTGGAGGAAGTTTGGTAGATTAAAACCAAATAAATTGGTGAATTCAGTAGACTTGAGTTTCTTAATTCCAGGTTTAGCTCTAATGCTTGACACACAGTGAGTTAATTAATGATTTTGTGTGAATCTCACCTCATAGTTATCGTTGAAGCCTCCCTCCGTCTTCACCCCCGATACAAAGACAGTCTGGGAAACTCTTTGCCAAACAGACTTAGCCATATTGAGCAAGTGAGAGCATGAACTTGACTGAGTCTTACTAAAGACCCTAAAGAGGACAGTTAGGCAAGAGTTCTTAGAGTACTTTTGGAGGCTATTCTTAGTCATAGTTTCACATAGATGTTAATAAGTTAGATATGGACAGGGATTGGTCTGAAATGGTAAACAAGTAAGGGGTCGAAATAGACAATGTTCTTGTCTTTGAAGACATGAGTCTATGTGAAAGTACAGCACTGTCATCTTATCTTGGGACACAGGAGTCTGAGAAAGCTAGCCTTAAAATAGTCTGGGCTTACACAATTTGTCTAACATACCCATCGTTATTTGGTAAAAAATAAATCAGTCTCTCTTTATAGGTAATCACACAACTTTTCAAATTAAACTTGCTCTCACATTTCTCACTATGAATTCTATACTGGTGTGAAAATAGTTCAAGAAGATATCACTTTATTGGGAAGATTGTGTAAGTACTCAGGATCAGTTACAGAAACCAGAGATAATTAAATGAAGACTAGGAAATGCTTTTATCTAAAAGTCACCATAATTGGACGGTGACCTTGGTAGTTGTCCGAACTTTAAGTACCATTTAATACTTAAGCACAGTTATGGCAATTCAATGATAGTGAAATAGTTACATTGCCCACAAACTTCTTTTCACATTTTAAATGGTTTACACTAATTTTAAGCAGCAAAGCCAAAGTATTTAGTGTGACATCGTTTCAGAAGAATTGTGTATAAATGGTTCTATGTTTCAATATCATAGCTATGAGAAAGCATAATCAGACACATAAATAATGTCAAAAAATTTAAGATCATTGAGATGATATGACAACTCAGGTTCCAAAGCCAATTTTACTAACAATAAGTCCATGGGTACAATCCATCTGGATATCTAGACTTGACGTATAATCTAATTCTGACAATATGTAATTTAATTCATACTGTTTTTCAAAGATACACCAATAATCGAAAAGCAGACATGGGGCAAAAACTGCTAATCATGTGCTTGTAGTAATGGTGCTGCTACTCTGAGATCGCTGCGAATCGCTGACTTCATCATATGACCTCATATGCAGCTAGCTTTAGAAACATTGATATATTTTGCTTTTGAAACGTACCATTAGAAAGTCTCTTTTTAAAAAGCAATCACAAACCTAATAACAGAACTTCTTACAGCTCAGTGAAGACATGTGAGCAAGGACAGCATTCTCTGGAGAGAGAAAGAGAGAGACATGGTGAGAAGAGAGAAGAATAGAAAAGGAGGAAGACAAGAAAACCTCCCTTTCCAGCAACGTGGCTTTTTGCAGATGAGTAAGCATCAATCGTCCTGGAAGTAATTCTAATAAATATTTAGAAAATGCTGTAAAATATTAAGGTGACGTCACATTTTATTCTGAGATGAATAATATCAATAGTGTAGATGACATTATAAATATTTCCTTAAACTCTTTAGAACTCTTTAAACGCAAAGGAGGGACTGGCTTGTGTAACTACACTTGAAAGCCCAGACAACAAACCAAAACTAAGCAGACAATTGACAAATTTAGTTTGGATTGCCTTAGTTGTGTTTTATGTAACAATGACAAGACTAGCAATTTAACCTGGTGATATGAAAAATAGCTATTCTAAAATGTACGTAAAAATTATTTACATGTTAATCAATGTTGTGGCCTTTCATGTACTACTTAAAATATTTGTGAGCAAATGTTACTGAAAATCTTCCAGTACAATGACGCGAGTGTTGTTCTTAGCAGCAGTGAATATGTATGTAGTAAGTAGTTTTTAGCTATGTGGTTTTTCAACTTCTCTTTTGTGCAATTTTGCAAGTTAAGCTACATGAACTGTGAAGATCGACCCTGAGATTTTCTTGCTCGTGCTGTGGCAAATACCTAGAATACAATATGGGCTCAATAAATAACCATTTATTTATGAACAAGAATGAATAAATAAGTGAAGCAATCAATCAACCAACGGGGAGACTTGTAAAGTTATAGGCTGGACACAGTATCAATTTATACCCCTGCCTACTTTAACAACCTCATTTCCCATGAAACTATGATAAGCACCCTATGTCCCAGCCGCACCATGTTACTCACATTACCTGCATCCAACTCCTGGGTGAGTTATGCCTCAGTGCTTACCTAGTATGCTTGACAACCTGAACAAATCATTGTTAACACCCCTCTCCTCTTTATGACAAAATTGATTTTAATAAAAATCATGTAATAATATGAACAATCATATTCTTTGCCTGTCTTCCTTTGTTTTTAAAAAAATAGAATTCTAAAAAAGTTAAATTTGAATATATACCTTTTGTTCAAATTCAGCCAAATATATATATATATGTTTAGAAAGATTAGCCCTGAGTAACATAGGCTGTCAAGCCTCCTCTTTTTTTGCTGAGGAAGATTGGCCCTGAGCTAACATCCATGCCTAACTTCTTCCATTTTATATGTGAGACGCCTGCCACAGCATGGCTTGACAAGCGGTGCATAGGTCTGCACCTGGGATCCAAACCAGTGAATCCTGCGCCACTGAAGTGGAACATGCAAACTTAACCACTGCGCCACCAGGCCAAATATTTCTTGCATGAACTAAATTTGCATTTACAAAAAAAATTGCAAATCACGCTGTGATCTTTGTCAGTATTCTAGTTTATAAACATGTTTAAAATCTTCAAATGCTCAAGTAGAATAAAAGAATGGAAGTAACTCAAGTTCAGTTTCTTCATTTTCACATAATGAACTATCATTATTTATTTTGAATTAACTGCTTAAATAAAGGTATATGCAGCACACAGTGGTTGAATTCACAAATTACACTCAAAGCTGGCTAAAATAATCCTGATGCTTAATCAACTAATACTTTAAAATCTAAATGAACATGTGTAGGTTAAATCCATGTGTTGGAAATCAACTGTTTAGTGACAACTACCCAAATTAACTTCCATGTAAAATGAAAACATCGATGAAAGTGTAGTCTTAAAATATGTTGATTTGAAATTAATACCCATATTAAAAAACTTCAAAAATACTGCAGCAACTGTTTAGAATTGCCCACGCATGGTGCAAATTTCTATGAGGTTGACTTTTCATTGGATTATCATTGTTTTAAAGTCTTTCCAGAAAATGATCCCCTTATACCTTACATCCAGGGTAAACCGAGGCACTTTACTCCTTGTGCACCTGCTGATTCCATCTTTTAAGATTAAAAGATGCTATCTGTCGTTTAAGATTTACCTAAAAGCTAATTCCCTTTCCAGGTCTTTCTTCAACATTAACAGGCAAAACCAAGTTCTGTTTTCTCACTGGTCCTATAGCATAAATATTTGCACAATGAATTTTTCATTTCTGAACTATTCTTTTGCACTACTGACCACCACACCATACTCCTGATTGTAACACTGTAGATACTATGGATGCACTTGGAGAAAGGATGACCACAGCGGAATTAAGAATGAGATTTTTCAGGGAACTCTATTCTAACCAATTGAAATAACAAGTTACTGATATAGGGACATTTATTATATGAAAACAATATCTCAAAAATTTTTAAAGAAACTGCACAGTACAATTTAATCATTTTACAATTGTTGTAAAATATAAAATTCCGTGGCTCACATGGTCCCTTTGAATTTCTCTCAGTTATTTGTTATTTCTACCACAAATTGCTACTGGAATAAGCAAATGTGCAAAGAAGGAAGACTTGAAAAATATCCTCTCATTCGTTAATTCCAGCTTCTTAAGAAAGTATAAAAGAAGACAAGTAGGAATTTACTAGCAAAAATAAAGTGTGCTAAGCTTCATTGACCTCGTGGGAAGCAATGGTGCTTTTCCAATCTTTCACTTTGAAGATTCTAAGAAATCATGTCCAATTTAATTGTGGGAAAGAGATAAAAAGCATTAAGGTTGGGAGTTGCACTGAAGGGAAGTTTCATTAAAAAAAAAAATCCAGACTAATGTGAAAATAATTCACCAATTCAATTACCTGAGAAAATGAAGCTGGGAGTTTCCGGTGTTATTGATGACGATAATAGGAAGGAGAAAGGGGACAAAGAGTTTAACTGAGTGTATGTGAGGAGACACAGCTAGCTAAATGAAAGCAAAGGTCAGACTGGGTCTTCCTCAGAGACACAACGATTTTTGAAAGTGTTTACTGAAAGAGAAATTCAACCCAGAATGGTAAATGAACATCTTTCAAGAAAAAGGAGCAACTTTCAATCCAAGGTTATGCAACTCCATAAAACACATTACAATAGTCCATAAAGCAGTACATTTTGTTTGTGATTTGTGAGTTAATAAACTGTAACAGGCTTCTCTTCACTACATTTTATTGTCCTTTACCAAGTTAGTCTTGTACTCAGGGGACTAACTGTTCACAGGTGACATCTAATATTGTGGGGCAGCTTTACTTCTGAAGCTGGAATTAACCACAGCAACAGTACAAATGAAATATTTCATGAGCATTTCTGTTTAACAGGAAACAAACATTTATAGTTTATGTTTCCAAAAGTCCATTCCATGAGAACAAATCAGCCAGATTTTAAAATTATAACTCACTTATTTCAGAAGTAGTGCATATTTAATGGGAAATATCTTTAAATGTGCAATTAAAAAAACATTAAAAAGAAAATTATCCTTAATCCAACCACAGAGGCAAAATCATTGCAAATCTTTTAATGCTTATTCTTCTGGTCTCTCCTCTAAGGATATATAGATATAGAAATACTTGAAAGTGTTATCATGTCTTGCATGCTATTTCCTAACATACACTGCAGCATGTCATATAGTATGATGTACATACTATTTTATAGCATATACTTTTTATTTGCATATTCTATAAATATATTGCATATTATAATCAAAAATGCTACTAAATTAATTTAGTTGCTTCATATAAGACCACTCTATTTGATCATAATTCATTAAAGAAATCTTTTATTTGAATTCATTTAGTTCTTTTTAAAATCATACAGTATGTATATACTGTAAAATGATATATATTTGAAAACATATTTCTGTGGATAATTCAAAGTGTTTCCTCATCAGTAATTCCTGGAAGTGGAAAGACTGAGTTAAAATGTATAAATATTTTTATTACGAGTAAAATAATAAAATAGTGACTATTCTATAGTGGGAATGACACTTTTTAAAATTATCAGCCAACTATAAGCCTGATATTTCCCATAGAAGTTTCTACAAACATAGACATGTTCCAGATCTACTCTGTCTAGTAAGTGACCATGTGCGGCTATTGAACACTTGAAATGTGGCCCATGTGACAAAGAAACTGAATTTCCAATTTTATTTAATATTAATCAACATAAATTTAAAGATCTTCACATGGCTGATGGTGCCTGCATTGGAGAGCACAGATATAGATTCAATAGGAAATTGTTTTGTATCCTGTGGATTGATTTTCTGTAATGAACGAATTAATCAAATATATTTCTGTGTGTGAATTGTTTATTTGTGATTTTAATCTAATCTCCTACTGGAGTGTTCCAGATTGGAATACGAAAGGAAGGAAGGAAGGAAAGAAGGAAAAAAGGAAGGAAGGAAAGAAGGGAAGAGACAGAGAGGGAGGGGAGAAGGGAGGAAGACAGGAAGGAGGAGAGGAAAGAGGAAGATGGGAAGGGAGAAAGGCATCGGAATTGCTCAGCATAGCGATGTGGATACCATCAGGAAACAGAAATCACACAAGTCAAACAGGAAAAGTGCAATAGAAAGAATTATTATCCAGGGGCCAGCCCAGTGGCACAGCGCTTAAGTTCACACGTTCGGCTTCTCAGCGGCCCGGGATCCCGGGTGTGGACACGGCACCGCTTGGCAAAAGCCATGCTGTGGCAGGCGTCCCACATATAAAGTAGAGGAAGTTGGGCATGGATGTTAGCTCAGGCCAGTCATCCCTCAGCAAAAAGAGGAGGATTGGCAGTAGTTAGCCACGGGAAAACCTTCCAAAAAAAAAAAAAAAAAAAAAAGAGAATTATTATCCATAATAAAAAAAGTAATTGTAAGATATAAGGAAACTCGATGTGGAAACCTAGGGCTGAGGAAGAGGACCCAAGGAAGGACAAACTTGGAAGCCATTGAGGTCTTGTTAGAGAACATTTGGTCTGACCCACAGGATAGCGGAGAAGTTGGCTGATTGGGTCAGGCTGCAGTTGGCCTGATGTTGCAGGAAGCAGTAGGCAGTGCTCTAGAACAGAGGGTAGAGAGCAACCATGATGTGTACACAGTGAGAGTCCTGGTGCCTGGGTTGGGGGAGGGCAGGGGGGCGGGGCAGGAAGCTTTCAGAGCCTACATGTTGGTAGAGTCTTGCTAAGGGAGCCAGACGGCCAACTGCTTGAAGGCCCTGCAAGGCTCCAGTTTTCTTTTCTAGAGACTGCAGACAAGTTATCACCAACCCAAGTCTGTAAGGTCACAGAGGGACTGCATTACGCACGCTTTCAATATCGTTGCTATGTTTGTAAAATTTCCATGCTTGTGAACCCCTGTTCCCCAAAGGGTAAGCTACAGAGTACCAATGATCTTTTCTAGCTGCAACTGAGGCTAACTGACAGTTATGTAAGATAGGCAACTTCAACTACAATCACTCACTCAAGTCTTAAATACAGAAAGATGTAACTTATGAAAGAGACCCCTTGTGGATTCCATTTTGCTAATGTTTATAGCAGAGGGTACCCACATTTGTAGATACTAATGGTTACGAGGTTGGGTTTCAGGAATAGAGGAGGTATTTTTGTTAGCAGGAGCAGTAAATTCAAGTCCTGACAACAGGGCAACTGTAGCATTTTGAAATCTTCAGACCAATTTCATAGAATTACATTTATAGCCATTTTTCTGGCAGCTTAGTCTTGAGCCTGGTTCTCCAGCTCTAAACATATCTATCCTTTACATATTTTTTTTTACTGGCTTAATCAGCTATGGTCAGCTTCTTTTGTGTACAACTAAAAACCCTAATCAAGACAGAAGTTTGCTCTAGAACAGTCTGTCAACTGAAAAAACTTCACAGAAACTGAAAGATTCTAAAATTGCTTATATGGCCTAGTTGAGGACGATGGATATGAAATCTTAGATATTAATTATAGATAGGACTCTTGCTAACTCATGGCGTGTAATGGGGAATGGTTAAATTTTCTTGAGTGATAAGAAAGTACTGCCTAAGTCTTCAGGAAACCCAGGGACTACTGACACAGGATAAAGTAAGTAATAGCATGGGGTAGTCAAGGATTTTCAGGTAAGCTGATCAATTCTGACTGCCCTGAGCAGTAAAAGAAAAAAATAGCAAATCGAATAAACAAATACAACAGCAAAAAACCCTAAAAACCCTAATTTCTCATATAAAGACAAGGAAGATAAGAAAATATCTGAAAATATTTTTAAATAATATCATGGGCGATGACTGTGACAGAAAAGATGAGCACCAAACTAAAAATTTGATTTTATTGTTTTCAGCTCTAAAAATGCTATTATAAGGTCTTGACTGAGTCAATTTCCTTGCAAGATATTGCAAGTTTTCACCCCCTTCCCACACCATGACTGAAAGTCTCCAGATATGAAACTGTACTAAGATTCTAGTGAATCTTGGAATTTCCTACCACATGAACTGGAAGAGACTGCTTGTTTATAGTAAGTGAAATCTGGAAAGAATTGTGGAAATGACTTTGAGGATCAAAATGATTAGCATTTGATAATGATAAACCAAGAAAATAGAAACATATTTTAGATGAGCTGAATTTCTCAATAAAGTTCACTTCTCAGAAATTCTGGATTGCCCATGCAAGTTTTGTAGTTTGGTGATATATCTTAAGAACCTAAAAGAGGAACTGATACTTAATCTGCACTCAATAGATAGTTTTGAACAAGTACTAGTTCTAGCAGGTATAAAGTAGATGTGGTTATTGACCCTGTGAATTAGATGCAATGGGTACAGTAGTGTCACATGTTCAATAAAGTTAAAGTCATCAGAAGTGCTATTTAAAATTACCAATACCCAGTCTCCACATCCTAAAATTCTATTTAAATGTTTAGCAAGGCAACAAAATCGTCATTTTGGAAGAGCGTCTCAGGTGATATAGAATTGGGAATCCTAAGAATTATCAAGAAAGCAATTTTGGAGCAGATGTACCATATGTACCCACTTATCCAACCCATACTACATCCGTCAAATGCTCCCAGAATATACTCATTTCTCCAAGGTGGAAGAAATCATTAATAAGGAAAGTGTGAACATCATAGAAAGTGCCAATTTTTTTATCTGTAGGCCAAAGAGACCTAGAGCAGCTGTGACTGTAGTAGAAATTATTTTTCTTTTTTAATGTAAATGATGGAAGCAAAAGGTAAGATGAGCGTAGTTAACTTTATAGGAAACAAGATCAGAGCGGTAATCAGAAAGTGTCACCTGGAGGATTCCCTTTGATGATGGCTAATTTATCTTTGCGTTGCTCAGACCAAAAGAGATGGTCAGCCTACTGAATTCATACTAGATTTGTAAAAGTGAGTAAAGTCTAGGTCTGATGAACAGGGGTCTAATCGGGTCGTGATGACAGAGAAAATCTCCATTCATAGACAGACAGCCTCTTGAGTAAAGTGGAGGCAGAGAATGCTTGATAATGTCACAACTGTGGAGCATGCCTCCGCTCTTTCCTTCTTGCCTGGAACACAAGCCTTATGCTTAAGTATGCAGTGTCTTACATAGTGCTTACCAACGTGAAAACACAAGCCATGTGTGAAAAGTGATGTGGCCCCCGGAAGTGGGGGTCTGCAGCCTTGATAGCATTGTTAACTAACATACAGCTGTCCTGTGGTTAAGAGCATAGGTTCTAGCTCGGGGATGCCTGTGCACAAATCCAAGCCCCACTCCTTATTGGCAAGTGACTTTAAGCGAGACTCTAACATTCTCTTTCCCTGTGCTCTCATCAATAAAATGGAGATAATAATGGTATGTATTTGTCTGGTGCTGAGGATTGATTTATAAAGAACTTTGAATAATGATTTGTATACAACAAGCTTTATGTGAACAGCTTGTTTGTATGACGGTAACACTGGACTTTAAAATTCGGAATTTTTTATTACCTGAGATAAATGATCAACTATGTCTGTAAGCCACTGAGAAAAGTTTTCTCTGATTAGTAGATGAAATTCAATCTTAGCCAACACATTATGAAAAATAATACAATAATTACCAAAGAAGAAGAGAGCCATACCTGTGCATCTTATGTGCAAGCACACATAGTTTTGGATTGTCTGAAACACGTTACTCTTAATGTAAAGGGTACTTTTACAAATATAACTGTAAAACCTAGTTCTGTTGAAACCACACCTTTGAAATCTGCAAAAGTTTGTGCAAATCAATTAAATTATTTATGAAAGAGATCAACTTAACGTTATGTTTAAACGAATTATATAATTCCTTAAATTACAAAAAGAATGACATATTAAAATCCATTTAGTATTCAAGGTTAACTCTAGGAAATAACAGGGGAGTAAATTTCAGGAAATTTGACAATGACATGGGGAAACTTTTAGAGAACTGCTTAAAATGAAGCATCTTAAATTTTGAATAAAAACGTGTATTGGATATATTCTTTATTCAAAATGAAAATGAGTTTAATTTTCTTTTGAATAGTCAATGTGAAAGGATGGAGAATAAAGCCTCCTATAAGAAAGTAAAAAATCTATATAATAAAAATAATAATAATAAAATGTGGAGCTGTTTAGTGTTAATGTAAGGAAAACCTAAAAAAAATCTGCCTTGTAACTGCATCCTCCCTGGGGTGGACCAGAAGACAAACTGCTTAGCCTCGTGTAGCTGATTGTAAAGAAATGACCACCAAGTGACCGACACTGATGTTTGAAAGGGTGCAATTTTCCCAACACTCTGCTTATTTAGTATCTGAGGAACAAAATGAGTTAGATGGAAACAGTAATTTAGAAGAGGCTGCTCCAAGATGGCATGGCATAATTTAAATTACAGCCCAGGGAGGGATGAATATCACTTTCCTTGTCTCTATCCATATCTTTATCATATAACTAGCACTCCTGACAATCTGAGGATAGATAACATATTTATAAATCATATCTGAAGAACTGAATATATTTAACCTACTTTCAGACCTTTTTTTATAGGTCAATGAAGTGAACTCAGCAAATGGTCATTTTGTGCCTCTTATTTTCAATATCTTTTAATAATTACGCATTCACTGCGATAATATAATATGGCATTTGTCTTTCAGTTTATAATTGGAGTCTTTAAAGTTATTAAATAATGTTTTCCCCTCTGGTGTGTCTTAATATGTACCAGAACTAATTTTCACCATAACACTGAGTTTGAAACAGTCTTGACCAGCTAACAAGTCAAGTTTTACAATATACTTTAGAAGCCACCATGATAGCTAAGTTAATCAGGATTTTTATTACAAAATTAAAACCATGCTCAGTTTTCTTTTCAGGTATTCCATTTCTAATTTTTCTGATAAGGAAATTTAAAGAACAAATGTGTGTTTACATAAGTGGGTGCCACATGAATTCACTTACACTATATAGGTTGCAAATCTGCTTGTGCAGGCTTCCCAAATATTGTTGCGTGGGCCACAGCAGACAGGGAACTTGGTTAATGTCTGCCTTACGGGTGGTGAGGAATAAGTAAGAAACGATAGCGTTCCCGCACAGAGCTGCCTGGATTTCAATTATTACGTGAATTGAATTATGATTTCAGCACTGGACTCAAATTCTCAAGTTCTCCCATTTTTACAAAATCAAGCACCAAATAGAAGCTGCTTGCTCTCCTGCCTGTTTTTAACTGAATGGTTACAGTGTAGGCAAATTGTGGAAGAAAGATAAAACATATCAAAATTCTCTTGGCCATCCCATAATACACCCATTATTTTTGAAAGTTAGAGTTATTATTCTTCAAGAATTTAAAATCTTATAGAGGCAATATTACTTCACCATAAGAGCTTAGCACCACAAGGGAAAACCTGCCACATTTTATGCCCCTTATAATTTATTAGCATCTTTAAAAAGCTAACTCTTTGTGCCTCTTTTCTAAAATTACCTACAAGATATAACTTCCCATTTGCATTATCAATCAAACTTCTTATTCTCAGCAGTTCATATAGTGAAGTAAACAAGATACTGCATTTTTATTCTAAAAAATTAAAGTTCACACCAAAATTCTAATGATCTTTTAATTTAATAATCATTTCAATATTTCCTTTATTTTGTACTACTATATAATGCAAAGAATAATAACTAAATGTTCTCTTAAGAAATATGCTTATTTAAACAACTTTTTCTGAAACAGAGAGAATAGGCAGCATTTTTGCCATCTGGTGAATTTATCTAAAGAGACAAATTAGGATCTTAGTCACAGGAATCCCCAGAAAGGATATAGAGAAGTCAAATACGAGACGTCCATGTTGCTATCTTGTTACAGTTCTCTAAGATTAAGAATGATTCTGGCAGACGTTGACAACTGCACAGTGTCAACCTACTGTTTACAAGGTCAATGTAGTTTTTGAAGCTGGTAAACAAGGAATTTGAAGAGAAAAAGCCGCTCATCAGCAACTGTTCAACATGTACAATTAAATCTAGATAGATGTGTGGAACAGAACAGTCGATCAAAGTGCCGTTGACCATAAATAGTCCCAGCTTAACTTCATGCTCTTCATTACAGGGAGATCATTAACTAATTGAGACTGTGTCAGAGGCTTTAGAGAGAAAAGTACACCCATTGGGATGGCTTATGAATAAGTAATAGATACTTGCCCATCAGAGTATATCCAGTTAAGACATTTAGTTATTTCCAAAAACAAGAAAAACTTAGAGCTTTAAAAGGAGAAGATGAAATAGCTTTCAGTATATAATGCAGCACAGGCTGCAGAAGAGAAGGAAATCTATAGAGTATTAAATCCAGAATAGTGTAAAAATCTAGATTGGTGATTAGTAGTTATAGCAAAAGAGTATCTAACATTTCTTGTGCTTTCCTTTTGATACTAAACCTAACATATAATTTAATAAAACCTTCTATAAAATGTAAACTTACTAGTGTTCTGCTCTTAAATAAACTGTTTCTTTTACTTGGGGTATAGGAGGGAGGGAAGAAGTGCCCAGTTCAGTGTTAGTCAGGTAGTTAAGAACTGGTGGAAAAATCCCGCAGAAGAACCTGACCTCTCTCCTGCCAGGATCTATAACTATTCTGTCATCCTACAGAACCCCACTCACGTGATGCATCCTTTTTTTTAAAATGATTTTTTTTTTAAGATTGACACCTGAGCTAACAACTGTTGCCAATCTTTTTTTTTTTTTTTTTTCTGCTTTCTCTCCCCAAATCCCCCAGTACATAGTTGCATGTCTTAGTTGCAGGTCCTTCTAGCTGTGGCATGTGGGACGCCTCCTCAACGTGGCCTGATGAGTGGTGCCATGTCCGCAGCCAGGATCCAACCCAGTGAAACGCTGGGCCACTGCAGCGGATCCTGAAAACTTAGCCACTCGGCCTCGGGGCCAGCCCCTCTATGACACATGGTATGTCAAGAACTTCTGAACATCTTCACCAAGAGTCCGCTCTTTTGGGGGTTATTCCCAAGGGTCCACATTCTGGTTTGCAGAGGGAGGATTTCCATGCCACCTTCCAAAGCTGGTATCTCAGACTAAGGAAGCACTTACTACATTTTCCAGTCAACCTACCTGTTGTCTGGTGCACATTCCGGGTAGAGGTCACATTTGATGCCTGCTCTCTGTAGCATTGTTGGATTAAATGTGTTTTCCAGAGAATCTTTAATATGATAACCAGAGTAGGAAGGAAAATCTAGCATCTAATTTTTGTTTTAATCATTCCTCAATGCTATTATGCATGTGCTTCTTCCCACTGGTGTATCAGTGAGAGAATAATAGTAATAGAAATAGCAACGATAATAATGTGTTTTTATTGATCTCATTCTCATGTTTGGAACCTGTGAAACAGTAAATTAACTCCACCTCTTCATCTCCCACTCAGATTTTTTATGTTTTCCTGGAAATATAGAGTGTACTTATTTACCATTTGTCTTTTTCTTCACCCATGAGACTTACTTTGACCTAAGGAATGTGGGCAGAAGTTAAGATTGTGCTAATTCCGAGCCTAGGCCTTAGGAAGCATTGAATGTTTCCACCTGCTCTCTTACACTGTGCCACTGTTATGACAAGAAGATGCCTCAGCTAGCCCACTGAACAAATGAACACAAAGACTCACGGTGTAGACTTGTACCCCAGCTAAATTTTGAAGCAAAGATGAGCTGAGCCCAGCCAAGGGCAGCCTATATTTGCTAACGCCCATTGAACTGCAGACCTGTGAGCAAGATGATTGCTATTTTAAGCCAGTGAGTTTGGGGTGACTTATCATAGAGCAATAGATAGCTTGCTCTGTCCTTTCTCAAATATTCTGTTTTTTCAATCAAGGATAAATTTTGGAATAATTGTATGTTATGCCAATCCTTCCGGTACTTACGATGCTTTAGATTCTAATAATGAAATTCCACCAGCAGATGGGGGAAAAAAGTAGAATCTTACAGTTAAAAGAAAAATCTTCCCTTTTCCACAGATGGTGTGATGACTTACAGAGATCTTTTAGCGATGTTACTATTTGAGGTTGAGGATTTCTAAAGAAAGAACTGAAATCTCCTACATGACAAAGGCTTGCAATTTAAGGTATATTAAGAGAAAACAAATTTTGCTATGTGTGCATTGTCAAATTTTGAATATTTCTGGCTCATTAAATTTTCAAATGTTTTGCACTAGGCACAGAAAGCAAATCCTTGGATTTCCGAAAGCTCAAATCATCTACACCAATTTACATGGCATTTTTATGAGACAGTCAAGAAGCTCCAGCTAACACTGTTTTATTCTTATTTATTGATCAGAAAAGGTAAACACAAAAATGTTAAACAATTTTCCCCAAATAAAGGAAGCAGCCAGGAGTTATGATGCCTTCAAAATTTCAGTTTCAATTCCATGTTCAGTATGAAGAGCTCCTGGTGAAGTTGAATCATAACACTTTCCGCCTGTAGAACACTCAGAACATTTTATAGGACTTTATAAATCCTTTCAATTCCCTGAGATTGGAAAATCAAAATGTTTTATAGATCGCACAATGAATCACAGTGATTTGTACTACATTTGCAAAATGCTTACACGTCAAAACCATCCCCATGAATTTCTATCGACCCTAAGCATTTGCAAAACAACAGCGTTTCTAGCTAAAAAGGTTTCAGTGTTGTGATAAGTCAATATTCAAATTGAACTCTTTGTGTATAGATTTCTCTCTTTTTCTTGTGAGACTGCTGTACATTTTTTTAAAGTTAAGTTAATTATATCTTTCTTTAGAGCCTTATTAAGTTCTGCGATTTTAGAATGAAGTCAACACATAGTTTTGAATAGCCAACGTCGTTAAATTTCCATCAATGTTTTGAATGCGCTACAGATATAAAGTAGTCATATTCAACTTCTCAAAGCAAAACTGAGTAAACTTTAGAGTAAGCACCATAAAAAAGAAGGAAAAAGTATGTCCTTTGAATAAAATCAGTTCAAACGTCAATTCCCAATCATAAAAATGTCACAGACCATTTCTAACAGCTACTTCACTTAAAATATTGAGAAGTGTTAAATCCTGTTCTTACAAAGTGTCTTCTCCATTACAAGAGCCCACATTTGCTATTGTTTCTTCATCAAAATTTAGCAAAATGTTAAATATAACAAGTATTAAGGATAGTCATGACTAATGCGCAAAATGGACCTCAGAGATCCTTATAGGTTTTATTCTTGTTTTTACTTCCTCTACTATTTTTCTATGAATATTGATGATCTAACAGTGTATCCTGTTAGAAGATCTTCGGAGAGTGAGGGGCAACAAATACCAGAGAAGATTTGAGGAAAGTGGCAAATCTCCAAGTGTTCTGCAGAGAAGAATGGGCAGAGAGCAAGTTTAGGGCACACAGGAAGTTCATAAAGCACCTAGAAAACATGGAAGAGGATGGATTTACATTGGTATAAGTCAGTACCAAACAAGTGGTTTTGTACTGCCAGGTTAATAATCTGGGTGTAGTAGTGGATTAATCAAGCCTTCGCTTGATGAGTTAACTGGAAAGCACTTGAAAGTTGTGTCAAGAGAGCTGAAGTGATAAATTACGAGATCTTGTTGAAAAATAGCAGTGATACGGAGCTAACAGAGTAATGGAAAAGAGAGTGTGAAAATAATTTGGGGCCACCATGAAGACAAGGACTAGTAGTAAGAAGAAGGGGGGAGAAAGAGAATAGGAGGTTTAAGAAAACTTTTATTCAGCACCTTTCAAAGTCAAGACTGCGCTATTGTTGGGGGTATAAAAGTCAGCAAGCCCTTGATATTTTACTCTTCTAATCCAGTATGAGAACTTCACAAGTGATCTTACTATAAACATTAAAGTGTTAAAAGCTACAGTGGCATTTTAGTATTTTGTGCAATTACTATGGTGACGGAAAGGATCTCTTTAACAACACTTGTGACACTAAAAATTTCAACATAGAGAAATGTTAGTTTAAGTGATTTCTGGAAGAACAAGTAAGATCTTTCCTGGGCAGATAGGGAGAAATAACCCTTCTCTACCTCATGAAAACCCAATTCTAGATGCTGAATCATGGCTGGGTAAAGTGCATTCTCATGATGCTATGTACTATGTCTGTTAGATTTGTGCTAGGCTATAATTCTGTGGAACATTTGTTAGATATTTTACACGTCATATTATATTAAATTATATTTATATGTTTTTATATTGGTATCATTTATGTGATATTTATATTTATTACATATTATATTATGTCGTCTATAGTAAATTATATAAAATGTATACAATATACATTTTGTGGGTATCTTTTATGTTTTCTAATCACTATGCATGCAAAATTATGTTTTATATTAGTATATTTCATTGTACATTTAATATATTGTGAAATATAAATGTAGAAGAGATTTCACATATGTAAAATATATGATTATAATATGTGAATCACATATAAAAATATATGATCAATGCAACACCAAAGACATGGTCCATGAAAGAAATAATGGATAAACAGGATTTCATTAAAATTAAAAGCTTCTCCTCAAAAGACAGTATCAAAAGAATATAAAGATAAGTCACAGGCTGGGAGGAAATATTTGAAAAAGACACTACCGATAAAGGATTGTTATTCAAAACATACAAAGAACTCTTAAAATCTACAATAAAAAAATAAAAATCCCAATTTAAAAATGGGTCATCGACCTGAAGAGACACCTCACCAAGGAGACCTGCAGGAGTCAAATAAGCATATGAAAAGATGCTTCACATTCTATGTCACCAGGGAAATGCAAATTAAAATGATATGATACTCCTACACACCTATCAAAATGGCCAAAATCCAGAATATGACATCAATTGCTAACGAAGATGCAGAGCAACAGGAACTTTCATACACTGCTGGTGGAAATGCAAAATGATGCAGCCACTTTGGAAGAAGTTTGGAGGTTTCTTTCAAAACTAGATATATTCATATCACATGATCCAGCAATTATGCTGCTTAGTATTTACCCAAAGGAGTTGAAAACTTATTTCCACACAAAAAACTGCACGAATGTTTATAGCAGCTTTATACATAACTACAAGAAAGTGGAAGCAACCAAGATGTCCTTCAGCAGCTGAATCGACAAATAAATTGGTATACCCAGGCATCAGAACATTATTCAGTGCTAAAAAGAAATGAGCTATCAAGCCAGGAAAAGACATGGAGGAAGCTTACTTACTACTAAGTGAAAGAAGTTAATCCGAAAAGGGTATATATTGTATTATTCCAACTATATGACAGTCTGGAAAAGGCAAAACTGTGGAGAGAGTAAAAGGATCAGTGTTTGTCAGAAGTTAGCGGGGAGAGAGGGATATATAAGCAAAGCAAAGAGGATTTTTAGGACAGTGAAACTACTCTATATACTATAATGGTGAATACATGCTATTTGTCAAGATCCATAGAATGTAACTCCAAGAGTGAACCTTAAGGTAAACTATAGACTTTGGGTGACAATGATATATCAATAGAGTTTTATAAATTATAACAAATGTACCACACTGGTTCAGGATTTTGATAGCTGTGGAGGCTGGGCATATGTGGAGGCAGCAGATATAGGGGCAATTTCTGTATCTTCCCTCAATTTTATCGTGAATCTAAAAGCATTTGAACAAACGTAGCCATACGTAAAAACAATTATTGATTAGAGAGGTCCATATTGTAGATAAAAGTAAAAAATCAACATTTATTCATCAGTCATTTAGTTGTGGAACAATTTTCAGTGATATAAAAGAAAAAAGTAGATTCTTTAAGCTTTAATTAAAATAGCTTTATTGAAAGTGGTAAGCTATCTCTTCAAAGCTACATCTCCTATTCTCGTGTATATCTTCCACAATTAGGATGGCATCAAATTTCCTTCTATTGTATTCTATACATTTCCTATAAATCACCTTAAATGAGCAACAGATTAAGTCAGATTTTGAATGAAAGATCAAATAGATAAACTCTCTCAGTTCTCAGGTTTCACTCATTCCAATTCTGTAATGATACCATCTGGTTGTCCGTTAATCATAACAATAAGCCATGGAATGACTGCATTTTAATAGATTATGCCTAATAGCTCCTTACTGTTGGTTAAGTATCATTTTAAACACAGCTATTGAGCATCAGCTCTCTGCCAGGCACTTGGAAAGGCCTTGGGATACTAAAACAAACGGAGTTTGGGTCTAGATTATGCTACTGAACCTAACAATACCCCTCATTTATTTTCTAGGTAAAATTTACTTTGTGGGTATTTAAAACCACAAAACAAGTTACTTTCCTCTTTAAGTTGTATTTATTATTTCTCAATTTCCTGCAAATGTAAAAAAGGCAACCTCTCGGAGAAAGCAGTGCTGTAACAGGATGTTACATAGAGCTTTCATTGATTTGCTTTCTCTGACAGAACTTCTAATTAGTTTCACAAGCAACTGATTAAAAATGCAATTTTTTCTTTCAACATCAGATGTGCTCTTGTTGTTTTCATGTCTTTATAAGGGCAACAGATGATCCTGTTCTTCTAAACTTCCCCACAACCATCCGGCTAAGGACATTTAAAGAAGAAACCATTTTCATTTGTGTCAATTACCAATGTCAATCATTTTGGAATAAATTAGACATGCTGTTCTTAATAATGAGAGTATGATTTTATTCATATTTTAAGCTATGATATATGTGAGTTTTTTTAAGAATGCCAAGAAATCATGTCTCATCAAGATGGGTATAATTTTACTGAAGGAAAGACCCATTAATATAAATAAAGGTCAAGATATGTTGTTGGCAGCTATTTTCACGCCATGGTAGAGTGCACCGCTGTTAATGGTAATAAAAATATGATAAAGAATACTAAAATTCTTAACTGATATTTTTATTTTTAATACCTAATATTTAGTATTGATGCTAATTGTCCTTTCAACATTGTTATAGTCTTTATAGTACACAAAAGTAGTAGATTGTCTTTTCCGCCCTCAGAGAAGCTCACGTAGACAAGGAAAAGCTGTTTACACAAGAGGGTACTAAGTAACCCAATGGCATTATAAAAAGAGCGTCTACTCTCAACCTGTCCTCTCAGGGAAGGAGGTAGCATCTGACTTATGTGAAGTCTCTCCTCACGATTGTGTCCTTTCTTCTTTGAAATGTAACATTTCCAGTCTGAATGCCCTCCCCGCCAATACAAAAGCTTTTAAATTATAAAGAGTCTAGTTTTAAACATCAATAGCTTTATGTAAGTTATTTTGCCCCAGTAATTTTATAAAACATTTAAGGATATGTTCTATTAGCTTTAATTCTCTCAGCATGATGGCCAGTGTTTTGTATAATATGAACACAAATTATTAAGTACAGAAGAGATCTTCATTTGATTGATATTTATTCGCATCCAAGCATGAAATAAATGTGAATGCCATGAAAAACACTATTGTGCCTTAGTTGTTGGCCAGAAAATTATGACATATTTTATATGTTAAATATGATTAAAAGAGATATCAAATATTTTGCCATTAATGAGCTAGCTATAATCTAAGTTAAATGTAACAATATAGCCTGCCTCTAAGGAATTGACAACGTTCCAGTAACAGTCACAGAAAGTATCTCACCTTTTCTTTGAAGTACCTGCACATCTTCTCTTTGATCTTCCATTTCAGACTATACTATGTGGGCTTTTTGAAAAATAGTACACTATTTTGTTTATTGTAAGATATGGAAAGTAAAGGAAACAGCAATGAGACATTAAAAGAAGAAAAGTAATGAGACAAGCTGACCATGTACAGTAAGTTTATTCAGTATGATAATGGGTTAAACTTTAAGTGAAAAAGATTCACTGATTGGGTAAAAAAAATCCAACCACAATTTTGTCTACAAAATACTCAAACTACAACGAATAAACAACCATACACACAAAAAATAAACAGAAATAATGAACAATGATACATCATGAATCATGATATTTCCCAATATCATTAGGATTTTAAATTTGATATAAAGCATATTTAGGGTTTAGAAAATTATGTCACTCTAACTTTCTTTTTCTATCCAGAGACTAAGTGAGATAATACATATGGACCCCCTTCTGGAAAGCTAATATGACTATGTAATATATCTGAAAAATTGGTAATCAAGTTTTAAAGAAAATTGATAAACACAGATGATTTGTTTTGCATTATACACGTTTATGCTGCATTATGCACTATATTTTTAATTTTAATGTAATTGACTCACCAATTTTATATAACAATTATTTTCAATGTTTCTAAAATATTCCTCTAGTATGATTTGTCTTTCCATGCTGTTTAAATTTAAATTTTAATGTTGCATCATGTTGTTAATTCACATTCATTCCGACCTGGACATGTAAAGCTTGACTACTTCTTGTTAAGTTTTAATACAATCTTCATCAATAGATGGGCCACTGCTATGTAATTAGCTTTTATGTAGAGCTTCAGCATTATTAGGAGATTGTACTTTATCTTGCATGACAGTGAGTGAAAGACTGCATAACTCCCATTTGCTTTAAGAGGAACCTGGTTAGCTGACACAGCTGTTATGATAATGGTAATTTGGTGCTGAATGAGAATGGAGCTATCCAGGGAGAGAATTTCCATAACTATTGCATCTAATATCAGATGTAAAAAGTAATTTTCTCCCGTAAACTGCATCCAAAATATTCTGTGAGTTCAGGGCCAAGAATAATATGGCAATATATTTTTTAAATCTATATACTCAACATTAGCTTCTGCAATTCTTTTGTTCACCTAGTACATTTTCTTGACACATTTTAGTAAAAGAAAATTGGAGAAATTCATAGCAATGCACATCCAGACTTTTCTAATCCCATCCAATATAAATCATTTACATCCAAATACACACACATGCACACATACACTGTTATAGATAGTGCAAAAGTCCATGGAAGTACAGAATTAACTTTCCATAGACCTAATTAATAAAGATATATGCAAGAATACCTTAAGATTCTTCAAAGAATAGATGGTTATCTCCTCACCAGTTTTTCTTTGAAAGAGTATAATGTACTACAAAGACAATTATCTCTGTAGTTACCCTTTTTTTAATGAAGAGTGTACAAGAGTATAAATCCTGTATTAAGTTCACTATTGTGAAGAGTGTTTGTAAGCTTTTTGGAATCTGGGACTATATGGATATATTCTCTTTTCTCTCTTTTTAATTAGTTATACAGCAAAAATTTAGATAAGATTAACATAAAAAAAGAAAGAAGGCTATTTATTTTAAAACATGTCTTTTGCAGCAATAAAACTTGTGGAAATATAGCAAAGAAATTTTTGTATTTTGTTGTTGATTTTGGTAGTAAAAATACATTTTTTTATTTATTGAATATATAAGAACGTATTGAGATTTGTTCCCTTCTGGCTAGTACTCCATATGCACCACTCTGTATATAGAATTCCGTCACTGGTTTCAGACTGATCTCCCCACAAAGAACATCTATAAAAGTTGTAAAAATGTAAAACAAAGGTTGAAGCATCAAATAGCCTTCAAAGACAGTCAGGTCTAAAGGGGCAAAGATCTTGGGGATAAGAGAAGTGCATCCATTTAAGTCAAACCTCTCTGAAGGTTTTTGTCCTCAGAGTATTTGCTGATTCACACTCAGGGGCATAGAGACCTGACAGAAAAAAATCTGCATAATATTTTCTACAGTTTCACTGGACTTGAGAGGAAAAAAAATAGAGCTTGAGTCTTTAAAGGCAGCAAAGATTCCAGACACAAGAATCTCAGAGAAAAAAGACCACGAAGAAGTGAACTTGACAACCTGCAGTAAATTTCCCCTTGACGCAAATGGCAAGTAATATGCTGCACATAAATGGCCCAGCCACTGTGAAGGTAAGCAGAACGCCTTTGCTAACCAGATAAAACAAGTACAGATTTCAGCCTTTGTATAGTACTGAGAAGACAACCATTTGAATTCAAGTCCTACTTGTATGAAGGGCCCCAGTAAACACTTCAGGCTTTCAATTGAGATGTCTGCAGTAACTAAAGATGCCCTACATCTGTATAGAGGGCCTACAAGTCAAGGAAAATTTAATAACACCCTCAAGGTAATCTCCCTTTGTATTTGCAGCCACCTGCCAAAGAAATGAAATTTTCTTTGAAGGAAAATGACTTCATCCAAAGTATCTACAATTTATCATACAATAAATCTTACATTAAATAAAAAATAAATTACTAGATTTACCAGAACATTGAATCAAATGGTTAGAATCATAAAAAATGACAATAGAAACATATCTATATAAAAAAACAGATTATTAGACAAAAAACGAGTATGGCTAAGGTTTTAAGAAAATATATTTTTTAAAAATAATGAATTTTTTCGAGAGAACCAGAATTTATAGGAATCAAATGGAAATGCTAGAATTTAAAAAAAATGCAAAAACAAACATTAGAAGCAGAATGAACACAATGAAACAAAGATTAGTGAACTGGAAAAAGTAAGAACAAGTTATCCAGACTGAAGCAAAGAGAAAATTAATAAAAATGCATTAATAAGTTGTAGACATATGAGAAATGGTGCAAAAGTTGAATATTCTTGTAATTGGAGTTCCAATATGACAGTAGAAAAGGGCTAGAATATTAATATTTGATATAATAACAAATAAATTTTCCAAAATTTATTAGAAAAAACAAGCAGGGAAAATATGAAGAAAACCATCCACCACAGTAAATATATATATATTCATTGCAAAGGCCTAACAATAAGCCTGAAAACTGACCTGCAAAAAGAAAAAAATTGACATGAAAAGGCAAAGAGCACTTTTAAAGGCTACAAGAAAACTACTGCCAATGTAGAATTATATACCCAGTAAAAATAACTTTCAGGAAAAAGTCAAAAATTTTAATGTACATTTTTTTACAAAAATAGGAGAATTAAATATTAGCATATATGCACTATAAGAGAATTATAAAAAGGGCTATTCAAGTAGAAGGAAAATTATTCCAGATGAAAATATAGAAACTCAGAAAGAAATAAAGAGGATGCTTATAACCTGAAATGATTACTGACTTTGTCAAGCAATAATGATAACATGGTGAGGTGAAAAGTAAAAGATTTGAAAAACATGAGAATAATTTCACCAAAGATGAGAGGAAAAAGGAGATAAAGTGGAAAAACATTCTTGCATAGCTTAGGAAGTGGCAAAAATAACAAAGCAAGGAAGTATATTTTTCACTGAGTACACATAAAATTTCTAGAGTAACTTCTAAATGAATAATAAAAACATGTATACTAACAAGCTAGTGAAAGGAAAAAATAACAAGAAAAACATAGATTAATCAAAAAAATGATAAAGGAGCAAAAAAGGAGTCGAAAGAGATAAGCAGGAAGACAAGAGTAAGATGGCAAAATTAAACACAAATATATAAGTAATTTCATTCAATGTACATAAAATAATATTCTCATTATACTTAAAAGGATATCAGAATTTATTTTTTAAAAACTGTATTTGGTCAGAAGAAACACTTAATCTATGGACAATGCATGTTTCCAAGAAAAAGAATGAAAAATAGTATTCTAGTCGAATTATAAACAAAAGAAAGTTGTTGATGCCATATAAAGTTTAAACTTTAAGACAAGAAATACTGGTAGAGATGTAGAGGACACTTCACGACTATAAAACAGTCAATTTAATAGGAAAACATAACCATCCTAAGACTTTACCTAGTAACATAACCTACGTGTTTCTGGAACAAAAAGTTGAGGAAACAAACATAAGATATAGAAAAGTCTACAACTACAGTAAGAGGTTTTAAAGTACAGGCATACCTATTTTTATTGCACTTCACAAATACTGTGTGTTTTCAAGTTGAAGGTTTGTGGCAAACCTGGGTTGAACAAGTCTATCGTCATCATATTTCCAACAGCATTGGCTCACTTCATGTCTTTGTGTCACATTTTGGTAATTCTTACAATATTTCAAACTTTCTCATTATTATTATATTTGTCATGGTGATCTGTGATCAGCTATCTTTGATGTCACTATTGTAATTGTCTTGGGGTGTCATAAACTGCTCCCATACAAGACAGCGAACTTAATTGATAAATGTTTTGTTTGTTCTGACCACTCCACCAACCAACAAATGCCCCATCTCTCTCCCTCTCCTCAGGCCTCACTGTCCCTGAGATATAACAATTTTGAAATTAGGCCAATGAATGACCCTACAATGACTTCTAAGTGTTGAACTGAAAGGAAGATTCACACCTCTCTCTCTGTAAATCAAAAGCTAGAAATGATTAAGCTTAGTGAGGAAGGCATGTGGAAAACCAAGATAGTCTGAAATTAGGCTGCTTGCACCAAAAAGTTAGCCAAGTTGTGAATGCAAAGGAAAAGTTCTTAAAGGAAATTAAAAATGCTACTCTAGTGAATCCATGAATGATAAGAAAGCAAAATAGCCTTAGTGCTGATATGGAGGAAGTTTTGATGGTCTGGATAGAAGATCAAACCAGCCACAACATTCCCTTAAGCCAAAACCTGTTCTAGAGAAAGGCCCTCACTCTCTTCAATTCTATGAAGGCTGAGAGAGTTGACGAAGCTGCAGAAGAAAAGTTTAAAGCTAGCAGAGGTTAGTTCATGAGGTTTAAGGAAATAAGCCATCTCCCTAACATAAAAATGCAAGAGGAAGCAGCACATGCTGATGTAGAAGCTGCAGCAAGTTCTCCAGAAGATCTAGCTGAGATCGTTAATGAAGGATGAATGTGGCTACACTAAACAACAGACTTTCAATGTAGACAAAACATCCTTATATATCCTAGATGCCATCTACGATTTTGACAGCTAGGGAGGAGAAGTCAATGCTTAATTTCAAAGCTTCAAAGGACAGGTCGACTCTATTCTTAGGGGAAAATGTAGCTGACATTCAGTTGAAGCCAATGCTCATTTACCATTGTGAAAATCCTAATTCCTTCAGAATTATGCTAAAATCTACTCTGCCTGTGTTCTATAAGTGGAAAAATAAAGCCTAGATGACAGCACACTGTTTACAACATGGTTTACTGAATATTTTAAGCCCCTTGTTGAGACCTACTGCTCAGAAGAAAAGATTCTTTTCAAAATATTACTGCTCACTGACAATGCACCTGGTCCCCCAAGAGTTCTGATGGAGATCTAAAAAGAGATTAATGTTGTTTTCATGCCTGCTAACACAACACTCATCCTGCAAACCATGGTCACAGGGCAATTTTGACTTTCAAGTCTTATTATTTAAAAAATACATTTTGTCAGGCTATTGCCGCAATAGATAGTGATCCCTCTGTTGGATCTGGGCAACATAACTTGAAAACGTTCTGGAGAGAATTCACCATTCCAGATGCCATTAAGAACATTTGTGATTCAAAATATCTACATTAATGGGAGTTTGGAAGATGTTGATTCCAATTCTTGTGGATGACTTTGAGGGGTTCAAGACTTCAGTGGAGGAAGAAACTGCAGATGTGGTAGAAAAAACAAGAGAACTAGAATTAGAAGTGGAGTCTCAAGATGTGGCTAAATTTCTACAATCTCATGACAAAACCTTGATGGATGAGGAGTTGCTTCTTACGGATGAGCAAAGAAAGTGGTTTCTTGAGAAGATATCTGCTCCTGGTGAAGATGCTGTGAAGACTCTTGAAATGACAACAAAGTATTTAGAATATGACATAAACTTAGTTGATAAAGCAGTGGCAGGGTTTGAGAGGACTGACTCCAATTTTGAAAGAAGTTCTATGCTGGGTAAAACGCTATCAAACAGCATCGCATGTTACAGAGAAATTGTTCATGGAAGGAAGACTCAGTTGATGCGACAAACTTCATTGTAGTCTTATTTTAAGAAATTGCCACGGTCACCCCTGCCTTCAGCAACCACCACCTTGATCAGTCAGCAGCCAACAACATCGAGGCAAGACCCTCCACCAGCAAAAAGGTTACAACTCACTGAAGGCTCAGATGATGGTTAGCAATTTATAGCAATAAAGTATCTTTTAATTAAGGTATGTGCATTGTTTTTTTAGGTATAATGCTGTTGCACACTTAATAGACTTCAGTATAGTGTAAATATAATTTTTGTATGCACTGGGAAACCAAAAAATTTCTGTGATTTTTTTATTGCAATATTTGCTTTATTGTGGTGTTCTAGAACCAAACCCGCAGTATCTCTGAGGTAAACCTGTGATTTAAAAGTACAGTTTTAAATAAAATTTATCTTTTTAAGTAACTGGAATACATGCAGACACACACACACACAAACTCAAAAGCAAAATTAGCAAGTGTGTAAGCATTTTGAACAATACAATTAAAACTTAACCAAATTTCAATCCAAACTGCTACATACATTCATTTCAAGTCAACAAAAAAAATTTCAACAAAATTCACAAAATACGTACAAACAGTGATCAGTCTGATAAATCTTTCCAGCTGCAAACACAGAACACATTTTATGGAAAAGAAAGACACATGACTCAGCAGATGACTTAAGAGGAAGGACAACCCCCAGGGTGCCATCCTGGGTACTAAGGACTATTCCCCAACCCTTGAGCTCTGGAGAAGTATGCCCAGCTGAATTTCAGAATTGCTGTGGAGCAATGACTATATGTGCTCTCCTCTTTGTGGAATGAGAGTGACTCTTGCTGTTATCTTGCCCCTGTCTCACCCTTGCACTTTGGGAGTATGATGGTCTTTTTAGTTCATAGGCTTCTAAGTTCTGAGGACCTGCGAATCTTGAGCAGGACTGGAGCTGCCAAGTTCACGTTCGGAAGTGTTTTAGGAACAAGACATTGGACCCTGAGCACGATCTCACGTAGCATTATGTAAAAGACAAATTTTTAACATTTTTTTCAGCTTATTTAAGAAGCAACTGGTATGTAAAGCAAAAAAGAACAAAATGTTATGGAACTTACAACTCATGTAGAGTGAAATGAACATCATTGCACAAAGAACAGGAAGGGTAAATGGGAGCACACTGTTGCAATGTTCTTATGTTATACGTGAGGTGGTATTATTTCACGGGGATCTGGGATAACTTGAAAGTGTATATTACAATCTATAGCAACAATTAAACAAACACTGATACATAGCTAAAAAGAAAAGTATTAGTGAGGAGAAATGGGACAATGAGAAAACAAATATTGAGGAGATGGAATTAGTTCACTGTCATCAGTAATTAAATATGAATTAAGTTCTCCAAGAAAAAAAAAAACTGTCAGATTGGAAAAAAAAAAAAAAGCCAAACATCTTCTGTTTAAAACAGGTATGCTTTAAACTCATAAGCAGGTTAAAAGTAAAAGACGGAAAAAGAAATTTTAAGAAAACACTAATTCAAAGAAACATGAAGTGATATTTTCAATCAAAAGGGAGACAAGAAGAGACATTCCCTGAATACCAGAACACTATGGACTTTTTATAATAAAAACAGTTTCAATTCATAAAGAAGATGTAAAAATTCAAAGTGTATACACACCGTATAACAGAGCTTCAAATCTGATAGAACTAAGGAAAGAAAGATAGAAATCTGTAATTATATTTAGAAATTTTAACACTCTTCACTCTGCAAGTGACAGAGAATTAGACAAAAACCTGGTAAGGGTTTAGAAAACTTAGGAAACACTTTCAATCCACTTAATTGACACTGATAAAATATTTCAACTAAAGGTAGAATAAAAATTCTTCATAAGTGAACATGGACCAAAATGGATACTACACAGAAGATATTGGGATGACTATGATCATACAAAAAGAGAAAAAATACCTTTAGTCTTCACGAAAATGCAAATTAAAAACTACCACACATCCACTAGAATTATTACAATTAAAAATATTGCAAACATGTATTTGTGAGATTATGGAGTAATCAGAGCTCCCACATCTTGCTGGCAGGAGTGTAAAATGGCACAATCGTTTTGGAAAATTGACAATTTCTTGTAAAATTAAACATACACCTATACCATGATCCAACAATTCCACTCCTAGGTATTTGCCAAGATAAGGAACAAAACAAAACCAAAACACTTATGTCCACAAGATATCACTTCAAAAATGTTCATAGAAACTTTATTCATAATAGCACTAAACTGGGAACAACTCACATATCTATCAATTTCAACCCTAGCTACTCCCCTGTCCCTCCAAAAAATACAGGTATGTCACAGCAGCCTTATGCAAAAGAGCCAACACCCATAAAGAGGAGAATGGACAAACAAACTGTTTTACATTCATGCAACTAAAACTTAGCAACAAAAAGGGACAAAATACTGGCACACACACGCATCAAGCTTTAATTTGACAAGCATTGTGTTGAGAGCAAGAAAAAAGTTGGGAGAAGAGCATATCCAGTATGGTGCCACTTCCAAGAACGGGCAACAGTCACCTAGCTTGGTAACAATCAGAAAATGTTTCCACAGTGGTGGGAAGGTGGGCGAGCTGGTACACTGACTGGAATGGGCATGGGGTAAGTTTCCGAGTAAGGGAGATGTCGTATATCTTGATTTAGATGGTGACTTTATGGTTGTGTACAACACTCAAAACTACTTATTGAAGTGGACACTTCAGATCTCGGAGATTCATATTATATAATTTCTACCTCAGAATATTAATATAAGAAAAAACAATATACCTCCACCTCCTTTACGCTCTTCCCATTTAAGATGACATATTACTGAAATACATTATGATTGTGAACACTAAGAAGAAACACTGAAATGATATTCCATTGTATTGCTCACATCAAATAAAGAAAAAGAAACTCAATCTGCATAAATATTATAGAATCCAATCTCTATCTTCTCTCAGGAATGATTTCTAAGAAGCTATAATATCATGATGGATATATTGCAATTAGCCTTTCAGGAAAAAAGCAATTAGAGAACCCACACCCATGCCCTAGGTAATAAATAAGACCATGGAAGTTCACATTATTAAGGTCAAATTGGTCTATTTGCATGAATATTTCTCTAACAGGACAGGCAGCAATGATTTGTTTTTACACAGAAGCAATTTACAAAGCTCATAAATTTAGCCTATTAAACTCGATTGAATATTCTCCCAACGAAGCTTCTTTTATCTGGACCACAAAAATTTCCATGTATATTCCACCAAGAATGTGCGAATTTTACCATTTCACAAGGATTGAGGTGAGTTAGAGTAAAAGTTGATTCAGAAATACACTGAGGAGAATACTTTGTTGTGGGGATAAAGCAATGAACTCACAGACTGAAGCCCTAAACTCATCGAGAGTTTAAAAACTTACACATCGGCATGTATATCTCATATTCTGATGATTTCTTGCCAACTACCCTGGCACAGGAACCACTAGAAAAGTGGATTGTACTAGCGGAAGGATTGATTCATGTGGTAGTTTGGCAAAATTCCCCTCCATGTGAGCTCAAGCGTGGATTTTGGGGGACTTTTCTCACACCTAGTATCGAGAAAATTTCCTGCAGAGATGTGTCAAGGTAAGTGAATTAATACGGGAAATTACTATGGAAACTTTGAAATTATTTCATCAAACATTTTATGCACGTTTACTTTTTTAGTCGTCAAGGAAAGGAAACATTTAAAAATCATCATTGGCCCTCTGCTCTAATGATACTGGTATGTGATAAGTATAAATGTGCTCGTGATTTACGTTTTTATATAGGGAACCATGAATTGCAGAGTACTGCTGGATGTATACGTGCCATATTTGGGAATAATTATGCATATTTTAATAAAAAATAGCAACAGATTTCAGAAAGTTTCGAAAGCCAAAAAAAAAAAAAGAAAAAGAATAGGATCACTACACAATCCTACAAACCTTACACAACAAATACTAACTTTATATGTGCTGTGTATGCATATCATGGTCTCTTCCAGTTGTGTTCAACTCATACTAAGTGCTTACTCAAAATTAACAAAAACTGGACAGCCATATTTCCATTTAGATTTTATAATAATATTTTCCTAATAGATTTAAAATACCCTCTCTTTTGAAATACGATAATTTAATTGGTAGTCTTTAACCTTTGTTGACTTAGCTATTGGGATCTTAATTGGCATATCGACTGGAAAGAGGGGTGAGGAAAGTTTCTGGGTAATGGAAATGTTGTATATCGTGATATATCTGGTGGATTTTTGCAATGTTTAAAATATTTGACATGTTAAATGCATTGCAAATATATTTCTCTATTGTTTGTCTTCTACAAATATTGTACGTATTTTTAAAATTTTAATAAAATGTTAATCTTTTTGTTGATATTTTTTCATTTCCAGCAAAGCCCTGACATTTTGATACTGTATTTACCCCTCCTAAATTACCCATGAAAGTTGTGACAACACACAGCTCCAGGGCAAATTCTTTACATGTCTCAACCCATCGTTTCAGTCCTTGTACTCCTGCTGTGTCCTGGCTGATGTATGGACAAATGCTCATTTCAGATGCCGGAGAGCATCAGCCTCTATTTTCTTCTAAGCACTTCTTTAGCGTTTTTTTTTTTTTTTTAATTTATCTCTAGTCTATCTAGATTTAGCTTTCTGTATATGAAGGGAAATCGTTCTGAACTAATTTTTTCTTAAGTATCCACCAGTGATATTCATCCTATATTCTGAATAATTATTTCTCCCTTGATAAATACTTCCTTTTTCTTTAAGTCATATGTTAATTTTTAAATCAACTATAGAGATTATTTTGCTTTATTTATTACATTAAATTTCTTCTAATTCAATCTTGACGTAATCATCTATGTTATTTTTTAGTTTCATAAATTATACTAATATTTGCTTTTGTTCTCCATCATAACTTTTTATTTCACAAAACTTTATTTGGAAGTTTATACTTGCAGAGATATTACTTCTATTTAATAAAATAGTAAAATTCTATTGTAATTTTGATTGGTATGTGTATCATTCTAGATGATTCTGGATGAAAATACTGGAAAGCCTCAGCTGAACTGGCATAATCGTTAAAGAAAATGTTTCTCATAGAAAACAACCTTGACTCCGCAGTCTCTCGGCGCAGATGAATCCAGCTGTTCAGCAGCATTACCGACAGCCCTCCTTCCTTTTATCTCCCAAACCTGCCACAGTATGCTGCCTTTGCCCTAGGCTCTCTCCCCAGAAAGTTGCCCACTTCTGAGAGTCACGTACAGATAAATGTCCACAAAAATAAAAGAGGCATTTTCCTATGTGTTTATCATTTTATAAGCAAAAAAGACAGGCAAGTCAATAAACAAACAAAAATGCTTCTCCAAAGCTCTGAATAAACTGGAAACTTCTGTGACCATCTTAAGGAGCAGAATCACGTCAAGAGTCTGTGCAGGTACCATTCACTGAGGAGAGCAATGGGATCACAATGGTGACATCAATTGGGTTAGATTTATAGAGACTTTCCCTTCAGACTCGGGGTAGGGTTAGTGTTTGCTGAATCCTGCGGTTAGAGTGAACACCCTGTCCGAATTCAGGGATTAGCCAAGAAGAGAGAAGATGTGGACTGACAGACGAATGGGAATCCACAGTGCCAGCTGAAGGGGATACTAAAACCACACGGTATAGTATTTCATTTTTGTCATTGAATTTATTTAATTTTTAAAAAAATTTTAAACATGTCCACATGCATAGACATATTTATGCATTTACGGAATGTAGGCTCCTTAATGGGGAAAGGATTCAAGTCTCTTTTAATCATTGTGTCCCTCAAATTCCTATACAGTGTTGGCATTAAGAGGGTTCTCAATACGTAGCTGTTGAAAGCATAAAAATGTGACAATTCACGAGCTGGCCAATGAGAGTTGCAAGACAAGGCTAAAGATGCTGATTAATAGAAGCCTTCAAGGAAACAAAGATTCTGGCATTTAGGTGAGGGACCAACTCCTCTTAATCTCTACTAATAATGAGCAATTTTCTAATTGATGTAATAAATAGTTGGTTTTGTTCACCTTCCAGGTTGAATTAAGCTTTCAGAATATTTGGACTACACTTATTTATTTTCTTTCTGTCTATGACCCCAGAAGTCACAGCGGGCTTGTTGATACAGGCACTTACTAACAACTCTTTATATGTTCTGGATACAACGGCTTTGTCAGTTTGTGTTGCAATTATCTTCTTACATACCATGACTTTACTTTTTAGCTTCTTACTAGTGTCTTTGAGGAAAAGGTATACCTAATTTTAAATGGTACAATTTATTAACCATTTGCTTTATGCCAGTGAGTTTTGGTCTTGTTGAACATATCTTTTCTCCCAAGAATTCATGAAGATATTTCTCTATGTTCCTGATATACTTTTCAAATTCAGATTTTCAATTTCCTGGAACTGAGGAATCAAGTTTCATTGTTTTTTACGTGGATAATTGATTGATACAGCATCACTTTTTGCAAAGTAGTATTTTGAGAATTTTGTACTGAAAACAATTGTGATATATATGTATTTTATTGTATATACTTATATATTGTGATATAAAGAAAGAGGTAGTGAGATATATATATATATATATATATATATATACATATGTACGCATTTTCTTGTAATGTCTTTTTCTGTTTCGGTGTCAGGGTAAGCCTGTCTTCATAGAATAGTTAAGAAGTGTTCCCTCATCTTCTATTTATTGGAAGGATTTGTGAAGAACTGCTGTTAATTTTTCTTAAAATATTTGGCAGGAGTCCCCAGTGAAGTCATGTAATATTGGACTTTTTACTTTGGGAAACCTTTTTAATAATTTAGTCTCTTATGAGTCTATTCAGCTTTGCTATATCTTCTTGAATCCTGACTCTTGGTAGCATGTGACTTTCTAGAAGTCTATAAATTTCATCTAGGCTATATAATTTGTTCGCATACAATTGTTCCTAGTATACCCTTATACTCCTTCTTTTTACCTGTAATTTCAGAAGTGATCCCACCTATTTCATTACTTTTTTTGTAAGCTGGGTGTTCTGTTGGTCTCAGTCTATTTACAGTGATGCTGTCAGCTGGAAACACCTGATGCACTTGCCTGGGCCTCCATTACTTGTGGTGAGCCCCCCTAGACGTTTCCCCAACCAGAGCCAATGTTGTGGCCGGACCAATCCTTGTTGTTCTTATCGTGACTGCAAGACACACTTCAGCAAGAACCATGAGGGAACTTTGAGAAAACAAAGTTTATTGCTCACAAGTCCTGGGGGATGCACAGCACGCCCTAGAGCCACACAGCGAGGTGAGGAGTGAGGAGCTGGGCCACTACCTTTATTAGGGTCAAGGGTGGGGTGCTAAGGGTTTCCTTGATTCACTGTTTATTGGCAAATTTAAAACATAAGAGCAGGGCGCCAGCCCAGTGGCATAGTGGTTAAATCTGTGTGCTCTGTTTTGTCGGCCCAGGGTTCCCGGGTTTGGATCCTGGGTGCAGACCTACACACCACTCATCAAGCCATGCTTTGGTGGCGTCCCATGTAGGAGAACTAGAATGGCTTATAACTAGGATATACAACTGTGCACTGGTGCTTTGGGAGGAAAAAGAAGAAAGAAGATTGGCAACAGATGTTAGCTCAAGTCCAATCTTCCTCACCTAAAAAAGAAGCACACCTAAAAGAAAAGGTGAATTTTCATTGACATACTGTCACTGCAGTCCGAAAAGCAGGTATCAATAAAAAAAAAAAAAAAACACATAAGAGCAGAAATTAGGTTGTAGAAAGGAAAAATGGGATCACTCAAGCAGTCAGTGACTAAGGTTACCCAGGGCATTTAAAAGGAGAACTCCATGGGTGGGGGTGGCCTAGTTTCTTGTCTAGTTATTTTATTAGTAGCTGTGTCATACGACTAGCAATATGTTTATTTGAGATGGATGAAACGGATGGCTTGGCAATCAAAGCTTAATGCCAGGCACTGACGTTACAATGAAACATCTCTCTTTTTTTTTCTTGATCGGTCTAGATAAAAGTTTGTCAGTTTTGTTGATCTAAGATCCAACTTTTGGTCTGATTGATTTCTCTACCTTTTTTCTATTATCTGTTTCATCGATTTCCAGAGTAGTCTTAAAAATTTCCCTTCTTCTGCTTGCTCTGCATTTAGTGTGCTCTCTTTTTTGCTATTTTCTTTGCGTGGAATGCTGCATTACGGCTTTGAGATCTTTTTATTTTTTAACGTCAGCATTTACAGCTATAACTTTTCTTCAAAGCACTGCTTTTGTAGTATCCCTTACATTTTGGTATGTTGTGTTTTGTTTTCATTCATCTCAAACAGTTTTCTAATTTCTCTTGTGCTTTCCTCGTTAACATACTGGTTATTCAGCAGTGTGTTATTTAGTTACCACATGCAATTTGATCTTCTATTTTCTTCATTTCTGCCTAATATACTACTATTAGAGTTTTGGTATTATATCACAGCAATTGAGGCTCTCTTTTTCTTTATCATTTTTCTCTCCCCTCCTCAGATTAAATAATTTGTATTTATCTAATTTCAATATTTATCTAATTTTATTTATCTAAGTTCACTGACTCTTTCTTCTGTCATTTCCATTCTGCTACTCAGTGATTTTTTTTAGGTGAAATATTGAATTTTTCAATTTTCATTTATTTCTATTTCCTAGTTTCTATTTCTCTGCTAACAGCTTCTATCTTTCCATCAGTGGCTTTACTTTACCTCATAGATCATAGTTGCAACAGGTCCTCTAAAATCTTTGATAATTCCTTCACCAGTGTGATTTAGAGGTTTGTATCTGTTAATTATTTTTCCCTTGGGAATTGGTCATATTTTCTACATTCTTTGTATATTGAGTAATTTCAGTTGCATCCTGGACATTTGAATCTTGTGTTATTTGATCCTGAGTTTTGTTAAATCTTCTGGTATTTGGTGTTGTCACAGTTAATCGACGCAGCTAGGTCCAGACTGCAGGTTCTATCTTGCTCTCCCTATCTTGTGCTGCTTTGCATATGTCCTATCCATGTGTCACAAACATGAGCCTGAGACTTTGTGGTGATTTGTACCTCGGTCTCTTCCGAAAGCTTCAGTTGTGCTGCTCTGTGTCTCTGCTGCTCACGTGCCACGTGATGGTTGGCTCTCCATATTGCACTTTCCCTCCAAGTCCGCCAGCTTTCATTTACTTTTCAGTCTTCTTGTAGTAACCTTTTGTATTTTGTTCAGAGTTGTAGTGTAATCAGCTGGGAAGACGGGTGGTACTGATTTTACTATATCTTGACTGACATCAGGAGTCCTCTTTGTTTGTTTTTAATTGAACTTGGAAGGGATATTATTACCAATTCTCCCTTGGAGAGAATTTCATCTTTTTTGTTCTTAGTTTGAGAAATTTTAAAGCAGAAATTTTATGTTTAGCAAATCTTTTTAAAAAAAACTCTGTTTTGATGAGGTAGAATGGCATGCTTTCTAGTAGTATAAACTGTTAGGAGTGGTCTACTTCTCTTAGATGTAGATGCATTGACTTTTCTTGCTAGGGATCTTACAATCTATCATTCTTCTGAGATTTTAGGGACTGTGGTTTTAAGCAGACCGTAAAAACAACTTAATTTAAGGGGTTAGTTTAAGACTTGGATTTAAGAACAATTTTGGGATGAAAAAGAAGTTCTACAGTGTGTGTTTTAAATTGGCAAACATTGTTCACGTTTTAAAACCAGAATTCCCAAAAAAATCGATAATATAAAATAGCAAATAGTATAAAATGTATTAATGTTATAATTCCCACAGCCTGTAACGAGGGAATAAACTTCTGGTCTCCATGATTCCTCTAATCTAGTGAATTCCATATTCTTCTTTTTCCACTTGTCAATATTGTATAAAAGCTAAAAATGGCAGAAGCCAAGAAACTGTAGACCAAAGTGAAAATACTCATAATCAAATGCAAAGAATCATTCCAGTCAGCCCCAGGTCTTAGAAAAAATGTTGTGATCTGGCCAATATTGGCAATTAGTGTAATTGAAAAATAGATTTATGTTTTATACCACACTGAGATACTAAGACTTATATTTTATATCACCGCACAAAAACCAAAGTAAAAGGGCAAGCCATAAACTGAGAGAAACTACTTTCAACACATATATCCAACAATGCCATCATATCCAAAATGCATTAAAGAAAAAAACCTTACAAATCAATAACAAAAAGACAAACAGCCCAATAAAAAGTGGAAAAATTATTGAACAAGCAAATTCAAAAGGAAGATATCCAAATGGCTGAAAAGCACATGGAAGGATCATCAATATCATTAGTTATTTGAAAATGCAATCTGAAGTGAAAATCAGATCCTAATACGCATACACAAAAATGGCTAAAATTAAAAAAACTAACAACAACAAGGACTGACAAAGATGTGGAACAACGGGAACTATCAAATATTGCTGGTAGGAATAAAAATTGTGCATCCAACTTAGGAATCTCTATGGCAGTTTCAAATAAACTTAAACATATACCTATGATCTAGCAACTCCTTTCCTAGACAACTGCTCAAGAAAAATGAAAACACGTGCTTACCCAAAGACACACAAAAGGATGCTCATTGTAGCTTTATTCTTAATATCCCAAAACTAGAATAAGCCTTTTTGTACATCCATAAAATATTGGAAAAATATGATGTATTCATACAATAGAATACTGAGTAGAAATCAAATGAATAACAGAGATGACTTTTTCACCATATGTTGAGGAAACTAAGGCAGAAACGAAAGAGTATATGCTATATGATTCTGTTTGTATGATGTTCAGTTACTGGCAAATTTAATCTAAAGTGATGAGGAAATCAGAAAAGATACGAATGTAATTCATCATCTTAACAGATTAAAAGGAAAATAAAAATCATATGACTACATCAGTAGAGGTAAAACACACTATCACGACAAAAAAAATAAACATATATTCATGACAAAAAAATGATAACAATCAAGATATAGTAGACAACTTCCTGAATCTCATAAAGGACATCTAGAGCATCCTCCAACTAACATTCTGAATCATGAAATATTGAACTTTCTCTCAAAGATTAGCAACAAAGCAAGAGTTTCTGCTTCTGTCATTTCTACTTACCATTTTACTAAAACTCCCAACCACTTCAATAAGGTGATAGAAATAAAAAGTATTGGGGGGAAAAAGAAGAAAAATCAGCTATATGTACGTGGTATGATTATATATGTAGAAATACTTCTAAAAATCTAAAAAGTAATCTTCAAATGAGAATTAAAATCAAACAATTTTGCAGGATACAGGTCAATGTACAAAATTATTTGCATTTCTATACACTAGTAGCAAACATTTAGAAAATGAAATTAAAAATACAACTTACAATACCATTGAAAACATGACATTCCTAAAATATATTTATCAAAAAAATGCTAAACCGCTAAAATAAAAACCATAAAACATTGCTGAGAGCAATTTAAAATACTTAAAATGCTATTTTTATGAATTGGCAGACTCACTATTGTTAGCATGTCAATTTTCCCTGGATTTATCTGAAGATTCAACATGATACTAATCAAAATACCAAAAGCTCTTTTGTAGAAATTGACTATTTGCTTTTAAAAATCTAGATGTAAATGCAAAATAATTAAAATAAGGAATTTTGAAGAAAAAATAGTTGGAGGACATATACTGCCTGATTTCAAGGGCTGGTCTAAAACTGCAATAATCAAACAGTATGTCATATAGATCTTCTGAAGCAACAAGGCTATTTATTAAAACTTTCATCATTATAGGCTGGTGTTATTACTAGAGTAAAGTTCAGTAAATGAAGCTCCACTTCGATCGTGATTATGGTTTTTGTCTAAGGGTGAAGCTGTCTGATTTTGGGGCTTTACCCATTGGTAAAATTTAGTGTGGCTAGGTCAAATTGTTAGGAAGGATCCCAGCTTTGAATGTGCGATTTTCAGAAATGCGTTTCCAAAGGAACTATTGAGGACACAGCAAAAATACTCAATCGCAAGTGGTATTTTTGCCCCTAAAATCTACACTTCATCTTAGAACATGAGCTGAGAAGATACTGCAGGTAAAACCCAACTGTGCAGGAAACTGAGCGTGTGAATACCTCCTGTTTCAAATGGCATCAACACAGCTGATACTCAAAACGCTGAAGAACCTTCTAAAATAAGTGTATTTTTCTTTGTAGACTTTTTTTGCGGTATCTCATTCCATAGGACAGTGGTTAAGAGCATAGGTCGTGGAGCCAGACTACTGGTGTTGAAAGCTTGGCTCTAGTTGGGTTCCAGTTTCTATTGCTGTGTAACAAACTACTTCAAAATTTAGCATTTTAAAACAATGCTTTTTTCTTTTTTTAATTATTGTTATACTCATGGGTGCAGTAGATCATGAATTTGGACAGGATGCAGTGGGAAAACTTGGAGTCTGGGGCTGAGTCAATGACTGAGGCTGGAAGCATCTGAAAGCTCATTTACTCATCTGTCTGGCATCTGAACTTGGACTAGGACTAATACAAATCTGCCAATCTAAATGCTACGTGTGGCCTGTTCTTATAACCTGTTGCTCTAATCTGGAGGCCTCAGAGTGTTAAGACTGTTCACATGACTGTTCAGAGCTCCAAGTGCAAGTATTTCTGCAAATTAGGTGGGAACTGCATCTTTGTCTATGATTGAGCCTCAGAAGTCACATGAAGTAACTTTCATCATGTTCTGTTGCTACACATGAGTCACAAACCCCTGTGTCCTTGGAAGAAGTATTAAAGAATTTTCATTCAGTCTTGTAAAACTCGCCACAATGTCTCAGAGCTTCATGCTCTTCAGCAAATTGCTTAATTCTCTGGCCTCAGCTTCTTAACTATAAAACAGGGATAATAAAAATACCTACCACATGGAGTTTTTTTATTCAATGAGTTAATGCAAGTGAACTATTTGGGCAGTGTCTGGCATATTGTAAATGTTCAGCAGGAGTTTAACAATTTTTTCTATTATTATTATTATTAATAATATTCTAGCACAGCAAGTAATGGAAGCAGGATACACATCTGGGGAGCTTTAATTTCCTCAACATTAATTCATTTAAAAAATGTATTAATGTGTTGATATAATAAGGCAAGTTATGGCTGTGAAAATATTCTGTGTGATACTATAATGATGGATATACGGCACAGAATGTAAAACATGAAGGGTGAACAGTAATGTAAACTATGGATTGGGGTTATTATGATGTGTCAATGTAGGCTTATCAGTTGTAAAAAATGTGCCTTTCTGGTGGGGGATGTTGTTAAAGGGGAGATCTACGCACTTCTGTTGGCAGAGGGTTGTGGGAAATCTCTTCATTTTCCTCTAAATTATGCCATTGACTAAAACTGCTCAAAAAAATTAAAGTTTTAAAAAACACCCTGAATGATGGTCATAAGTCAAAGGGATACAGGAGTATACTGAAGGAACTCCTAATGCTCAAAGTTGGATCAATTTGAGCAGCAAAATAAATAAAGCAGTGTTGTATTATAACCCTAAATATAAAATAAATATTCACAAGTCCACAGTGATATAAATAAATGATTGAATAAATAAATAAATAAAGGCTTATAGATACGCCTCCTATGCAGAAAGCTTCCAAATAATTGACATAGATATTCTGCCCTTAAGAGGGTGGAGCGCAATTCCTTACTCTAACAGTGGGGTGTGCATGATGATTTTCCTCCAGAGAGCACAGTATGGAAAGGGAGAGAAAAAACAAGTAACTTCCCAGTAGAGAAACCTGACCAACACTATCTCAAGCTAGGTGATTGAGGGTAACCTCATCAACAGTTATCAGTCATAGTGATAATATATATCCTTGGTATGATGTGATGAGAATGGCTCTTTACCTCTGTGGTCTTCGTCCCCAAAACACACTACCCCAGTGTAACTGAGGAAAACATCAGACAGACCACAGCTGGTGGAAATTCTACAAAATATCTGTCCAGAACTACTCAAAATTCTCAAGACCATCAAAAACAAGGAGCATTGGAGAAACAGCCACAGCCAAGAGATGCCTAAGGAGACACAATTGTGGAACGTAACATGGTATCCCGGATGGGATTCTGATAAAGAAAAAGGACATTAGGGGAAAACTAAGGAAATCTCAAGTATGGACTTAGCAATAGTGTATGAGATTGGCCCATTTATCATGTATCACACCAACGTGAGATGCTACTGATGGGGGACTGGGTGTGGAGTATATGAGATTGGTCCATTTATCGTGTATCATACCAATGTGAGATGTTACTGATGGGGGACTGGGTGTGGAGTATATGAGATTGGTCCATTTACCGTGTATCATACCAATGTGAGATGTTACTGATGGAGGAACTGGGTGTGGAGCATATGAGAGCTGCTTGTACTGTCTTCACGATAATTCTGTAAATCTGAATTTGTTCTAAAGTGAAAGAATGAATTTTTATCTCAATTAACATTACATTTTTTCTGTGTAGATTGATCTTTGTAAATATTTCTATATTCATCTTACCTAGAGGCTTAGTTTTCATACAATTAAATTTAATTAACTAAAATATGGTTATAAAAATTGAGCAAGAATTTCGTTTCTGTTGTCAATTTACAATTAACCGACTAAGTAGTAATCATTGACTAAAATTATGCACAAGTTAACTATATTTCTTAAAAGGCTTATTTTTAGGTAGTCATTTTTTAATCAATACTTTCTATATTTTGAGAAGCTTTTTACCAAATTCAGTGCTTCAAATATTTTTTGTTTTATTTATTTCTATAAAGTGAGTTTTTCAGAATAAGTTAACTGCAAATAATAAATGGAAGATTATTTTCTATTCAAATACTACATGTCTGTTGTTTGTTTTGTATAGAAAATAAAAGAAACAGATTTATGGGAAAACAACATTTATTTCGCAGTGTTAATAACTTTGAAGTCATTTTATTGTCTGAAAGTATGAGTATTAACTTCTCTTAAGTTTGCAACTATTTCAATTACATTTATGATATAAATTATGAGTAAATATTTGAAATAAACTATTATTTCTTCTTACCAGATGTGTATTAAAATATAACTCTTAATAAAATAAAAATGTAGAATGAAGTTGCTTTAAGCAATATTATAGAGTATAGTATTGCCAAATAATTTTAGTAATAATTGATTTACCTGTTCTACTTAATGACAATATTGGAAAAGATTACAATGAATACTTAATGGAAAAACAGTTACTTATTTTTATGGAGTAAAAATAGATGTGGAATCTGAAGAACTCCACCAATGTCAAATGCACTGGGGGGCAGATTTTCAGATACATCATATAGACATTTTGGAGAATTGGTCATATGTATTGCTTTGTCATCTATCCATCAGCTGCACTTTAAATACATGAAAATGTAGAGTTCAGAAATACTTAGTTATAAGTTAGAACAATGAAACATACTACTCCAAGAAATAATGGAATTCAATGGCTAAAACAACTTAAAAGCCTAAGGATAAAATTAACTTCAGGTCTTGCTGGATCCAGGAATTTGAACAAGTCATTATGACCATTTCTGTCTTCATCTCTTGGTTCTGCTTTTTTCTATATTGTGTTTATTCTCAGATGGGTTATTAGTCTATTGTGACCCCCACTAGTCCTGTTAATATCCGACCTGTGTATCTACCCCTAGAAATAAAATTGCAGTTTCTCAGTAGTTTCAAGAAAAGCAGTCACTTAAACATATTGGCTCAGTTACCCATCCTTAAGTCAATTTCTATGATTCATAAATTATAATATGCAGTTGTCCAAGTTTAGGTTATACACCACATCGAAGGCTGCTGTGCATGTCACTCTCACATAAACCACATGAGGTAAGTGGGGACGCAGGAGCTTGGTTTAGCAGTACATTTATGTTGAGCGTGAATGAAAGGGCAAAATCCTGAGATGGACGCAATTTTTGAAATGAAGTAATTTATCTTATTTCATGTAAATTATGTTTTTATATTTTTAATTTTAATATTCTCTTTGAATGTAGGATGATGGTAAACCTACACAAATATTTTATAATATGTAAATTAAGCATTTTATTTTCTGTATTTCAAAAACAGGTAAAATTTAATACTTTCTATCAATAATTCTGGGATAAATGGAATCAATAGTAGGCTATGGGTGTTCAAGGATTGTGCGTTACATTACATAAAAGTTTTCTCTATTTTTTTCTCACAGCCAAGAAAATGAATTTCCTCACCATAATCCAGTAGTGATTATGTTTATTGTGCCAAAATAGAACTTATTTATGAACTAAAGAAAAATGAAAAAAATAAGTAGATAAAAACAATTAAGAATTGTGACAGGTATGATTTTTCAAGATGCAAAATAATTTTTTGTCTTGTAAAAATGTATTCTAAGTTAGTTTCAAGGCAAGGATATATATTTGTACATGCGTGTGAGAGCTAAATATGTTAATTAAATTGTAATACTTTTGCTATAATTAGGTCTTTAGAAAATATAGTATCTCTTCTTATATAATTGAAAAAGTGGGGCTGAATCTGAGGAATATTGAAGTTGAGTCTAAGCAGGACCCAGTGACTCAATGGTATTGATCAGAGGCAGGCAGGAAATTAGGAAAAAGCAGAGAACAGGCAACTGGAATGACGTTTTTAAATTTAAGTTTTTGTGTGTGTGAGGATAATTGGCCCTGAGCTTATCTGTGCCAATCTTCCTCTATTTTGTTTATGGGACACCACCACAGCATGGCTTGATGAGTAGTGTGCAGGTCTGTGCCCGGGAACTGAACCTGCTAACCCAGGGCCTCTGAAGCAGAGCGTGTGAACTTAACCACTGTGCCACTGGGCTGGCCACTAAATTTAATTTTTAAAGGTTAAATGAATAGATTTTTGTTAATGCTACAAATATAAATAATAACTGACTATAGAAAGATGATCATATTTCCTATGTCTTATTTTTTAAATTATTTCCTTCAGTCAGTAAACATTTGTCATATTTTTTACAAGTGGCATGACAGAAGCTAGAACAATACAATTTGTGATAAATCCCTAAAAAATAACCCAACTTTGATACAAATGACTGCATCCATCATCTTAGCTTTAGCTCACTACTCTAATCACCTTTCTTTATTAACTTGTGTGACCTTCTATGTACAAATTATATGTGAAAGAATGACTATTGTGGAGGCGATCACTAGTGGTCACCAAGATTTTGCTTCCCCTGTCTTCTGGCCACATTCTATCTTGAAATTAGCTGTGAACATTTGATTTGTTTCACAGTCACTGAATGTGAACAGAAGCAATGTGTGTCACTCGGCAGTGGAAGTATTTTACAGCTGATGCCTGATTGGTCAGGCTCTTGTAGCTGGATGTGGTGATCTCTGAAACCTCATACTGCAATGCCAGCAGCTTCCATCACCCTTAGCAATGAGAAGACCTCGACCTCACCTGTAGACCTGCGTTGGACTTGCAGCATAAGTAATACATCTTTGTGGTTTCAAGCTACTGAAATTTTGGGATTGTTTGTTACAGCAACAAAATCTAGCCCAACCTAACAACTATTGATGACTTATCTGGTAATTTTTTTCATAACTTTCTTGGATGGGATAATCTAACTTTAGTATAGCAATTTCAAAGGAAGATAATTTTGAAGATAAATGAATGAATAACTATATTTAAGACATTGGAAGTAAGAGAAAGAAAAACATTCTCCATATTCACAAAGCATGTCATCTAGTGAGTACTGACTTACCATATAATGATTGTTATAAGTACAAGTGAGTTGAAGGTACAGAAAGAAATAACTATGCTGGGAAGAAAATTTTATAAGGAGGGGATCATTTTAACTAGGAATTGAAGGACAAGATCAATACTAATAAATCCTAAGGGAGCTTAAAGTTATATCAATATAAAATACTATCCCATGGTTCTGTTTTAAACACTTAAAACACAAATTTCCTGAATATATGAACTTACAAATTCTGTTTGAAATTACTAAGAATTTTGTACATCAGCTAGTAATTAATAAAAATAAAAGTACTACAGAAATTTCAGAATGAACATTGTGTTGTTTTTGCAGTTTTATAATATACCAAATGAGATAATGGTTCATATCTGGGCATCATGATAAACACACTTTTAAACTTCAATAAAATTAAATATTCTCAGATCCTTCACCTTTAAGAATACTAGAGATAATGCCTGGAGAATCTGTTTTTAGGCTCATTCACATGGTGTCTGGCAGCCTTCATTCTCTGACATGGAGGCCTGTGAGTCCTCATGACATGGAAACTGGTGATCCAAGAGAGAAGCTCAGAGCACACACAAGGTGTCCTCTGGACACTCTTGTCTATTTTCCCTGCTGAGTTCCATACTTCAGAGACAGAAGGGATATCTGAAAGGTCTGATAACCACCTCTGTTATTTGCCATTTTACTGTTGTGATGGCCGTCTGCTATTGCTGCTGTAAACAGGTAGCTCTCACAAGTGCCTGCTCTACTGTTCACTCTGATGATAGCCAAGAGAGTGGGGCTGGCATGTTTGCTCATGGGTAAGTGGGAAGAAGAGGTCATTTTCCCTGGAGGAACGTTTAAGCCTACCTTCCTGGGATAGTATTTTAAATAACGTCATATTTCATTACTCAGCTGTTTATCTACTTTTCCTATAGCATGCTCAATAATGCCAAGATAGCCAGCAGTGAAGGCATGCCAACGTCGATCACATTTTGAGACTGGGATTGACTTTCCTTTAAAATAATTGACTCAGATGTTAGACCTCAGTCCCAGCAAAATCATTCCTTGCTCTCATGGTGAGTTTCTCCATTCACTCCTTTGTCCTTCCCTGAGAACACATTCAATTTGGGGCTATTTCAATCCATCAGTTATAGTTGGTACCAGTTAATACTGCTGCAAATAAAATCATCTCAAAGTTTAGTGACTTAAAACATCCATTTTGTTGGCTTATTATTCTCCAGTTCTGAAATTTAGGCAGGACCCAGCAAGATTATTTTTCTAGTCTCATGTGTGTTCCCTCATATGTCTGCAGTCAGCAGCATCTCAGTAGTCTTCTGCTTCTTGAGATACTGTGGCTAATATCTGGGATAATGAATGTTATTGAGCTATGTATCACTCATCAACCCACAGGTTAGCCTGAGCTTTTATGCATGTCCTTGAGACAGGTTTCCAAAAGACAGAATGGAAATAGTCAAGGTTTTTGAGGCTTTGGTTTACAGCTGGCTTCATGTCACTTCCACTTAATTCTATGGATCCAAGTGAAGCAGAAGGCCAGCCCAAATCATCATCTTTTGATGCAAGGACCTACAAACTCATGTTGAAAAGGGACCTATATATGGAGAGAAGAAAAATTCAGTCATTCTTACAATCTATAAGAGTTCTCAGGCTGCCACAATTAATCATATACTTCTACATGCAAAATACACTCACCGACCCTGAGAACCCCAGAAGTCTTCTGTGAGGTTGGCATCATGCTCCAAGTCTAAAATCTTGGTACAATAGCAAGTTGAGAAGAACTTCCTAAAGTGCAGCTGCTCTTAATTTATAGGTCTTTGACCTCAAAATACAAGTTATCTTACCCTCATATTCTCAGCATGTAATGGTGAGAAAGAGAGAGCATAACCACAATAAATACTCCCATTTGAAAATGGGGAGAACAGAAAGTACACAGCAATTACTTCTCCATAGCAATTCTGAAAACCTGTTAGATACACCAGGTCTCTAAACTCCAGGGATGATAAAGAATCCTAATCATGGGCTGCTTCCGTGCTCTGGAATTGAAGTCTCAGTCCTCTCTTCTCTAGTATTCTATGAGAAAGGCCTCCCAGTCTGTTGTTCTCTTAGTGATTTCTGGGTATGAGGTTTTCTATGCTTCCCATTGGCCTTGTTCTGCCCTCTGGGGTCTTGGTTCCACCTTTTGATATTTCCATCCTATTGCATAATAACTACCCATGTCAGCAGATGAATACCCTTCTCAGCCTACTTCTTACCTGAAAAAAGTTGGAGGCTCAGAGACCTTTATGGGATTGGAACAATTTAATTTCCTTTAGTCTTGAACAATGGCACTTTTGCTGGCACAACTCCCTTAAGAATATTTTGAGACTTTTCTAGATTAAATGCTCCCAAAGCTGTGCTCACAATTATTTGTCAGTCATGTGTGTCTCTAGAGCCACTTTTGGCATGTCAGAGCAGCAAAGTCACATTGAAAAGCAGTCGGGCTGGGGAATTACTGCAGCCTTTCTTGCAGACAACCGACCACATGGTTCCTGGTAGCCTCAGAAGGGAAGTACTTGGTGATCTCCATCCCTTTTCTCTTAGGATATTACTTTGCCCCACTGCCAAATTATGCCACTCTCTCTGGGAGAAGAGCTTGTAAATTTTAGATGAAACTTTCCCTCATTAGAAAAAACAAAACAAAGATAATGTTAGCATATGAGAATTAAAGGAAATAAATCCATAGAACTTGAGTAGAAAGCAGAGGGTTGGGTTTTAAGACAGAGAGTATAAACACAAATAATATAATTGTGCATACCACATAATATGCTTATAATATGGAATGTTAGCATTATGAATATAGAAGAAGACAGTCACATGAAACTTTTCTTACTTTTATTGGAAACTTAAACCCAGAAAACCTGTGAAGCTTATCAAGGGGAAACCCTGAAATTTATGATTATGGATGAAGGTGATGATGTCTGAACTTCAAGATACCATACCAAGAGAGGCGTCCAGTTTGGAAAAGAGAAATATTGTAATTACGCATATATAGCTATATATATATATATATATATACAATAAAGACATTATTTTAGGTTATTTCATTATCTGTTAACTGGGCAGTGATTTCATGTATTACAATCACTGGAGGGGAAAAAAAAGAAAGAAAAATGTTTAAGTAGTACATACCTGATAAACTGTTCTCGTTATTTCAACATACATTTTTTGATTATTCCTTGGTTTCTTGGTACATCAAGAAAATCACTAGAATGCTCTTTTTAACATGGTAGTCATAAGCAGGATATACAGTAGTCCCTCCTTATCCATAGGGATCTATGTTCCAAGACCCTCAGTGGCGTGTGAACCATTAGTGAAGCTGCAGACAGTACCAAACTGCATGCGTACTCTGTTTTTCCAATATATACATACCTATGATAAAGTTTAATTGGTTAATTAGGCATAGTAATACATTAACAACAGTAATAAAATAGAACAATTATAACAATATCCTGTACTAAAAGTTAGGTGAATGTCGTCTCTCTCTCAAAATATCTTATTGTACTGTACTCACCCTTATTCTTGTGATGATGAGAAATGATAAATTCCCACATGATGAGATGAAGTGAGTTGAATCACACTGACATAGCGTTAAGCTATTATTGGCCTTCTGAGGATAAACATCTTCCAGACTGTGGTTGGCCATGGGTAACTGAAGCCATGGAGAGCAAAGCTGCAGAGAAGTGGGGACTGCTTGTATACTTGTGTGTATTAGATCATGATCTAACATCCATAACATTGAAGCCAAGTAAGAGAATCATAAAATATTCTGCATTTTACACTTTAAGATAAAGAAATTAATCACATGTTTGCTTACTTAAGAGTTTTGCTTAATTGACCATTATTAATGCAGGTGTTCTTTCATTTCCAAAGCAATTGAAACTTTAAGTCCTACTTACATGTCTCACCAGAAACAAGCTCAGTCAATATTTTGATATAGTTGTTGATGCAAGTAATCCATAACCAATCTATAAATCAAAATTGGGGTGAGTTTATTATGAGCCAGATCTGAGGACTAGCCCAGGGCCTTCCTTTCCCAAGAAAGTAAGGGCACCAAAGAAGTGGGGTGTACAGAGTGGTTACATACCATCAAAGAGCATGTATCACATATGATTGGAATGGCCCTTTTACAACAGTCACAAGATTGCCTAGCCAGCCCAGCGATTCACACAGCAGGTAGCAGGTCTGCTGTCTCAATGGACACAGCAGGTAGCAAGTCTGTTATCTTGAGCTGGGTGGTCACAGGGTGAGGGCAGCAATCAATTCCTAGCCTAGAGAGAGATGCTTATCCTTAAGGCAATGCCAAACAGGGGGAGTTGCAGCTTTACCTAAAAGGCATTTGTTCTTGTCTTTGGGACATAGCAACTGCTTAAAGCAGATATACAGTGCATGTTCAATGGCCATGTCAGCCCCTTTGGGAAAAACAAAGTCAGGCCAAATTAGTTTTACACCATATGGCTTCCTCATATACTCCAATGTGTCCAGTTGCTTGCCATTTATTGATCATAGTGATGCATATGATTAAAGCAAAAAGCATGCCTCACCAGACTAAAACTTAGTGTATAAGTTAACTTAGAAATAAATTGCTTATTAATTATTTTCCAAGTCAATTAAGATTTTACACAAAGTGTGCATATTCTTGCCATTTTAGCACTCTGTGCTTATTCAAACATAAGGATCTGGAGTAACTGCAGGATGCTTCTATGAAATATATGATGATTGTAGTTTCATAACCTTGGCAATTTATTCAAGTCAGCAATTGCTATTAAATAAAGTTAGCTTAACCTTCTGCTTCAGTCTTTGATTAAATCTTCCACAGCTGTTTTGCAGTCAAATATGAAATTTCATTACTATAAATCTTTGGTTCAATAACTTTCATTTTATTCAAACCACTATTTTATGTCAAAGAAATTTTGCTCCAATGGAGGGACATTTCTGACTCTAGATTGAACTGTTGCTTTGAAAGAATGTTTGAATTTTGATGTTGTTATTTTATTTATTGGAAATACGTATAATTCCCCCATAGGAAATTCAATTTTAAGAGTGGATCTTTAACTATTTAAGTAGTATAAAATTGACATCTGTTGGGGAAGTAGGAGTGAAGTCTTAATAGAGATAATAAAGGTAAATTCCTTGTAGGGTTTTGTAAAGATTAAATATAGTAATAATACCTAATATAAATTTTCTAATCAACAGACCAATGAAAGGAAGTATCTCCATTTTAAAGATGGCAAAACTGAAGAATAAAGTTTTTTTTAAAAAACCTTCCCAAGCCCACTTAACTAATAAGTCCTCAGAGCAATCTTGTTCCATCATCTGAGCTCTTAACCATCATGCACACTGTCTCACTCTTCTACCTTGCCTTTCAGCTAAGTGCCTAATACTTTGTAGCTGTTCAGAATATATGTTATTTACTATTATTATTATCATTATCAGTGAAATGACTCAGTGAATGAATCAGATAATATGAATAGATTTCTAATATCTCAAGTGATTTCACAGTTCTAAAACATTTAATTTAATCAATTTTCAAAATACCATTTTTTCAATGAATTCATAACTATTTCTTACATTCTTATTGAGAATGGAGACATTGCTCAACTCTCTCAAAGCCTAAATAAACTTTTTGGAAATTAAATTTGTAATTATTTTTTTCTAAGTTATGTCTATTGAGAAAAATACGTACTAATTGGAATGACTTGGAGACTAATTTGGAAAGCATTATATGTTTATGATTGTAATTGGGATATTTTAGGATCACATGAATCTCACATAATCTGATAGTTCTACTTTTCCTGTTGAAAAGTATATTGTAATAGAAATTAGGATTTCTGATAAATATCTAGCATGTCACAGAATATACAAATGGACAATGGCCAGGTGATATATAAAAATAGAACGTATACGCACAACCTGCAGCAACCAACCCTGGAAGCCAACACTCTGTCCACAGTAAGCAGCCAGGAAGCCAACCTACTCTCTACAGTCACCAGTCCATGAAGTCAGACTTTTATCTCAAGCAACCAGTCCAGGAAGACAAACAGTAACCACTGTCACCATCAGCCCCAACCGGCCAGGACTTGATTAATCATTGTCAGCTTCCCTAATTTTTGCCTCCACTTCAAACTTAGAACCAATGAAAGAAAGTCAAACACACATAATGCCCCAATTCTACTTAGTCTGCCTGTAACTTGCCCATGTCAACAGGCCCCAAGACATAACTGAAGGCTTCCCTTTTTTCCACTATAAAGTTTTCCCTCTCTACGTTTTTGAGTCTCTGCCAAACCCAAGTGCTGGTGGCTGACTCCCTTGCTACAGCAAGCTCTGAAGAAATAGCCTTAACTTGTTTTCATTTCACTGGTTCTCGTTTATTTCTGTAGATCTTTAGACTGAAACATGTTTAACCATTAAAATGCTTTCGGATAACCTATTTTATCAGGTGGTCTTTCATTGAGTGTTCATAATTGATAGAAATTGAAATAAAATGTATTCATCATATATTCCTTAAATATACTTACTTACGGTGCTAGCCAGATAGACACCAAACAGAAAACCTAAACTTACCCGACATTTGGAAAGAAATCTAAAATTGGCAGAATCAATAAGATTTCTTTTGATTTCTTTTCTGGGTTATCACATAAATGAGTTGCTGAAAACTGAAGGATGTTAATGTTCAAAGGCTTGTTTAGAGTTGAGTTACAGTGATCTCAATTGAGACAGAACATTTGTAAAATTATCCCTCATTTTATTCTCTGAATCCTGGTGAATGACTTTGAATAAGCTTTAGTTTACATAATGTATTTCCTGTTAATCCTTTTTTCTTTACTTCAATCGTACTAATGGTTAAAAAATATCCCTTGTATTTTCTGTATTTTAAAGATAAGAACAAAATTGACTGTTTTAAAAGAAACAATTATTAAATTGAATCAAATAAGAATGATGGACTTTAGGGCCCCTATAAGGGATTACAAGAGAACCTGGTCATACTGACCATTGTGCTGTCTTTAGCCATATTAATAATAGGGACCAGCTCTAACGTTAGGTGGGCAATATAACATTGGGGCTTAAACGATCTGGACACAAGTTAGTACTCAAAGTCGGTTTTGGCGCTGTCGCCTGTTTTTAGGTGAACAGGCGTGGAGCAGCTGATACCGTGTGTTTAACCAAACCTAAAGTCAGTCCACAGGTTTTGATTTGTTCCAAGTTCCCAGGACAGCAAGTGCCATGGTTGCTCCAGAGGTAAGTCCTGGTACTTCAGGTAAAACTGTAAATTCTTATGAGTACATTTTTACTCCCAAATAATCCCCCTCCTCTTTATACCTCTCTCTAGTTTTAGCTCTCAGAACAGTATGTTGCATCTCTCCTCTTTCAGATTGCAGATTGCTAGTTTCTAACTAATCTTTTTGCTGCATTATTTCATTTTTTTTTCATCTCCCTGATTCTACATCTTATCAAATTTACTCCTCCATCCCACAAAATTACCAAGTGCAAAAGTCAGGAATTGATAGCTAATTATTGAGTAACTAAGAATAAAAGAGGCAATTCGTTAAATGATAATTTTTTGAACACATTAATAAGTGGAGTAAAGTTGATGAATTGATTTAAGAATTGATTCAGAGTACACTAAATTTTCATTTAATAGTTTTAATACTGTTCTTTACTACTGAGATGAAGAAAATATCGTTTTCATCTCCTTTGAATTTTCATTTTTAACGCTGATCTTGTCTATTTTCTTTCTTTTCTCTTTTTCTCTTGACTTATGTCATCTTTTCTAACCCGATTTCTTCTGTCCATACACCAAAATACGTAATATTATTAGGTAGAATGGTCATAATTTGTTAGCAGATATAGATTCTGGTTTCCTTCATAAAGCAATAATTATTTGGGACAAAAGGAATAAATTCATTCATTGCAAACTCCACAATCTTCATTTTCCTGACCATGAATATGTGAAAAAAGGGGCTAATAATTCATCTCGAATCATTTCAAGCATTCAAGTCAATACTGCCATCGTTTCCTATCATTACCCGCGCAGAAGTGAAGTCACACTCAGGTGTATTGGGAGAGAGCCTGAGGCTGACTCACAAGACACCTACTAGTGGACACCAATTCTGGTCATTCCTTGTGTAGTAGACAGTGGTGAATCTGTTGTAACCTCAGATTTCTCACAACATTCCTCACGCTATTAAAATAGCAGAAATTCTTTATTTCCAGTCTACTAAAAATATCATGTTTTTCTCTTACATGAAAAGAGTAAATACGCAACTCAGTCCTGTTCCTAATAGTTCCGGTATCCACTTCATGTTCCACGGCAGCCCACTTCTTCAGCTGTCAGTGCTTTTGAATTGGTTGGTGTGTTCAGTGATAGTTTTCATCTTCAAAAATAATTGAGTTTTTTTCTGTGTGGAAACTTTTGGCCTACAGGCTACTTTAGCTATTTCAGTTAAGCAAAAACATAACTAGTGACTAGAAAAAAACAATTGAAAATATGTTTAATTTCTTTCAAAACCTCCTGATTTGAAATCTAAAGCAGTTGTCATTGTTGTGTTTTTCTTGATATATGGGTAGCAGTGAGCATAAGGAAAGCTACGTTAAGATTTGGTTTCTAAGCACGTTCAATATGTTTGCAGGCGAACTGCAGAAACGTATTAAATCAAAGAGCACCTATGATGTACAATAAAAATAACTAATGTCAGTAGGATTATCATAATGGGTCAAATAACAGAGAATACCTTCCATGGTGACAATGAATTATATAAGATAAAAAATGATTCCACATGTGACCATTACTTGTCTAATATTACTTTAGAATCAGTGTGTTATTATGGCCTAAATTTTACAGATAATTATAATTTTGTGGTTTTTTATTTTGGGGTTAAGTGAAGCAGAATGTGAACACTTACTCAACAAACTGAGTTTCAGAAAATTTAACACGCAAAACTCCACGTTTTCAAAATCATGATGACCCTAACTATCTAGGTGCACAACTCAATTTAATCAAGGTTACTAAGAATCTACAGTAAATCCTTTGTTAGTAACCTGCTACATAAAACTTATAATTGAACTTTACATTTATTAGCGAATCCAGACACACACAAAAACAACATTAAGCAGTGATAATAGCCTGTTTACTTCAGTTTTTGCAAAACAAACTATGACACACTTAAAAGTTCACATATATTTTACACTTTCATCTAATTTTCCATGTAATCTAAAATATTTAGATGCAATGTTCTTAGATCTTTATTTTAATATTATAAAATAATTGTTTTTTATTCTTCAGTATTTATCAAGTCATAGGAAGAACCTATTTCTTGGACTTTGAGATACAACTGTGAGTTGAGACAAGTTGCTCCCTAGAGGTAGATCTTTAAAAAATGTTTTCTTCAAGCTCATAATCTACTGAATGATGAATCACGTGCTGATGCGATGAGATTAAACTGATATCATGTCAACATGTTATGCTTCATCTTACATTTGCTGAAGAAGTCAGATTTATTGGTCCTTGAGAAATAGGTGAGACATTTACTGAGAGACATTTATATTGGCCAGACATATCCATTCAGTTATAAAACATGAGTTTTCTGACCGTCATATAGCACACAACAAATTAGTAACTTCTCTCAGACTGCTTTCCATTATTTTGACTGATACACTAAACACAGTAATTCACTGTGTTTTCACTTTTATCACGTAAGATCCACATCAATATTCCCAACTTTCAAAATTTAACTGAAACAGTACAAATAATTCTGTGCATTTGTAAAATGTGAGCTATACATGCTCTCTAGATTTGGGAAAGTCATCTGGGCACCTCTCTGTCTTTTGGCAAAAATCCCTTAAATCAGAACTTAAATGGAAAAATAGTAGTGTAGCAAGGTTCCTTCAGATGTTCAAACTCAGTTGTTTCAATCTGTGCTTCTGGGTTTGCCAAATCTGAAGGATGCAACAAGCAGAGTAGACTTTGCTCCTCCCTACTGCTTCAATCAGAAAGAACTCAATCTTATGTTTTGGAGATGCTGACAGATATGGTTTGGCAGGGAAAAAGACTTGAATCCTTAAAAACAAGTGTAAGAAATAACTCATGAAATCGTATAGCCTTGCCTACAGGAGAAAAACTGAAAGTCTAAGATGAAACATGAAGTACTCAATATTACCACTTTTGTTAGGATTAGAGCCATGAGAAAAATCAAATTCCCTTGACTCCTGATATTGCATCCAGCTGTCTCGTAATTTCTAGAGATCATCAAGTACATTTCGTTTTTACAAAATCAAAAAGAGCTCTCCATAAAGAGACAATATTATATACTTAAATTTAGATTTATTTTCTCCAGAAAGTATAACTTGTTTGATACAAGAAACGTGGCTGTCTATATCACCAAGTTATTAGAGACTACATTTTCTTTTTAATTGGACTGTTAATTACTATGTATTTATTAATAAACTATAGGTGCCAAGCAATCCCTTATGTCATAAAACAGAATGATGAATAGAACAGTCAATATTTGTGCACCTATGAAGGTGGAGACAGGCTAAAAACATATTCAAACACATAAAAAATACAAATGAGAAAAATGAAATTAAAAGAGTTATAGAGAGTAACTCATGAGCAGCAAATGCTTTAGAGTAGATTTGAACAAGGACCTAAGAGAAGAGAAAGAGTCAACGGTACGTAATTGAAGCATCTTCCTTTCAGAGGAACATGCGAACGTGATGAAGCAGACAGGAGCTTGGGGAGTTTGAACAGCAGCCTAGTTAGGGCATCAAAAGCAAGAAAAGAGTGCCTGGAAGACGGAGTCGGCAGGGCAGGCAAGTATCCTAACATGCAGGGCCATGAGGATTTCAGATTTTATTCCAAATTCAATGAAAAGCTGCAAGGGGTTGATATGATTTGTTTTAGATTTTAGGAGAACAATTCTAAGCTGAAAGGTGGCTCCGGCAGCCACTCAGTGAGAGTTGATGGTGGTTTGGAGCAAAGGTTTAGAGAAAGAAACGTGAACATAACGGAGATAGCACTAATAAGAGGTCGCACTAATAAGAACTGTTGACGGATTTTGTACGATGGCACTTTGAATACATTCATTATGTATGTTAACCTATTTCTCACCTTACTTCTTAGGATATACTGTTAAAGTTAACACAAACTTGAGTCTTGAAAATATTTGAGGAGTAATATTGGGCTAAATTTACCTGGTTTATGTCTGACTTTCAGTTTTCATTTTGATTAGATTATTTCAGTTTATGGATCATGTCGTTCCTTTCAAAACTAGAGCCACTGAATAGTTTTGAATGTCTGGCCAACTTTATTAAATTTAGGAAATGGAGATGGTGTACATTAAGTCAATCCAAACAGCTTAAAATTTGATTAGAACTCCAAATTTATTTTGACCACTGAGCTGCCAGAGACTTTTGTACACCAAGTCACATAGTGTAGTGCCTTTCTCCACCTCCAAATCTTGTTGAATTTTTTACTTCTTCTAACTTCTTTATTCCTTATACCATTGTCTAAAATACAATTACCCAGAAAATTATTAATTTTTCTCATTTTACTGTGCATATCAGCTCCCTTCCTTCCAATTTCTCCTTCTAAATTCACTTTATTCAAACCAATGGGGGAACTTATGTGAACACAATGACCATCTATTCCATGTCCATAACGAAGAACAAGCAGATATCCTGAGGCTGGCTTTTTTAGGGGTTAGACTTTTTTTTTTTGTGAGAAAGTTTGGCCCTAAGGTAACATCTGTTGCCAATCTTCTTCATTTCGCTTGAGGAAGATTAGCCCTGAGCTAAAACCTGTGGCAATTTTTTCTCTGCTTTGTACGTGGGTCGCCACCCACCAAGCATGGCTTGATGAGTAGTGCAGGTCCATGTCCCGGATCCAAACCTGCAAGCCCCTGGCCACAGAAGCAGAGTGTGCCAAACTTAACCACTATGAAACTGGGCCAGCCCCTAAGGTTAGACTTTTAATCCATGAAGTTAAGCAATAAAATATAAAGTCTTCAGAATTGGAAGTCTAAGACACAAACTTCATTTTGAAAAAAATTATTTTTGCTTTGTCTCTTTAGATTTAATATATAAAGTTAAGAATTTAGACATAAAATGTCCAGAAATAGAAAGTCTGTGTTGGGGAGGGGGGGTGCTGTTTGTCCCTTATTCTAAAGGCAAATTTGTATGGCACATTAGAAAGTATAAAATGGACTGCCCACCATTTCATTTAAAGGATATTTTCATTGTGCAAGAAATAAATGGCTTCAATAGGACTTTCAATTTTTGATGTTTCACAATTCAAGATCCAAGAAAGTTTGGCCAGGGGCCCTGGGTTCGCTCCATGGGTCCATTGTTACTCTCTCAATTTTCACACACGAGAAAAGCTCTGCCTTGCCTTTCATTACAGTGCATGAAATCTCTGCATTTTACTGTAAAGCAGAATATCTAGCTGTACACCAATAATTTGTTAGCACAACATTGAACTTACCATTGCTAATACATTTCAAAAGCCAACTGAGAAGAATATGGAGTTTCTTTACGTGTTGTAAAGTCTCCTTCTGGAATAAATCAAAGAAATGTGTACATGGAAAAATCAGTGCTTTATTGGTCTGCTGTTGGCTGGTCTTTAGCAAACTCTGTTTCAGAAAGTTGTCCTAGGTTTGGAAAAGGGAGTACCTTTCCCCTCCTTCCTTCCTCACCCTTGAATATACAGATTTGTGGATGTACTTGATAAAGCATGGAAATTATAGTAAAAGGAATATTAATATTGGCAAGAGAAACATCTATTTCTCTAATATATGATTTCTCAGTGGAGATGATATTGTCCCCACAAGGGTGAAAATTGGTTCTGGGGGAGGAGAGGTGAAAAACTCTTACTATTATATGTATAAATAAGAGATATACATACAGTACATAAAGAGATATACAGTATATCTGTGTTACTAAAAATTTCATGGGGGAGAAATTAGAAAAAGATTAGGAAAGTGTGTAATTCTTTCCTTAAGGGGGTAATAATGAAAAAGAAAGGTGAGAAATACTGTTCTAACAGATACTTAACCCTCAACAATCTAAAAAACTAAACTCCTGAGGAGTATAGGGAACCAAACTCTAAGAATTCACTCACTCTTGCCAGTAAGATGGTTCTAATTACTAGACTGTTCGCTCACTCCAGTCTGGAGGGCAAACCATTTGTATTATAAGAAGAAAGAGTCTCATGAATCCCCTTGCTAGTTTTACTGGATAGGTTATTTTGAGGGAATCCATTCATTACACTGCATAGTATCTTCATGTTGAGGACTTTGAATGAAACATTGTCCTGGCCTCAATCCTGGGAATAGTTATTCTCTCGAGCATTTGTTTTGCTGTCTTATGAACCTTGTGAAAGCCATAACTGACTTTATTTCCCTCTCCACATTGGCTAACACAAAACATAATGAAAAAATTGTACCCAAATATAGAAAGTATAAGGGACTTGAAAACATGTTTTTGTCTTAACCTAATTTGGGTGGATATATCTTGTTTTTCTTTTTTAATGTTTTTCTTTGTCTCACTGTTTTGGAGTGTATTTGATCTTAAATGAATCTTTTTATGATTTAAGCTGCCTTCAATCACTTTTGTAATAGGGAAGAGATAAATAAAGAAGCTATTATATATATATATATATATTTTTTTTTTTTTTAATTTCGGAGTTTCTAAATTTACCGTGGGCCTTTCCAGGATTAAAATTCCAAGTGAGTACACTCAGAATTATATTTAGTCATTTAATAATGATGTTCTTATTCAAATGTGAACATCTCACTTTATGATTGTTGAGCATGCACTATGAGTGTTGTGTGCATGTGTGATGAATGCATGTGTTGGTGGGCATCCTCCAAGGCACACAGCCTAATCAATTTTTAGGAGAAAGAAACCTAAAGGAATGAAGAAGTTATGTATTCCTCATCCTTTTTTCCTTACAGAACACAGACTGACAAACAAAAATTAGTCCCCAAATAATGAAAACTCACAATGTTTTGGAGCAGTCTGATTTCAGGTCTATTAGGAGAAACTCACTGGAGGACGGATGTGCTGTGGCTGAGAGTGAAGATGGGCTTATCAAGAGAAAGACCTCTGTGTAAAGAGATTTCTGTTTCTTAGATGTTTAAAGTTAGAATGACCTAGATGTGAACCAGCCTCTTGAATTAAACCTTGTGAGCTCCAGCACGTGGCTACTCTTGCTTGCGCAATAAATCTCCTATCTTTGGACCAATTTTGGAATGAAATTTAAAGAACTCTCATTGTCACAAGACCCTAAATCCTTAAATACATTGCCTTGAGAAGTGGAGGGCTGTCAGTGGTGTGCGAAAGGGGGCAGACGTTGTGTAGAAGTTGGAAATGTTAAGGAAAAGTGAAGGGTCTTCGGTGCCTGTATTATTAGCTCAGATTGAAACTGAGCAAAGGTACAAGGGTGGTGCTATGGGGACTAAGCTTCCCCTCACGCCTAATCAAACTGATATTTGACTATATGCTTTTATGAACTGTAAATCCAGTTGATCTGTCTTAGGATTTTATTTAGTTTGCTTAATTGGATGTTTCCTTATTTTGTTAAAAAAAGTTCTTCTAAAACTCTTATTTAACAAAAGTTCTAAAGGAAATAAACTTTTCCCAGGAACAAGGGTTTCTAATTTATGTAGGTATTTTTAGGTTATAAACTAATTAATCAACAATACTGTTCTTTGTAGCGGTGAGTTATGTGTTCAAATTTAAGAGACAAGATCCTTGCATTTTAGGAAAGGTTCCACAGAGTCATGTTTAGTAGTTTGAACTCCTATTAGGTATCAAATTACATGACTCTTAAAAGTCCTCCATCAAAGCAGGAAATAATAGCCCTGCTTAAGGAAAGGATACACCACAGTTTACCTCTAATTGCATAATGCGTGTGATATATGTGAGATTTTTCCCAACCTAATTTTAAATATCAGAATAACATTTTAACCGTAGTTCCGAAATTCAATGTGGTAATCATGTTGATGTCACCTTTGGAATAGATATTTAAGGTATTGTCGTTTCAAGTCTGTCAACTTACTGACGTGATGCTCCCTAAATTGGTAGAAGATGAAAACTTTGTATTTCTTTTTCCCATTGAGTAATTGATGATAACTTTTACCTCCATTTTTCTAGTAAAATGTCATCTCTTTAAAACTTGAAAATATCATTCTAAAAATTCTCCAACATTTTAATATTTGAAGAAAAACTAAAGTTTCATTCATGGAATAGAGCTTTTATGTCATGCAAAGATAAAAAATGTTTCGATAGCACCTGTTCTTCCTATTTTATAACTGAAATAAACTCTACTTCGCTATAAAGGCACCTAAAATGTTACCAGGATAATAACATTACTTTTAAATATCACAACCATGAAAAAAGTAGTGATCTTGCATTTACAATTTATACTATATAAAAAAGAGATAATTAAAATATCAGATGTCTAAAGGTGACTTCTTGGAAGGAAGAAAGTTTTAGGCATTACTGTTAGAGGAACTTATAAGGAGTAATGTGTGAGAAATATATCCTCACATAAAATCGAAAGGATCCGAGGCTATGATTCTACAGAGTTTCATATATATTTAATTTTTATAGAGATTTTCATATATATGTATTTGCATATATAAATATACATATTTATATAACTAGAATCTATATTTTATAAATATAAAATATTCTCAACACAATTTCGTTATAGTTTTAGTTTCTGCAGAAGAACACTATATCACAGAATAAGTGTGAGGTTTCCAGACAGTCAGCCTAAAGTCCAGCCCTTTATCCGTCGTTAAGCCTCTGTCTCTACCTCCGTCTTATTACGGGGCTGTTGTAAACATTAAGTAAGATAACAGTGTCTCTGACAGTGTCTGCTCATTATCTGCCATTTTTCTTCCCTTTCTGTATTAACGTCCATTTACCCAAGAAGCATCTGTTGGAATTGTAGTCTGGACTCTGGACTCTGATAGAGCTGATACATACAGTTTTACTTTAGTTCTGAAAAAAAAGAAAAGAAATAGAGTTCCTTAAAATCTGATTGTTATTTTAGTTATTTATTCTTCAACCAAAAATTTTACGTAGGTGAGACAAAAATGTAATGTTATATGTCGCTGAGCCAAATTCAAACAAAGATGCTTTATTTGCTGTATACCTCATCTGATAGTAATTTGAAGGCAAACCGAAGTTATTTATGTTGATAAAAATTTTAAATGCACTTTGTTGGTTTGGGCACCTTCAGAACCAGACTATAAATCAAGAGTTCAATTCAAGCAAATTACTGGAGGAGCCAGGGTAGTTGAGGACCCACGACCCAGGGAAGGAGAGGCAGCAATAATGGGTGGCCACGTAGTGGAATGTGGAGAATAATCCCAAGGAGAAACTGAGGTTGGCACAAACACAAGCCTCAGTATTACCACCAAGGAGTGAAGGAACCGGTGTATTTATATCCGCCCACTGGGTGGTCAGTGATTAAAGTTTCCCTCATGGGGAGCATTAACTCCGATCACGTCCAGCACCCTGAGCACAGGAACATGAACACACATATTCGCAGCATCTTTTCTTGGTGTGCCTGGTTTCTCTGGTGTCTTGATTATTGGAGTTCTCCTGGATTAAACAAAAGTGGATCCATACTAAATTAATGCATCCGAGTACACTGAAGGATAATACAATGGTTTCTCTGTATAGTTCAATAAAGCAGAATGCTGAAGCTTCTCCTTATTTATCTTCTTTAAGCTCAGGTGGACATGTACTACACAACTCCATAATACTGTTTAGGCAAACACCTTACATATTTTTAAAATTACGTCTAATTTCATCAAATCTAGCCCTACCAGAAACCTAGATGACACATGAAAGAAATAACTGATAGGCTGACTTCATTAAAATTAAAAACTTTTGCTCTGTGAAAGACAATGTTGAGAGAATGAGAAGATAATCCCCACACAGAGAAAATACTTGCAAAACAAATCTGATAAAAGACTGCTATCTAAAATATACAAAAAACTCTAAAAAGCCAACAATAAGAAACCAACTTCATTAAAAAATGGGCCAAAGACCTTAACAGACACCTCACCAAAGAAGATATACGGGTGACAAATAGGCATATGAAAGGATGCTCCACATTCCATGTCATCTGGGAAATGCAAGTGAAAACAGCAATGAAATACCACTACACACTTGTTAGAATGGCCAGTGACAACAACAAATGCTATTGAGGATGTGGAGCAACAGGAATTCTCATAAATTGTGGGTGGGAATGGAAAATGGCACAGCCACTTTGCAAGAGAGTTTGGTGATTTCTTACAAAGTAAACATACTCTTACCATACGATCCAGCAGTTGCACTCCTTGGTGTGTACCCAAAAGAGCTGAAAACTTATGCCCACACAAAAACTTGCACATGAATGTTTATAACAGCTTTATTCATATTTGCCAAAACTTGGAAGCAAACAAAATGCCCATCAGTAGGTTAATGGATAAACAGACAGTGATACATCCAGCCAAAGGAGTATTATTTAGTGCTAAAAAGAAATGAGCTATCAAGCCATGAAAAGACACGACAGATTCTTAAGTGCATACAACTAAGTGAAAGAAGCCAATCTGAAAAGGCCACATACTGATGATCACAACTATATGACTTTTGAGGAAAGGAAAAACTGTGAACACAATGAAAAATCAGTGGTTGCCAGAAGTGGGAGGGAGGAGGTGTGATGCATAGGCAAAGTTCAGAAGATTTTTAGAGCAGTGAAAAATACCCTGGGTGATACTATAATGATGAATACATGTCATTATATATTTGTCCAAACACTCAGAATGTGCAGCACCAAGAGTGAACCCTAAGGTAAATTGTGGACTTTGGGTGATTATGATGTATCAGTGTAGGTTCATCCTTGGTACAAAAAAAAAGAAAATATACCATTCTGATTTGTGATGTTGATAATGGGGCAGGCTATGCATGCATGGGGTCAGGGGATATGAGATAAATCTCTGTACTTTCCTCTCAATTTTGTGATAAACCCAACACTGATCTAAAAGTTTTTATTAAAGAATGTTTTATATTCCTAAAGATCAGAATTCATAAGGAAAATTTATTTACAGTACTTTCACAGCTGATTATATGGCAACCATATCCTTACAGTTATAAAGTGAAACAAAAGGAAAATAAAAATATTGAGAGTTTTAACACACCAGTCTCTGGCCTGGAGACTGATATAAAAAAATCAATAAAAAAAAGGTCAATAAAAAAATAAGGATATTGAAAATCAAAACCAATAAGCTATACCTATTGTCACATATATCAGATTTTAAAACTGTAATAATTGGCAATATACCTAATTGAATGTGCATAGAACATTGAAGAAAATTGATATTTGGGTCAGAGACACACAGACACAAACATACACACACTTAAAAAGTTGAAATAGTACAAAGTTGCTCTGTAATAAAGCAATAATACCAGAAATTGTTAATAAAAGCAAAAACATCATGAAAGGTTTTCCACCTGGAAATTGAAAAGTCCTTTATTTAAAAATGGCTTGGGTGGGCAGACCCTGTGGCCTAATGGCTAAGTTCTGTGTGCTCTGCTTCAGTGGGCTGGGTTCAGTTCCCAGCCATGGATCTACACCACTTGTCAGCAGCCACGCTGTGGTGGTGTCCCACATACAAAATAGAGGAAGACTGGCACAGATGTTAGCTCAGGGCAAATCTTCCTCAAGCAAAAACAGGAAGATTGACAACAGATGTTAGCTGAGCATAAATCTTCCTCAGTAAAAAAAAAAAAAAACAAGTCTCGGGTGTCAGAAAAAAATACAAAGAAAGAAAATCATTTGTTACATCGGTTTTCAAATCCCTTAGGAAGCACTGTGTTGTGCAATATTATCTTAAAATTTTATTTTCTGATATACAAATTTAATAGGTCTTTTTCTAGTTCAAACTTTAAAATTCATGTGTTCTTTTTGTGATCCTGTTGGAAACAACGGCAAGAAATTAACCTCTTTTTTAAAGAATGAATTTGTTAAATTTATTAATTCTAGTATGTTTTCTAAGTGATTAATTTATGGTTTGGCTTTATTATTTTGTTCTTCCATCTTTCTATCAAAGAGTAAATAAGATTGCTATTACAGAATATTTTAGAGTCTGCAATCAGAGGAAATTTGTGCAATTCGTTTTTCCATTATTAAACAACTACATGCAATTTACAAGAAAAATTTCTCCAACAGAAGGATACAGCAAAGGGGAAAATAAAAAGATAGACTGGTTTAGGGTGTGTACATAATAAACAGGAACCTGGTGTATTAACATCAGACACAGTAAATATTAAGGCAAAACAAGTTATTAGAGATAAAAAGTTCACTTTCTAATGTAAACAAGCAGGTACATAAGTTAAAAATTTAACAGATATTCAAGAAGAAATAATAAAACCAAAATCATCCTCAGAGAATATAACACACCTTTTTAAGTATCTGATAGAATAATCCGACAAAATAACAGGTAACCTACAAACCTCTCCATTGGTAATATCTATCAAGATCTCAACATGAAGCATTCAATGCCTCAAAATTAACACATCAGAATTCTTAAGTCCCTCTTCCATTGTTTTCTGGACTGAAGCCAACTTCATTTTATTGTCATTATTTAAAAATTTATGAGAGTTGTTTTCCTTGTATTGTAATTTAAAATGTTTAAGAGGACCTTTTAAAGAATGATTTTATTTATATCAGTTTTGCCTGGAATACATACATGCAAGTAGATATTTAACAAATTACTAAACCTTTCCCAGTTAAAAAATGCTTGATATGATATACATTTCCAACTGAAACCTCTTCTAAGCAAAGAATAGGTTTTCATTCTTCATTTACTATCATTCTTTTAGGCATCATATTCATTATTTTTGCTGCTAAAATTTGTACTTTCAGAATGGAAATAGTTTCCCTCAATTTCACTAGTTTAATTTATTTTCAGTCTGAATCTTTATTGCTTCTAATTTTAGTGGCTTTGCATCTTTTTTCCTTATCTCAAGAATCTCTCTTTTACTTTATAAGTTTCACTCTAACCACATCCTTCTTTTCCAAATCAAAAATCATTTTCATTCTTGATTTTCCAGCATAAAATTATCTTCTCTCTTCTTTACTAAATTATGCCTCGGAATGTCTTGTTTATTTCTGTCAACAAAGTTATATTTCTGTCTGTGTGTGTGTGTGTGTGCGCGCGCACACGCGTTATGTCATTTTTTCATGTTTTTGTTTTTTGATAAGTCTCAAGTGAAATCTATTCTGACCTAGACAAAATGGGTTTTTTACTCCTTATAGATGTCGAGCTTTTCTCACACCAGTTTTTTAAAACCATATTCTTTCCCCATTGAACTGAAATTTTCCTGAATCTAAGACCACTTACTGTATTCTACTTCCTATGGTGACATACCCATAGAAAGGAAAATTACTTGGCAACACGAGGCATGAAGTGTGGATGTGTGCTATAATGTGGATGAACCTTGAAAACATTACGCTGGGGGCCAGCCAGGTGGCGCAGCAGTTAAGTTCACACGTTCTGTTTCTGTGGCCCGGGGTTCACCAGTTCAGATCTTGAGTGTGGACCTACGCACCACTTGTCAAGCCATTCTGTGGCAGGCGTCCCACATACAAAGTAGAGGAAGACAGGCACGAAAGTTAGCTCAGGGTCAGTCTTCCTCAGCAAAAAGAGGAGGATTGGTGGCAGATGTTAGCTCAGGGCTAACCTTCCTCAAAAAAAATAGACACACGCATTATGCTGGTGAAAGAAGCGAGTCACAGTAGGCCACATATTGAATGATCTATTTATGTGGAATGTCCAGAATAGGTGATTTCACAGAAACAGAAAGTAGATTAGTGATTGCTATGGAACAAGGGAGGCGGGGGAGGAAAAGAGAATAACTGCAAATAATGGTGCAAGGTTTCTTTGGTGGGTGACGAAAATGTTTAGATGTTAGATAGTGGTGATGGGTACACGACTGAGATTATACTAAAACCCAGGAAACTGTACACACTAAAAGGGTGAATTTTATGTTATGTCTATTATATCTCAATAACATTGTGTGTGTATGTGTGTATATATATCTTTTTATAAAATTATATGATAGATGAAGCAGCCGAGTAGGAAGATCAAATAGAATATTACATCAGTTTCTGCAATCTGAAATGACATTTCCTCACAGATCCCAGATCTGAGGACTTCGGAGACCCAGAATCCACCCACTGAAGTGGAGGCCGGGTCTCCTTGTGGAAAGTCCTGCAGAACCACCATACTGCAATATGAACAGATATCTACCTATTTTCCAAAAAATCTTGCAGTCCTTTACCAAGTAACCTCATGCTGGAGAAAGGGCAATCCCCAGACATTTTGAGGGCTATTACATACCATATCTTCACTTATCAATATTCCCATACAGCCCCTTTTTCAGTGCATAAGCTCAGGAAGACAAAATCCAGGCCCCAGTCTATTGCACAGTGTGTCCACTGGGGCTGTGGTCCTACTTCCAGTTATTTCCTTGAACTTCAATTGGAATGAGATACTTAGCAGCTGGCAGAGCCCACACAGCAGCTCTTTGATCTACAAATAATTTATAGAGAGGAGGCCGAGCAGAAGCTCCTATAACTACCCCTCTGCCCCAAGCCAAGGTTATAAATTCAAAACAGTACCACATCCCTGCTGGAATGACACAGACTAGTGCTTCCTTCAAAGGCAAATGATACAGGGGAGAAGATTCTATCATTTCCACCTTTAATTCACACGTGTAGTCCCTATACCAATCCAGTGACTCCTTGGGGATGAGGCTTACTCCTTAAACATCACCTTTAGTGAAACAGATCAACAAGTCCTCTGGCACTTAGTATGCAGATACTGAACCAGAAAGTGTGTTCTTTTCAATCTCCGTCATTTAAGGAGATAAAAAAACAATTTGCTTTTGTGTGGGAAGAGCTGCAGTACACATTCACCGTCTTTGCTTTGAGAGCATGGTGCCTCCTCTGTTCTCTGAAATAATGTAGTCCCAGGGGTCTTGATCATGTTATTATTCCTTAGACTTTCACAGTCATCTTACAGTATTGATGTACTGCTATCCAATAGTGGAGAATAGGAAATCGATGAGTATACTGAATGCCCTCAGAAGTATGTATGTGCTACAGCTTTGGAGACCAACCTTCAAAGCCAATCCATGGAAGATAAGCCTCTTCAACCAGCAAGGCTGCCACCTGGTTACTTTGAGCACTTGCTGTCAGTAGACCAGCAGTGCTGCGGACCAGTAAGTATCATAGTGGAGAACGTATTTGATCCTGATTATTTTGAGGACATAAGAGTTTCTGCAACAGAATGGAGGAAAGGCATAGCGTGTGTCTTGAACTCAGGGTTCACAGTGGCATCTTCTGCTTTATGGGCTTTGATAACCGTGAATGGAGGTCTGGGCAACAATAGGCAACAAGGACAAGGCAACCAAAGGCTCAGCTCTCTCAGGGGCCCCCCTGAGACCCCAAATGTCATCCCTCCTGGTCGGCATTGGCTGAGGGTGAGGGGAAGCTGGTGAAGGTAGTAAAGGAGGGAGAGGATAAGACAGCTTTTAAAGAGGAAGCTGTAATTTGTTTCAAAAATACTCCAAAATAAGTATTTTATAGATGCTGTGCCTGACCACTATTCCCAAATTACCTAGAGAGTAGACTTAATTTGGGGCAGAAGAAAATCTGAGTGATGAGTGGAACGTATTGTGGTTGATGATTTGGCTGCCCAGAATCACATCTTCTTGACTACCAACAATTTGTCCTTTAACGCATTAGACAATTCCGTGTGAGCATGGACTAAAGCTGGTAGTGTCTCCCCTCAATTGTTCTCCACAGATTTAGGATTTCTGCCACAGGACTCTCTCCAAAGCAATGGGAATCCACTAAGCTTGAAGGAATTGCAGTCTGCGCCCTGTGGGAAAGTTGATTCCCCTTGGGGTGGGGTAATCTTCAAAGAATGTGGATGAAGGCTGGGAGATAAATGTCCCACTTCTATCCTTTCAAAAGACAGCTAGGGAACCTTTCTTTATGGTACTTGTGGTTTGTATAGGAGCAACCTTAATAGAATAGTCCCCTTTTGTTTTTTTCTCCTTTCTTCTCTCACTCTTTGTGTCCTTCCCTCCTGCTCCCTAAGATCGCCCAGACAAACTACTTGAGTCTAGGTGCCTATCTTAAGCTCTTTCTTAAGCTTGGTTAGCCCTCAAACTAATAGCTGGTACTACTGTATAATTATTAACTTTACTATATATTTATATTTTATACATTTTTTGAAAGCATGTTTTATTTCATAATTCTAAAAAGAGTGTCTTTAATATACTGTAACAGGAATTCATTGGAATAATTTAATAAATGTAATGGCATGATTGATCTGAATTAAAATGTACAATTTGGCTGCTGTGTGAAGAATAAATTAAATGAGGAAAGAATGAAATGCAGGAGATCAAAGAGTGCTATTGAAGTAATCAAGATGAGATGAAGGTGATGCGCACATGCCCGTTAAGTACAGGACTGTGGAGAAAAGGAAGAAAGAAGGGATTTCTGATACATTTTAGAGGGATAACTTTAAGATTTAGTTATGGATTGAGTGTCACTTATAAGTAAAATAGGCTGCTTTATGAAATAAACCTAAACACCTACATTTCATCCAATAACATTCCTTAAAATTAGTACAAAATATTTATTATGAGATAAAAATTTTGTTATTTTCTAATAGTTAAGAAAGGAAGAGAATTTTTTAAAAAATAGAAATGGATCAATTCTAAAACAAAAGAAGTAATCTTTTTTTTTTTTTTTTGGTAGAGAACTGTGATAGAAGAAAAGAAATGACAAACTCATGCCTTTTATTTATTTATTTATTTATTTATTTTTGTAACAAGGGGAGAACTTTTCCAAACACAAAGGAAATCTTAGGATGAAAAAAATTTAAAGAGGAGTAAACGAATATAAGGAGAAAAAACATATTTCTTAAGTATTAATATTCAGTTCAAAGATGTCGGGTAAAAATGCAAATTTGAATATTTGAAATAAGATATTTTCTGGAAGAGAACACATTTTTCAATAAATTTATAATATGGAATTAAGAAACTCTGCCTACAATTACTTAATTTTAGTTAATATATTGGCTTCTTTATCTGAAATATAGTAATTGAACAAATATTTAGACAAAATCATAATAAAGAATAATGGGAGCTAATTAACAGTAATTGAATTCTTACTATATGCTAAGCCTTTTCTCGTAACATACTTGTATTAACTTAATCTTCCCCCAACTATCCTGGGATGAGTACTATCATTTTTTTCCTTTATAGATGAGGAAACCATGGCAGAGAGGGGTTACGTAACTTCCAAGGGCGACAAAGCAAAAAGTGGCAAAAGTAAGTATTAAAACACAGATGCATATCTTCAGAGTCCAAATTCTGAACAAAGTCAAACACGCAAAACAATGTCTTGCCTGCAATTTGAATTTTAAAAAATGATATTATAATTGTTATAGAAAATTATTTTATTTCTTCATTATCAGATTCTCATTTGCTCACATTTTTATATATCTAAAATTGAAATATGTATTAAAATTGATTTGACCATTCAATATAGCCTTTCTTTTCTTGAAGAGCTATAATTAAACTCGTGGTACTTCCCACAGTAGATGGCATTTTGCAATCACGAATATATGAAACTTATATTGGCTTATTTTAATAATAATAAATGAAACTTATCATGACTATATTGAAAACATTTTTCAGATAATTTTGTTTAATATGGACTTTAATTTTAATATCAAATTTAAAACCAAAAGTAAATTATTCCATCTATAAAAATTCAGAAAATGAAAAATATTTGGATCTAAATTTTCCATTCTTTTGGTGACTTGTTCACGTATCTATTGCTGACATTAAAATCTTACATTATTTTGAAGTAGAAATTCTACCACAACTGTAAACTATTTTGTTAACCAATAGCTCTGCCTTCTTTCACCTCTAACTTGTTTCATAAGACTGGCAAAAAAAATCCAGGTTTCAGTGACTTTTATGTACTGAGAACAACTTGCCAGTAAAAGAAAGCAGCTCACGCTTTATCAATTTTAAACACTTTCTCTGTCTATAAGCTCTTCTGAAGGAGATCCGGGTAGATAACATGGAATTACCTGCTTCTGACTTGGCTCCTGGTCAGATGGCTCAGAGGATTTACTCAGAATCTTAACATAAAATTCTACTGAGGTTCCCAAATTTCAGGAAAAAAAATGTTGCATGGGGTAGGTGAAAATGGCTTTTTAAAGAATAAGCTAACCATAGAATACCAGCATACTGTCGGCATAGGAAGCGCAGACGTCAGTGCCGATGTCTTGGCTCTGCCCCCTGAACTTCATCTGAAAAATGGGAATGATAATAACTCTTTCGTTATTTGATGTACTTGTGAAAATAAATATATAGCATAAATTTCAATAGAACTTAAAAATCTGTAAACACTATAAAATTGTTGTATACTAAAGAAATGTAAGTTAGCATCACTTCTAATTTCATCCTTTAACATAGTAAATTATTTTAAAGTATATTTACTAAATGTAAATCACTATAACTGATATGCTTTAACTGCATGTAGTTAATTTTAGCATTAATCACAATTTAGTATTTCTCTACCCAGAAAAAAAGAAGGGACATTGAGAATTGCTTCTTTGCTTACCTTTCCTCACCCACATCATTAAATATATATATATATACACACACATATATATATATATTTAAATAGTCCACAATATGATGCATGCTTTTAATGTTTAGTTACCATGTTACATTATTGAAATGATCTTTTCCTGCTTTTAGATTCTCACAGTCCACTCTCTGTTTTATACGTTTTCTTATTCCTGGGCATTTCTCTTCAGCAGTATGATGCAATGTACATTGCACTCCATTGCTACTAAATGCTCTCGCGTTGGACTCACTTGTACACATCACCCTTATTTTCCTTGACTTCACTGTCCTTCCCTGTATTGGTCCCGCTTGTATCCTAAAACTATACAAACCATGGGCATTGCCCTCTAGAAGCCTCCACATTCACTGGAATCTGTACCCAGGCTCTGACAATATAGGTCCCTAACTTCAGAATCATAACTCTCAATCTTTCCTCTTTCGCATGACGAGGGATTAGGAAACTGTACGTGTGAAACTTTACTAATGTAAATGCACACTCCCGGTTTCCTGGCAAAATGCTACTGGAAAAATTATCCCCTCTTTCACCTTTCTTACCCCAAGAACACACACCAAACACAAAAGTATACTTTTCTTCTACTTCTTATTTTCTTTACTTAAACTTCCTCCTGCCATAGCCGAAACTGACTGAAATATGTCTGCTTCCACCCAGGGAATCGCCCAACAGCACTGAGAGCTCCTGGCTCAGCTACGGGCACCAGAAAATGAGCAAATTAAAAAGTAGAATGGGGCTGAGAGGGTTAGCACTGAAGGGAGAAGTGAAAAAAGGGTGAAGGAAATAGCATGTGCAAGAATGTGAATAATTTGCCATTTGCACACATGACTCAAGAAACAGAATTAGTTACAAATCTTTAAGGTCTACAATTCCTGCTACAAAAAAAAAAAATGATCCATGGGGCTTCACATTAAATGTTCTCCATGGAATGGCCTCAAATCATTTTACCAGTGCTATCCAGAATGACTTTTCATCTCATGCATCTGCAGAAATAAATCATTTTAAATACTTACCCTACACTTTACTGTTCATCTTCTCTCATGTTCTTACTGAGGAGAATGCCCATGTCTTCCTATGATCTCTGCGTATGCAAACCCTGTCTGCTTCTCAAGGGGTCTTCAATGCTCTCTCCTCACAGAACCTCTCCTCATCCCAGGGTTGGAACCGAGCTCTCTATCCTATGATTTCGCAATGCACTTGATCTATGTTTCAGTTTTGAGCTCATGTTTCTACGTGGCATTATGCATGAAAGTAGATAATATCTGGTCTTATGTGTTTACTCTTACTTTGTCCAATGGCACCTAGCCTGGTGCTCTACATAAAGTATTTAGGGGGAAAGGACTACTGACAGGATGGGCAAGTAAAACAGTGGTGATTCAACTTATTTGCTTCATAATTCCATATGTTCAATAGTAGCATTAAATGTGATTTGATGGTTATGGCCAAAATGTATAAAGACAGCTACTCAAGTGAAATTTCCATTCCTAAATTGTAAGCACGTTTCTTAATCTTACTAGTTAGCTCCTCACAAAAAGGATAAACATCCTTCACACCATATATAGTACAGCATAACTTTCTGAAATTGCTATGATACTCAGGGAGAATTCTTGCTCTTTTTACCCATTTGAAAATATTTTTTTCAAATATTAAATATTAGATAAGGAGTATTTGCACTATATTATCTCTAAATATATTCCAAGTAACAATATTTCAGTCACATGAAAATTTTATTGATCCCCTTTACATGCTATTTTAAGTACTTATATAGTACGAAAATGAATATGCTATGAAAGCTAAATATGAAAGAGAATCATTTTACACATATCAAATCTGAGTGTTCAGGCTCAAATACAGAGCAAACTGGGATGCAGCAACACATGAGTGGGAAGGAAACTGTGGTGATGCAACTCAGGTTACAGAAATGCTGAAACTTAGGTGCGTACATTGAAGGAAAAGGTAACCAGCAGACCCAATGTCATTGTTCAAACACAACTTTCATTTTCAATTGATAGGATATTCAAAAAGGAGTTTCCAGACAATGGCAGGTCTTCACTTCAGACAGATCACCATATATGGTTTGTACAATGCTTATCCATGTAGAACAGGGCTGAAGCCAGTGAGGGGGGGATTGTAAAGAGTAAGTCAGTGTATTAGCACCCTAATAAAATGAGCTCTGATCTAGAACTGAGAGCTATGATTCAGATCTGAAATTCAATTAGATTACTGAGGTGGAAGCCTAGTTGTATTAATCAGTCAAACACAACTGGCTTCAGAAAATGATGCAATTTAAAATACATGGAAGTATCTTGTCCTATCTCAAGAAAATCAATTCTCAAAAAATAAAATTCTATAAAATAAAACCCATTCCATCCTGGATATTTTATCAACGTGAGATTAGGTTATACACACAACAAAATGGCTATTAAAACTAATATACAGGGGCTGGCCCCATGGCTGAGTGGTTAAGATCACGCACTCTGCTTCGGCGGCCCAGGGTTTCGCCGGTTTGGATTTTGGGCACAGACCTAGCACCGCTCATCAGGCCATGCTAAGGTGGCATCCCACATAGCACAACAAGAGGGACCTACAACCAGAATATGCAGCTATGTACTGGGGGACTTTAGGGAGAAGAAGAAAAAAAAGAAGATTGGCAACAGATGTTAGCTCAGGTGCCAATCTTTAAAAAAAGCCAATAAACAAACAGTAAAGTTGTAGGATATGACATTAACATACATAAATCAGTTGCATTTCTATACACTAACAATGAGCTCTCTGAAAAGGAAATTAAGAAAACAAACCCATTTACAATAGCATCAAAAGGAATAAAATACTTAGGAATAAATTTAACCAAGGAGGTGAAAGACTTGCACAGCGAAAACAACCAATCACTGATTAAAGCATTTAAAGCAGACGCAAAGAAAAGGAAAGATGTCCTGTGTTCGTGGATTGGAAAACTTAATTTTGTTAAAATGTCTAAACTAACCAAAGAAATTTATAGAGTCAATGAAATCCCTGTCAAAATCCCAATGGCATTTATTTCTTACAAAAATAGAAAAAATAATCCTAAAAGTCATATGGAATCACAAAAGACCTCTGAATAGCCAAAGAAATCTTGAGGAAAAAATAACAGAGCTGGAAGCATCATATTTCCCAATTTCAAAATATATTACAAAGCAATTATATTAAAACAGTATAGTAGTGGCATAAAAGCAGATACATAGACCAATGGAAAAGAGCCTAGAAGTAAACCCACATACAGTCAAGTGATCTTTGACAAGGGCACCAAGAAAACACAATGAGGAAAGGATAGTCTCTTCAACAAATGGTGTCGGGAAAACTAGATTCTACATGCAAAAGAATGAAATTAGACCCTTATCTTACACCATACACAAAAGTCAATTTAAAATGGATTAAATATTTAAATGCAAGACCTGGAGCTGTAAAACTCTTAGAGGAAAACATAGGTGAAAAGCTTCGTGACATTGGACTTGGCAATGATTTCTTGGATATGACATCACCAAAAGCACAAGCGACAAAAGCAAAATTAGACAAGTGGGACTACATTAAACTAAAAAAGCTTCTCACAGAAAAGGAAATAATAGACAGAGTGAAATAGCAACCTAAAGAATGGGAGAAAATATTTGCGAAACATATCTCTGATAAGGGATTTGTATGGAATGAATATGTCCCCACAAAACTCATAAGGTGAAATCCTCCCCACAATGTGATGGTGTTAGGAGGTGAGGCCTTTGAGAGGTAATAAGAATTAGATGAAGTTGTGAGGACGGAGCCCTCATGAATGGGATCAATGCCCTTATGAGTCTGGGAAGAGCTTGCTCCTCGCTTGCTCTTTCCTTCTCTTCTCTGTCATGTGACAACACAAGAAGTTGGCAGCATATAACCCAGAAGAGGGCCTTCACCAGAACCAGACCATCTTATCACCCTGATGTTGGACTTCGAGGCTCCAGAACTGTGAGAAATAAGTTTCTGTTGTTTATGAGCCACCCAGTCTATGCTGTTCCATTCCAGGAGGATTAATATCCAAAATACACGAGAACTCCTACAATGCAACAGCGATAAAACAAATAACACAATTAAAAAATGGGAAAAGACCTTGAATAGATATTTTTTCCCAAAAATGACATATAAATGGCAAAGAGGTATACAAAAAGATGCTCAACATAACTGATCATCTGGGAAATTCAAATCAAAACCACAATGAAATATCACCTCACACCTCTTAGGATGGCTATCACAAAAAAATTAGAAAATAGCAAGTGTTGACAAGAAAGCAGAGGAATTAGAACCCTCATACACTGTTGGTGGGAATGTAAAATGGTTCAAGCACTATGGAAAACAGTGTCAAAGTGTCTTGTCCTTTCTCAAGATGGACATGACGCACACTCAATGCCATTAGCTAGACTTTGAGCCCAGGCTCCTTACTGATATATGCAAAACCTAGAATTTTATTTTTCTAAACTTCCCTAAATGTTTGGACTTTTATTCATGTCCATTATGGTCCGGAGTAGATTCTTAAAATATTCGTATTAGTTTTGATAATATGTAATTTATGTTACCAAAGAAATTTGTAATTATAGTTAATTTGCAAAATTTACCCAAATAGAATCAGACTGACCAAAACTTTAGCCTATCATATCCAAATTCGGCTAAGGAATCTACATCTTCCAAGCTCTAATATAATTCTTGGAAAATTTATTATTCCTTTAGTGTTTCTTTTTCTAATGCAATAAAAAAATTGCTATTTTGCTATTTAATACAGCTAAAAAATACCATATAAGCTGTGTGTAGTAAACTATATGTGATAGATTACAATATATATTATAATAATACAATATATAACATAGATATATAATGCACATTAGATAAATATTAATGTATTAATGCATTATAAAATATTGACTATATTAATATTTACTATTATGTTGTAATATAATTACTATTATTTATATATAATTATATAAAGTATAATTACTATGTTACTATTATATGTTATAATAGTATATATAATAGTAAATATTAATATAATCAATATTTTATATCATATATATGTTATATAATATATATTATGATATATAACATATTATATACGTTATAATATATACTATTATATGATAGTTTATATTATGTGTAACACTCTCTCCTTCACTAGTCCTTTTTATTTATGAATTTTTTTCATCATTTTATGTTTTTATTAACACAAATGCAATGTGCACATCAGCTGTCTATTCATTTTCTTTGCTGCACAGACTGCCACTGGGACTGGTGACGCTGATAGCCAACAGGGCTGCTCTTTCCGCAATGGCTTTGTGGTTCTTGGAGGAGACATTGTGAGCAATCTCAGCATGGTAAGATTTGTTGGACATAAGCAGCTCTTTACGTTCCTTAACGTTGTAGACCAGGAACTTCTGGAAGCCACTGGGCAGCATGTGCTTTGTTTTATTGTTGCTCCCATAACCAGTGTTGGGCGTCAAGATCTGGCCCTTGAATCGTCTGTGTACCCTATTGTCAATGCCTCTGGGTTTTTGCCAGTTACGCTTAATTTTGTATCGGTCTGATGGTGCTGAACGAAATTTTTAGTCCTCTTTTTGATGATCTTGGGCTTCACAAGTGGTGTGAGGGCAACCATGACTCCTTCAAGAAAGAGGCAGAGATGGTGTCAAAGAAGAGTCCTGGAGGGAGGTGTTCTTGCCCAGAGCTTGAACCTTGCAGAGTGTCTTCCAATCACCAGTTACTGAGAACGCTGGGAATGGAAGGGGTACCTCTGCCAGGCCTGCTTTCCCTTCCATCTCCGAAGCTGGCGGAACACCAACCACACTCCAGATGCAATCCCAGGAGGTCCGAATTATTTTTACATATACTATTTCATTTGTTACTCACAACTTCATTAGTACAACCAAAAAACAATCACAGTTGTATCTCTGATGAGGCATCTAGTCAATAATTGACTTATATGGCCTTTGAATTTTAATTTTTTTCGTGATAAAACATCAAAAAGGGGTTGAGATGGAGTGTTGACTGGATGAGGAGAAAACTAACATTCTTGAGAAGCTGTGGGGAGGGGAGATTTAAGGCAGAGAGATCCTCATATCCTTCAGTCTCATCCAATCAATCCAGTCCCTCCAGTGGGAGCAGGGGATCCTAGCCCCCATGAGTGCAGGGCAGATAGCATGTTAATGAGGAGGATACTAAAGCTCAATAAGATGAGACAGTTTGCCCAAGATTTCACAACAATTAGAGAAGTAATGAAAGACTGAAAACTAGACTTATCTATGGGCAATTGAGTCAGATAAGATGTGTGGGCAATAGTGTTACAAAGTACATTGTGGCGTGGAATAGGGAAAAGTTAAAGGAGGTGAGGAGAATGCTGATGGCATTGACAGAGATAAAAATCTCAAAAGAAACAAACGCACTAAATTTAATTTTCGACATGTTATATACCTTTAGTACTCGGAGTAGTATTAGAGATCAATATCCTCATGTACTTGCAGCATGATGTATTGGAAAGTAATTTGGTACTGAATTAAAAAGAACAGTTTGAATCCAAGCTCTTCCCTGAATTAGCAAATTATCCCTTTTTTATGGGTATTATTTTCCTTTTCTCTACCTTGTGAACAATAATACCATTTGAAGGTGGTCAGGAAGATTTCCTGACTCACTGTGCGCAGTGTCTGTCTTAGTACTGGTTTCACAGAAAAAGAACAATAAAATATTTGATGGCGACTGGTGATGAAGATGGGATGATAAAAATGATGACGATAACAGTGATGGCAACAATCAACACAAAAGAGACAACAGAATTCCAGACAGGATGGAAGACTTCTCCAAGTTCAGGTGATGAGTTGCTTTTGAGAATTAAACTTTAACCTCCAGTTCAAACTTTACACATTATTACACTTATTACATTATTATCATGACCCTATGTTTCTGGCTCAGTCTTATTGCTTATATTTGGAAAATAAAGTCTTTAGTTGGCTTAAATTTACCATGGTTTATAAACCTGATGTTAACAGGCATTTTAAAAGTCCAATTGTATTATGTCTAGAGGAGGAATATATGTAGGCTGGTGTGTGAGACAGTGAATTAGGCTTTGCCATGGGAACAATTACATCCTTTGATGTGGCAGAGATAGAGTTGCAACAATTTCCTTTTCAATTAAATACTGAAATCATGTAACAAAAGTGAGACTTGGAAACCAGAATCTATGTCGTTACACACAAGATTATCAAAACTCGTCCTATTTCTTCAAGTATTCTATTTTTGTCATTTGTCTATTGACATAACATAGATCCTCAGCATTGAATATCTTAGATATTTACAGGATATAGGATACCCTATAGGATAGAAGTAACCACTTTTAAATTTACTATATGTATTTTTCTCTCCCTTCTTTTTTAAAGATCAGAAGACAGCAGCAAATATCCTGGAGAAAACTGCCAGAGTAGGCATCTGAGAATGGGGTTTATGCCTTCAATTACATAGTTTACAAATGCTGGTGCCTTGATATCCCTGAAGATATAATTAACAGGCACAAATACTGTTATGCAGATCCTGCATTAATATTAGTTCTCTAAAAATCCAGAGTAGTTTCTATTACTATCCATAACAATCAGGAGAGTTTCCAGCAAGAGTTGCTAAACCTCTCAGTGATCAGGTGGTAAGACTGTCCAAATGCTCACATGCGACATCACGTTTGCCTCAAAAGCTCATATGACTATTGTCATAGAGAACGAGTTTTCATTATGAATCTAAAACCATCTAAAAATAGACAGAAAGCCGTTCTACTTAAGAAAAACATGCTCCCATCTATTCCCTAGGCAACCAACTTGGCATCAAGAAACACCCATCAATAGAAAACTTGCATTCATTTTTTTTCACAACCAAATGGAAAGAAGAGTTGAAGTCACTGTCCAGATAATTCATGGGAAAAGTCTTGTTATTAATCAAAGCTATGGTTTTACTGATTAAATGATTGTAAATAAGCTAGGTGTTACTTCACCACACGATTATTTTAAATTTTCTTCACTTTGGTTTTTAAGTCAGACTGGAAAGCTAAATGTATTTACTTATATAGTACATTTCAGTTAATTGTTTGTAGTTTTATTGACATTTAGTTTAACTATCTGTAATTCTTTGCGTTAAAGTTTCTCTTACCTATGACTCTGATGCTTCTTATTTTACCTTGGAGTTGACTAATTACATGAGAAAGTTAATTTCATACATTATATGTGTTAGTTTTCATTTCTATCAAGAACTACATAAGTATCACTTTTTTTGAGAGCTGAGAGAAAACGAAAAGTCATTACTCTCACTCTTCACCATAGCAAAGCAGCCCTCTACAAGCTGGCAAGAGAGCTCTCGTCAGAAACTGAACTGGCTAGCAACTTGATCGTAGACTTCCAGCCTCCAGACCTGTGACAAAATAAATTCCTGTTGTTTAAGCCCCCCGGTCTGTGGGATTTTGAAATGGCAGCTCAAGCAGACTGACACAAGGACTTTTTTGAGTTTCGTGAAAATTCAAGTTCACATAAATTTTCAGTATTAAAAGTTATATGAGAAACATACATTTTAAGATGATTAAAAAGACATTTTATAAGTTTCAAAAGCAGAGAGGTCCAGGGAATGAAAAAGCTTAGATGAGTTTGTAGTTAAAGTGACAGAGCACATCAATTCCTGAATTATAAATCAAATTGACTCATTGGGGAAGAAAACCAAAGATTTTCAGAGTCTTCACAGTAGCTTTAATTTAGTAAGAATCAAAATATATAAATTATAGAAAAATAGACGTTTTAAATAGGAACTTTTAAAAATACGAAAAAAGGCAGCTAACATTAAGTCCATTTTTTCCCCTGTGCATAAATGTAGACATTTCTCAGTCACCTGCGGGTGGGTTTGGTTAGACGATGGATTTCAGTCAAAGAAACATGGGTAGGAAGAAGGAACTCCACTTCAATCTTGGCCCAGAGACATTCCCAAACACATTTCTCCATTTTTTCACTTCTGTCTTACTTAATGTGGATTACCCCTCCCAGAGTAACATCTAGAGATATGTGTTGAAGATTGCAGAACCCCAAGATGGCAGCACCCTGGTTCCTGTATCACCCCTTGGAGGAGAAGCATCCTACCAGGAAGGCCCACATTGGACTCTTGCAGGCACAATGCACAAACTTTACTTCTGTGACATATTGAGAGTAAAACCAGCACTGGTGGGCTGGTGGTTAAGATTTGATGCTCTTGCTGCCAAGACTGGGGGTTTCTTTCCCAGTTAGGGAACCCATCACCTGTCTGTCATTGTCATATTATGCATGCTGCATGTCGCTGTGATGCTGAAAGCTGTGCCACCAGAATTTTAAATACCAACAGGTTTTTAGCATGAACTTCCAGACTAGCAAAAAGGACCTGACTACTCACATCCAAAAAAAGTGGCCATAAAAACCCTATGAATAGCAGCGGAGCATCGTCTGATGGAGCACTGGAAGGTGAGACGATGGGGTCAAAACACCAGGCAGGGCTCCTCTTTGCTCTACACAGAGCTACCAGGAGTCAGAATTGACTCGAGGACACTAACAACAACAATTAAGTTTACAGAGTTCGGCATCTAGCATTATTTTCATTACTTCAGATTGGAATAAAATTGTGTTTGTTTATTTTTAGATAATCCATACACTGGATGGAGAAAACATCTGAAATACTTTCTCCACAAGCTATGCCGCACTAGATAGAGATGATGACAAAGGCTTGTTGATGTTGTTTTGTGCTTACTGATTTTTAGTCAAAATGGATTTCTAAAAAACAGTATTGAATTTGACCACTCTAGGAAATTAACGTATTTTTATGAAAAAGAAACAAGGCAGAGTTTTATTTAAATTTTATTTTTACTACTGACTTGATAATATTTCTAAGAAGCTATGGACAACTTTTCTGCTACTGCAAGTTAAATTAAAACTATAATTACAGGTCACAGTTTTCTTATTGGCGAAAACGGAAGCTGTGTCTTTTGTAATCTTTCCCTCTGCTTTATGTGGACTGACTTTACTCAGCGAGACCCCAAGGCTAGACCTTGCCTACACGCCATCCATTGGCTCCCCACGTTAATTCTTTCAGTTTGCTTCTTAAAATGTATATACCATTATTTTCCTGGTTGTTGAATGCCAGCTGGTACTGTCAGCTACTATTGTTTCCCAGCTGTCTGCCCGATGTTCCATAGCTTCAGGCTGGCTGACTGAGTGTCCTTGAAGCATTTTACCTGACCTCCTTGTTCCACTTCCTCCGTTAGTTTATCATAGGCACTTAGACTATTTGTTTCTCAAAAACATTCTGCTTTTTCATTGTATGGGAGTTAATAGACAAATTACAAGGATTAGACTCCTAAAAAGATTTGGGTTACATATTTGTCTTGTTGTCTTCAAAGTGTTTGGTTACTGACCCTTATCAATAAATTAATTTTCTAGCATAAACCCCAATATATATTTATTTATTTAATTCTATAATGTATAAATACATGTGCACAAACATAGTGTACATTGTACAATATGCTTAAAAAATTAAATGAGGAGAATATGATAAATCGTAAATGTATTTTCAAAATACTTCTTTTTATAATTAAAGATCCCTGTCTTTGCTCATACTAGCAAATATCTGTAACTGGGATAATAATTATAGTGAGAACAATAATTTTTATTTAGTTGGTTTAAATACACGGTTTTAATGGATGCTATGGTCAAAACGATTATGTAGGCCATGTGAAAAATGCACTGTTAGCTGTAAATGTCATAATAGACATTTACAATCATATGTACGAACAATGGAAAAGTTGTTATAATTTACCTAGCAAATTTACATCCATTTAAAAATTAATCAGTTATTTTTAAAAAATAATCAGAATAGACAGCATGTTTACATTTTTAGTCAATGTTTCAAATACGCAAAAATCCATCAGTATATTTTTTAAAAAGAGGTAGAAACTTCTGTCTCCAATTCTATTTTTTACATACAGAGATATATGTTTCTCTACAAAATCTCATAACAATAGAGAAGCGGCCCAAGCACTTCTTTTTAATAGCTTTCTCATTAGCCTGAGTTTCCTTTGAACAATCATTACTTTTACATTCATTATTAAAATGTCCGCTTTACCTTAAAGAGGAACATTGAGGATGACTTTTAAAGTATATAAGTGGGAACTCAACACGTATTTGTGAAAGAATAAATGAAACCAAGGCAATGATTTTTCTATTATGCCAAATTACGTTTTTCATTCATTCATCTGTTGACTCATTAAACGAATTTTTTCACTGTCTACTTGATTCAATGCATCCTGCTATGTCTTTGATCAAAGCATACCTGTAGAATACTCAGATAGTTCTGGTTCATATTAAGGAATCATCTTGTGAAACATCCTTTTTAGGTTTCCCAGAGTCATATTTGAATTAAATTTAGACACATTTGTTTCCACAATGGCATGTAAATATAAAAAGTTGTTACGTAAGTGTTAATTTGAAAATACTAAAAATAGTTTCTGTGTTTGGGGGGCATATACACATTTGTATATAAAACTATAAATACTATATGTTTCATTCAGCTATTTTCTTCTAGATAATTGCAGATATGATTGACTAAGGACTTCTTAAGAGGAAATACTGTGATTCTAAAATTAGTCTTTCTTCATTATGTTTTGCTGTTTATGCTCCATATTCTTCCACGTTTCATGCAGCCTGCAGTAGAATGTACTCACTAGATTGCTTTTGGAATCTAATTTCATACTTATTGAAGAAAAAATTTAGTCTGTGTAATTCTTGTTCCCAATTTATTAATATAGAGACCTATTCACTCTGGAACATCAGTATTTTCATTTCTTTATTGCTTTTGTAGATATGCCTGACGTAGGTTCCATCCTATTCAGAATGACTTCTATTCTTCTGTGGTCTGCCCGTTCCTCAGGGAGTCCATCCTTCTGCCTCTGATCTGTGCTACTGTGCTGTGGAGAAAGGGTTTACATACCCCTCTGCCATTTTGTTAGAGACCGAGGGATCCGTCAGTTTGAAGTCACTGAATTTAGTCTGTTCTCTGTGTTGCATTAGCAAATGTCGCTTCTTGCCCTTCCGGCTATCAAAACCAGAGCTTGCTATACATTCTCAGTTGAGAGCAAGTAGACTTGGGACACACAGAGCCATATACTAAATGGCACTGAGGATCACAAGAGAAGTTGCGTATTCTCTAAATCGGACTTGAAACAACTTAACATTTAGTGAAGATAGAAAATTAATAATAATTTAAAAACTACAAAACACAGAAAATGCAGTATGCAGTAGAAATGGTCCTATGTAATAGATAAGCATACATTTCTCTCCGTTCTCATTCAGAAAGAATATGTCTAAGGCACTTTTCTGTCAGAAACCTCTTGGAGTTCCATGCAAGATGGTTGATGAATATATGTGTATCAAACATTAGTTTCCTTTCATTTTTAGTATCTATGCTCTTTTTTTAGGCACATGCCAATACTGTTTATGTGCGGTATTAGATCATTTACAATGTTAGCCAATTCATGGAAGTTTGTGTTTCCAGCAAATGCTTTCAATAACACTGCATAAAAGTTAACTTAATATATGCGGTTGCCAAAAGAATGCTTCATGTTCTACGGGTTTCCATATTCAAAGGCAGTTAAAAGAACACCGTGTGGCAGGTGGAGCCCAGACAGCACTGACCTTTCTCCAGAGGTCAGAGGGCAGGCGGGCAGAAGCTCCTCCTTTATGAGTGTTGAATGCTGGTGCTGTTGCTCTGGTTGTTTCTCCCCAAGTTCCTAAGGGGTGAAAAAATTAAGACAATGAAGAGAATTAGAAGTAAGTAAAAGAGAAATAAGCATTGTCTCTTTTTTGCTTGAATTAAGGAAATAAAAAATTGAAGTGTTTTCATCTTCTAAAAAATCCTTTAAAACATGTCAGCTTGTCTTGATAATAGGATAATTTCAAGTCTCTAAGGAAAAGAAAAGAAAAAGCAGAAAAGCATTTTACCATTCCATTAAATACTGATAGCCACAGAAGAGAGAAAAATAAAAGGGTAAATGCCCACACAAAGGAAAACCAGGAGGCAGGACAGACAGCGTGCACAATTCCCTTTGAATGAACATTTAGATTTAACTGTTTCTTTCTTTGTCATCTTCACAACGTTTGTGTGCATCTTCTGTATAACCTATTTTAATCTGCCTGTGTTTAAATAGTATTTCAGTGTCTCTTTTCCATACTGAATTGCAAACATCTTTTGGGAAGGGATCTTTCATTCTCATGACTGAAATCCCAAGGTCCCTTGTGTGATATCAAAAATGTGTTTATCTGTCTATTTCATTTTTCTTTCCAGTCCTCAGATCCTTCAAGTTCAGCTAAAAATCCTCCTAGGGACATTTCACATCACTCTCAGTCTGTTTTGTTTTGTTTCATCTTACTTTTTAATTTTCATTGTTTTCATTTTTCACTTCAGCACCAATCCACGTTCCTTTCCTTCCCCATTAGAAACTACCCCAGTTTCCTCATTTGTAAGATGAGCTCATGGGAATTTGGAGCTGAACGATACAGCTGATGTAAGACACGTATAGTAAATATAATGGATAGTAGATAGAGTTTTCACTAATATACTACATACATTTTCTGGGTCTTTATCTTGAATCAAGATATTTCCAAAAGAAAAAACAGAGTATTTTAAGTACAAGTTCATCTATAAGATATTGGTTCAGAATTTTTTAAATAATGTGAAATAGTTAAAATAATATATTTTACCTGATGATATGTGGGACATATTTTTTAGGATAGGTTTATTCAGATTCAAAATCAATCATAAGATAGTAATGGATTCCAAATATTTGTCTACTTCTGTATATCCTTTTATTGTATGAAAAAATGATGTTAAAGATAAAGGTGAACTCATATTCTTTCACGTGACTCATTGTTATTCCAGGTAACTATTATTCCTGTCCTAGGATCAGTCACTTCTGATTAATATGGAAAACAAAAGATTTAATAAAAGAAATGTGTTACCTGGTTGTATTCTAAGTTTCCCAGTAGACTTCTTAGGACATAACCATTTCTTAGTCTTCACCAGTACTGAGTATAACACGTAACACACGTCAGGAACCCAATAAATATTTTTGAAATTAATCAATTAATGAATGCATAAAGATTAGGCATATTGTTAACTTGATTTATCTTTGTCTTCTAATCTAGAAAAGGGAGGTTCTGAATTTTCCTTAGATGTTTTATCAAATAACTTTTAAAATCACATAAGAGCTAAATGTATTAAATTTTACTATGTAAGCTAAAAAGAATCTGCGTTGATTTTACCACATTTACAATAAAAATAAATACCATATTTTGACCTTGAAATATGCCAATCTGGATAGTAAAGGATTTAGTAAATTATTTCACTTACATACAGTGAAAAAAGTGGCATTATCAAGTCCAATTGTTAGAAAGGAGGACAGTAATTTATAGGGTTAATTGGTCCAAAATAATATACTTAGAAATTGTAGGAATCTGAATCTGAAGGTATACTTACAAAATGGTCTATAAGGACTGTACTTTCCATTATGCACTTGGAAAATACTGAAACACAAGCTCAAATGTAGCCTTGCTGGCACTTTGTATCATTGGAAGTGAGAAAAATCAGATAAACCTATGATCAATAGATTTGATCGATCAGTTTGTTTGTGTCCTTTTACTCAGCAGCATTATTAAAAAGGACCAAAAGTAATACTAGGATGCGTAATCCATAAAGAACACAGGTCATTAACGTGCACTCCACGAAACAGCGCTTGGGCAGGAGGCTGAGGAAGAGATGAATGGACTGAGCGGACTAATTAGTAACTGAGGTGCAGGAGTCACTGGCAGCAAGAAGGCTGCAGCACAGAGGCTGCAATCGACGTGGCATAAATAATGCAGACTGCAAAGCTGTAATACAAATGACGAGGATGCTGAGAGACAACAAGCACTACTGCAATCTGACGCAAGGAAATTTTTTTGACTATTCGATTTACTTCTAAAGGTGCAAACCAATTAATAAAATGAAGATAAAAATTTGACTCTCATTTAAAATGTAAACCATTTATGGCAAATGAATTGTGGCTGACTTGAACTATTCTTATTAATAATTTTACTATTTTTTAAAAAGTTCTATTTAAATACCATGAAAAAAACATAGTAGTGTCAAAATCTTACATTAAAGGCTAATTTTAGGAAACCAGTTGCTTTTGAAAATTTGTAGTGAAAAGCAAATAAGCAAATGTGTTTTTAAATAATTTTAATATAAATTTGTATTTATATTTTAATATGCATATATATGTATGAATACACATTTTGTGTATATTTAATTATGTTAGTTTGAAATTGTTTCTAAAGCATTATTTGACTTATATAAATGGGAATTTCATATTACTCTAATTCTAATACATTACAAATTAAATTACTTCTCACAGGAAAATAAAAGCCAAAGATAAGGAACTAGAGTACAGAGATGATCAATATATATTTTGTCAAAATCTGATCTATTACAAAACAATTAAGGATAATTTCTGTGTCTGACGCTGGATAATAAATTTTTGAAACTACCATTTTGGTGGCATTTTAATATCGAGTCCAGATATTTACCAGCAGCTAAAAACTTCAACTGTATATGCTAAAATAGAAAGAAGGATGAAAAATGGAATTTAAGCAATATTTAAGTGGGTCACAATAAAATACGTCACTTCATAAAGGATGTCTATTCATTAATACAGATTGCTAAATCCCTTAGGCCTTAAACACATTATTTACAAAAGGAATCATAAGAAATATATGAATAAGTTTACCTTTTAGAAGTTTGCTCAGCTATAAAATGAGCCGCAGATTTCAATTTCCTCCCCTGTATTCCCATGAAAAGTGAGTTTTATTATGGAAAGTGTTGTAAACCTTAGCTTACCGTTTACAAATGCATGTTTATTGGGCATCCTCAAAATATAAAGTTTCCATACTTCAAAATACTCATTTAAAGATGATAATAGCTTAGTATAACCTGATCCATTTGTGAGTTCAACAAATATTTCCTGAACACACAATTTACCAGCTCTGTGTTAGTTTCTGATAATGAAATTGTATTATTTTGAAGGAATATTTCAAACTGTATGTCTATATGTCCATTTAAACAAAATATTTAAGAACTATTTATTAGCCTGCACTAAGAACAATTTGATTGCAATTTTATCTTAACTCTTTGCTTTTGTTATGAAAAGACACCTCGTGTTAAGTTTAGGGACATGTGTGTAAATTAATTTTTGTATTAATACTTAGAGTGATAGAGGGCTACATAATGACTTACATTTTAGTGTTTTGTAATAGAAATAGAAAATATTCAGAATATTTATTCTTTAATTTTCAAAGAAAAAAGAGGAATTTCATGCTGAATATACTAAGTAAATTTTATATTAATGAAACAATAACTTTTCATGTATTAATAAACAGCTTTAAATAATATTGCTTTCGTACTTCTTTAAAGACACAACTATGTAATTTCTATTTTTCCATTATATTTTATAACAATGTTATACATATATTAATGTCTTGTTTTATAGCATATTTGCAGAATATTGTTCTATATAGAAAGCACTTGAACATTGATTTATCTTTGATCTTTGAACATTATTTGATCTTTAAAACAGCCCTGTGACTTGCATGGTGCTGTTACAATTATGCCAAATTTCAAACAACAAAGATAACTTGGCCATGGTCATTCTGTTACAAGAGTCAGTTACTTCAAATATCTAATGGTGTGATCAAAACTAATGGTTATTTCTCTTAATTTCTAGTGGATAGCCTATTTTCCTTAAAGCATTCTGCCACGCTAACATTGTGTGTGTATTGGGTGCACACCATTGTACCAGAACAAACGAAATACAATCTCCATATTCTCTGAAAGATTCAACAAAAATAGGTTTTCCTTTTTTAAAAATTGATATGTAATAGCCTTACAGATTTTTTTGTTGGTGGTGGTCTATCAAAAATTAAATATCTAAAACTTTTATTGAAAGAACCATAGTTTTAGTGGCTGAATTTCCCCAGAATCTGATCAATTTGGTATATATATGGATTTAAAGCAAAATGAGGAACAAAGCATGTTTCTGTGTCTCTACAACATTGCTAGGGAGGTTTGGAAGTTGGAAATGAAAATATTTTATTAATAAAACATTTATTATTTTCCAAACTGATTTTAAGTGGTGGTGGACTGAAGAGTTTGTGACTCAGTGACCCAAAAATCTTCCGATCACATGGGTTATATCCAGTGACGTGGTAAATATTTAATATCAGGCTCTTGTGGATAAGGGGATGGTATGAACAAACCCTGATTTGTAACATTTGCTGATTTCTGTGGTGTTAATTCTCTCACCACATTGAGTTTCAAGCTACTGGCACGATGTCACTGAACACACAAGTGGAAACAGACGTGCACAATTAGCTCTCATGAGCCTGGGCAAGCCGGTTCTAGCACACGGCCGTTTTTATCCGCAGATATTTGCCATAACAGAAATTAAAAAAGAAATTTTTGTTTTTTTGAGGAAGATTAGCCCTGAGCTAACTAATGTCAATCCTCCTCTTTTTGCTGAGGAAGACTGGCTCTTGGCTAACATCTATGCCCATCTTCCTCTACTTTATACATGGGACGCCTACCACAGCATGACTTTTGCCAGGCTGTGCCATGTCCGCACCCAGGATCCGAACAGGCAAACCACGGGCTGCCGAGACAGGGAACGTGCGAACTTAACCGCTGCACCACCGTGCCGGCCCCTAAAAGAGAAATTTAAAAGATAATTATAAATTAATTTATTTTAAAATAACAATCATCAATCTATTATCTATTCACATAGATAACATAACTTTTATGAAAAATAACTCTATTTTCCAAACAAAAAATATTAGAGATAGTGGAATTGTTTTATATTTTCCCATTGTTTTACATTTTCTCAAATTTCTTTAATGTGTGACAAGAGAAGAAAGCTGGATTTTCATAGCTGATAAACCACTGACTCTGCTGTAACATCACACATTATGTAGCAGTGAAAGACTGCAGCAAAGAAGACCAATATCTTAATAGTATTCATGAAAATAGTTGGATCTTGATGATCTGCAGAATGAGTGTTGAAGACCCACCAGGATCTTTGGATCACACTTTGAACAACACTGCTAGAGAGAAATAAGTGGGATTAACAAATGGCCTATGTGAAAACCATCTAAATAAGAGGAAAGCAGGACACCATGAGCATGACTTCTCCGGGAAACAGAGAGAGAAGGAGCTGTGAGATACAATATTTAAGGAGTAGTTAAGAGATCATAAAATTGACCATGTAACCTGCGATCTTTTGAGCATATGAGAAGCCAAAACAAAAGGAGCTTTTAAAATGTGTGACTTTAAATTATATGCAGGAACAGTATCCCATCCTTCTGTGCCTCCCACATTTGTAAGAGGCACACTGTGCCAGAGGGTCTAGCCAGTGCACCAGGGTAAAAAAAAGAAGTAAACACATCTAGAATAGAGAGGAACAATTACACTGTCTCTGTGGAGATAACATATGTAGGAAATCCTACTGAATCTACAAAAAAGTTATTAAAACTAATAAATTTTCATTTAGCAAAGTTGCAGTCAACTAGGTGAATATAAAAATTCAATTTCATTTCTATATGATGGCAATAAATAATCATAAATTAAAATATTTAGAAAGCATCTAAAATATAAAATACTTAGGGATAAATCTGACCCAATATGTGCGCTATCTGGGCACTGAAATACACAGACTATTTTTGCTGATACAAATTTTAAGATATAAATAAATGGAGAGACAGTTTCATTGATTAGGAGACTCAATATTGTTAAGAATTTAGTTCTCTGAAAGTCAGCCTATGGATTCAACAAAATCCCAATCAAAATTGAAGCAGGCTTTTCTGCAGAAATTGACAAACTGATTCAAATATCCACAAAGAAATGCAAAGGACTTAGAATATCAAAACAATTGTGAAAAAAATAAGAACAAAGTTAGATAAATTACACTTAATGGTTTTAAGAAAAATCAGTATCAATAAGAGTACATTAAGCAAGGCAGTGTGATAGTTGTGTAAAGATGGGATAAACGCTCACAGGAGCAAAATAGAGTCCCAGAATAGACCCATCTATGGTAAATTGCTTCCTTGGACTGCACAAGCAAAGTACTCCCAATCTGGAAAAATTTTTTGTACCTGATCACGATTAGCAACCCATACCACAGAACTCACATTGTGATGGCTGGAGTAATTAATGCTGAGAACAGGCCGTAAAAGGTCATCCATTTTCTCCCTAGTTCTTTCAGAACACTCTATTTTGAAATACTGACTCTCCATGTAATGTGTCTGATGACCCTGAAACTGCCATGCTGGATAAGCCACATGGAGATGCTTCAGTAGATGGCTCCAGCCGAACTCTCAGCTGAAAGACACCATAAATGGCAAGGGGGGAAGCCAAGGCGTCTTGGATGTCCCAATCTGGGGAGCTTCGATCACAGCCAACATCTTACTTTAATTGCATGATGGACTCTAAGTGAGAACTTCCAATCAAAGCATCCCTAAAGCACCATTTCATGAAACGGTCAGCTAAATGAAATGGTTGCTTTGAATTTCTAAGCTGTAGGGTAATTAGTTATGAAGCAAAATATAACTGGAATATAGCCTGCATTTAATAACTTGTTCTAGAATTATCCTAAGATCTAATCATCTTTTTTCCTTTTCATTTTATCCCTTTTGTAGTGAGAGCTTTTATAGCTCTAGTCTCTATGTATCATCCAACTTCCTATTATCTATCTTGCCTATCCTCTTTTTTCTTTCCTTCCTCCAAATAATTTATATATACATATATAATATGTATTACATTATTAATATATTATACAATACATCCAAGCTGATACATGGATGGATATATATATATATCCATCCATGTATCAGCTTACTATGGGACAACCCTCAAAATCCTTGGACGCTCTTTTGTTAGCTTAGAAGGTCTACAATGTACCGCATTAAATCTTTCAAAGGCATTTTACAAAGCACCTGGAGCCACTCCCTTGATTTGGTCTTTATCTTACAATGCCTTACTTTAGGAATATTTTACTTTCAAAAGAATGAAGATGTGAAAGCTTCACTCTCCAAGCAGGCAAACCTGGCTCCTCTATATCTCCTCTAAACTCAGCTTGCAATATGTATTCTTTAGTTCATCTCTCTCTTCCCACATCTTGTCATGTGCACCAAACAGAAGACAATTGGAAATTTCAGTAACATGCCTACAAATAGCCTTAGCCAGATCCATAAGTCCATTAGATGTGTTTTTCCATCTTCCATGTTACCAACAGGAACAATTTTCTAATTGTTTCACCATTACATAATATGAGACATTGTAGGTTTAGCCTGCCATAGCAGTTTCCTCCCTAATTTTCCAGCATCTACTGACAAATTTAACACCATTTTCCAGCCTTTTCTAAGAGTATCCTCACCGGTTTTCAAGCTTCCACCAACTACCCTTTCCAGATGTTTTAGAATTTTTTGTTATGCAGCACTCCACTTCCAATTTCTGTATTAGCCAACTTATACTACATAACAAAATAGCCTAACACTAAGCAAGATAAAATACAGACATTTATTATTTTCTCATGATCTGTAGATTTTGCCAGTTCTTCAGGTCTTGTCCAAGCCAGCTGAGGCTGGCTGGTTTAAGGTACCTGAATTACATGTCTAGTGGTTTTGAGAGCTGGGATATCTGAGAAGACTAAGACCTCTTTCATTCTCCTAGCCCAGACTGGTTCACACGGGAGAAGAAGGGTTTCCATGAACAAGAGAAGGCTTGTACCAGTGCAAAAGAACATTTCAAATCCCAGTGTGTATTATGTTTGCTATTTACAATTGTCAAAATCATATCAAAGCCAATTCCACATTCAGGTTGTGGAGAATCAGACTCCCCCTTTAAGTGAAAAGAGAGTCAAAATTATGTTGCATAGGGACATGAATACAGGGAGGCCGGATCAAATTGGTAGTCATTACTGAAATGATCTAACACAATTGAAATATTTGGATCACGCTAAGTTGGGTCCTCTTTGGACTTTCATACACATGAAAAGAGACCTGTTTGCTGAGAAGCTAATAAGTCAAATGTAGTGGGCTTCTTTTAGAGCGTTTACACTGACTGTGTACTTCTTTGTAAAAGAACTCCCTTTGCTATGACACTAGAAGCCATTTATGCATTACATCCACCTACATACAGATGGAAAGATCAGTGTAAATAGAAGGAGAAGCAATTATGTTCTCCTATTCAACAATCTGTGAGACACCTGAAGAAGGCATAAGACCCAAGTTAGATCAGTGTTGGGTGGATGAATGAAATCTGACAAATCCCATCTGCCTTTTTCTTCACTTCTTGATTATTTAACTGATCAATATTTTCTATTTCTTTGAAATACTCATGTCCTTTCCATAAATTTGCCCTCAATGTATGTATGCATGTTTGCACGATTAGAATAGTTTGCAAGAGCATTCCAAAGCTCACAATTAAGAATGTCATTTAAGGAAGTGACTTGTGTCAGGATTCAGAGACGGGTATACCTGATTCCAAAGCTTGTGCTCTCTCCACTGACTCCTGCTCCCCCATCGCACTGTAATCGGATAAAGGGGAATTGAATTTACTCGCTTCTCCTCCGCATTTCTCCTAGGCTTTTCTCCTGAGGAAGGGAGATGGAAGCAGAATTATAGAAGATTGTTATTACAGAGAAATTGATCGTAATATGTGATAAAGAAACGATGGATCAGAATTTATGATCTTGCTCTTACAAATATTTTTTTTTAGTACCTAATCTTTTAAAAAAAAATCTTAGCATTCTAGCAAACAGCCTCTACTGCCGTACTCTCTACTTCTGCCCTCTCTATACAGAAATTCTTCTTCACATTTATTAAAGTGTGTTTTACTAGTATTCTTATGCATTAAAGTTACACACATTCTTTTTTTTTTTTTTTTTTTTTTTTTAGCTACTACATTCTGTGAAAGTCTAAGCAGAAAAACGTACTGGGGAAGCTTATTAACTAAATAGTTAAATTCAATGATCATAGTATCTGGAAAGTTTACTGGGTATACTTTTTAAAAATATATGCTCAGGAACCTGTTTCTGAAGGTACCAAAAGTCTTAATATCTTTTAAAAAAGTCAGGGTAATTAACCCTGGATGGGCCACAGTCTTAACATTATAGCTTTACTCAGCCAAGAGTATTTCAAATAAAATAAAATTTCTTGGGCCAGCCTGGTGGTGCAGCGGTTAAGTTTTCACTTTCCTCTTCGGTGGCCCAGGGTTCGCCAGTTCAGATCCCGGGTGCGGACATGGCACCGCTTGGCAAAAGCCATGCTGTGGTAGGCGTCCCACGTATAAAGTAGAGGAAGATGGGCATGGATGTTATCTCAGGGCCAGTCTTCCTCAGCAAAAAGAGGAGGATTAGCAGTAGTTAGCTCAGGGCTAACCTTCCTCAAAAAAATAAAATAAAATAAAATTTCTTTTCCAATCGATTGATAAAATATGCAAAAGTCCTTATACAGTTCATCATATAAAATAGGTATTTTATTAATATTTTCTTTCATTAAGAAGAAAGTAAAGTCCTAAATATAGTAAGGTAGTAATTAGCTCTATTAATGAAAAAGCTCAGGTTCATGACACTGTTTTTTTAAGAATCTTAGGATCTTTTTCAAACAGATAATTCTCCCCAGCATGAAGATATTATTGAATGAATGTGCCTGCCATAGGATGGTATAAATCATCTCTAGACTCATTTCTGCAGCCTTGACAACAAATTCCTGCATTGAGAGTTTATCTCTCATCAAGAAACATCTTTTGACAGTCTCACCTAGGATTTGTTCCAATTAGCAAAATCAATAACTCCATAAGGCCAATAATAATTCCAAAAGCCAATAAGGCTCTTCTCCATCCAGTTGTCATGATATCAATGGCTCCACTGCAGCTATTTACTGAATACATACTCTGTGCTAGAGTGCACTAGCATTACGAGGGGGAAAATTATTGCCCAAAATAGGGTGCTGTGCAAAATACACATTATTAACCTGGTCTTCAAGACCATGATTATCATCATCATCATCAATCTTACAGCATGCTTCATAAGTACTGGAAAATTAGTATAACTTTCCTTCTAGTAAATTCTCTTCTCTATATTTCCTATAAATTAAAATGAAACATTATCTTTTCATAAACTGGATTCTTTACATTATGTAGACATCTATTTCTATTACAAATCAACAAGACATATACCATAAATAATGTATTTAAAAAATGTAACTTAAAACACGAGAGAAGTGTAGTTCCTGAACATAGAAAAATCTGGAAGAAATGATGGAGAAATTATTTATACTTGAAAACATTTAAATCAAGTTTCCAGAGAATATAGATAATATTGAAGTTTATTATTTGATATTTGTAAAACTAAACTTTAAAATTTTGGTATAATTACATGTATTTTCATGAATACTACAGGAATCTAGTAATTTCTATGTCTACTGCCTGGGATTCCCCATGAGGCAAGAATAAGTCCACTGTTAACTTCATTCACTCAAACTAATGAACCTCCATTTCTCAGGACGATTGGTACATTGTCATGTGGCTTATTTAAAAATAATTGTAATAGTACTCAGTAGGTTTAGAAATAATTAAAATGGTTGGATTATTTCTGTTGCAATATAATGAGTTTTTTAGAAGTGCCTAGAGGATTAGGGATTTATATTGAAAGACTGATTAGTTTTTCTGGAATTGAGGAAAAAAGGTACCTGTATAAAAGTTTATTATGCTTTTGAAATAGTAACAACATTAAGATACAAAATTTGTAACATATAACATTACACATCTTCAATAAAATTATTTGAGATTGTGAAAAATTCAGGGTTTTACCTTACCAAATTACAAAGCAAAACTTTCTCAAACTGTTTTGTATGTGAAATACTGTATGAAGAACTAATTGAGTCAATTTAGTAATCTGATGGAGTAATGTTGATTTTGAAGCAGTTCTTTCATTCATCCAAACGAATAAAACAGATTTCATACTGAGTCTAACATAAAATGTGAAAAGCCTAATATGAGCTCTTTCTAAATACTCAGAAGTGGATTTCAGATATTCATATTTATAAATTCTCACGAATCAGGAATTGTCCAAGACTCTGTACCACCTTGAAGAAGACAAAGCAGCAATCATTATAAACAATATGATGGAGGAAACCAGATGGGATGGAGGAACATGTAGCAAGGACATCTTTCCCAGGTACGAGGTGAGTTAAGAGTGTCAGTGAAACCATGGAAGTTATTTCACATTTAGTATACCAATAATTCGGAATAGCTTTTTTTTTTAAATAATGTTAAATTTACAGAAGACTAGCAAAGGTAGCACAGACAGTTTCGAATATCCTTCACTCAGTTTCCCTTAATGTTAAAATCTTACATTACCATAGTATAATAAGCAAAACAAAAAAAATTAATATTGGCACATACTAAACTACATACTTTATTCAGATTTTCCCAGTTTTTTTAATAAACCACTTTATTGAGGTATGATTGACATGTAAAAAGCTTTACATATTTAATGTATACAATTCAATGTGCTTGGGGATAATATACACCCAGGAAACCATCACCACCGTCAAAGTCGTAGATGTATCTATCACCTCCCAAAGTTTCCTCCTGCCCCCTGTATTATTATTGTTTTCATTATTATTATTTATTTTTGTGTGTAGTGGAATACTTAACAAAAGAGCTACCCTCTTAGCAAATTTTAGGTATATAATACAGCACCGTTAGCCATAGGCACTATGCAGTATCATAGATCTCCAACACTTCGTTGGCATAACATCTCTTTTCCAGAATCCAGTCTGAAATCTCAGACTGCAGTGAGTTGTCATGGCTCCTTAGTTTTCTTCAATCTGTGAAAACTATTCAGTCTTTTCTTTCATTTTGTGACCAGGCCACTTTTGAAGAATACCGATTAGGTATTTTTTAGATTGTTTCTCAAACTGGGATTCTTTGGTGCTTTTCATGATCATGCTGAAATTATGGATTTGGGGAAAAAGACCATGAGGTGATGTAACTCTTTCATGACACCCTATCTGGGGATACATGATACTAATCCGTCTTATTACAAATGATGCTCATCTTGATCGCTTGATTAAGATAGTACCCACAAGCTGCTGCAGTGTGGATGAACTACTTTCCCCTCCCTGTGGATCTTGTCTATAGCAATTACCACAACATCAGTTTTATAATGTTGATTTTCTATTTCTCTCCTTACTTATTCATTCATTTACCGGGACTTTTCTATAAGTAAGAATTGTCCTTTCTCCACCGTTTATTTATATATTTAATCATTATTAATTTGTATCATTATGGGCTCATAGATATTTATTTTATTTTCTAGGTCATAATGACTACTATTCTCTGAATATATTTTTATATTCTTTTATATTATTTCATTATGCTATTATTCATTTGGCCACAACAATTGGTTATAATCCACTACTATTTACGAAGATACTTTTGATTAGCTTATTTCTGCTATTATCCAGGTAGTAACAAATATTGAAACAAAACTGAGATTAACTTTTCAAATATCCCCAAAATATATAATTTCCACTGATTATAATATTCATTATGGTTAATATATATAATAAAAATATTCTTTGCAGAACATTTGGTCCTGTCCAAAACATCCATAAGACATTTGGTCCATGACAAGAGGTTCTTGACATTTGGGCTTGTCCAAAACATCTATGAGCATATTTGGTCTATGCCAAATGGTCGTGGACAGGAGCAAATACCAAGGCCCTTTTGGCATGGATTGGTGTCTCCATGAACATTTTGGATAGGATCAAATATGAATAAATATCAAGGATCTTTTGGCATGGACGAAATGTCTGATGGATGTTTTGGACAGGACCAGTTGTCTGCTAATTAAAATATTTACAAAACATTTTTAGCCAAATAATCAAATATCAGTCATGAGATTTCCTTTAAAAATCTTCAAATACAGAGTTTCCTTCTCCTTTCAAAATTTCAATATTAGAAATTTAGACTAGGTAATATCTTATAAAATAGCCTTGATATTGATCACTTATCAATCTAATAAAATGGGAAATTCTTCTACCTAGAATCAATTTTAATATTTGTTGACTTCCTTTGCAATTCTATTTTTAACCTGAAGTTTTGTCTAATATTTCAAATTAACACAATCCCAATACAACATGAATTGTTGAATAAATCCATGCTGGAAAAAGACTAGATAATAATCCTCAAAATGAGGAGAATGTGCATTGAAATGCAGGACGGCATCCATTGTCAGAGCACGCTCTCCTTCAGTTGCTCCTAGAATTCTTCAGTGTCTATTCCCAGTATCACAGCAGAGAGAGTCAAACCACAGGTAAACACATGAGTGTTCTCCTTTTCCATAATTCTAAAAAATGTCATATCTAACAATTAAAAGGATAAGATTTGAAACATATTATAAGGAGTAGAAGATGTTAGCATTGTGAAATAACCTATCAGATATGTATTTACCTTGTAAGCAGGATAATGTGTTTGCATTTACAGACTAAATTAACATCGGGCAGAAGACAGCACTTTATTGATTTCATACTATCAAGCACAGTGAGAATTTGAAATGAATTTGTGCATTGTTTATGTAGTTTTTTTCTGGCCTATAATAGTTAAATTGAACTACTGTCAGAAATTACAGACAATGAATGTGCATTTTGTTCCCTCCCTCTGACAGGTTCTGTCTCAAAAAGCCTTTCTAAAGCATGAAGTACTTTGGACTCCGAGTTTTCATATTATACTTTTCTGTCTTGGATTTTTAGTCTGGCTGTCATTCTGTATGAATGATAAACACCTGTTCTGGACCCAGTGCTCACAGAGAGGTCCTGTGTACTCTAGAGATGAAGAGACAAGGCCCAGTAGGTGCTTAAAACTGATCAGTTTTATTACTAACTAAGTCAGAGGGAAGAATAGAAATGCCATTGGTAAAGTGTGCCTGATTTTAGAGTGATGTGTCCTCATATAAACATATATAGATCAACTGCTCTCTCTTGGCCATAATTTGTCCAAAATAATGACCATTACATTTTCATAGGTTTTTTTGCTGTAAAGGCACATGAATAAATTTACTAATCTTTCTATCCAATACACACAAAATTCAAAAAGAAATATATAAAACAAAAACTTTACATGAAAGTTCAACCTAATTTAAGAAGATATCAGAAATTTAGCCATGGATCATATCTGCTTGAATGTAAATATGACCAATAGTAATTTATGTGGCTTAAGAATATTTGCCTATACTCTGACAAGAAAGAAAGAGAGAAAGAAGGAAAACCCCTCAAAAATGGGAAAAAAGAAAAGCCCACTTTCCACCAAATTTTAGATGGTACAGCTTATATGCCAATATGGTAAATAACTTAAATATTTCTGAAATAATTTTAGATCTGTAGGCTTCTTAAACTGTCTTTTGAGCATATATTCCTAGAAAACTAGTAAAAGCTATAGGCTCCTTCTCCAAGAAAAATGTTTTTAGCCATATATGCATGCACAAAAATATATGTGTACAATTTTAGAGGTTAATTCAGCCTTTTAAGTCCACACTTGGATCCATAGATTTTCTTGTCTTCTACGATATGCCATCTTGTTGTAAAGGAATAAAGACAACAAAATTTATAGAGAAGGTGAAGAAGATATAAATAAAAGTAGGGAAAAAACATGAAGGTTCTGGCACTGGTGCTCGGAACACCATATCCACAGAAAAGGAGTTTGCTGGGGTCTTGAGACCAATAAAATCCTCCCTTTAATAAAGTTCAGACTAAATATTATACCCTGGAAAAAAAAAATGTGGGAAGAAATCGACAGCACACTATTTTAGGAAGAGTGTCACATTCCCTGGATGCTTCACTGAGACAATAATGTGAAGTCAAACTAAAGTCTTCAAATCATATGGGAACCCCTGATTAAAAGAAAAGGACGAAGTGGACTGAAAAACTCTCACTAAAAGCTAATAAAAGGTAGTAAACACTACCGTCACAAAAGGCAGGACAGGAGGCAAAATGTTACTTAACTATTCTCTGGCTTGACTTAGTGTTATTTATCCTGTATGTATCTTTTGAAGATCTCAATTTTTGTATCAATAAAGCTATGTGATCAATGTACATGTTTGATATTTTCACGATAAAAAACAAAGCATAACATAACAAAATATACAAACAAACAATACCCCAGTAAGATTTCCTCACTGATTACAAGGAAAAATTTGAATTTTATGAATCCCATGCTAAATCATATTGTTCAAAAATATAAAGTAATACTAATTAGTATAGAAACAAAAGTAGGTATAGCTAAAAATAAAATCAGTATATTCAGAGAAATGAGAAAAAAAATAGAAACACAAAATATCACTAGGAGTAAAATAGTAAAAAAAATAGTAGGTTAAGAAATTCTCCATATCAAAGAGTTCAACTTTGGCTGCCTCCATTATGCACTTTAATTTGATTCTTCTCAGAATTATACTAATGTATAGAGATAAATATGAAAATAATTTAGTTTTATCCTTCAGAGAAGTACTCAAACAAAACCTGTAGCTCTATGCTTTAAACACTTCTAGCTGTGCATTTTTAACTTTAATCTTCCTACAGATTTAAGAATATACTGACTGCACAGAATTGTTCTTTATAGACTCTTCTGATTGCTTAGACAAGACAATCTACTGATCTCTCCATGCCTACTCCTGCTACTTCAACTGACTTTTAAAGAAAGCAATAGCTGTTTGAACAACCTCTTTAATATTTATTTCTGTTTTAGTCCCTCCTCATACATTACAGTAGGCTTTACTTTATACGTTCTTTCTCTGAAAACAGAACCCACTTGTCACTGTACGGAGGCCACCAGACTGACCAGCACCTGACACTCTCCTAGGCCTGGCCGACTAGCAGAAAACCCACCAAATTACGTCTCACTGAAATACAGTTCACCAAATGACCAATTTACTCAAAACACATTTGCCCAAAGAAAATTTGCTGAGTGAATCATTCTCCAAATGAACATTCACTGACTTCTTGACAATTTTCCCTGAGTTTTTGGTTCACCATAGCTGCAGCTGCTCTGCAGTAGCCTTTGCGAGGACTGTTAGCCCAGCTGGTGTGGTTCTCACATCTGTGTGCTTTCCCTGTCGGATGCTCAGGGTGACATGTGAACAGTGAGCTGCTCTCTCTCTCTCTTTTTCATCCTTTTTCTCTCATCTTTATTGAAATATAATTGACATGTAACATTGTGTAAGTTTACTGTGTACAATGTGATGATTTTTTATTTGTATATATTGCAATATGTTTACTACAGGAGGGTGAATTAACACATTCTTCATGTCACGTCATTACCATTTTGTTGTGGTGGTGGTGAGAACATTTAAAATCTGGTCTCCTAGCAACTTTACGGTATACAATTCAGTATTGTCCATTTTAGTTACCAAGTTGCACATTAGATGCCTGGAAATTATTCCTCATATAACTGGAAGGTTGTACCCTTTGAGTAACGTCTCCTTATTTTCCCCATGGCCTAGCTGTTTGCAACCACCCTTCTACTCTGTGCTTCTGTGAGTTTGGCTTTTTTAGATTCCACATATAAGTGAGATCATGCAATATTTGTCTTTCTATATCTGACTCATTTCACTTAGTATAATGCCCTCAAGGCCCATTCATGTTATTGCAAATTTCCTTCTTTTTATGGCCGAATAATATTCCACTGCAGGTGTATACATGTATGCATATATACCACATTTTCTTTATCCATTCAACTGTCAAAGGACACTTAGGTTGTTTCTATATCTTGGCTATTGTCAGTAAAGCTGTAATAACCAGAGGAGTGCAGATATCTCTTTAAGATTCTAATTTCATTTCCCTTGTATATTTACCCAGAAGTGGGATTGCTGCATCGTATAGTAGTTGTATTTTTAATTTTTGGAGGAACTTCTATACTGTTTTCCATAGCAGTTGTACCAATTTACATTCCTAGCAACAGTGCACAAGGGTTCCCTTTCCTGCACTTCCTCCTTTGCATTTGCTATTTCTTGTCTTTTTGATAATACCTATTCCAACAGATGTGAGGTGATATCTCATTATGGCTTTGATTTGCATTTCGCTGATCATTAGTGATGCCAAGCACCTTTCATGTACTTGTTGACCATATACATGTCTTCTTTGGAAAAATGTCTATTCAGGTCCTCTGTCCATTTTTTAATGAGATTTTTTTTTGTTTTGCTATTGAGTTGCATGAGTTATTTATGTATTTTGGAAATTAACTTCTTATCAGATATAGGATTTGCAAATATTTTATCCCATTCTGTAGATAGTTTTTCAGTTTGTTGATTGTTTCCTTTGCTGTACAGAAGCTTATTAGCTTGATGTAGTCCTACTTGTTGATTGTTGCTTTTTTTTATCCTTTTGTTTTGCTTTCAATGCTTGTGCTTTTAGTGTCATATCCAAAAAGTCCTTGCCAAGACCAATGTCAAGGAGATTTTTCCCTATGTTTTCTTCTAGCAGTTTTATGGTTTCAGGTCTTTCCTTTAAGTCCTTAATCTATTTCATGTTAATTTTTGTGAGTAGTGTGATATTGTAATTTATAACAAATATCTATTTTGGTCTTTGTCCATGGTTCCTGGCTTACAGTTCCCTAAACCCTTGGAATTTCCTAAGTAATAAGAGCAGTGGGAATATCTTTTGTTATAGTATTTGCTCTTTTGTCCTCGGTCACTGAAATCACTTCAGAATCATAAAGGAGAAAGGATATCTTGTTACTCGTAACAAGCCCCTTACAACCAGGAATGACTTTATGTAATTAAATGACCTTTGCATTTCCCTAAAGATGTGAGGCTGGTTGCTAGGGAAACCGCCTTGAAAAAAGGGTTGGAATTTCAGTCCCATCCCCTGATTTCCAAGGAAATGAGAGGGGCTGGAGTATAAATGAATCACCAATGACCAACGATTTGATCAATCGTGCCTATGGAATGAGGCCTCCATAAAAACCCAAAAGTATTGGATTTAGAGGGCTTCCAGGTGGATGAACCAGAATACTTCCACACGGCACTGTGCCAGGCCCTGAGCCCATGAGGACAGAAGCTCCTTTGTTTGGGTCTTCAGCCTATGTAATGCTTCATCTGCTTATTAATTCAAATCCTTTAATACCCTTTGTAATAAACTAATAATCTAGTGAACAAACATTTCCTGAATTCTGTGAGCTGCATTAGAAAATTAAGCAAACCCAAAGAGGAGGTTGTGGGAACGTCTGAGGTATAGCCGGTTGGTCAGAAGCACAGGTGACAACCTGGTCTTGTGATTGGCATCTGAAGTGGTGGCAGTCTTGTGGGACTGAGCCCTGAACTTCTATTTACCTTATCTCCAGGTAAATAGTGTCAAAATTGAGTTGAATTATGAGACACCCAGCTGGTATCAGAGAATTGCTTGGTGGTTTGGGAAAAAACCTCACACACCAGTGATTGGAACTGGGTGCAGAGTCATTAGTGGTGTAAGAGCGGGGTTCAATTTATTCTTTTGCGTGTGAATATCCACTTTTCCCAATACCATTTATTGAAGAGACTGCCCTTTTCCCATTGTGTATTCTTGGCTCCCTTGTCAAGTATTAGTTGAATGTATATATGTGGGTTATTTCTGGACTCTCTATTCTGTCCTATTTGTCTATGTGTCTATTTTTATGCCAGTACCTTACTGTTTTGATTACTATAGCTTCATAGCACAGTGTGAAATCAGCAAGTGTGATGTCTCCTGTTCTGTGTTCTTTCTCAAGATTACTTTAGCTATTCAGGGTCTTTTAGGGTTCCATACAAATAGTAAGATTCTCTTTTCTACTCCTGTGAAAAATGTCATTGGAACTTTGATAGGGATTGCATTGAATCTATAGGATATTTTAACAATATCAACCTCTGATCCATGAACACTGGATATTTTTCTATTTATTTGTGTCTTCTAATTCTTTCATCAATGTCTTAATAGTTTTTGGTGTATAGATCTTTCAATTCCTTGGTTAAATTTATTCCTAAGTATTTTATTGTTTTTGATGCTATTGTAAATGGGATTGTTTTCTTTATTTCTTTTTAAGATAGTTTGTTGTTATTATATAGAAACACAGTTGATTTTTGTATGCTGATTTTGTATAATGCAACTTTACTGAATTTGTTGACTAGTTCTAACAGTTTTTTGGTGAAGTCTTTAGGATTTTCTATATACAAAATCATGTCATCAGAAAACAGAAGCAATTTTACATCTTCCTTTCCAATTTGGATACACTTTATTTCTTTTTCTTGCCTAATTTCTCTGGCTAGGACTTCCAGTACTATGTCAAATAAGCATGGTGATATGGGCACCTTTGTCTTTTTCCTGATCTTAGAGGAAAAACTTTCAACCTTTCACCATTAAGTATGATGTTAGCTATGGGCTTGGCATATATGCCCTTTATCATGTCAAGGTATGTTCCTTCTATACCCACTTTGTTTTGAGCGTTTCTATTACCAAAGGATGTCAAATTTTGTCAAATACTTTTTTTGCATCTATTGAGACGAACGTATGATTTTTATCTCTTATTCTATTAACATGATGTGTCTCATTTATTGATTTGCATATCTTGAATCATTCTTGTATCCTAGGGAAAACTCCCACTTGATTATGATATATCATCATTCTAACCTGCTGCTGAATTTGGTTTGCTAGTATTTTGTTGGGAATTTTTCATCTACATTCACTAGAGATATTGGCCTGTAATTTTCTTTTTTAAAAATTTTTCTGGTTTGTATATCGAGTAATGCTAGTCTCATAAAATAAGTTTGGGAGTGTTCCCTCCTCTTCAACTTTTTGGAAGAGTTTGAGAAGGATTGACACTAATTTTTTTTTAAATGTTTGGTAGAATTCAGTCATGAAGTCATCTGGTGCTGAGCTTTTCTTCGTTGGGAAGTTTTTGATTATTGCTTCAATTTCCTTAGTTGTTATTGGCCTGTTTATATTTTCTCCATCTTCATGATTCGGTCTTTGTAAGTTGTATATTTCTAGGAATATATGCACTTCTTTCAGATTGTCCAATTTGTTGGTGTATAGTTGTGCACAGTAGTAACTTATAGTCCTTTATATTTTGGGGCTATAAGTTGTAAAATATTGGACTTGAATTAGACTTTAGACAAAATGGAACTGACAGAACTAACAGACAAATATAGAACATTCCATCCAGTATCAGTAGGATGCACATTCTTCTCAAATACACTTGAAATATTCTTAAAGACAGGACATAGATTACAAATCAAGTGTTAGAAAATTTGAAAAGATTGAAATTATACCAATCATCTTTTGCAAACACAATATAACACTAGAAAGTCAATAACAGGACGAAAACTGGAAAATTCACAAATATGTGGAAATTAAACAACACATTCCTGAACAACCAATGCATCAAAGAAAAAAATCAAAGGGGACATCAAAAAATATCTTGAAACAAATGAAAAAGGAAACATAATAAAATGCAAAACTCATGCAATGCAGCAAAACAGTTCTAAGAAGGAAGTCTATAGCTCTAAATGCTTACATTAATAAAAAAGAAAGATCTCAAATAAGCAATCTAACTTTACATCTCAAGGAACTACAAAAAGATGGACAACTAAGTCCAAAGTTGGCAAAGGAAGGACATAACAAAGATGAAAGCAGAAATAAATGAAATAGACAATACAAGGAGAGATCAATGAAACTAAGAGATGATTTTTTGAAAAGATAAACAAAATTGACAGGCCATTAGCTAGATGTACAAAGAAAAGAAAAAAAAAGAGTACTCAAATAAATAAAATTATAAAGAAAGAAGAGACATTACAACTGTTTCTGCTCACTTAAGCTCTGCTCTCCCCCCTCCCATTGTACTGACCTCTGCCTGTTCTCCAGCTTCTCCCCAGCCTGTCTTTCTCCTGCTGCCTCCATCTTTCTGCCCCTGCCCCTAATCTTTAACAGATTGACCTAAAACTGAATTAGAGTAGAAAAGGTTGTTAGAAAGTTAGTAGCCTTGAAAAGTAGAGACTATTTAAAATGGCATGAGCCTTTCTCCAAGACTTTTTCATTTTCTTTCCTTATAGAATCAGAGGCTGCATAAATCTGATGTTAACTCCCCAAATCTAGACATCAATTGCCATTAGAAAGAAGTGTCACCCTATGTCTTGGAGAGAGAGGTCCACTTTGATACACTTTGGAAGCAGTGGGGATATTAAGCCTCTTAAATACATAAGAAAATTTTCTGAGCATTGCCTTAATAAAGGAATATAATAAAATATCCAATAAATCCTGAGCACCAGCATGATACTGCTGCCTGCCAGGTAGCTTGCTAAACCACCTGGCTGCTTTCTTTCTGTAGAAATTTCTTATTTAGCAAGGAGAGCATTCTGAGCTGTTCGTGCATGAAAAAAATAACAATCACCTATGTCAACCTAGGGGGTCATTGAAAATTTACTATTTAGTAGAAATTTAAACACAGCAAGCATTTTCAGATACATTTTTACTTCATGAGTCATCCACAAAACCCAATTATGAAGATTACTAAACATAGCCTAAGCTTAGAATGAACTGGATAAATATTGCTAGCATGTTCACCAAACACCTTCTGTATCAGAACCTAAATAAATTATTATGTCTCAACCAAAATATGTTTAGTATTCTTTCACATCTGATACAATAGTGCCAACATCAAGATTTCAATATAAATAAAATATCGTTTTAATTAAAGACAGGATCCAGCCCTGTTCTTGCTACCCCTGCCTCACTCACTCATTATAAGAGCTCATTATTAGGGCTCATTCCAGCCCTAAGTCAAACTATTAAATCCTTGACAAATAAAGTATAGATCATAGTGGTGCATTGCTCATTAAACTGTTATTTTCAAATGGCATAATCTATTTAAAGCCATCTGAGACCCAAAAAGTGTAAAAACATTAGATATTATTGTTGTTTTTGTTGTTCTTTTTAACACCTTCACAATCTTGTCTATCTTAAACCTGGTATATTTGAAATTCTGAAACTGTCTTCTATGGATATCCTCTACCAAAGCAACATATTTTGAGCAGTTAAACATGTATTAAGCATGAAACCCTGAACTTGTTCTATAAAAGTGTCTCAACAAATAATTGTTGAATGAGTAAATGAGAATGTGAAATATTTTTTGGTGGGAATTCATACTGCACCAATCCCTAAAAAATGTCAACTCTCTGAGAATCTGTCTTCTCAATTGTTGAGAGACAATTTTCTATGGATCTCTTGTGTTTCTGCATGTCTTCCATACAGAGGCATTTTAATAACTTGCGTTCCAGTCTGTATTTTCAAGGATGCTTGTATAACATGCATCCTTGGAAGATGTAGTGTCACTTTCCAAGACAAAGGACAGATTAGTTTGCTGACCGGAACGACATTACAGCAGATTTGTTTGCAGCTACTTTAAAGGATTAGGTTGTTCGTAGCTGTTAGTTCAGGGTTCCTCAACTGAGATGCAAGTTCACTGCTTGGACAGCATCACTAAGTCACTCTGCATCACTTTGTGGCATCTGGGGGATAAATAGAACCAAGGCAAACATGAAACGCATACTGTCTGCTATGGTGATTAGGGAAGTCCTTTGTCTCTGATCTAATACTCTCATGTCTTCTGCCAGCAGCCATGAAACTGTAGCAGCTGAAGTCGTTAGCTTGTTAGCAGGGTAGCATCTATGATCCTTGAAGCTTCTGGACATGAATAAGCACCTTGTGTAAATAATGAAGAATAAGACTGCAAAAGATGCTTACTTTGATCTGTGGAAACACTGCAACATGCATATACATTTTCACAGTTAGTAACATTTGGAGTTCAGCTGAGGAGGGAATCTATGATCACTTATTGATGCAATTCATATGTGTCTTACACAGTGTAAGTCAGGCATGTCTCTAGGCTCTCAGGACACCGTACTACTCAGGATAGGTAAAAATGAGCTTTGGTAAACAAATATCATTGGCAAACAAGCAAAAGTAATGTATCCCTCATTCTACATGTTTATTTGGGAACCTAGATTATGTTTATTTAGGAACCTAGATTAATGAATGCTCTCTTATCTCAACACATGTACCCCAAGATGGTCATTCCAGGAAAGGTGAGGAATATATGCTGATTCAGCCCAGAAGTGAACAATGTCGTTTAGATATTTGCCCAGAAATAATCACATGGGAGCATTGTACTCCATAAGAGCTATAATCTTTTGCATGTTCAGGAAGGAGAATATACAATAAGCTTTAGTGTATCCATAGCAGTATGCCGGATTTTGAATAGGAAGAAGATATGCTTCTTGCTTTCAAAATTATAGTAGTCTTAATAAAGAAGAAAGAGTCAAAAAAAAAAAAAACCCAGGCAATTTTAATACAGAATAATAAGTTCTATAATAGCTGTACTCACTGAAAGTGTATAACCCCACTCAGTGTGTGCTTAGGGATATCTTCTTAAAAGAGGAGACATCTAAGATGAGACACAGAAGATCGCTAGATATTAGCCAGGAAGAGCAGAGAGTGGAAGATTAACCTAAATCAATAATATATTTCATTGTTCTGGTATCTCATGTAATTGCCCTGGAATACCTGTTCCTGATATCCACTATTTCCATCCTCTAATAGAGAAGACACACATATCAGACAGTACAAATCCCAGAGTAAAAGTAGTTTTCATTTGTAAAACATATATACTTAAAACACATGGAGTGGCTGGTCCAGTGGTGTAGTTGTTAAGTTTGTGTGCCCCACTTCCGTGGCCTGGCTTCTCTGGTTCAGATCCTGGGCACAGACCTACACACCACGCATCAAGCCATGCTGTGCCAGCGTCCCACACAGAACTAGAAGGACTTACAAATAGGATATACAACTATGTACTGGGGCTTTGGGGAGAAAAAGAAAAAAGAGGAAGATTGGTAACAGATGTTAGCTCAGGGCCAATCTTCCTCACCAAAAAGACTTTAGGAAAACAACAACAAAACCATGGAAATCGCAGAACAATTCAAGTATTTTCAAACTGCCTAGCATAGTTTTGATGCCAAACAGCTCATCTGTCACTATTCCTAGGATATGCATTCCCCAAGTCTGAAGGACAATTTCCTTTCAGAATTCTGCCAACATATATTCATTATAAGCTTAGCTTTATGGCTAAACCTAGCCTTTATAAAAGCATATCTCTATGTAGGTAGTGGTTGGGGTCCCAAAGGTAGGTGCCTAGTAATGAGTAAAGGGGATTTTCTCGGAGTATGGAACTTCCAACTCAGCCCTGAGACAGTTCATTTCTTGAAGTGTGAGAAATTAAAACACGGACGTTAAAGCCCTGCCATTTAGCTCAGGACCCAGTGACAGTGAAACTTCTCTATCTTTTCCTCCTTTGAGCGATTTTTAGCACAGAGGATCTGAGGATAAACTGCAATAAGAAGTATGAAAATAAGTTAAAGTTTCTATCATCTAAAAAGTTAAACATGTCAAAAATTGATCTGAGGCTAGAATCAATCTGAATATTAATGTTAAATCATTATCACAAATTTCTTACGTGACCTTATTTAAGTGTTAAAGCCACTTGAAATGAAAAAGCTATTTTTACAGAATAATTTAGAAAACAGTCAGCAGTTTTGTGTCACTTTAAAGGGAGAAAAATTGTATACACTTTTACAAAAAAAGAATTATGTTTAGAGGTGACTTTAAAATAATCTTCTTTCCGCCTGCCTATTCTAGTTTCCATGGTGTCTGCAGGGGCAAAGTGACATGCCAATTCAAAACTGACTTCTAAAGGGCTAAATAAAGAAATGTTCCATATGAACAATGAGGATTGCTTAGTAAATGATAATTGCTAATGTCATTGAACAAACAGGTTAATTGACGTTGGGAATTTGAGACATTTTGTGTGTCATTTTCTGATAAAGGTGATAATATTCCTCATTTTTTCCTTAACAGTATTCACTACCCTGCCATATGGGAGGCAATTTTCCTGGTCTGAATCTCTCCTTCTGTGCACTGAGCTCATTTTCATATCAGATAACTCTAAATGAAGAGAGAGCTCCGTGCCAGACAGTAATGAAAGGAAGATCTGCTCCTGCAGGAGGGACAAAGAGTAGGAACATGCTTTGCTGTTGGATTTGTTCCTAGCCTGAAGCAGAGGCTGCTTTTTTGATACCAAAACACCAAACTGATGGCAACAATCCCAAAAATTACTTATACTTTGAGCTCTCTCCCTTCCCCAGCTGCTCCTCTTCTAGTCTCCCCTACTGTAAACGCGTGACAGCCCACCTTTGTCTACCCAGTTCTCAAGCCACAACACAGACACTGTCATAGCCCCCAACTCTCTTTTTAACACCCTGTCAATTCTTGACTAGCTCGTACTGATTTTACCTCCCAAGATATCTCAGATCTGGTCTCTTCCCTTCGCTGCACCCTAATCTATCTCTTAGCTTATTGCCGTAATACGTTAAACAGGGCTGGGCTTCTCTTCCTACCACTAGAAAGCGTAGTTTGAATGCATATCTGGCAATATCAGTCGGCTCCCAGAACCCCTTTAAGATTTCTTCTGCATTTAACAAAACATAAGTAATCCATAGCCTGATTTACAAGGACTTGCAGCATCTGCTTTCAATCTGCGTTTCTAAGCTTGCCCCTTCCGTTGGTTATTGAAGGTTCTTTTCCCCTTTCTTTGCCTGTTTAATTCTTAGGAAACCGAACGTAATTCCCTCAGCAAGATCTTCACGACCCCTCCCCCTTTTATTATAATTTTCCCTTAGAATCTCATTTTTAATGTAGCACTAATATTTAATAATTATGAATTTAATTTTTTGGGTTTTGATTAAATATCTTTGCTTCCCCACTAGGTTATAAGGCACACGTGGCCAGGGACAATATTTAATTAATTAAATATTTTATATCTACAACATACTCTAGAAACAAGAAAAATATTTATTGAATAAATGAGCAACAGTTTTCAAGCGTTTTGTTTTGGTTTTGTATTGTAAACTGCAATCAAGATAAAGAAAGCTGTGGGGCCAATCTATGCCTTTATACCCAAGTTTCCTATTTAAGTTCAAAATCCCTATTGCTTTAACTTAAGGAGCAGACTTTCACAAGCATTTCACTCAATTAAAGAATTCTCTACAGTAGTTTTATTAGAAACTACATTTCTAACATTTTTTTAAAAGGTAATACCTTTGCATGGTTTCAAATATTTTATTTGGCACAATGAATAGTCTTGCATTCAGGCCAGGTCCCTGGCCACTCGGTTCTCCTCTCAGGAGAGAGCTCATCTTATTGGCTTCTGGTAGCTGTATCACATATATTCTCTGCACCTACATGCAAATATTTTTATAATAACTCCCTCTTTCTTCCTTTCTCAAATGTTAGCACATATGCCTTCATTCTGTGCTTTGACACTCTATATAGGTGGTACTAGTGTATACATGTATATTTAATTTTAACTTTTTATTTTAGCAATTTTCAAACATGCAGATAGTAGAGGGAAAGTGTAATAGATCTCCAAGTAATCATTTCCCAGCTCAACGCTTATTCATGTTGTGCCCTTGTTTTGCTTTATCCAAACCCCCTCACTTGTTGTTACTGTGTTACTTTGCTGGAGCATTTTAATGCCAATGCAGGCATCATAACATTTACTTATCTTTATGCTTGTAGATATTTTGGATTGTATCTATAAAAATAAGGACATTTTGGGTAAATTTTATTTTGATATAATGTCAAAATTACAGAGAAGTTTCAAGAATAGTGCAAAGTCTTTTTTCACCTTTTAAAATGAAGGAAACTAATGATAACTGCGTATAATAAATGAACACTTGCTATTTTCCAGGCAAAGTGCTAAATATTTTACATTTATTGTTTTACTTAGCAATGAATGTAAGTAATTCAGGAATCTGAATGTGAAACTGAAGTTGTATTACTGACTCTCCTACTAGCTGTGCGATTGCATTTCTCTACATCATAATTTCCCTACACGTAAAGTAGGGTAAAAACCCTTCCGCACAGACTGGTCGAACTCATGTCATCCTTTTCTGAGTGGGCAGCTTTGAGTGGGAAACAGAAGGGCACACATTGAGATTAGTAAAAAAATTCCTATAAAGCTGTGTGAGCACTGATACAAATCGCATCATCCTCGTGTCTAAGTTTAGATCACATCACCTACCCTGGCCATGGCATGGAGTGTTCTGATGCCCAAATCAGGGGATGCACAGGAATGTATTTTATCATTGCAAAATGGTAAACATACGTACCTTTTTAAATTATTTCAGTTTATGTTTATTCTCGTGTATGCTGGTCACAGTTTTACCTTTGAGCCTAAAAAACCAAACTTTTATAGAAGTGAGTTATTTTTTATAGTTTTCCAAAGTCTGTCAACAGAAGTATATTTCTCATAATAAAAAGAACTTAATTTTTTTAAAAATTATAATACTTCAAAAATAGTGAAAGAAAGTGAAAGAATAAGTGGCAATATATTCAAGAAGAACAGGAAAAGCTAACCCTCTTGCTTATTCTGAGCTCTGCGAGAAGGATGCTACAAAATTATATAGTATTGACTCTTAACCAGTTTGCGGATTCTAAGCAGAAGGATGCAGTTTCTAAACTGAGAACAGAAACCCATCTAGAAATAATTCGGGGGTAAGGAAGGAGAAGATAGGAGCCTTACTGCAGCTGGTGGGAATAGCACGTGCAAAGGACTGAAGGCACAGGAGACACCAGAATCAGCCGGACTGCGAATGAGGACCTTGGAAAAGCAAGATGGCTGCCTCTGTACTTTGGGTACTCTGAGACGTGAAAGATTACCTGGTAATAGCTGCACTAAATAGCCTGCCCTGCAGTTTTAAAACATGACTTCCTATTGTGTTATCAGTGCTTTGAGAAATAATTATAGTAGTCCCCTCGGGAAAACATATAGAAAGATAAAACGAGGAAAGAGAAATGAGCTCCTATGTTTAAAGGTTCAAGACAGGTGAAGGCAGCTATGGGTGAGAAAAATAAAACGCAGATGAAGAAAGTCAAATGTGTGAAAGATTTGATGAAAGGTGAATAGGGTAAAGAAGACCAGACCATTTTAAAGGTGAGCTGAACTTGAGGCTTCTGCATATGAGCCTGATGTGTGTGCTTGTGTGTATGTCTTAAGAAGGTGGAATACACTACATCTAAAGGTATAAAGGGTATAGGTTAAAATTCAGCTAACATACAGAAAGCATTATTTCGTTTAATTAAAACTGAATCTTAAAGTATGCTTTTAGTAAAAACCCAAACAAATATTTCATTCAACGTGACTTTAACTAAATGAGTTTTTACAAATATATCATCACAAATATATAAGTGACTGGTTTGGGGCAAAATGTTGAACTTCAGGTATGAATTTAACCTTGGAATGAGAACAGTTAGCTACAACTAGAGTTTTCTGGTGCAGTGACTGAGCTTGCACAATGATTTAAGTTGATTGAACAAATTCATCTCTTACAGATGGCAGAACTGAATTTGGGCTGACAGTATTGAGATAGAAAAGATCCTTGAATTTCTATTGTAGAAAATGTACTATACACAGAAGCAGCTTTCAAAGCAGTTCGATGAAAAGAAGTTGCTCAGTCAAATTCAGGCAGAGTCCATTTTTTTCAAAGTGACTATACAAAATTAGAGTCGTGGTCTACAGAATCAGTCTCTGTCTGAACCGATCTGAGCTGGCTGGACCTGCTCTAGAGAGGCATCCTCATTTGCGGATTTGAAGGACAGGAAAGGAAGATGGCAGTTCAGGGATCTTTGTTTCCATTGGTGACTTTCATCCTCAGTAGAGGCTTGTCTCAGAGAAATTCAAAGTCAGAAGTGGCATAACATGGACACTAATCAGTCTTCCAAAAGAAGATGAATTTCCTTAGGTCATTCTAGTTCACCTCCACGCGGAAACAGCACTCCTAAGCCAAATCATCAAACCGCTGTATCATTTAAAGTCTTCAAATGCATAACCATGGTGTGTCTCAAGGATATCTGAAGTCACCAATTGTTACCTGCTCTTGTGGGTTTTTAATTTGTATGTTTTTCTATGGACTAGTGTAGGTTTCCTTACTCGGCAATACTGAAAAGGATAATCACTTTGAACCAAACCAGAAGTAGCAGGATTATTGCGACAAGTCAGATTTGGCACAGCAAGTCCCCACAGCCTAATAGGGTTATCTGTTGACATCCTACCACACAATCTAAAAGGAGTTCTAATTCTATTCGTATGTGCTATATTCAGTCATTTACAACCAAAATTGATATATGAAAGTACTCTGTAAGTTGCAAGTTACTGTACAACATTAATCATTGTTATTAACTGAGATCACATATAAAATCACTACCCAGTTACCACTTAAATTTTAGTAATTTTTAATCTATTATTTAGCGCATTCAGATCACACTCTGCAACCACAATACCAACTATCGCATATGTGTGTACAACGGCCTACTGGACATCAAACAGGTAGTTCAACTGAACACATTCAATTCTGTACCAATTCGATTTATGAAGTTACTCCCTAACCCTGACTTTCCTCCTGTATTCCCTTCCCAGCCACTGGGCTGCCTGAGGCGGAGTGATTCCCCTGACTTTCCACTTTCACTTCCACCAACGTCCAAAACAAATGCCAGGTCCTCTTTTTTTTTTTTTTTTTCATAATTGGCACCTGAGCTAACAACTGTTGCCAATCTTCTTTTTTTTTCCTTATTCTTCTCCCCAAAGGCCCCCTCCTCCCCCAGTACATAGTTGTATATGCTAGGTGTTAGTGCCTCTGCTTGTGCTATGTGGGATGCCACTTCAGTGTGGCTCGATGAGCGGTGCCATGTCCATGCCCAGGATCTGCACAGCAAAACCCTGGGCTGCTGAAGCAGACCGCTCGAACTTAACCACTCAGCCACGGGGTTGGCCCTTGCCAGGTCCTCTTGATTCTGCCTCTGACTTAGCTTCCATATTCATCTACTTGCCTCCTTCCACAATTTCATTATTTTATTTCAGTATACCTCCTTTCTCATCCGGATCATTACAACCGCTTTCTACTTGGGCTCCTTTTTCAAACCTTTTCACAAATTAGAGAGTGATTTCCCAATGAAATGTTTCAATAATTATCTGTCTTACTTTAGATTCTCTCAAAATCAGAATATGAAACAAGAATTTACATGCAAGTAGCTTATTTGAGAGGTTGTCCCAGGAAACAAATGTAGGGGACTGAGGAATAAAGGCAAGGAAAGTAGGTAAACTAATACAGATTATGTCAACAAATCTATCACCACTGCACGCAGCTGGAGCTTAGTCCTCCTGGGAAACTCTGAGAGGTAATGCAGAAAAGGCTTGGAAGGGCCCCAAAAGAGCAATGAAAAAATCTGTTGTTTCAGTTATCTATTATTGTGTTAGCCACCAAAAGTTTAAAGGCTTAAAGCACCTGTATTTTCTCTTACAATTCTCTGAATTGACTAGGCTCAGCTGGGTGATTCTTCTACTTTACATCATTTCCACTGCATCCTATTGGTTAAAGAAACTATGACACCAGCCTAGATTTGAAGATTGGACCTCATAGGGGTGAATATACTGAGAGATCTGGTTCATTGGGTGAATGGGTGTTGGTACCAATGTAACAGACCAGCATACTGGGTTATTATTCTCCATCCATCACTGTTTGATGATTACTTCTGAGGACATGAATCTCAAGCACTCTGATTTTTCTGGAGAATGTGATGACTTTACTCTGAGACCAAAAAAAAAGAAAAAGAAATGCCCTCAGGCAAAGAGTCACAAGTTCTAACAGGATGTGCCCTTCAGTGTACAGAGTAAAATGCAGAGTGGATATGGGAAGCCTACTGATAGTGTCTACAACAAAACTAAAAACATAACAAAATTCTTAACATGCCTTACAAAACCATTCATGATGTCTTTACCTTTCCAGTTTGATCTCAGTGTGTTGATGGGTTGATACATTGATCACTCGCTTTTACATAAACTTCTTCTATTTATTATCGTTTCATTATTTTTTGAGAAAATCATCTTATTTTTTTTCAGTTATGTTAAGGTATAATTGAGCAATAAAATTTTAAGATATTTAAACTGTACGTCGTGAAGATTTGATATATGTACACATTGTGAAAGGGTTCCTCCCATCTAGTTAATTAGTACACATCCATCACCTCATCACCTCATATATTTATTTGTTTATTTATTTTTGGTGACATTTAAGTCTTCTCTTTCAAATTTCAATTATATTAAACAGCATTATCATTTTTTTATATCATTAAAGTTATAAATGTACAAGTTCACCCAGGATTATAATGGAAAGCAACAGCCTCCTGCCTGACTCCTCCCCACTCAGATTTCTATTCACCACAATATTTTTCACATAATTTGTCTATTTTAAAAAATATTTTCATTACATTTCTAAATAACTTAATTATGCTTTCGTTGCAAATTTTTAAGTGTTAGATATTATTCATTGACTTCTTATTATAAAAGATGAAGCACTCTCCCTCCCCTCTCCTTGCCTGCCCCTTCTCCCTCTAGCTAATTTTTAGGTTTAAAGATTATTCAGTACTGTGGCCAGCCCAGTAGCATAGCGGTTAAGTTCTCACACTCCACTTCAGCAGCCCAGGGTTCACTGGTTCAGATCCCAGGAGCAGACCTACTCACTACTTATCAAGCCATCCTGTGGCAGGCGTCCCACATATAGAATGGAGGAAAATGGGTACAGATGTTAACTCGGGGCCAATCTTCCTCAGCAAAAAGGGGTGGATTGGCAGCAGATGTTAGCTCAGGACTTAATCTTCCTCAAAAAAAAAAAAACAAAAAAAATTCAGTACTTAAAATTATTATGGTTATGTAAATAACACTCACAACCATGTTATATATTATGGTTACATTTTCTTTTTATAAAATCTTATATTTTCCCAGGAATGTATGTGTTTTATTTGTTCATTTCCATATTTTTCATTGTCTGTATGAATTAATTCTCCCCGGAACCATGCATCTCCTTGAAATATACTTAAACCTATCAGATAATCTCTCAGTTTTATCTTCTTCAACATGTCCCTTCTGAAGCTCTTTGTCCTCCTGCTCCTATCTTGGCTATGTTCTCTACCAGCTGGCTGAACAGATCTTATTCCCAGACTTTTCTTTATCCTCAATCATCCTCAGGATTTCCTTTATGTATCTTCTGAGTTAACTCCACTGTTTCATGGATCACATACCTTCTTCTTTACTAGCTGTCTCCCTCACTTTGGTGGGACACATCTCACAGTTTCTAGTCATGCAATGGAATGTCAGTTTCTTACAACTTGAATGCCTGAAAATGTCCTTCTCATCTCACCTATGATTAGTAGTTTGAGGATAATTTTATGTGGAAATGGTTTTTACTTTGAATTTTGAAGATATTTTCACAATTGTCATCTTATTGCTGTTGTTAAGAAAGGCTTTCTGAGTCAATGGCTTTACTGTTGGTTATTATTACTTGGTCATCTCAATACGTATAAGGTTATTCTTTTGTCATAGACAGTTTTCCCAAAGCGGAAACTGTCAAATTCTTACGTAGAATTTATAGACCCAGTTGCTAGTGTTCTTAGAGTCAGCTGGGGAAAGGGTAGCAGTCTCCCCACTCACTAAATAGAGTTTCGCTTACTCCATCTTTTTTTACTGTGGTACCTACACTTCCTTCAGCTAAGTCTAGTTTTCCTGAGTCCCAAATTTATCTTATTTTGGGGGATTGGAAGAAGGGAAGTTCCTTAACTTTTCAGGCTGGAAAGAGAAGAAGGAAGTCTAACTGCTTTGTACAGAGACTTTGTACAGAGTCTCCTGTTTTCCTCCTCAACTGTACTCCTACTTTCAGAGACACCTCTTACTTCTCACTCCTGCCTCTGTGGATTCTGTTGTTCAACTTAGCCTGTTTGAGAGTTTCTTCCAACTTCTAGCTTACTTTTTAGCTTTCTGAGGTCTGCCTAGTCTACTACCCCTTGTCTAGCTTTATAGTTTTCCAACACTTTTCTTTGCTGTATTCTCCCTTCACATAGGTTTATTTTAAACTTTATCTTATTAAAGTAATATATATATGTAAACCTTTTATGCTAAACTGAAGCCATGCTATTCTTTCTTAAATTGTTTGGTAATTTGTACAATGTCCTTTAGTAAGACTCTCCTTATCCCCATGACTGAGTTAGCTGTCCTCCTACATGATATCTTATCAGATGCTACTGGCCACCCAATTACTTTTCTGTATCCCCAGTTGACTGCAAGTCCTTGGAAACAGTGAAAGTGTCTTTCTCCCCATTATATCCTCAGGTCCTGGCACTGTGTCTAGGATAGTATAGGCACTCAATAAGTATTTGTTAATTATTGAGTGATTATACTATGATGCAAACATTGATCCTCAACAATCTTAACGTGCTCTTCAGTCTATTTATTAGGTAGGACCAGAGTCATTCTCATCTGAAACATCTTGAAATGCAATCAAATTATTTCTTCTTTCATGCTGTTCCTTAATAAATTGTCACAATTTTCTGTTAACTATTCAAATGTCAACAAATACGCATTCGTCAACCACTGCTTGTTCAGTGATTATCTAGCTGAACTAACTACAAAAGGAGCTGCTCTCTCAGCATTACGTTTTAGGAAGGGAAATGGGCAAGTACATAAATAGAGACGATACCATTCAATCATGCTTCCAGTTTTTCATTCACTTAACAGATAAATATTGAAGACATACTCTGTGCCCAGAATTGTTCTAAGTGCTGGGGATACAGTGGCAAAAAAAAAGAAGAAAACATACAAAACGCCTACCCTCATGCAACTTCGGTTGTAGCAGAGTGAAACAGAAAATAAATAAATACATAAGAACTCAAATTATAAATCCTCTAGAGAAACGTATAACACGTCAAGGTACAGAGCATGCAGATGGGAAGGCCTCCTATTTTACGTATTTCTTATTGACGGGGGACACTGAGCAGGAGCTGAACGAAGAAAGGACATGAGTTGTATGGATTTGAGAGGGAAGAACAATCCAGGTATTGAGAAAGCGTGTACAAAGGCGAGCTGGAAATACGTTTGGCTTCTTTTAGGAAGGATGAGAAGACTTCTGGGTGGACAGCAGGGGCAGTGGGGTGACTGAAGGATGAGTTCAGAAATGTAATGGGGCCTGACTACATAGGTCCTTACAGACAGTTTAAAAATTTGGCCTTTTCACTGACTTAAATGAGAAGAGTTTGGACGATTTTGAGTAGAGTCAATAGGAGATCTAATTTAGACTTTGAAAGGATAACTCTCTCCGCAATGGTGCAAGCTTGGAAGAGGGCCATGGTACAGCTGTGGGAAAGGCTCAAAGCGTAGCTCAACCCCAAGGGAAAAAGCCTTATGCCACTCAGGGAAAAGAGCAAATGCCACCATGTCCAGGACACAAAGTTAGACTTAAAATATGAGCAAATTAATTAATGCAGGTTCACCCTCTTTAACATCCTGCATTTATGCCTCCAGGACACTCATTTGTCTAAAACTCCCAGCTTTCTTGAGTTCAGGGTCTTATACTCAGGGAATCCATGAGGCAAGGTTTGCTGATTCCTAAGATATAGAAAACACTTGAAATTTTAAGGATAGTGGTGCAATATTTGTCATAAGATTGCCTACCTTGCACATATGTGATATCTGAAGATTTCTACATCCCGGTTTCCGGGCCAAGAAAAGATAATTACTAAAAATGGTAGTTGGCCTAATATCTTAAAACTGTCATAGTCCATTAAGTATGGCAAATAGTAGTTTCCATAGTTGAAATCTGTTATTAAATCCTCCTTTTTCTTCCCCTGGCTAAGAAGCCAAAATTCTTCATACTTCTCTCCCTATATATTCTTACTCTAACTTTGAAACTTTTGATTTTCTTGTAATACTTCTCCTTAATCTATATTATTACATAGGTTGTGGAGCCCAGAACTTAATTCTGGAGATGTTTCAGCAGCATTTATGAATGCGGGAGAATGATCCAGTGAGTATTAAGTGCCGGGACTTTGAAGACTCCAAAGAGAGTGACTGCATGCGGACTGTACATGTATGTGTGTGTTAATCTTTCTTATATTAACTAACTTGTAATTTGTTATGTTTTCTAGACGCTTGATTTTTTTTCTCATTTTTTACAGTGAACTACAAAAGTGAGTATACCTAACAGTAGTAGGGACCAAACAATATTGTTCTGGTTCTGCTGAGGGTTTTTAAGAGAATGAGAATTCTCTTAATTCCCTGTTTTCTTATATTCACCAGGCCACCTATTGCTACAAATAGGCACGTACAAAGTGAGTGGTTAATTCTCTTTCCCTTAATATGTGTAATTTGTGTAATTAACTGTGGTTTAAAACACATAATAATGGTCTCATTATTTTCTTAGTACTATTGTCTCTGTGTGCTCTCTCTGATCTTAACAAGCCACGAGAATCGCAGCATCATGCCCTCAGTACAGATCTGCATTACCCTTCCCATTATAGGCCTATTATCTTTGCAACATAAATAAATCTGTTCCCGCACAGAAAAGGCCTTTCTAGAATACTAATAATGCCACACACAGAAATATCTGATTTAAAACAATGACACAGAACAGTGTTCATGTGTTTACTTTGAGTTCAGTAACAGAAGAGACTGCAGTTTCCAAGTGAATTCCCTTATTTTATGACTTACCCACTGCAGCCAACTCTGTCTCCAGGCCAATTTGCTCATCTGGTTTTAGCCTGCTTCAAATAAAGTGAATGGTGTGTTTGATTTCCATATGGGCTACTTAGCTGTGCCCAGAGAAAGACTTCAACATCCATAAGTTGTATCATAACTGCAGCCAACCATCTTAGAGATATATGCATGTGATCACAAGGAAATGAGATAAAATATGAGAATTATAACTAAAACTTACTGCTTCATTTCTATGTGCCAAGCTCTGTTATAACTGACTTACAGAAAAAAAAGCTCATGTGTTCCTTACAGTAGCTATTGGAGGCAGATAATATCATTATCCTTGTTTCATATATAAGGAAATGGACAAAAAGAGAAGTGAATTAAGTAAACTATCTCAGGCCATAAGGCTAGTAAGGTGCACAATTGGGATTTTAACCCAGGCAGTTGGACTAAGATAACACAATATAAGTCTTTAGCATATCCCCTACCAATGATGTTCATGAACCTTCTATGAAGACCAGGAAAATACTGGCCTTGAAAAACCTATGTCTCCACTCTCCTCCAATTTGGTATTTTAAATATTCATTAATATCTTAATTAAAGTGTGTTTAAAAAGTAAAAGAAAACACTTCTCAATGTTGCTATTTGGAAATCATATGAGAGATATTATTTATTAAAATTTGATGATCAATTTCAACTTCATATATCTAAAGAGAGTTGACTATAATCTGAAGTTGCTAGCTCTATGGGATTTGGGTCACCTAAAACATGACAAAAGCAGTAAGTGAGGCTTACATTGCTCACTTACTAAGATTTTCCTGAAAAGGCTAATATTAGGATTATGACAGAATATGCAACAGGGAAGTTTTAATAAACACTAGTAACAATTCATATAATAATCCGGTTGGGCATTTTTAGAGCGACAGAAAGATGGAGCAACACAAGGCTACACTAAAAAAGCATCTAGACACAAACTCACACACATATGTAAATTTATGTGCATGTATGTATGAGTGGGGCTAAATCATTTGAAAGTGTAAGGCAAATGGCTTCAGCTAGTTTAAGTAAAGGAAGAGATGATATTGTTTCCCACCTTAAGATCTTGTAAAGTCGGATATGAATCTGGCCCTTGGTTTCTGAACATCTTGCAAAGTGAGGCACTGACTCCCCTTTGTTCTGGACAATCTTTTTGAGAGTATTTGTATAGTGAAGAGCCTTGGGAGATAGAAATAACGTTTCCCTCTGGAGTAAAGGTCAGGCATGCTTCCTACCATCATAAAATGTCTGGTTTCCCTAACTTCGGGCTCCTCTTCTATAACACCACCTACTTGTATGTAGATGTAAACAGGTCCCTCTTCTGTCACCACATAGGGATTGAGGTTTTTCGCAAAGGGGGCAAAACTGATGATACTCTTGTGATACTCTGGCCACTGCCATTGCTGTGAGTAGTAAACTGGCCTTTATCTCTGACCCAGGAGTCCTGCATCTTCTACCAGTGTTCATAAAACCATAGGAGGCTCAAGCATTAGCTGACAAATAGGATAAAATCTCAGACTCATCACAGTTCTTGACGTGGAATACTACAGAGAGTGACTGACTTCACCCAGGTTCAAATATCCGAAAAGTTTCTTGACCTTCCTACTTTCCAAAGTTTGGCTCATATTTCACCTTCTCAGTATGGCAGGCACCCCTTTAAATCTGTAACTTTCTATTCCTCTTCAAAATCCCTATCACTGTTTCCTGATTCATTTTTGTCATAACATTACTCTCTCTTTCTCTTTCTGTGTGTTTGTGTGTATATATACATTTAAATAAATTTAATTTTTATTTTAAATTAGTTAAAACTTAAATTAAGTATAAGTAATGTCTATATATTTATATATAATAATAATATTGATTATATTAATATAATATATAATTAATATAACAATACTAATAATTACTAACAATATAAATATGTATATTATATTATATATAATTTTTTAAATTTTTATCTGCATTTTCGAACAAAAAAATGAACTCTGTGAGAGTAGAAATTTTTTTTATCTCTTTTAGTAACTGCTGTGTTCTTAGTGTAGCAAAAACACTGTCTGTCATATAGTTGATACTCAAAAATATTTACTAAACAAATGAGTGAATTCTCTCTACAAAATCCCAGAGAGTGATTGGACACAGGCTTTTCTTAGCCCAATCTTTGCACTCGGAGAACTAGAAAAATGTGATGATCTCAGGTTATCTCAGGCTAGGTTGTTTATCTTCCCCTGTGATCAGGAGGAAGGCAGGTGCTATTACTGAAAGAAAAGGTGGGAGTGAGGTCTGGGGGCAAAACCCATAAAAACGAGCCAGCCAGAAAGCAAACAACAAAGAGAAAACAATAGCTCTCCAGTTGTCTCTTTGGAATTGAATTTCATAAACAAAATTTTTATACATTTCCCAAAACGTCCCAACATCTCATATAAAACAACAGCCCCATATAAACTGCAGATAGGTTCTTACCCCCCTCAAAGCACACACCCATGCCTGGCTCCTGTGCATAGATGCTCTGAGCAGAGAACCTCTGGATGAAGAGCCTTCTCTTCTGCCACATTTAGACGTGTCACCTTATGATATGTCCAGTGAATCTCAATATGGCTGCCTAATCTGTTGATAGTGCAAATCTGACTTCCGCTAAGATGACAAGTGGAGCGCCATAAACCCCGATTGGTTATTTCAAGTAAGCAGCAAAGCCCGTTTCCTGGAAAATTGACAATCAAGTAAGAACTTATCCAATGCTTAGCATTTGGTCCCGATATTATCAGCCAATCAGCATCACTCAGAGGCTTTGCTTTCTACACACGGGGCAGAGATTGTTGCTTTTTGCTTTTAAAAAAACATACTTCCCATTCATCACTCTAGGCTCCCATAGCCTGACCTGGGCTTTCTGCTTAACAGTAAAGATTTTTCTCAGCACTCTATCTTTGGACCCACAATCTTCGTTTTCGTTTTCCTTTGACATGGCAAACTATTCAATAAATGACAAGACTGTCCATCTCACAGCCAAATGCAATCATTATCACAATAAAATTTCTATGCGTATATAAAATGGAGATATAGTAAGCAATACACAGTGGTCACCAGGAGGAAGCATATTCCAGACATTAGCAGATAGAGATGTGAGAGGACAACCATTTTTCAATCACATTTCTGGAGGTGGAGAGAGGCCCTGTGCTGGTGGTTCTGGTTTTCCCTGCTTTTACTAGCTAGGGTGCTGTATGCACTGTCCAACTGGCAGTAAATAGAGCAGCAGATTCTTATTTTGATGATGCTTTTTCCCCATTGGATTTAGATGGTGTTTCCTATTGGATTAGTTACAAGCACCTAGGGGATGATTTAAATGTTGAGAAATATTGGGCTCTCTTTTACCAGAATTGGGGTTTCTCAATACCAGTCTGTTAACCCTCTAGGTGGCCATCTTTCATTTTCAATCTGAAGGACTCCATTGTCTCATAGCTGGTATTAGACTTGAGTCTGCACACTTAACCTGTGGTTTCCTTCTTTCCAACCAACCACGCAGCCCTCAGATCAACAGCTCCTGCCTTGGTCTCTACCTTAGAGCAACATGAAACAGCACACTCCCTTGAGAAGCAGTGCTAATTGGCTTTCTGACCTCTGGACACTTCCAAGTGGATTTTCTTTATTGGGAGAGGAATTCACAGGGGAAAGGTTGAAGAATAAATCTGGAAAAACTAGGTTTCCCTTCATCCCTCCGGCTTTTTCAAGTATCACCATTTCTAGTCTGCCCACTTGTCAACGGTCTAGAAGCATTGACCAGAGGCATAAAGAATCTTTATTAGAAAAAGGGTATAACTCTCTTATTGTTGCTTTCAGATGGCCTCCTTAAGTTGAAGTCTGCTGTATTGCTATAGTACATTACTGCAGCTCACAAAGAGTGGAAACAAATTCATCACCGGACACTTTTCTACTAAGTCTTCTAAACAGACATGCTTTAAAAGAATGATGTGTAAGAACATAAATCAATCCATAAAGCTCTACCAAAGGAAATAAAAGAACAGCTGAAGAAATGGAGAGAAAAGTCATATTCCTGGGTGAGATGTAATGTTATAAAGGCATCTACTTTCCCATAGTAACTTATAAATTCAACACAGAAAAAATTTTAAAGAAATTGTCAAGTAGACTCTAAAATTCAGTTGAAAGAAAATGTTAAGAATATCCAAAAAATCATGAAAAAGAAGAATTGTGATTGAATAGTCATACCAGGTATAAATATTTATATAAAATGTGTAAACATATATATCAAGTTAAAATATACAGTAATTAAAACAACTGGTGTCAATCAAAGGCAAGGAAAAAAGATAAATAAAACAAAAGACTGAAAAACAAAACAGGCCTAAGCATATATGATATTTAATATATAACAAGCTTGACATTTCAAAGATGTAAGCACGCTATTTAACAAATAATGTTGGGACAATTATCTGTTTAAAAATAAAATATAAGTTCCATGTTATGTATAAATAAATATAAATCTATTTGCTCTAAAGAGCTAGAAAAAAAATATTATTAAAATAGTATAAAGAGGGGAAGGGGGCAAAGTTAAGCCTGTGTAGTCACTGGTTTGAGCCTGTTGGAAGAAAAAGAGAAGACGTGCTCATGCACCAGGGAATCTGTCTTTCTGACTCAGGGTCTTGCCCCTCTCAGTGCCTCCGCCCAACCACTTTCACATTTTAGAGTCTGTCTCTTGCAATATTGCTCAGGCCTTTGCACCCCTGAAAAAAAAAGGGTGGAGATGATATTAAGAATAACAGACTCCAGGGACTGAAGTCCTCTTAGAACTCTCTCTTTTTCCAGCTCGCTTATCCCTTTGTGTCAACATCCTTTGCCCCTACTGTGGGTGCTTTCTCTTGATGCCAGCACACAAGACAATGTACAGTTCTGCATTTCATCCATGCACTGTGGTGATCCTGGTGATAAAGGATTCTTTTTTCATGGTTAATATATAAAAGGCCTGGGAAGGACTCAGATTTGCCTAGTTCAGATCTATTGTTCATACCTCGATTTATCATTGAGACCTGGTATGGGATATCTATAAATACTATTTAACTGTAGCCCAAATAATTCTGCACTAAAAAAAAAAAAAACATAAAATCTCAATAGACAATGACCTTTTATTTACTTGCAAGTCTGAAGCCCAGCTCATCTAGTCTGGTCACGTCAACCCTGCTCTGCACATCTCGCATCCTCCTTCTAGCCTAGGCATGCTCTTTTCCTGGTGATAGCAGAGGCACAGGATGGCGAGAGGTCATGTGCAAGGCTTCTTTGGCCTAGGGTTAGATCTGGCACACTATCCCTTCTGTCTCATTTTATTGATCAAAGCAATTAACATGGCCAAGCCCAAAGTTAAGGGATAGGGAAGTAATAATACTGCATTTCTTCAAGAAGCCTCTTGCAGAAGGACGACAGATCACATGGAAAAGAGTATGGGTCAGGGAGGAGTAAAAAAATTGGAATCAGTAATGTTATTAACTGCAGGGAGCAATAGATGTCTTTACTGAGATTTGTGCTCACCCCTGTGGTCTTGGGAGTAGAGTCTGTTATCAGAAGACAGAAGGAAGTGGAGCTTGTAGAGTTAATACTAACAGGACCACATACCTGATGATGTATGTAAGCATAAAGGAAAGACTCTGTTAGTATTACAGACAGGTTTAACAGGAGTGACACGAAATCTTTAAGAAGAGAGGCATTTTCACTGTTAATGTGTACAAGGGTCCACAGCTGCCTCATTCTCACGTTACCTCTTCTTTCTTCCAGACCTTAGAGTGTTCTCTGCGGTATTAGAAATGAGTAAACAGCAAACATATAACCTCCTGCAATCAGAGAGAATATTGAAAAGTATTACCCAGAAAGTGCCATAGTGTTCATATATCTATCCAGCTAACTGAAAGTGGAAGTTACTTTTCCCACTAAAAAAGGAATAGTACAAACTCTTCTGCTACAAGGCTCATGGCTCACAGAGCATACAGATAAACCAAAGAGAGAATAGGTGGAAAGCTGTCCTATCACAAAAATTGAAAAAAAAGTATCATTTCTCAATCATTATTAGTTTTAGCCTTTTTTGCTGGATAAAAACTCTATCTAACAATTCAGTAGAATGAATTTTAATCAACTGTGACCTCATTATTTCTATGCGTGACAAATAGTAGGCAGTCAATCATTATCTTCTCAATAAATTGCATAAAGCGGTGTGGAGAGAATATCTTAAAATATTAATAAAGGCCTAACACAAGGAAATAAACTCCAAAACAGAACTGTAAGGAGACAGAATAGTGTGGGGTGAATAAACAAGCATCAATACACCTTAGAAAAAAGACAGAGAAATATGTACTGTGGTTCCTTAATGCAAAGGGCTCAGAGTCAACAGCTTGTTGTGTAACATGGCCAATCCCCTCATAAAATGTTTATAGTTCACATTACTTTTAGATATTTAATTAACTATTTTCTTATAGTTTGTAATATATAGTAAAGGAACTTCTTCATTTATGGTTATTAATAGATTTAGCTCAGTTAGAAACAAAGTACTAATTAACAGTAGCATAGACTCTGCAGCCAGGCAGCCTGGTTTTATTTCCTTATTCTACCACTTACTACCTGCAGAATCAGGTAAGTTACTTAACTGTCTGTGATTTAGTTTCTTATTGGTAAAACGTTTAGATAATGAGAGTATCTACCCATAGGATTTCTGTGAGAATAGCTACCCATAAGACAGAGCTTAGAAGAATTCTTAGAATTCTCGTGAATTATAAGAATTAAATAAATGATAGTCAAAATTAATATCATTATTACTAATAATATGGAGATTTTTCTATTGAAGATGGGAAGAAAAGATACAAGAAAGAAAGTGCATCCACTTCTCGTAGAAATAAGTTTGCGCATAGCTTCTTTTCAGAGAGATATGCAATAAATTGCAAAAGGCTCTTAGTTATAATTTCCTACCAGGTGTTTATAAACCTGTATGTGCAGCAAATAGTCAAACTGACATGCTCTGTACTCTTTCTCTCTTTCCAGGATCTCATATCATTTTAGCTATGTGAATAGCTCAATGTTTCATTAATGATTCAAAATAAAAAATGGCAGGAAATGGCCTCAATTCTTTATGTAATGTTTCCCTTTTTAAAAAGGAAATATAGCAACCTCTCACAGAATGCTTGATGCTTTATCCCTCCTCCCTGGGTGTCATAATAAGATGTAGGATTTTTAACACACGTGTGTATATCCCTGACTTCCATATATGAAGAACTATCCATACAAGGCTCTACATGATTTGGTCTCACCTGCTTTTCCAACATCTTCGAAATTCTGTTCCCTTCATTCAGTAAGCCCCATCCTCACTGGTAGCCATTCTGTTGCACTCTAATCTTTGGGGTTCATTTCTTCCTTAGATTGTCGCACTGCTCCAAATACCTAGAATGTTCCTTCTGCTGGTGCTTGCATGACCGTGTCCTTCCTGAACTTAGCGTTCATGTTAAATATATCTTCCTCAAAGGGGATAGCCCTCTATTAGTTAGTATTAGTTACTATGAATTAGTTGGTGTTAGTATGTGTGGGATGCAAGTAACATTCACTTCAAATCAGATTGGCTTAAAGAAATGTATTTTACATAAAAGCAAATCTGCAGATACAGACGGGTTTCAGAATTGGTGGAGCGGCTTAACAATATCAGTAGAAATCCAAGTTGTCTTTCTCTCCACTCTGCCATCAACCAACTAGCTTCATCCTAAAACTTGTCGCCTTTGTAGTTACAGAATGGCTTCCAGTGAAATGTTTTGCAGGTCACATCACTGTGTGTGAGACAAAGAGCTTTTCACCCTTTCACTCATCCATGAAATAAAGTTCGTCCTTTCCACTCAATTGGACAAACTTTGGTCACATGACTGCCATGGGATCTGTACAGTCACCAGAGGTATGTGTGCTGATCATCCTGTGGTTAAGTAACGAATGCTGGAGCTCTGAATGGAATCATCTTCCCCTGTGACCAGTTTTTGCATCATGTCAGGGGGTTGGATAGAGAATGACTGTGGTTATGTTGAAATGAAGTAAGAGAAGAATGGATATCAGATGGGCAATCCAAAAATATCTTCCAATTTATCTTAGACAATCTCAATCTATTGCTTTCTATCAGAGTCGGTTATGTCCTTCATACCACTTACCAATGTTTTTACTCATTTATTTTATTTATCATTCATACCCCCTATAATTGTAAGCCTCATAACAATAAGGAAAATATAGGCTATGTTCCCTGCTGGATCCCTAAATATTCGAATAGGGTTCGCTCGTAGTACACAATCAGTGAATATTTGTTAAATCAACTTATCTACTCTTCCATCAGCTAATGAGCAAAAGAAGTTGCTCAGAGAATTGAACAGGGTAAATTAGAAGTTTATTGCATCTTACATTCCAATTATATCTGTCTGTCTGTCTATGTGTATATGCATTTATACATATTTATGTGTCTGTATAAATTAAAGGTCTATAGTTCCTTCCTTCTCAACATTCCTTTTGTGGCTGCTATGTGAACTTGGCCTATATCAGTAACTAATCATGACCAGCACACAGTAGTGTTGACTCAAAAATGATTCAATTCTCACAGGAAGCAATTTACACATTAAGAGAACTGACTACATTAGATCATTTCTGGGATTAATATGAAACTGTCCCTGATCACAGAGATGAATGGAGCCAACTTGCCTACATTTGTAAGGGTATACCAAGTATATTATTGTCTTCAGTGCATTGAATGGAGAGGAAAGAGTTAATGTAGCTCCAAAAATGCACCATACATTCTGGCCCAAGATATTAAGGATGTTTTAGATTCCACTAGGGAAAAACACTAAAACATAAATAGAAATAAATTATGGTATTATTTAATTAACTGGGAAGTTCAATGTGCTCTAGAGACAATTTATTACAATAAATAGAGCATCTTATCCTTGCAGTGCATTGTAATGAATATAAATCAAGGAATTTTTTTTCCTCAAAGACAAACATTCACCAATTCCTTATAAACTGTACCTAAGGGCCTCATTAGATTAATACTTTACTGGAATGCTTCATTATCTCGGCAGACTATGTTATGGGGCATCTCTGCCACATTTGACGTAATTGATCACCGGCTCCTCTTTGAAACTCTCCTCCTCTGGCTTGCAGGAGATCTTGCTTCCTCTGTTTCTCCTCATAACTTTCTAACCTTTCCTCCTCAGTCTTCCTCATGGGTTCTTCTTCTAACAATCACCTCTTAACTGTTGAGGGTTACCAGAATTTTCTCCTCACCACAATTCTCACCAAGCATGATATATTCAAAAAGCATTTATCATCATTTCTCCTAAAACTACTCTTTCTTCAGTAATGGTCCTCTCATTAGTGGCATGGCCATTCAATCTGCTACTCAAGCTGGAATACTTGGGTTCACCGCTGGCTCATCTCTCTCCCTTTCTTGCCACATCCATTCAATCCAAAATCCTTCCCTCTTTGCCCCCAAGACATATTTCAATTCTATGCTTTCCATCCCAATCCTACCATGTATCTAATGAACACTCATTTATCTCTATTTTGAGTTGTGTCCATTGTCCTCTAACCAATAATACTCCGTTCCCCACACAGCCAATGAACTGAGAATGTCATTTCAAATTCATTTTTTATAGTTGTTTCAAAAAGTATCTGAAACAAGACAGAGTGAAAATTATAAAGCCAATTAATTAACCATATCATACTTATGCTACTTTTTTGCCAATAGTTGCATATTCTTGGGCTAGACTCACAGGGTATGAAAAGTACCAATTTCTAGATGGTAGATGATGTTCAAAAATAAAATAACTTGGGGGCTGGCCCCGTGGCTGAATGGTTAAGTGCATGCGCTCCACTGCAGGCAGCCGAGTGTTTTGTTGGTTCGAATCCTGAGCGCGGACATAGCACTGCTCATCAAACCACGCTGAGGCAGCGTCCCACATGCCGCAACTAGAAGGACCCACAACGAAGAATATTCAACTATATACTGGGGGCCTTTGGGGAGAAAAAGGAAAAAAATTAAAAATCTAAATAAAAGTAAAATAAAATAAAACAAATTGTTTTGCTACATCTAGAGAAGAATGATCAATAGGATAGGATTCACAGTACAGGAAAGCAATATATGATGATTGCAATGCTCAATTTTTCCTCACAACTGATTCTTTTTTAATCCTCCTGAAGCAATATAATTTTTGTCATGCCACTCATCTACTCATAAAGTTGCGATTACTGTTTTTTTGCTTCTAATGTCATGTCTGAATGAATGAATTATTCAAATCACTGCAATTTTGCCCCATCATATCTTTGAAATCTTATCCTTTACTACCCCCCCATAAAACTTCTGATTTAATCAATGTTATTTTTAGGAACACTCAAAATATCTTGCACACTTTTGACTTTGCACTTCTGCTCTTTTAATCACTTTTACATGTCATGTTTCTACGATTCAGTTTCATTCTTCAAACCCTGTAGGTCTTTCAAGACCTAATTCAAGTCCCATCATTTTCCATGAAGTCATTCCACAACTCTTTAGTGCCTTGAGCTATGCCTCCTCACTGAACTCAAGAATTATTACTTGGAATTTTCATTTTGTTACCTAATTGCACATTGGCTCATGCAATCTTTCAACTTTTTGTTATTATGTTTTAATTTAAATATCACTTCTTCACTGTGCCACTCTACTTTGTTCCTGAGGGCAGACACTGTATTTCTTAATTATTTATAGCATATTCATTGCTTTCCATGCTCTATAATGGCCTTGAATTTGATTTTGAAGATGAAGATTTTACTCAATTATCAAGTTACTGAAACCCTTGTCTTCCCACCTTATGTTTATACTCCAATAATAGAAAAGTTCAGCTTTTAGGTATTTGTAGAATGTTTTCAAAAAGACACACTTAAATGGAAATTATAGGAAAAATGTTGTATAGTATCTCCATATATCATTGATTTACTTAAGAAAAGTAACTTTGTATAGAGATGAACCATGTTAAAAATCAAATTATTTTGCACAATCATGCTGAATTTTCATTTTACTTTATCTTAGTAAATAATTTAAAAATATTTATGAAAGTCTATTAAAATTATCTACCATCACTCTTGAAATAATGTAGTGTTCTTTTTGAGCTACTGAAGCAAAATACACCAATTTGCTGCATAAAAACTACTTTAAAACTTTTATTCCAGAGAAAAGCAAGATTAACTGATCTATATGACAATATGGCCAATAAGTGAAATAGAGAAAATGGAGTATCACAAATCCATCTCCCAGCTATGCCGGAATATCAGCTGAAATGGCCTTCTCATAATTCAATGAAGCGCTAAGGTAAGATGCTCAATAGAATGTAAAACCTTTGATATAATTTTAATTTTCAGAGGTTAGGAATCCACATAAATTTCTTTCTTTCTTTTTAATAGTCTTGGATGGTTGGAAAATTGCAGGATGGAAATAGTAGGCAAACAGCATTTCCATTCCTATGCCTGTAATGAGTTGTAGCTTTGTTGAGCTGATTAAATATCTCGCATTTCCTGGCCACTTTCATTTGGAATACAATAGACTGCTTGCACTTGAGCCATATATCTTTTGAAATTAGCAGCATACCAGGCAGTCCTGATATTCAGGCTGTCTTGTCAGTAAATTCTGTAGAGACTATTGTCTAAGTAAATTCAGGAACCTGGCTGAACAGGAGGCATTTAATGAAACTTCTTATGACACATAATCTTTTTTATTAAATGAACGCAAAAGACAGAGATCGCACTGTGATGGTGTAATTCATAAATTTTTCAATTATTAAAATAATTTTTCTAGATTATTTTCAGAACTATCTGACATTTCCCTTTCAAAACTATAAACATTATAAATCAAGAAGTGCCATTTTTCTTAGATTAGTGGGTCACTAGAAATTTTTGAACCTAAGTTTTGACCATTCATAAACTCTTTTGAAATCATGAAAGTTTTTGAAACTACTTTATGAAAAATATTTGAATAAATTTACAAAGAGTAATTCAGGAATTCTGATAGAAGATGTCCTATATTACTGGGAAATCTGCATAATAAAAAAAAAAACGTCAAAACTGATGTAGGCAAGGAAAAAACTTTATTCGACCTTCTGGGTTCTGTGACTGGCCTAAAAATTGAACTGACGTGACAGATTAACAGGAGGAAAGCATACAAATTTTGTTTAATAAATGTCACATCTACACAGGAGTCATCACAGGAAAATGAAGACTGAGAGAAGTGGCTAAGCCAAAGTGCCTGTATACCAGACTGAACAAAGAGTAGCATTTGTGGAAGAGTAACTAAAATACGTGGGGAAACCAAAGGAAGATAAGAGCTATTTTAACAAAGTCTGTTTGTACAGATTTCTCTTGCCCTCAACTCTCTATCTCTAGGGATAAAATGTTTCTTTCCTCCTGGTATAGGAAGGGCATCTTTCACGTTGAGTTTCATCTCTTGCATTCAGGAAAAAAGGAGAGGTCAGAGTGCCCTTCTTACACCTGCTGATTTTCAAGTGTTTTTGGCTCAAAATAGTCAATATGTCAAAGTGGCATATTTTGAGGTAGCATGTCCCGAACTCCTTCACTGAGTAGAAAATAAAACCTGAAGTTAGGTTTCTTTACAAAGAAATTCTCAAGCTGAGAGTTGGCCATCTAGGGGTACCTTAGCATAAATTAAAAATAGAGTTTTTAAATTATTTCCATATATTAGAAGGAATAATCTCCTGAACTGAAAAAAATATACCTCCACATAAAGTTATATATTTTCAGGATGCACTAGCAGTTTGAATGTGAACAATTTCTTTGTCAGAGTTGTCTAAAATTGCTAATAGTTGTGTAAAAAATTTCACTACATGAAGCTGGTTATTTTTTCTGTTCCTTCTTTCCCATATTCTTTTTTAAGAACCCAACCCATAATCAGACTTTAGGCAGACCTATAAGGGAAGGAAAGTTATCCATATATTTTCCACCAAAAACATAGCAGAAAGTCAATTTTATCTTTCCCAAGACCAAAAATGTATCTGGCTTTAAAATAAGATCAGAGGACATTTAGCAGATAACCAAGGAAATATGGCTGCTACAGAAAAAAGTAGGCAAGGATTAGTCAACACATACTTGTAGCATTGAAAGAATGATATTTCAAATAGAATATGTCTTCTTATGATCCTGGACTACTCTTTTATTCATTTGCTATATTAATTTTGGTATGTATATTTTTATATATATTTTAAATATTCATGTATTTGAGACTTTCTTTAACCTGCTCTAGAAATGCTCAGATTTAAAGTGTACTGTTGGTTAAAGAAAAAAACATACATAATCTGTGAGAATCTGTAGAAAATTTTTAAAAATTAATTTATTTTTCTTTTATTTTTTTTGGTGGGGAGGGTGAGGAAGATTAGCCCTGAGCCAACATCTGTGACAATCTTCCTCTACTTTGTATGTGGGATGCTGCCACAGCATTGCTGATGAGCAGTGCTTAGGATCCCAACCTGCAAACTTTGGGGCACTAAAGTGGAACATGCAAAGTTAACCACTACTCCACTAGGCCGGCCTTGTTGATTTCTTTTTTAAATTATAATTTTACAAGTTGCTTCTCTCACACAGTTTCTTCTGCAACCTTTAATAAAGGAAAGAATTATAACTACAGGCCTACTACTAAAAAGAAAAAGAAAAGGAAAGGGAAAAAAGAAAAGAAATCAAGAGAAACAATGCTTAGAATTTAAACTATCATTTCCTAAAATGGTCAAAATCATATTAGTGGAGTCGTCATATTATTTTGGATTTTCACTAGTGATGTTCAGCAAATACTTGGATATGATTGCATGTTTGCATACTGTGGACAGGCCAGAGGTCAAAATAAACTTGGTTTTATTTATTAAATAGTTGAGTTTTATTTAGTAAGAACTTAGGTCCAAACATTTAATAAGTATTAATGTTATAAAAAATTAATAGCCATTTCAAAAAAATAATGCACATAAATTGAAAGAAAAAACGATTTAATTCATTTTTTTCTTCTTTTTTTTTTTGGTGGGGAATATTGGCCCTGAACTAACATACATTGCCAATCTTCCTCTTTTTGCATGTGGGATGCCACCACAGCATGGCCACCACTGAGTGTTGTAGGTCCACACCTGGGACTGAACCTGGGCCACCGAAGCAGAGTGCGCTGAACTTAACCGCTAGGCCTTGGGGCCAGCCCCGAATTTAATTTTTGAATAACCACAATTATCACTACTGTGATATGTGAGAGTGCTGAGCACCACGCTCATCCCAAGTCTGATATTCAGACTGGGCCCTGCCACACTCATTTCCTGCCCCACAGTGATTTTCACAAGGCACTTGGTTCTTAGTATAGTAACTGCAGAAACCCAATTTCACAAGGGTATCACATGCATTCGAAAGTGGAAACTGTGAACTCTCTCAATTCAGTAGACCAAACAGTATCCAACAGATTTTGGAGCATCCTTGTGATTTTTTGAAGATTAGAAAATACAGCAAAGTACCTCCTGTGAGTCACCTTGACATAGTTTAGGAACCCATGACTTCAAGGGTTGGTAGGATTAAATTACTTTATATGTATATATGTATATTATTAATATAATGAGTAAGATGCTAGAGCCTTTGTAAATCTCATGTTCCCCACTCCCCAACCATTCAGAGTAAGAGCAAAACCTTTTAAAATGAAAGGATTTGGTTTTATCTCTGGCAAGGGTAATGTCTTAACTCACAATTTTGGGGAAGCAGACACTGAGGTGGGTATTGCTGTGTAGGACATGTATTAGGAATGACTCTTGGGATCAACACTTAGAAGTGGAATCTGGAAGAGAGATGGGTTGAGCTGTGATACAGTGGCAACAAATGCCTCAGCTAATTTCACTGGAAAGCTGGGGCTTGAATGGCCCTTCAGAGATGTTCTCCTTTGAGGCAAGGGGACCAAGCCTTTAGACTCCAACAATAAGCATCTATTGGATGTGACCTGACCCAGGGGAAAGCGTATGAATTTGAGTGTGACATCTCTCTGGCTGACAGCAATTCCAAGAAAGAGACTCACTTTGGGCCATCAGCTGCCAACGATCTCAGCAGATGTGGAATGAGTACCTCAGTCATGATGAGGGATCTGAGCGGTGCAGTACAGCAGCAACGAAAAGGAAGGTAAATTGGGGGCAGAGGGAGTTATATCCTGCTCTGCACCCCTTCTTGATGGGAGCAGAACGTCAAGGGTTTATGTGAATAATGCCAACTATCCAAGTAGTAAAGAATCTACAGCAAGGGAAAAAAAGAGAATCAAGAGAGCCATTCTTGGCCTGAGAAGCAACCTTTGGCTTCACATGAGAAGATGTTTTGGGGAGTTTCCCAATACTTTAGATACTATCGGATTATGATTCTCTCCAACTCTTACCAGGAACACTGAAGTCCAGAGATCAGGCACGTTCAAACCCAGCCCCTGTTCTTAGACGCTTACAGCCTGGTTCCAGACTCTTCACTCACATTCTCCTTGCCTGGACCTCCTTATACTTCACAGTACATCCCTTTGAAGGGGTGCCCCATTCCATTTGCAGCCGTGTATCCCTGAGGGGGCTGCATGATGTCTGGTGTCTGTTGCCGAGACTTGCCCTTTCGTGGTGTGTGTCTAGTTCCAAGATCCTGGGCACACATCTCATCTCATTGCTTATTCAGCTGTTGTCATGTATTAAACGTAAACTTATCTCTAGATACACACTGTTTAAAGTAACGTCAAGGTAGGTAACACAAAAATTGTATAATAGTAGTATTTTCGTTTGGCCTGACTTTTTATTAAAAAACCCAAATTGCACTGAGTGGTCATTACTTTCTTTATAAAATTCACAAACTATCTCTTTAAGAATCTACCCTAGAATATATTCAGGAATCAACTTCAAGTTCAAAATCTTAACATTTCCCCATTTTCATAATCAGAGTAATATTTTCTACATCTACACTTACAGCGCTACACATTCCAAAGAATCCAAGATTGAATTTTGCTAATAACTCTGGAAGTGACTACTATCCGCTCACTAAAATACAGTATAGCCTCCTTTTCTTGGGCTGAGTTCTAGCCAATGCAAAGTGAACAAAAATGATGTGTGACATACTGAGAGATAACCCATAAAATCTTTCCATGGCTGCCTCTGCATGCCATTTCCCCTTCTGAATGCCTAGAATAGTGATTGCCACCCCACTCTTTCTGATGTGTTACTTTAGTAACATGGTTTTGAAGATGAAAGAATCTCTGTAAGCCCAGGGCCCTGAACTATAATGTGAAGGAGAACCATGCTGACAGTCTCTTCAATTCCCCAGTGTTGGTTCACCAATAAACATTTTGAAAATATGATCTCACATAAAGTATGTAGGTATTTCCTATATTTTCAGTTAGGGATCTAAAAATCAATAAATTTCCAAGTCCTGCTGATGCATCCATCTTATTTCCTTATTCTTTCAATATTTAGCTCGATATTTCATAACTTTTGTTGCAATTACTGTAGCAGCTTCCAAACTAGTTTTCCAAACACTAGCTTTCTCCCATAAATCTGCTCACAAATGGCAGTCATTATGGGCCACCCAGTGATCTCTTTGGGCCCAAATACCCTTATGATTTACTGAATAGTATTTTCTGTTTCAGTGTTACTCAACAAGTGTAATCTGATACTAGGTAGTCACATTTAGAAAAGACAGATTATCAGGCAGGGATAGGAATAGATGTCAACAGAAGATTCGTTTACAGTAAATGTTTCTTATCAGAGCTATATAAAGAGACTGCTTATACACATTCAATGTATATTCCATAGTCCTTTTGCGTGATCTAGTTCCATAAACACTCGATTTCAAGGCTAGTTCCTATGCAAGATTTCCTGGTGCTTTTGGGGCTGGGGAAAGGACCTCTCATTGTAGATATGACGGTACAGTGGATTAGAGATTTCTAACTTGTTGTGGATTTTATAAGGTAAAAGTTGCTTAGTGATTGAGCACAATTATCCTACAAATCAAATGATCCACTCAAGTGGCATCAAAGGGAACTGGATTCACCCAAAACAAAGTGAGAACAAGCCTCACAGTCAATTTGATTCCACACTTTAACAAAATCATAAGTTAATTTTAGTCAGGTATTACACTCTTACCAAGGGGTGCTTATGGATTCAAAGACGAATACTAATGATAGGACCTTATGGATAACACAGTTAATAAATATCTGTTCACAGTCTAGGAACTTAATCCTGAAAAGAGGAAATAAAATAGATGAGAAAATAATGAATAGAAACATACAGATGAAAGTGTGACAGATTATGAATCTCTGAAGTATGGAGACAAAGTAGGGTGTTTCCTATGTTATTCCAAGAAACCCCCTGTAGACAGATAAGAAGAATTTCATCATGTGAGTTTCTTTCCTCCATGTTCTGTATTGAATACCCTTTTTCAGGTCAAAATATCCCTGAAATTGCCAGTGCATTTCCAAATTGTCCTTGGTGAAATTGTGCCAGTTAGAGAGATAAAAGTGTGGATTAAAACCTGAAGAAAACTGTGTTTGGCACAGAGGTCCAATGAGACTGATACGACCTTAAGAGAACTGCAAAGGTTGGTAAGAATGGTGCTTATAAAACCAAATGTCTCCATCACCTGGCTGAACACCAACCATTGCCAGTTGTGGGTGCAATAAAACACCCAATGTTAGATAGAAGCAACCAAATAAACAGTTCTCAGCCATACACATAAATGAACAGGTGTCACCGGCAGGCCATAATTTGGCAATTTCTGATCTAGATAAACAGACAAAGACAAGACACAGGAAACTCCTTATAATGTTTGTAAAGTTGACCAAGGAAAAGTTTATCCTATAAAGATACAAATATGATAAGACTTTCTGACCTTGTCAGCCATTGGGACCATCTTCACGGGCAAACTTCTTGGATCTATGCCCACTCTGTCTATGAGCTTCCCCTTACAGACTCAAAACAAAAAGTGACTTATGAGGTGTCAGAGGAAGGCACTGTTTCTGAGTAGAGGATCTTAAACCGTGCCAGCAAGAAGATATGGGAGGCCCTTGGGATGATCTTCAGAACTGACAATTATAGTCTCCCCCACAGACCACCAGAAAAATCTATTAAGTCAATCTGAATTTATTAAATTTGCTGCAACAACAGAGAACATTACCTTGACATGGTCTTAGTAGTGTCTCAAACAGAGCAAGTTAGTGAACAACGTTGATAGGATTATATTTCCCAGTTCAAATGGTTTAAAGTGAGTCTTTTGAGAGGAGGAACTGTTCAGAATTGAACAATTTTTTTACACAATAGTATAAGATTGGTCAACAAAGTGGGGTGAGGATTTTGAGGTAAGTTTCGATGGACTGTTGTCATGATAAGTGAGCTGTCTCTCCAGGTGTGAAAAATGTTGTCTGATAGCTGTTTGCTCAGACGAGCAAACTGTTTTCTCAGATACTTTTGTTGCAACAATTTCCTGAAGCAAACAGTGAAGTTATGTATTGGTTTGCAGTCTCAACTTCCTGAACGAAGGTTTGTTGAAGCAAACATTTAAGTTATATTGACACAGGTGCTCCTATTTCTAAGGTGGGAGGAGGCAGGAGCCTTATCAAAAGAAAAAGGTGTCAACCAAGTGATATTATAGATGTTCACCCTACAGTATTTTTATTGCCTGCTTACTTCTCTTTCTCCCAGCTAGTCAGTAGACTCTGTGGAACGAGAAATGCAAATATTTCAATTTTCAAATCCCCAATAATTATGGCTATTAATTTTAAGGTACTTTTATTTGATAGAGGAAAGATAAGCAAAAGGTAAAGACGATGGATACTGTAATATGCTGCCTAGATCTCTGTTCTGGAATGAAGATGTTATTCCCCCACCTACAGAGAGTGCTGCCAAATTCCCAAGTCTTGGCTATAAGTCTCGGCTGACTTTTCTCAATGTCATGCTCCTTCTGTGGGAATCACCCTCCGGTGACCTATTGCACAGGGGTATAAAGTCCCTCCTTTCAACAGAGGGCCACTCTCATATGCCATCCTAATTCCAGAAATCCCTGTGCGGCCGGCTGAAGCCACTATTGGGACTGCATTGGATCAACGTCTCCAGATGCCCAATCTACCTTTTTTTCCTTCTTTGTCAAGGGTGTTAATTCTAAAAGCACTCCCCATAAATGTCCTCCACAGTTAACTATGGCTTGTATTCTGCTTCCTGTGGAACCCAGCTTGAACGGGTTGGAGCTAAGATGGTCACAAAGCAAATTTAAGATGAAATTTTGGAGTCAAAACATTTGGTGCCTTGACAACAGTGAGAATCCTATGCTTGGAGGCAGATGAATTGTAGATCGTACCCGACAAAAGGTAGCTATGTAATTTATAAAACTTTCATTGGTGTAAATCAATACAGTATACTCTGGAGAGAATGCATTCACTCACTCAAGGTATGAAATGTTCAGATGAGAAGTATAATAGGGGAGAAATAGTGGCTATAAAAATAATGGAACTGGGTGTCTACTGCTATGCTTATATTATATTCTTAATACAATCTGGAAAAAAAATAAAAAGCTGAGAATAATTACTTAACAATTAAAAATTAAGTGCACTTTTACTCCCAGATGTAAGATAACTGAAAGGAGCATCACTCTCACTTTATAATGAAAAAGAGTCCAATTGAGTTCAAATTTAGGACTTTTTTCAAACTCATTGCACGGCTAAGGTTGTAGAACAACAAACTGGCCAAAATCTAAGAACAGATGATTTCTGTTAGGAGAGAGTAGATGTGAGTTCTTGCTCATCTGGGGTGGAAGCAAGTCCACACTGGTAAGAAGAGTTCAGATAGGATAACTGAAAAATTGGAAAAGGCTGAATGTGACCTTTAAACTTTTTTACTTAGATGATACAAATCTGTGACCTGTGGCTACAGAAATTGAGAAAGTTCATACCCTCTTGAAGGCGATTTCTCTACAAACTCCACTGAGAACTCACAGAAAACATTAGAAAGAATCCTAAGAAATATTCCTTTAGGTGCAAGCCTGGAGTGGGAGAATAGTAGCTGTGCAGAAAGTGCAAGAAATTTCACCCAGATCTTTCTCCACTGTGAAACAAAGCCTTAATCTATGGGTATAAGGACACAAAGCATTGTTGCTCTTAGGGCATTGGTGAAAACTCATTGAATGTGGGGCAAGAAGAAATGTAGAAAGAAAACTGCACCTTGGGGAAGAGCAAGAATACACATCTGCCCACAACCACAGTGACTGGAGGGGAAGGAAAGATAAGAGCCAATTCTTGAGATCCAGAAACACAGTGCATACCTAGAAGTGAAGTTAATTAGAACAACAGAGAATTAACTCCTCCAACTATCCTCCTCCCTGTCAAGTTAACAAACTTTGAATTACAATCAATAGCAGGTTACTCCTGGAAGAAGGACAGGAAAGGGACAAGAGAATGCAAACAACATTCCATGAAGCACAGCACAAAGGGAAACCTAAATTTCACACTTCAACATGATTATTCTGAAAAGTCAATCTGCATCCTAAACACAAGATATATCTACAGGAATTTGAAACAAGTGGCTCATTGAGGGTAGCCACAGCAACCAGAAAACAAGGAGGAAAACTCAAATCCAACCCTACTCTGATTATGTTAACTTAATACCCTGCATTAATGGCTCAGTAGAAGGAAAGTAGTGCCCATTAAGAGGCATAAAATTATTTTTCTCAGTCTCAACTGTCCCACGCAAGATGTCTGGTTTTTAACAACAATAACAAAGAGATATAATAAATGGCAAGAGAAAAGGTCACTCAAAAGATACAAAGTAATCATCAAAACCACACACAAGCATGACACTGACATTAACCTTCTGAAAGAATTTTAAATAACTAAAATTAGTATGCTAATGGTGTTAATGGACAAGGCGTAAGATCAGACTGAAATTTCAGGAAGGAAATGAAAACTGAAAGAAAAATCAAAAGGAAATGATATAAAATTTTTTTAAAGCTATAAAAAATAGTTTTTGACAGACACTTCAGTAGACTCAACATATCCAAGGAAAGAATCAATGAATTTGAAGATGAGTCATTAAAAATTATCCATACTGAAACACAATGAGGAAAAAGAAAGAGGAGGAAAAACTATAAAAAGATCACCAACAGCTATGAACCAATGTCAAATATTATAACATATGTGTAATTGAATCCCAGAAAGAGAAGAAGAAATATTTCAAGACACAACGGATGAGGACTTTTCCAAAATTAATGACAAAAAGCAAGCCAAAGATCCAAGAATCTCAGAGATAACTAAGCAGGATAAATTCCTCTCCAGCAAAAAAGTCACCTAGATATGTCATATTCAAATCCTACAAGCAAAAGACAAAGAAAAAATCCTAAAGGAGCCAGAGAAAAGACAGTATACAGAGGAAAAAATAAGAAATACAGAAGACTTATAGTCTGAAACTATGTAAGATAGAGAACAACGGAATGATATCAATAAATTGGTGAAAGAGAAGGAAAAAAGCCTGTCAAGCCACAACTCAAAATTTTATCCCCATTAAGATACAAATAGGCTGAAAATAAAAAATGAAGGAAGATGTACCATAAGAAGAAACCATAAAAGAGCTGAAATGACTACATTAATTCTATCAAAATTAGCTTTAAAATAAAATGTTACTAGGGACAAAGAAATCTATTTCATCATGATAAAAGTGTTCATTACTATGAAGATATAAAAATTGTAAATATATACACATGTAAAAACAGAGCTCAGAAATATAGGAAGGAAATACTGAAAGTTGAAGAGAGAAATAGGCAAATCAACAATAATAGCTGGAGACTTCAATATCCCACACTCAATGATGGATAAATTTACTAGACCAAAACTCTGCAAAGGTATAGAAGCCATGAACAATAAGAATAAATGAAAAGTGAAGCAACCCCAGCCTGAGAAGAACATGGTAACCAATGTCTTAGAACTCTCAGGGATGAGGTGTGGGTCACGACACAAAATAAACCACCAAAAGGTGAGGAGAATTAAGAATGTATAGCAGAGGATGAGGATCATGATTGTCTTGCTGTGGTCCTGACGTTAGCTGCAAAAGCAGGGCGTCATACCGATTCCGCTGACTTTCATCTTCTGAGTACTTCAATAAGAAAGGTCCTTTGGGATCCGTGAGGAACTAGTCCCAGAACCTACTCAAGTAAGAGGACTGTAGTTGACATTATGATGCACTGCCTAAATCTCCCTTTAATTGCCCTCGTCACTGACACAATTGTGAGTGCTGCCAAAAGGCATTTTCAGCTTTAGCCCTATTTGCAGATTGCTGTGCTGAAGAAACCCTCCTTGACCCACACTATTATTCCTTCCAGTGGCAGCTTCCTTCAATGACTGATAGACATGGAGATATAATAGTCTGGTTATCTCACCCCAATTTGGGGAAATTCTGATGGGCAACTCCTCTCCCTTTGTCCAATTCTTTATTTCGCTCCACTCCACAAGTGTTCAACTCAAGAGAAGTCCCCAGTAAACATCCTGCAGGCTAACCTTTGTCTCAGAATCTGTTTCCTAGCACTTGGGAATCCAGTTTGCCACAGCAAGGTGGTGAGTTATTTTTTCTTATTTTCAATGTAGGGCATTACACATCTTCACCCATCAGCGGGCACAATTCTTTTCCTTTTCGTCTTTGGGCTCATAGAAATGGGAACAAGCATTTTTCTGACCCTCATCATTTTTCAAGTCTGAGCTCATCTCCGGTTTACCTGACTGAAAATGTATGACAATTTTATGTACATAAGCTTTTAGCATAACCAGTACTTGAGCAACTACTCAGATTTCTTAGGTGTTTCATTCTGTCCTTCTTCACTGATTCTGCCTCATACAGTTTTATCAGAATTTCCTAAGCACATTTTTGCATTCATTTTAAGCTATGTTCACACCTAAAGGCTGTTGGAATTGTGTGTTATATTTTTCATGACCCTTGTGAAATCTACTTTCCTAATATCTTTTGTTCAAGTCTGAGAATTCTTCACATTACTTTTCTTGTCTATTATGAACACTAAAATGAAGCAGCTTCTTCCTTTCAGAGTCCTTCCACGTCATAAATTCGTTTTTCATTTATGGTCACATTAAAAGAAAAATAGTCATATCTACTGTCACTTCTACTTTAAAGAGATGAAAGCATTTCTATTTTTATTTCTGACAGTGAATTATGCCTATTCAACTTAAAAATTTGAACACACCACATATTTACGATATTAGAAAGCTGTTACAAATCATTTAATAGTTTATTTTTTATTTTAATTGTGTGCAATTGGCCACAATTTATAATGCTTCCTGTAAATAATTTTATATACTGTTGCATTTCTATATTCTAAGTTTATATATTACTGCTATTTTTTATGAAACACAAAATTGTCTTTTAAAAAACATTAAAGGATTAACTAGTGAAGAGAGCAAATATATGGATAAAGGTATCAACATTTCACGTATGTTTTTTGTTTATTCACCCCTTTACACATCAATATTTATTAAATGCCTACTATGTACCAGGTGCTATTATAGGCATTGGGGATACAAAAGTGATAAAGAGAAAAAATAAAACCAAAGAAAATCTCTGCTTCCATGGAATTTATAATCCACTGTGGCGAGATAGACAACAAACAAAACATGTAAGTGAATTATTTGGGCCATGGACTGGCAAGCATTTTCTCTAGTAAGTGCTTTAACCTTTGTTAGCCATGTGGACTCTCTCATTACTACACAAACCTGTCACTGTAGGGGCAAAGCAGCCACAGCCAATACAGAAATAAATAGGCACTGTTTTGTGCCAATAAAATATGATGTACACAAAAGTGCTATGGAGAATAATTGAGTAGGATAAGGGTGATAGGGCGTGTGTGCAATTTTAAATAAAGTGGTCAAATAATAGTCACTTTGAAGGTGAAAAACGAGTAGATTTAAAAGGGTAAGGGAGAAAGGCACTGGATATCTGAGAGAACAGCCCAGAAGGCAAAGGACATCAGAAATCTGTTAATGGCCAAATCGTGATGTGACAGATGAGGGCTGACGCTGTACAAGTTTGTGCAAGATGGTTGCTCTCTTTTTCTTTTTTAAAACTAATATCTATTCTGTGCCTATTTAGTAACCATACAAGTTATCAAACATTCAGATGTCATCAAAATGTACTACCACATGACAAGCCTGTAACTGTAGGACACGAGTTTGGAAATCTGGAAATTACAAGTTCAGTAACAAATTCTTCATTTCATACTTAGGTCCAATTTACGTATCATCTAATTCACAGACATAAAATTGTGACTATTTACTGGCTTCTTTTTAAATATTTACAAAATAGCGCAGTTTTAAAAGAAAATATATTCCTGTTGATAACAGAATTTTCTCGCAAAGTAAGCTAAGATTATTGCAAGAATAATATCATTATATTTAAAATGCAAACAAAAAAAGCTAGAAAATTTCCTTCTCTAATTGGTATTGTCTATATTTCATTATATTCAGTAGTAATTCATAACAATGAAACATATTTATCACATTCAATAAATATTTTTTAAAATTTTTACCAGTTCTTTACATGCAAGTATATTTTTGTTTCCATTCTGTGCATGAAGGAGGGAGTTTAAATCATTATTTGAGACTTAGTTTTATGTCCAGATGATTATTTTCTACGTTAAAGTCTTATGTAAATTACCCAAATATCTCTCATGATTCTTGTTAGCAAATGTATGTCAAACACCAGATCAATGAAAAAGAAACAGATACAATTATTTGGGAAAGAAAATAGCTTGTTAGTAATTTTCATAAACTTGATATGATCAGAAATAGTATCCAAAATTGGGTGTGACTTTCATTTTATATATTAATTTTCAATTTTAAAATTACCAAAATGAGACTAGTTAAAATGACATCGTACATGAAAATTTAATTGTAGAAATTAGAAGATTTTTATTCTGGCATATTGATAGTAAGAAAATGATTCAGTAGAATAGGAAAAACTAATCTTAACACTGCAAATATTTTAACTGGCTTTAAACGAAGAAAATAAATTCATGCCTTTGACATGTTCTGAAAGTAAATCGTTGTAAGAAAATGAGAAAAATAATAGGTGCTGGTAGGATCACATTGCCCATATTTAAACACAGAAGCTATCAAATGTGTTAATGACGCTACTTTATGAAACTGGTTTTTATACAAAATATATTTCATTTAAATGTGTAATATATAAAAGTATGGGATAATGTATTATTTAAAATTCTTGCAGACTATTTTCACAATTTAATATTATCTTGGTTTTTTCCCCCACTTTTGTGTCATGAGTCATTAGAGAAAGGTTAAGAATATCTATAACATTTTATACAGTTTCTACTTTAAAAACACTTATAACTGTAGTATATTAATATTTTCCATCTTTCCTTTCTGCCTTACCCTCTCCTGCGACAATGCTGCCTACTATATCTAAACAAAAACAGCCACTTCCATTATTGCCACAAACAGCAAGAGGAAAACAAATAGAACCTTCACAAATCGAAGCTTTCATTAGACATTTTTAAATCAGATATTTATTTTTGGAGAAAGTCAAGAATATAAATTTGACTAAGCAGCCATCAGGTGGCAAAACTGAAGAATATTCGATTTTTAGAATTTAAAGTGTCTTTTAAAAATTTAAAATAGAATGACTATTTTATCAAAAAAATTTTTACATAAAATATATAAGTTCTTTCTATTTTTAGTGGTTAAGAACATGAACTCTTGGGTCCAGCCCAGTGGCGCAGCGATTAAGTTCACACTTTCCACTTCTTGGCGGCCAGGGTTCGCCGGTTTGGATCTCAGGTGCGGACACGGCACCTCTTGTCAAGCCATGCTGTGGTAGGCGTCCAACGTATAAAGTAGAGGAAGATGGGCATGGATGCTAGCTCAGGGCCAGTCTTCCTCAGCAAGAAAGAGGAAGATTGGCATCAGATGTCAGCTCAGGGCTAATCTTCTTCTTCAAAAAAGAATATGAACTCTTTCGTCAGACTACCTGTATTACGATATGAATTCCAACACTTAATAACCATAAAATATTTTATAAGATCTTTAGACTCTCTGTGCCTTACTTTCACCATCTTTAAAATGGTATCTCCCTTATAAGTTTATCAGGTGGGTTAAATTACTTAATGCTAATGAATAGAGTTTGGCATAAAGTATATGCCCTATAAACATTTGTTAAATATATTTTATTTATTTTTTTTGGAAAACAGATCCTGTACCAAGTATACATCAATAATATCAGTGTAAATGGCTTATGAGTCATGGGGAATGGTTACAAATATCTGTGATTCTTTCACAGCCACTCTAAATATAAATTTAAATATAAATAAGGAAATATGGCATATTCATAATTTTCCCTATCATTATGTCTGATATAACTAATGTGAAACTGATGGATCTAATGATCTGATTATTTGAGCCTCAAGAAATATATTCATGAATATATGAATATATAGACATTTCAAAGAAATATCACTATCCCAATGTTTCATGTAAAATGATTGTACATGCATCATCCCATATGATTTTAATAACACTGCCATGTGGTAGAAATTGAAGGTGCTATTAACCATACTTCACTGATAAATAAAAACTCTGAGAGGTTTGTAGCAAGGTAGTAGTGGATTTATACTAAAATTCCCTGTTGTTTCCATTATAGATCCCTATTTTGTTAATACATACTTAAAATTTATGCCAATCAGCATCTTCCAACATATTTCATGGAAATCAAGAGAGGAGGGAAAGGCTGGTTGGACATGATTAGAGAAAAATAAAGGTTACCTGACTTCACTATTTCAAATCAATAGAGATAGATAGAGATTTAAATGTGTTACAGGTGAAATAAAAGGAAGAATCAACGAAATATGTTCTCAGGGCAGAACCGTCTCAGATTCCACCTGACCCAGTGGATTTCACGGAGGAGGTGAGGGAGGAAGAGATGAGAACAGCAGGGGCAGAGGGCTAATATCTGCTCAGGATGCAGTTTTTGACCCTCACCATGAATGGGGCTAGAACACTGTTTTAGTGGGTGGAATTCAGAAATGTGAAACTTTCTGAAAAGTATAGGGCAACTCCTGACTGCAAAGTATTATCTGTCCTACCCAAAGTCCCAATAATACCTCAAAACGCATTTTTTTCCTAACCAATTTTAAGGAATGTGCTATTTCGTGGATTAGGAGTTTTATAGAAAGTATTTTACCACACATGCTAATTTATTTTGTTCTTCAAAATATTTATAGCTCTTAATTATTCACTAATACTTTTCACAAGCAGCTAGGAAACATTTGGCTTAGAATTTAATTTCCTCTAAGTTTTTCGCAACTCAAATAACTGGCAATCTTTTCTTTCCTACTAACTCCTCCGTAGTTGAAATGAATAAGTGTACAAGCCAGAAAGGGTTCCACTGGAAAATTACAGGATTCTATGAAACCATTATCAGAACCATTTTTATCTGAGTCACTTCTCAGAGTGATGTATCAATGTGTTAGACTCTGAGTGACAGAAACCAGAAAATAGTGCTTAAAATAAGATAGAGACTCGTATTTCTCTCAAATAATGGACAGTATACTTGGGCTTTTCAGGCCAAGTCAATGATGTTATTCATTTCCCGCTTGCTTCCATGTATATGCTCTGCCATTCTTAGGCTTCTAGCCTCAAAGTAACTGCATACTTACAAGAGGACCATTAGGATCCTCATCATCCCATTTGCTTTTCAGGTAGTAAGAAAAAGGAAAGACAAAACGACATATGCCAGTTGACTTAAACCCCCTCCTCTTCTGTGTTCACAATTTTCATGAACAAAAAGTACCGTTAAAGCTCATTGGCCAGGACTTAGTAACAGGCTATCCCTGTTTGTAGAGGGAACTAGAAAATGCTGCTCTCTTTGCCAGGCACATTCCACTCCCAACAAAATCAGCTTTCTGTTGATGAGGAAGAAGGTGAGACTTGACTGGATAGAGAATAGGCAAATGGCAGTTTCTGTCACAAGGATTAAGAACAATAATTAGATAATTCAGAGTAGATGATAAAGAGCTTGTGGGAAGGAGTAAGGGAGATCGGGTCACTGGGCATGGAGGTCAGGCCTCCAGATGCCGGGAGGTATGCAGGCAGGCAACAGCAGCAACAGGGAGGTCTGCCCACCTGCTGATGTGATCCAAGCAAACAGGACATTTCGGCAGGGGAGATATTGTCTCTAGAAAAGATCATGCCTGCAGTGCTGGCTAGGAGTAGTTCCGTTTGGAATGATAAGCATCTGGTCATAGAATCTGATTCCCTGAACAGCTAATAACTTACCAAACAGTCATGATTATATTTCTAAGTTGTTTTTTTCTTTTAATTTTTTCTCCAGTGAAAACTACTTAAAATGTTAAAACTGAATTTTTCATCGTCATGTTAACACATTTTTTATTAATTTTTTCCGCATTATGAAAATAAAATGAATTAAACACATTTCCTCAAAAATTTTTTACCACCCATCCATATGTAACAACCTCTCACAGGTTCAGACTTCTAAGTAACAGAGACAGAATTCAAACCCACTTCTGTCTCAGGCCAACTCTTACGTATTTAACCACAATACTACACGGCAATGTCTCCAGGGTTTTGCTGAAGTGCTACAGTCGTGGATATAAGATGACTGGATCACGAAAGGGGATCAAAATGGACCATTCATGCCATAGAGCACATGGAAACAGAGAAAACTGTGTTTAAACCTGGGCAAGATGGCTATGGGAGGCAAGAGCAAACTACTGGATAACTCGGATGGAAAAGGAACTTAAACCACAAATCAGCACACATTAAAGAAAGGAGGTTACTCGGAAAGAGAATATAGGGAGACCACTTGTGGAAAAAGTGATTAGAATTGGTTGGGCTCATCACAAAAGACAAAAGTAGGTCTGGTTGGTGGAATCTATAGATAAATTGACTTGACTCATAAAATTAGCAAAGATACCCTAGGACATCAAAGACACTCCATGCTTGGGGCTGAGTAAACAGTCTGAATGATTATGAAATATATTTTATTTGTTATTTGTTTGTTTTATAAGAATTCATGCAGAAGATTGGGTATTGGGCGAGCCCTTCACCTTTTCACTAGTTCTGATATTATATCATTTAGATGAACTATCTAGTTGACTGTCATTTTCAGGGCTCTAGGGAGAACAGAAACTTAGTAAAAAAAACAAAGAACATTGCTTTCAAAGTATGGATATCACTCCACTGTCATCAGACTCAGATGGGTGCTTGAAAGAAATGCTGATTAAGGAACTTGATCCCAAACCTACTAAATAATAATCTCCAGAGTGGATACCAGCAATCTGAATTTTTTATGAGCTCACAAGATGATTCTTAGTGAAAGATTGAAAATTGTTGGTACTGAGGACTGGCATTCTTCTCTTATTTTTTCACTGCCTTTATATGACGGCAAGTATGTGGCATTCAAGCCTCTTTCTCACTCTTCTATGCCAATAGGCTGCGTCACTAATTAACTTGGTGCCCTTGACTACAAACTCACATTAAACCTTAGAATCTTTCTCAACACTATACTCAGCAAGACTTATCAATGGGTATGAAACTTGCCTGTCAACTCAATGCTAATTTTCAATAAATACTGATAGAATTTTATTTAATAAAATTATTACTGTGTACGTACATTCCCTTAGTCAAGGGTATAAGTCCAAAGCTCCTTAATAGTCTTCAAACTGAAGGAAATGAATAAAGGTCTAAGTTGTGTTTTCTCTTTTGGGAATTAAGGAACACTTACCCCGAGCCTAAATGTTCAGCCTTAGCTAACTGAAATAACCATAGTCAGCTCTCAACTAATTCTCTTTACTCTTAATTGAAAACCAGCCTCTGAGTTCATGAAAGGTAGACAGCGTTGGACAACGGAGGTCTAGACTTACAGAGAATTAGGAAGAGGATAAGGACTCTGAGAAGCCAGGGTCACGCGCAAAACAGAGGTATGGGCAGCAGATACTAAGAGCGCTGTGAGCAGAAACAAGGCTCTACAGAGAAGTGGAGACACCTGAAACCATGCAAATGTGAGTAACAAACCACCAGTTCCAGTCACTCTGTGACTTGATTTTACTTCACTTCTTGTATGTGGGTGCCCATAAAGTCATCGGTTTTATTCATTGTTAAAATCATTTTTTCTATAAGCTAATTTGAGTAGGTTTTCTTTTCCTTGCTACAAAACATGCTAGGAAAAAGACAAAATTTCGTATTTATTGAAGTAAATAAAGACCATATAAAAGTAAAAGCTCCTTAGGGGCAGGCCCCATGGCCGAGTGGTTAAGTTTGCGCTGTTCGATGCAGCAGCCCAGGGTTTCGCCAGTTCAAATCCTGGGTGTGGACATGGCACAGCTCATCAAGCCATGTTGAGGTGGCATGCTACATGCCACAACTAGAAAAACCCACAACTAAGAATATACAACTATGTACCAGGGGGCTTTGGGGAGAAAAAGGAAAAAAATAAAATCTTTGAAAAAATAAATTAAAAAGTCCTTAGATTTCAATAGAGATAAGTAATTTCTTTGCCACTGAAATATAAAAAATGTATATATACATATAAAATATACAGTAGAATATACTTTTCATGCTTTGGGAGACGTGACTGTAAAAGTAAATCATGTGATTTTGAAATCTAGATATCAGTTATATTAATTAAAGTCACTTTAAGAGCTTGGAATGGAATAATATAATTCTTCTCAACATATTTTTAAGCATGACAGTTTCACCTGGGTTCCTTAAGCCAAGTCAAGGTCAGCCACTGATGTGAATTATGTGTTACCATCTACACTCACAGCAGAAAGAAAGATAATATTGGTCAATTTCCCTTTATGCTAACTGAATTTAGAATGGAAGAATTATCATTATTTAATAAGTAAAATTTAGGAAACTTCTATGACTTAAATGTACATTAATAAAATACAAGGGAATATTATTCTTTTAAAAGTGTGATCTTTTTGTGAATGACTCAAAAATACCTTACATCAAAAAATAGCAAGTAAAATAAAGTTTCTGTCTACAATTCTTGTGAGTACTAATATGAATTTGCTTTCATATTTAATATGTTAATTTCCTTGGAAAATAAAACATAATATTTGAATCCAAAATCAATCAATATTCATCTATAACAATTATTTGGTTATAGTTTTTTTTTTTTTCACCAGACCAGCATACTTTGGAACACTTTCTGTAGTTAATACATGATAACAACCATTACTTTATTTCAAGTTGCAAAGTTATAAGTATTCTCTGTAAGAATTATTTTAAAGTAGAAGAATGCAGAGACAGTGTCAAGATGGCGGCACAGGCAGACTCTGAACTCACCTTCTCCCACGGACACAATAAATTTACAACTATTCTTGGAATAATTGCCCCTGAGAGAAAACTGAAAACTGGATAAAAAGAACCACTGCAACAAGGGACAGTGCTGACTGAGGTGGAAGAGGCAGAAATTCCTTCTGAAGAGAAAAAAAAAGTCACCTTCACAAGCCATGGCACTTCATGGCAGGGAGCAATCCTAAAGTATAAAGCCTTCCCTGGAGGGTGGGGGACCTTAGTGCAGGGAGTGTTGCCACTATAAGCAGCTTTTGGACTCAGAACAACTGAGATGAGTGTCATAATACCTGGCTTTGCTGGCTATTAACAACAACAGGGAACACTTCCAGAGAAGCTGTTGGACATAAGGGGGAATAAAGCTTGCTCTTAAAGGGCCCATACACATTTTCACTTGTTTTGGAAAACAACCTAACATGACCAGAAAGAAAGGTACACAGTCCTTTGGTGAAAAGAGATTCACTTGATAGGCTCTAGGTGCATCTTGGTGAGAGTTGAGACCTTTCCAGGGACTGAGACATTGGCAGCAGGCATTATTGTGACCTAGACACAGATGCTGGCAGATGCCATTGGAGTTCTTCCCCTGCCCTGTTAGCCCAAGGTCTGTCCCACCCCCTAGAGCACTGATTTAATCCAGCTCAGCCAGGGCAAGCAGAACACCCCAGGGACTGGCCCCACCCAAGAGCAAGCCCTCAGGCAACTTGTGAGCCTGCACAGGCTGGGTACTTGGGTCCTCTGCAGCAAGGCAAGCAGGTCCACCTTTGTGGGGTAGGGCATGTGCAAGGAGCAAGTGTAGGCTGAGGGGCATGATGGAGAGTGTTGGGTTTCTGCCATGGGGCAAATGGGTCTGCTTCACTGGGTCAGGGCGTGCACAAAGGGCAGGACTCTGTTGACAAGGTGTGTGGCTGTGCAGGCAGTGGGGCTTAGCTGAAAAACACATGTGCTTCTCAAATGGCCACATAGGGGATTGGCCCCACATTCCAAAGCCTGAAACAATTGGGTGCTCTCATGCCTGGGGCCAACCCCACTCAGCTGCAATCCTGAAAGAGCTGACAATAGCTTTGCAGGCCAGAGACCTACAGCAATTGTAAGCCTCTGAGTCTATCAACCAGCCACACAGGGGGCATACTGACATAACAGAAAAACTGCAATAGGAATGTGTTATTAGACCTTGCAGCCAACTGTGCTGAGGCTCCTCACACCCAATAAAGTGACAGAAAGTCTATAGCAGCCACATGCATCTGAGAATTATGACCAGACAGCCAGAGAGACAGCATAGCCTCCCTGGGCACCTGCAGCAAGAGCAACCCCGCCACAACAGAAGGACACATGTAGCCCACACAGGAGAAACTCCTGGAACATTTGGAACTGATGACGAGAGAGAAGTGCACTGCTGGGTCTCATAAGGCAGCTCTTACATAAGGCCACCTCTCTAAGATCAAGAGACATAGCTAACCTATCTAATACACAGATATAAACACAGAGAAAGAGGCAAAGTGAGGAAACAAAGGAATATATTCCAAGTAAGGGAACAGGATAAAATCAAAGAAAAAGAACTTAATGAAAGAGATATGAAAATCTACCTGACAAAGAGTTCAAACAAAAAGTCATACGGATGCTCACTGATCTTGGGAGAAGAATGGATGAACTCAGTGAGAACTTCAACAGAGAATTGGAAATATAAAAAAGAACCAATCAGAAATGAAGAATACAATACTGGAATGAAAAATCCACCAGAGGGACTCAATAGCAGAGTAGATGATACAGAAGAATGGATCAGTGAGCTAGAAAAAAAGATGAGAGGAAATCACCCAAGCTGAATAGATAAAAGAAAAAAGGACGAGAATAGTCTAAGAGACCTCTGGGACAACATCAAGGGCATTAGCATCCATATCATAGTGTCCCAGATGGAGAAGACAGAGACAAAGGGGCAGAGAATCTATTTGAAGAAATAATAGCTGAAAACTTTCCTAATCTAAGGAAGGAAAGAGACATCCAGGTACAAGAAGCACAGAGAGCACCAGACAAGAGAAACCCAAAGATACTCAAAACAAGACACATTATAAAAATGTCAAGAATTAAAGATAAAGAGAGAATCCTAAAAGCCACAAGAGAGAGGTAACAAGTTATCTAAAAGGAAATCCCATAAGGCTATCAGTTGAGTTCTCAGCAGAAAGTTTATAGGCTACAAGGGAGTGGCATGATATATTTAAAGTGCTGAAAGGAAAAAACCTACAGTTAAGAATACTCTACACAGCAAGGTTATCATTCAGAATGGAAGGAGAGATAAAGAGTTTCCAAGACAAGCAAAACTAAAGGAGTTTATCACCAAGAAACCAGCCTTGGAAGAAATGCTAAAGGGACTTATTTAAGTGCAAAAGAGAATAGCACAAATAGGAAAAAGAAAATTATCAAAAAAAAGCAATAAAATCACAGTAAAGGCAAATATACAGCAAAAGTAGCAGATGAACTACCTATGAAAGTAATATGAAGGTGAAAAGACAAAAGTACTAAAATTATCTATTTCCAATAAGAGCGTAATGGATACACATGCACAAAAAAAAGACGTTAGATATAATATCAAAAACATAAAACATGAGAGATGGGGAGTAAAAGAGTAGAGCTTTTAGCAAGAGGCCAAACTAAAGAGACCATCAACTCAATATAGATTGCTATATACGTAGGTAATTATATATGAACCTCCTGGTAAATACAAACTGGAAACCTATAATAAATGCACAAAATATTATGAGAAAGGAACCCAAACATAATAGCAAAGAAAGCCATCAAACCACAAGAGAAGACAGCAAGAGAAGAAGAAAGGAACAGAGAAGAACTACTAAAACACCCAGAAAAAAGTTAAAAAATGACAGTAAGCACATTCTTATCAATAGCTACTTTAAACGTCAATGGACTAAATGCTCCAATCAAAAGGCATAGGGTGGCTGGTTGGATAAAAAACAAGACCCATCAGACACACTTCAGAACTAAAGACACTCACGAACTAAAAGTGAAAGGATGGAAAAAGATACTTCATGCAACTGGCAATGAAAAAAAAGCTGGGGTAACAACATTTATTTCAGACAAAATAAACTTTCAAACAAAAATTGTAACAAGAGACAAAGAAGGGTACTACATAATGATAAAAGAAACAATCCAACAAGAGGATATAACTTGTAAGTATCTGTGCATCCAGCATAGCAGCACCTAAATATAGGAAACAATTATTAACAGATGTAAAAGGAACAATCGACAGTAACACAATAACAGTAGTCGAGTTTAACCCTACATTTACACCAATGGGTAGATCATCCAAACAGAAGGCCAGTAAGGAAACATTGGTCTTAAACAACACATTAGGCCAGATGGACTTAGTAAACATATATACAGCATTCCATCCAAAAACCACAGAATGCACTTTCCTTTCAAACGCACATGGAACATTCTCCAGTACAGATCACATATTAGGCCACAAAACAAGTCTCAATACATTTAAGAAGACTAAAATAATACCAAACATCTTTCCTGACCACGACAGTGTGAAACTGGAAATCAACTAGAGGAAGAAAATTTAAAAAGCCACAAATATGTGGAGATTAAACAAAATGCTACTGAACAACTATTAGGTCAATGAAGAAATCAAAGGACACATCAAAACATACCTTGAGACAAACGAAAATGAAAATACGACATGCTAAAATGTATGGGAAACAACAAAAGTGGTTCTAAGAGAGAAGTTTATAGCAATACAGGCCTACCTCAACAAACAGGAAAAATCTCAAATAAACATCTAAAAGTGCCCCTAAAGACACTGGAAAGAGAAGAACAAATGAAGCCCGAAAGCAGTAGAAGGAAAGAAATAATAAAAATCAGAGCAGAAATAAATGAAATAGAGACTAAAAGACAATAGAAAAAAATCAATGAAACTAAGAGCTGGTTATGTGAAAAGATAAACATAGTTGGCAGACCCTTCTAGACTCACCAAGAAACAAAGAAGGCTCAAATAAATAAAATCAGATATGAAAGAGGAGAAATTACAACGAACACCTCCAAAATATAAAAGGTTATAAGAGAATACTATGAAATGCCATACACCAACAAATTGGATAATCTAGAAGAAATGGAAAAATTCTCAGAATCATACAACCTTCCAAAACTGAATCAAGAACAGACAGAGAATTTGAATAGACCAATCACCAGTGAGGAGATCAAAACAGTAATTAAAAACCTCCCCAAAAATAAAAGTCCAGGACCAGATGGTTTCCTTGGTGAATTTTATCAAACATTCAGACTTAATTATCTATCCTTCTCAAACTCTTCCAAAAAGTTGAAGAAGAGAGGAAGCTTCCTAATTCATTTTATGAAGCCAACATTACCCTGATAGCAAAACCAGACAAGGACAACACAAAAAAAGAAAATTACAGGCCAATATTACTGATGAACATCAATGTAAAAATCCTCAACAAAATATTAGCAAAACAAATACAATAATACATTAAATATGTCATACACCATGATCAAGTGGGATTTATTCCAGGGATGCAGGGATGGTTCAGCATTTGCAAATCAATCAATGCAACACACCACATTAACAAAATGAAGAATAAAAATCACACGATCATCTCAATAGATGCAGAGAAAGCATTTGACAAGATATAACATCCATTTATGATAAAAACTCTGAATAAAATAGGTTTAGAAGGAAAGTACTTACACATAGTAAAGGCCATATATGCCAAACCCACAGCTAATAACATTCTCAATGGAGAAGAACTGAAAGCTATCCCTCTAACAAGAGGAACTAAAAAAGGATGGCCACTTTTGCCACTCTTATTTAACATAGTTTTGGAAGTCCTAGCCAGAGCAATCAGGCAAGAAAAAGAAATAAAAGGCATCCAGATTGGAAAGAAAGAAGTGAAACTGTCACTATTTGCAGTTTATATATATTTGATTTTATATACAGAAAACCCTAAACATTCCACCAAAAAATTCCAGAAATAACAAATGAATACGGTAAAGTTACAGGATACAAACTCAAGACATGAAAATCAGTTGTGTTTCTACACACTAACAATGAAGTATCAGAAAGAGAAATTAAGGCTACAATCCCATTTACAATTGCAACAAAAAGAATAAAATACCTAGGAATAAACTTAACTAAAGAAGTGAAACTTCTCTACACCAAAAACTACAAAACAATTGTTGAAAGAAATTGAAGAAGACACAAAGAAATGGAAAGCTATTCCATGCTTTTGGATTGGAAGAATTAACATAGATAAAATGTCCGTACTTCCTAAAGCAATCTACAGGTTCAACTCAATCCTTATCAAAGTTCCAATGACATCTTTCACAGAAATAGAACAAAGAATCCTAAAATTTATATGGAAAAACAAAAGACCCCAAATAGCCAAAGGAATCCTGAGAAAAAAACAAAGCTGGATGTATCACATTCCCTGATTTCAAAATATACTACAAAGCTACAATAACCAAAACAGCATGGTACTGGCACAAATACAAACACACAGATCAATGGATTAGAATCGAGGGCCCAGAAATAAACCCACACATCTATAGACAGCTAATTTTTGACACAGGAGATAAGAACATACAACGGAGAACAGAAAGTCTCTTCAATAAATGGTGCTGGGAAAACTGAACGGTCACACACAAAAGAATGAAAGTATACCATTATCTTACACCATACACAAAAATTAACTCAAAATGGATTAAAGATTTGAATGTAAGACTTGAAACCATGAAACTTCTATAAGAAAACATAGGCAATGTGCTCTTCAACATCAATCTTAGCAGCATATTTTCAAGTACCATATCTGATCGGGCAAGGGAAATAATAGAAAACATAAAGAAATGGAACTTCATCAAACTAAAAAGCTTCTGCACAGCAAAGGAAACCTTTGACAAAATGAAAAGGCAACCTAACAACTGTCAGAAGATATTTGCAAACCATATATCTGATTACGGGTTTATCTAAAATATATAAAGAACACGTACATCTCAACAACAAAAAAAACTATCAACCCAATAAAAAGTGGGTAGAAGATCTGAACAGACATTTCTCCAAAGAAGATATATGGATGGCCAACAGGCACCTGAAAAGATGTTCAACAAGATGGGGCTGGCCTGATGGTGCAGTGGTTAATTTTGCACATTCTAGTCTGGCGGTCCAGGGTTCATTGGTTCGGATCTTGGGTGCAGGCCTGCACACTTCTTGTCAAGCCATGCTGTGGCAGGCATCAACATATAAAATAGAGGAAGATGGGTGTGGATGTTAGTTCAAGGCCAATTTCCTCAGCAAAAAGAGGAAGATTGATGGCAGATGTTAGCTCAGGGCTAATCTTCTACAAAAAAAGAAAAGAAAAAAGATATTCAACATCACTAAATCACTAATTATCAGGGAAATGCAAATCAAAACTACAATGAGATATCACCTCACTACCATCAGAATGGCTATAACTAATAAGACAGGAAACAAGTGTTGCAGAGGATGTGGAGAGAAGGTAACTTTCACACACTGTTGGTGGGAGTGCAAACTGGTGCAGCCAGTACGGAAAACTGTATGGAGATTCTTCAAAAAATTAGTAGAACTACCATACAGTTTAGCTATTCCACTGATGAGTATTTATCCAAAGAACATGAAGACACAAATGCATAAAGATAGATGCACCCCTATGTTCATCGCAGTATTATTCACAATGGCCAAGACTCAGACGCAATCTAGGTGCCCAACAAGGACAAATGGATAAAGAAGATGTGGTATGTATACACAGTGGAATACTACTCAGCCATAGGAAATGCTGAAATCTGGCCGTTTGTGACGACGTGGATGGACCTTGAGAGCTTCATGCTAAGCAAAATAAGTCAGAGGGAGAAAGTCAAATACCATATGATCTCACTCATAAGTAGAAGATAAAAACAATAACAAACAAACACAGAGAGAGAGAGATTGGATTGGTGTTACCAGAGGGGAAGGAGGGAGGGAGGGAGGAGGGCGAAAGGGTGACTAGGCACATGTGTGGGGTGATGGATTATAATTAGTCTTTGGGTGGTGAACATGATGTAATCTACACAGGAATCAAAATATAATGAGGTACACCTGAAATTTATATAATGTTATAAACCAATGTTACCGCAATAAGAAAAAAGCACCATAAAATACAAAAAGAAATAATAATGAAGTAGAAGAATGGAAAAAAATACATATTTCAGCTACCCAGAAATAATCTTTTCCTTTTCCCTACCTCTTATCCATGTTAGAAATATTGCCACATGTACATAATTACTTAGGGGGCTATCAGCATTGCCATAAAGAAACAGTACTGCATTTCAGCAATTAAAGGAAGAACACTAAAGTTTCAAGAAACACAACATCTTGAATATTCTACTGGACAAACACTGTTACCCCTATGACACTAGCACACCTTTCAAATTGCCTTCTTAAAAATAAATTATTTATGGTAAATTCTACCTTCTACCTCCTGCTGAGTCTTGCTCACTCTTGACCCTAACCTTTCCATCATGGCTAACCACATAACAGGTCTTGGAGGGTGAGTATGCTCCTCCTAAAAGAGCAAACAACAAACTCGCTTTTTTTTTCTCACAATATTACTCAGAACAAAAGTCTCAAGAGTCAGCCTCAACTTTTCCCTTCCCCTCACCCTCCACATCCAGGTCGCCATAACTCTTGTTTGTTCCATCTCCAAAGCTTCTATCAAGCAGCGTATTTGTCTACACTTCCACTGCAAGCCCTCAGCCCAGGGAACGGTTGTCTCTTACCTGAATTTTGACAAGAAACTCCTTCTGAAATCCACACCCTCCCATGCCCTCCAATTCAAATTTTGCTTCCCTGCTTACAACATTCGGTGACTTCCCATTTTGCTTAGGAAATAAAAATCTAAACACATTTCCACTGCCTTTGAGGTCCTGCATCTCTGCCGGCTCCCTGTCTCTCCATGCTCATCACATACTGAGTTGAACTCGTTTAGTTTTTCTTTCAATTCTTCAAAGACACCACAGCCTTAGCTGTTCAAAGACTGTTGTGCGTGTTTTTTCCTCTTCCTGGAATTTTCTCTCTTTTCTTTTCTGGGCCAGTTTTTCTCCATGGTCTAGGTCTCAGCTTACATGTCACCTGCTCCCAGAGCCATCCCTGACCATCCTTTCCACAGGAGGTCTGTCCACTCCCCTTACTCTCTATCTTGCCTACGTTTTTGTTTCCTTTAGAGCATTTATTTTAGTTACTAAATACTGTATTCTGTTATATGATTATTTTAATCGGTCTCCCAAAATAGAATGTAAGTTCCCTGAAGGCAGAGATTGTTTCTGTCTTGCTCACTCATGCTTCTCCAGAAGCCATTAAACCACCGGCACATAGGAGACTTGCACTAAATAGTGTTTGAATAAGTGATTGAACAAAGGAGCACTGCTATTCATTCCAGCTTTTTCCTTGCTTATATTGTAAATAGTTTTGTGGTCATAAATGTCATAATAATGTTCAACTCAAACTTCTGAGTTATAGAAATGTAAATAAATATAAATTATAGTGTAAAAGATTGGTTATACTGAGTACTGGGTTTGAGTAACATAGTTTTAGTTTATTTTCTCATGTTGTGTTTCCTAGCCATAATTTTTTTAAATTTTCCTTTTAAAATAATTTTAGAATTACAAAAGATTTGCAAAAATAGTACAGGGTTCCCATACACCCTTATCCATTTTCTATTTCTGGATCTTTAGGAGCCAGCATTGCATTGAGTTACCGTGTCCTTTGTTCTCCAGTTTCTGACCTTCAGACAGACTTTGTCTTTCAAAACCTTAATACTTTTGAAAAATTTTAGTCAGATGTCTTGTAAAATGTCCCTCAATTTATGTTTGTCTATGTTTCCTCAAAGTTAGGCTGAAGTTTTGCATTTTGGGCAAGAATACCATAGAGATGATGTCATCTTATCAGGGGGTGTGAGGGATCGATGAGTCTTATTACTGGTGATATTAATCTCCATGACTTGCATAAGGTTATAATCCGATAATAATAATAATATTATTACTATTATTACTACTACACAAGTGGTTATTCTTCTGACTTTTGGAAGCTTTTGAGTTTGGTTCCTATGTCCTTTAGACTTGCCTCATCCATTTCTTAGAACTTTTTCACTTTCTGGTACCATAGATGTTCAAGACATATATTAAGCATATGATATATTTATACACGTATATAATTGCTGAGATATATATGTTTTTCTTGATATCAAGAGGCACCAGTATCACAGAACATAATTTTATTCTACTTACAGAACAATCAACAGCCAAAGTAACATTGCAGCATCAGTCCCTCCAAAAGTGACCCAAGAGGAACCAGAAAGAAGATAGAACATCCTATGGGAGTGGCAGACCCATTCTGTAGGCAAGGGATGAAGAGGAGTGTCCTCCACTTAAAATAGGCAAAGAGACCATTCACTGCCCCCTCCACTGCTACCTCTTCTTTTCTGAGTTGACTTAGAGACTGGATGGAAACGATCCTGAGGTTAACATTTGGCATATAAATGTATCTCTCTAAGGGGAAGATGAGCCCTTTTACAACCTAAAGATGTCACCACTGTCCAGGATTCCATCCGTTTTGAAATGTAAACGCTCTAACCTAGATGCTTATCCCAGAATACATGCATTTGCATCTTTGGGAGATAAGAGAGGGGTTACTGGATGGAATCAATTAGCTCCATCATTAGAAAAGTAAATGACTGCTTATCTATACCTCATTGCATGTGAAATGTAAAATATTTAAAGGAAGTGAAAGCAAATATTCTCTTTATAGTATAACCTTTTCCACAGCTCAGGAGGCAATAACACCAAGAAATCCAGGGAAAATGTATTCTGTCACATTTTCCTTGTATTTTTCCTGCTCCAGGACTGGAATCAAAGAGTTTTCCAAGGAGCCCTGACAACTTTTATTGAACGATAGTAGTTAGAAACCAAGATTGGGTATCAGGTGTGCTCCTTGCTCCTTGAATGTCACTTCTTCCAGGTCCTCTCAGTAGACAGAGCTAAGAAATATCTATGTATGCATACAAATATGTATATGTATACTAACCCATGTATATGTTTCCATCTGTATTTTACTTCTGTGTATCTCTCTTTCTCTCTCTACATATTTTTTTTAAATCCACAAGTTCACATTAATTCTTCTGACCTTGATTCAACATCGCAGGGCTCCTTTTAACATTCCTCCTTCGCTTATTTGCAATTTCTTTCTCTGACAGTGAGAAATCTGGGTTAAGTTTTTTTTAATATTAACACTATTCTGAGCATAATGATTTTTAGCTACAAAACGTCCATAATTCCTAGTTTAAAAAACTAAGAAAAAGATAACAAGCACCTATACTTATCAATTTTCCCAATTAAAGGCTAATGTACTCAAGATAGTCATGATATTTAATTTGAGTTTTAAATCATTAGTAATTACTTTTGGATAGCAATTTTCTTGACACAAGCAAGGAATATATATATATACATGTATATACGAATATATATATATCTGTTTTATTTTAAAACATATCTACACTGCATTGAGTATCAACACAGTTGTGATCAAGAAACCCACAATCCTGCTGTAGCAGGCAGTGGGTCCAGTGTATGACTTAGAGTAGACTGTTATTTTTTCACATTGAGGGAAAACAGAAAGGATAGAAGAAAGACATGCAGATTATTCCTAATCCCTTTTCCAGAATCTGAGTGATAAAACAAGTTGGAAGGATATTTAAGCTCATAAAGCTCTTCTAAACTCTATTCTCTCAACCAGTTGATGTTAAAATATGGAACCTGGCCTGGTAGACCAACTGGATTTGGGCAAGACAAAGGCACACTGTTTAAAATAGCATCCACACGTTACTGCAAAAAGTGGGAGGAACAGGCTGTGATTTCTGACTGATAGTTTGCTTTGGCCTGTTTTATGAATTTATACAAGTTTAGAGGATTCGATCAGAATTACACAACCCCAATCATAACAGAGTGGCTGCTGAGTATAAAAATTTTTTGTTTATGAAAAAGAATTCAATTGATCTATGGGAAGAAATGAACTAAGTTGTTTGGTGTCAATACAGAATGGCAGCTTGGGCTTCTTTATTCCGATCTTTTCAATTATTACCCCACAGAAATATGTGGTATATCATGAAGACTGAGAATATCTTTTATTTTTACGTCAAGCCTTTAAATCCAGCTACTTCTTTAAAATTAGTATTTTACAAGATTATTTTTGTGTCCCTATCTTTCCTCTGAAGCAGAAAGTAAATATTAGAAAACTGGCAGGTTCTATTTCCCATTCCAGAGGCACACACAGGGTTTCTTTCTGTTTGGGGACCACCTTGGTTCTTGGTTTCTGGAACAGTCAATCCTCCAGCACCGCTTGGTGTCCAGCAGCGTCCTCATCATAAAGGGTTGAGATCTCCATATTACAGAACAAAGCAGCCAATCTGAAGGACTTGTGTCCTGGAAAGAGAGAAGGCTGCCTCCTTAGCTCTGGCTCCCATCCTCAGGGAAGTGAAGGGGCAGGTACGAGCAAAGCTTCGCATCATCAAGTCATCACTGGAGAAGGCGGTAAAGCCCGTCGGCCTTGTTGTGAGAAACAAAATGCCTTCTTTGAAGTCTAGGATTCCTGTTTATGTTCTAACATGGATCCCTTTGAAATGATTAGTAGATTAATATTAATGATAAATGAACGGACCGGTGAAAGGCGGTTGCTCATTACATATGATCCAAGTTTAGATTTTCTACTTGATTATTCACATCAAATTAGGCTTTAAAAATAGACCAAACTAGACTGGAAGGTGTACACTTCAACAGCTCAGAAATTGCAGAAAGCTCTGCTCCTCACATAGCACTAGATACAAGTACTCCATTGGATAAATATTTCCAGCTTCCTCTGTGTTTTAACAATAACAGAGAATGAAGACACGATCACAGTTTCTAACCTTGATTGAATTATATAGTCTATCTTAGTTACAAATCAGTTTATGTAGTTCTGCTCCATTTTCTATGCCTTTTGTCTTTTAAATCATCTCTTAAAAAATTTATATTTAAAAAAATTTTCAAAAGACAAATGCTTAGAGGAGCAAGTCTTGTGAATTATCTTTCCTTCAGTTACTCTTGGCAAGCAGAGGGATCATCGTGGATTTCAAGTGGGGTAGCAAAGGATTTCCATGGGTCATCTTCTCACAGATGCTCAGGGATGGGCAAGCTGGGAACTCTCTTTTTTAAACAAGTTGGCAGAAGGGCACAATTCTTCAGCTTTCTGGGCTGAATACCTCCCCGATCAACATTTTTCACACAACCACAATGATGACTCTACTAATGAATCCAATGGCTAGTAAGACCCCCAACTCTGATTCTAACCAAGGTCACTGTCACCAAGCCATTGTCCTCAACTGTTGTCTGTGTCTCTTCACCCACTTTCTCCATGGAGTGACTAGCTACCACATTTGGGGTATGGCGATCTGGGTTTCCTCTTGGGCATGGACTGTGTTTCCTGGAGTTGGCAGAACCTCTGTGTGGATGTCTGTTATACTCTGTGTATTTGTTGGCACAAGAGCTGTCAAGCCAGCAGACTCAGAGGGCTCTTCACTGTCACTGGGGTCACCATGCATCTGCCACACCTGGAGTCTTGAAGTCATCTTCTGCTTAAACTGTGCTGGCTCCTTCTGCCAAGACCTACAGCAATGTTCTTCCTAAAATGAAGGTCAGAACTGGCCCCTTCCACATCTTCTTAGTTGACCTGTTCTCTTTAGGGCTGAGCAGCTAGCTTCTGTGCTGGGGAAGATAAAAAGCCCTGCAGCCACAGGCTTTTACCTGATGGATTGCGGGATTGGGGACTGGAACCCAGGAGCAAAAGCGCCAGTGCGGGAGGGGTCCCGAAGCTCCCTTCCTCTGCAGCAGCTGGAGGAGCCAATTTTGCAGCTGGGAACTTTCGGAGAGGAGTCGTATTTCTCCCTCCTGACCAGGGCAGGAGTGGACAGCTGTAAAGGGTCTCAGTCTGGGGCTCACCAGGCCTGCCCTCTGGCTCTGTCTGGCCAGCGTGAAAACGATGACCTCAGACCAGGTTGACAGTTGTGGGGCTGCAGCTGGGGTTGCTTACAGGACATGCGGAGGGCCCTGAGCCCTAGCAAAACTGGCTTTCATTCTGTTCCCCAGCAGGAGGGAAAGGGGGCTCACGCAATAAGCAGTTTATTTTTTAAAAAATTTTGTTTTATTTCTTCTTCTTTTTAACAGTAAAGCACAAGCCTAGGTTTTTCACGAGAAACAAACATTTCCTTGTGTGGTCAGTAATTTTAGAACCAAGTATGGGATTGTTCTTGTAAATATTGAACTTGATGGCTTAAAAAAAAGGGCCTGTCCTCATCTGGATGGGCCAAAGGCAGCTCACGCTGGTAAATTGCACTCTTGTCCAGGGGACCAGAGCAGGTGGGCTCCGGGGTGTGGCCTGAGAGAGCTAGGAGGGAGCTGGGCAGACTCAGTGGCTTTGGCAGTTTGGGAAAAAAGAGTGATCTCAAAACCCACCTCTCCTGACTTCAGATGCAGCCCTGTGATGCTGGGGCCCACGAATGGACATGCACGGACGTCCACATGCCATTTCTGGCTTGAAAATGGAGAAGGCCGCACGAAAGGACCAGAGAATGGTCTCTGGGAACTGAGAATGACCTTCCACCAACAGGCAGCAAGAAAATGGGGACCTCAATCCTACAACCACACAGAACTGAATTCTGCCAACAACATAAATAAGGCTGAAAGTAAATTCTTCCCCAGAAAATCCAGATAAGAGCCTAGCCTGGCCAACATTTTGATTTTGACCTCATGGCACCCTACACAGAGAACACAGTCAAGCCCACATGGCTTCTGACCTACAGAACTATGAACTAATTAATGGTGTTCTTTAAGCCACTAGATTGGTGGTTATTTGTTAGGTGGCAATTGAAAACTAATACAGACATCCTGGCACTGCCTCTTGGCACCAGAGCCATGGCTTCATCTAAGAAAACCTCCACAATCTAGAATTTTGGCTCAACCAGATAAATCATGTGGTAGGGGAGGAAGCAAAGATGAGGTGTAGAGTACCAAAAAGGGACTCACATTACCCTGGTGTGTAATAATAAGAAACATATATTTTAGTCTCTGTCCCCAGTTGCTGACACAGAACTCCTAAAACCCCCTGTAGATAGGGGTGCCAGGAGAATCTCCAGTTCTAGCATTTAGTCTTTGATCCCAGTTGCTGACACAGACCTTTGTAATTTCCTAAACAACAGAAGCATATGACACTGAACTCCTAATGCCCCTGGAATTCCCTCAGGTGTCTTTTGTTCTAATGAGGTGACTCGTGGTGGGCCCCTGGATGGGGGCAGGTCACCAGAAAGACCATGACGTGATTAGAACTTTCAACCCCATCCCTAAATGGAGTTATGATTCAATACCACGTGAACCTTGTGGGTTCGACTATCTGTGGAAAACACCCCAGAAAGTTGACAATGTCCTCAATTGTGGCTGCATGGGGAAGACCTCGAAGGCATACACCATCTCTAACATTTGTAGGGGTACAAACTGCTGAGGTAGCATTGGAATAAAGGGAAAGGGTGGAAGAGGAATGAGCGGGGAGGAGGAGAATGGATTCAGCACTTGCCAAGCTTCATTGGCTTGGCCACCACTTCATTGGCTGTGGCTCTGGCAGAGAGCTCCCACATGTGGACAATGACTTGATTTTCCTTGGAGGGAAGTTGGGATCTCTCACTGGATGTACCACCAGCAATTTTAAGAAGATCTTCACCTGTTGCTTTGTAAACCTGAATGCACTGATCTCCACGTAACGTCTGTGCCTCTGGAGTGTCAATCTCTGCGCTTCTCACTTACAAACAGAACCAGAGCTTCTCTAGCTTTCCACCCTGGGCATTCAGACAAAGCGCTGCGGCTCCCCTGGCACTACTGAATACTTTGAAGAACTGCAGAATCTATGGGAAGACTGCCATGTCAACCTCCAGCCCTGACTACAGTGTTGTTATCAATACGTTCCATCTTGCAGCAAGTGCCACTTTCACATTTGTAATGTAATCTCTCTGGATCTGAAAACCTGTGATTATAAGGCTCTGAAATCATTGCTAAAATTATATTCCCTGTATCTTCAACTGGAAAGGCTCCATACCAGGAGATTGAACTATTCTTCTCAAAATTTAACACTGTCATTGCGGCAACACCCAGTTTATCAGGTGAACCAGGACAACACTTTTCGAAGATCAAAACATGAATAGAAGCATTCAGGCAATAAGTTCTTGGAAGCCTCAGGATGCAGAATGTGACATGAAGCCGACGAGCAGCAAAGAGAGAGAAAGAGGCCACCAGCCAATGTTCAGTCCGTTGCTCACTGTCTGACGGGTTAGACCATCGGAGGGCTTGGTCCACTGCGGCGCGGAGGACAGGGTTTTGGCGTCGATTTTAGTTTCTTTACAATCCCCCATCAGTTCTGACTCATCCAGTCTAAACAGTACTTCGTGCATCTGTCCCACCTTCTTGTGGGGCAGAGCCACGACTTTCCATAAGAGCACGATCAGCTCCTTCTCATTGGAGCCCAGCTTGACCCCAGTAGATCCAGCAGGGATCCCAAAAAGCCCTACCGAGTAATCCAGAGACGCCGGCATGACGATAGGTGGGGACAGAAGAGGGGTCGGGAGGCGGTGAGGGGGTGGAAATGAGAACGAAAGAACCTGTGCTGAAACCTCTTCTAGGAGAGAAAAAAAGCGGCCTGGCCTCTCTACCGCCGCCCCTACTGAAAGAGCGGTAACCGCCCCCCTCCCCCATCCCCGGTCCACGCCGGAGCCGCGTGCCACCCCCAGGCTGGGGAGCGATGCGGCCGGGCCCAGGGACCCCGAGCTCCGCCAGCAGCCCCGCTCCGCAGCCAGGGGTCGTCCCGTCCTGGAGGCCTGGCGGGGCCCGCTGGACCGACGAGCCCGCCCGACCTCGGCCCGCGCCGCCGGCGTGGCCAGGCCAGGAAGGTCCCCCGCTGCCTGGACGGCCCTCGGGACTCTGGCGGGCGCCTGTGGCGATGCCCGTGGACCTGGGGCCCTGGGCGAGCTGAGAGCCAGGACAGCCTGCGCGCCCGGGACAGCACGAGGAGACAGGCCGGGCGACGGCGCCTGCCAGGCCCGCCAGGAGCGTCCCGGGGTGGCCCAGGACGGCAGCGCCGATCCCGGCGGTTGGCCCCAGCGGGCCGAGGAGGAGCCGCTGCCCGCGTCAGTCCGTCCGTCCGTCCGTCCGTCCCTCGGCGAGACCCTGCCCGCGGTCCGCCCCGCTCACTCGGAGGATACCCGCTGCCCGACGCCCTCGGCCCCCCCTCCGCCCCCCCCCCCCCCCCCCCCCAAAACCCCCCCCCCCCCCCCCCCGCCGGGGACCGCTGCCAGCACCCAAACCGGCTGAGGGGCACCGGGCCAGGCGGCCACTCGGCGTCCAGAGAGAGCCCAGGGACAAGGGCGGCCGCGCGCTCCTGTCCAAAACGTCTTCAGTCCCCAGGACGGCCCCTCGAGGCCCATGGGGGTCAGCCGGCAACCCCGCCGTCCCCTCCAGGGGGCACCTGGCCCGGCCTCCCCGCTCCGGGACGCGCCCGCGTGGACGCGGAATCTTACCGCGGTGCGCGCTCGGCCACGAGCAGAGGGCTTGCGGACCGCCAGCAGCCGGGCGACCGTGGCCTCCAGGTAACCCTGACCCTCACCTTCCATTCAGGGTCGAGGCGCGAGGGGGAGGAGTGGTCCAGGGAGACACACGCCCCGCAGCGGACCCTGAGAGGTTGCAGCGCGGTGACCCAGGGCGGCGGGGCCTTCCCGCCCGAGCCCGACGCCCACCCGCAGCCCCGGGATTCTCTCGTGTCAGAAGGAAACCAGGTCCTCCGCTCCAAGAATAGCCAGAATAATGCCCCCCTCACCCCCCTCCCCCAAATGTCCACACGTGAATATGTTAGCCTACATGGCAAGAGGGACTTTGAAGATGTGAGTGAGGTTAAGGACCTTGCTATGGGGAGATTATCCTGGATGTTAAAATGGGCCCCATGTAATAAAAATGGAGAAACTTTTCTGGTGTAGTCAGCCAGAGAGAAATGAAACACCACGGAGGAAAGTCGGAGTTCCTGGCTGCCAAGGATTCTCCCGAGAGCCTTCAGAAAGGTGCCCAGGCCTGCCAACACTGTGACTTTAGCTCAGTGACACCCAGGTCACACTTTCACGTAGGGAACTGGAAGATTATAAATTTTAGTTGTTTTAAACTGCTAAGTTTGTGGTAATTTATTACAGCAGCAATAGATATTGTAGGAGAGGAAGACATTACCCACTCTAGGTCCTCCTGGAGGGGCTCCAAATTAAATTCATGTGAGACAGAATAACAGGAGAAAATCAAATAAAGCTTTATAACATGTATACCTGGGAGAAACTCAGGCAAACTGAGCAACTTGCCAAAATGGCAGGTGTTCTCATCTTAAATACCATCTTCAGCCAAAGATGAAGGAGCATTTTGGTTGGGGTTGTTGGTTTGGGGCTTCAAAGGAGAGGAAGGAAGTTCACATGGACATGGAAAAGCAAATGATAAGCGTGGGCTTAACAAGGATCCTCAACTATATCTATACCCAGAGTTATCTATGGTGATGGCCTGCCCCTGGGACAGGCGTTTATTTTAAATTTCTTTTACACAGTTAGGGGGAAGGTCAAAGTTTCTTTCAGAGCCTTTTGTTCTTAAAAATAATCAAGGCAAGACAAAGAGACACATTTTGGGAAGGCCAGTTCTGATCTCCCATAATATAGTTGAGTCATGGTCATTAAGGCCTGGGGCATGATTGAATTTGAGAGCTAATGCAACGTCTGTAGTTGAGGAACAAAGAACTGTGCTTTATCTGTGTTGGAAAGCGAAAGTGTGTGACTAACATTGCACAGAAAAGGGGAAGACATAGCATGTCTTCAAAACAGATCTGTCATTTAAAACAAGAGCTAGAATGTCTATAACTTTATTTTGGAGTTAGAAAATATTAGATTCTGTACCGATCAGTATTCTAGGTACGATAACAAACTGAACCAAAAATTGTGTTTATGTGTGTGTATGTGACTCCTTTTTGTTCTACGTAGTGACAGATGTGATGGAAAACCTAAGCTGGGAATGGGTTTCGGGAATGATTTACCCTTAAATGGGATAGAAGCAGGATGGATTATGACTTGGCAGGCCAACACCCTTCCTGCAGTAACTAGAAAAGAAAAGAATAAATTCCAAAAAAAAATGTGTTTTTATAGATATCAGAGACCAATGGAAGCAGCAAGCACCAGATGCACTAAGATTCCAGAGAGAGGAAAGCCCTTTGAAATGAGTTAATGATTGCCGGCTATTTTATTCCTTGTGGGAATTTGCCAGCTCTTGGCACAAGTTGTGTTTCTATTGGCCCTAGCAGACAGATTTTATAGGGGAATAAAGAAAAAGCAGAGATTCTAACCATTTGATGGTGCTGGCCTCACAGACTGGAAACTAGATGGTCTGGTTATGCCTTTCTCTGAAAGAAATCACTGCAAAATGTAGGCTTGAGCTTAGACTTAAGACAACCACAATCGCTTTATTTTCTCCTATAGTTTCTGTGGGACAAGAATTCTGGAAAGTGTCAGCTGGGTGATTCTGATCAGAGTCTCTCAAGTGGTTGCAGTTAGATGTGACGGGAGGGCTGGAAGAGCTGAGGGCTGGATGGCTCTCTCTCTCTCCCCCTCTCTCCATGTGGTCCCAGAGCTTCTCCGTGTAATCTCCGTGGACTAGTTTGGGCTTCCTCACAGCTTGGTGGCCTCAGGACAGTTGAACTGTTACCATGACAGCTGAAGGCTGTAAGAGTGAAAGAAGTCCAGCAAGAAAGGCAGAAGCTGAATCACTTTTCGTGAGCTAGCCTTGGAAGTCACATTGTGTCGCTTCCATCAAACTCTATTGGTTGAAACAAAATCCTACCCAATTTCAAGGGGAGGGGATCTAGATGGAAAGAATGTCAAAGTTGCATTGTGTGAGGAACATGTAGCGTGGGAGATATTGTCGTGGTCACTTTGGGAAGTACAAGCTGCCACACTACTGTCTGCCCCTGACCCAGAGACAGGTGACTTCAATATGAGGCATTTTCTGAGTTCTGTTTAAGTGGAGAAGGGTCAGGGACTAGCCCAGAAAGGTGGAGTGAGTTCCCCGGTAGTCTCACAGCACTTTGGAAACAAGGCCAGCCCAGTGGCGCAGCGGTTATGTGCGCACGTTCCGCTGCAGGGGTTCGCCGGTTCAGATCCCCGGTTTGGACATGGCACCGCTTGGCATGCCATGCCTTGGTAGGCGTCCCACATATAAAGTAGAGGAAGATGGGCACAGATGTTAGCTCATGGCCAGTCTTCCTCAGCAAAAAGAGGAGAACTGGCAGCAGATGCTAGCTCAAGGCTAATCTTCCTCAAAAAAAAAAAAAAAACTTCTGGAGGATAGAACTCTTGGGGTGAGGAAAGAGAACTTCTAGGCTCAATTAAAACCTGGAAGGAGCCTATCTTAGTCTGCCTGGGCTGTTGTAACAAAATACCACAGACTGAGTGGCTTATGAACAACTGACGTTTATTTCTCCGAGTCTGGAGGCTGGAAGCCCTGGATCAGGGCGCTGGCGTGGTCAGGTTCTGGTGAAGGCCCTCTTCCAGGTTGCAGGCTGCCAACTTCTCACTGTATCTTCACGTGGTGGAGGGGTGAGTAAACTCTTTCTGGTCTCTTTTATAAAGACATTAATCCTGTTCATTCAGGGCACACCATCGTGATGTAATCTCTTCCCAAAGACCCCACCTCCTAATGCCATCACCTTGGGCATTAGGTTTTGAGCAGATCAGTGTCGTCTGGGTTACAAACATTCAGACATAGCAGAAGCCGTCTGTGGAACTGGGTTGAAGCAGAAGTGCTCTGAGTCTAATGGTACCTGTACCTGCCACAACCCAGCTCAATCTCCTATTTTATTGAGCTGATTGGCCCCTCACCCTCTCTGCACAACAGAACGAAGCGTAGGCCCTTGCTCAGGGAAGATGTCATTGGATCCCTACAGCCAATTCTGTGCACTGTGCTTGTTGCTTCTATACCTGAATATATAGTTGGAATCAATGTGTTAAATGCTGCTACTTCTTTTTCCTGTAAGTATCAGAGGGGATCCCCCTAAAGGGAGAAAGCCACATGTAGAGAAGTGTTAGGAACGTTGGGGTCCCACCACCCTGATAATCCTTTGAGCTATGAGTCTCTGTGACTAATGATTTTGACAATTCAACCTCTGGCAATGGGAAACAGCTTCCTCCTTGGGGATTTGGACTCTTATCTCCCTGGCGTGGCTACCAGACACATTTATTTTCAAAAGCAGCTATTAGCTTATTATTAAACTCTTGTATAAACTGAACAGATGAACCGTGGACATTTTCTGAAAGCTGAGCCAGATATTCCTGTTTTGGGTGGATCAACTCAGGCTCAATGATTAACAAAGACGATAGGGCCCAGAAACCTAGCTAGTCAAGTGGAAAAGTTATATTCAAGAATATAGTCGACTTGGCCCTGGAGGCTCCTCGGTTTTATGTAAAAAAGTGGCAATTATCTCATTAGGGAAAACTTCTTCCCTCCCTCCACTGACTGAAGCAAAACTGCTGGCTCAGTAGGGCCCTCCATTCACAGAGTTCCTTCAGGTACCTGGCCTGGCTCACTGAGGTGTTGGGTGGGGTGAAACCTCATGGCGTCCACCAGGCTGCTGCCGCTGTTCAATCTCAGCATCAGCTCTGCAGAGCTGACAGTAACATGGTCTCTCTGTTTAGTGGGCTGAACCCAAAGCTGTTCTCATTTATCTGGCCAATACCACATAAATGGTACTTGATTAACCTTGTTATGTGTTCACTGACTCTTGAGCTGTTGCCCAAAATGTTGGGTTCTTGTTTGGCCTCCCACTTGGAACACTGTGGACTAGTAGATTAAAGACACCCTCTTGGGAGGTGCATGTGGTGGAAACAAATCATTGCTACTAATCCAACTCTCTAGATCATTAACTTAGATGCTCACAGTGCGGGCCCCTTATCTGAAGAGACCAAATGGAGTCAAGCTTCTGATACAAGAGACAAGGTTTTCAATACCTAGACTGTCCGCACTACTGCCTGTATTCATAATTACATCGGACGTGAAGACAGAACCACTATCCTAGACTGGGCACGAAGTAAGCAAATCGAAGTTTCTGATGCAGAGGCCAACACTACGTGCCAGATTTGTGACTGCTGCCAAAAGTTGGTCCATTTGTCTTGTGACAACATGGTACAAACTATGGCCCCTGCTCACGCCTTGCATACTGACTCTACCAGAACTTTGACCACTCTCAGGACTATTTGGTGTGGCCACACCCAAAGTGACTGTTTTTCAAGTTATGTGCTGCTGTTTCAGCATGAGCAGATGACTTTGGCTACATGATTCAGGCTTTTGAAACTAATCTGTCTTATGTTTTCAGCTTTCTGGACAATCCTGGGTATGATAATGATATTTTTTTCACAAAAGCCACTCAATTATTGGCTGGCAATCAATGTCGATAAACTTTCCACACACCCTAATGACCATAGGCATTTGGTATCATTTAGTATTAAAACATCCTCTGCAAAACTCATCCAAGTAATTAATGACTCTCTCTTCCTCACCTCCTCCTAGTCCGCACACCTTAGCGAGGCAGGTTGGTCACTGACTGGAGCTGTTATCAGAGAGGGACTGTCTCCTCTCGTCTCTCTCTAGATAAGGAACAGAATGAAAAGTATAGGTTTTATATACACTATTTTGAAAATTAGGAATTTTGTCCTGCTCCTTCTTGGGCACAATGCTTCTTTCTCTCCCCCAGTTGCACCCCTAGGCTGGACTGGTTGGTACACACCTCAGGTGGAAGCTCAGCTAAAAGGTGGCAAGGAGTTCTGGTTCAGCCAGCTGGATTCTCTTGATGGCTTGACATGATTCTAGATCATAAAGAAAATGAACACTTGGTTATGTACAATGATTGCCCAGCACCCCCACAGTGGCCCACAAAGTAAGGAACTAATTAAATGATTGTATTTTATAAAAATTCCATTTTTCCCTTGCACTCTTTCTTTCAGATGAAAGAGGTGGTTTCTAGTAAGTACGGGTTGAAAATAGTGAAACTATGGCTACTGGAATAGGACATATGAATTTGGGGGCAGTAGAAGAGCAGCAAGTCCAGCACTTGGAGAGGTAATACTTTCTGGAGTTACAAGAGAGTGAGGGAGCATTAGTGACCTTTGTCTTTTATAATTGTCCCTGGATCTTACCCATGGAGGGAAACACCCTGGTGTGGCTCTCCCAACCATTGCAAGATCCTTAAATTTAAGTGACTGCTAGGTCTACCATCTCCAACTAGACAATTCTTACCAGAATTGATCAGTATTTCCATTAACCTAACAGAGACGAGTATTGGACACAGCAGGAGATGGCCCCAGATCCTGTACATCCAGTGTGAAATACCTGTCAACACCTGCAGCTGTATTCCTCACCCGTATTCCCATAGCCATCTCTCAGACACACTGTAAGGAGGAAGAATGCTATATTGCCTGTGATGTGGGCAAACAGGACAGGTTGAAATGAAAGCCCCCAGGCAAACGCTCCTAAAACAAGGCCTAGACTCAGTCATTTTAGCTGAAATGAGAGCTGTAAGGTTAATCCTCAAAGTGAAGAGGCACATGGGAGGCACTTTCAGCTGCCCTTGATTGGTGTAGGCCCCACTTGGGGGTCTCCAACGATTGGCAATATTTTCTTCCAAATGGAACTGTGTGTACTCTTGGGGCTGTATTTTCTGTGTGTAACTAGGCATTAACTTGCTTCCCTCCCCAAAATATGGTGAACTACAGCTTAGGGGTGGTCATAAGAGACTTGCACATATTTAAGGAAACATTACCAAAAGATCCTGCGGTTCTCAGATAACTGGAGATCTCTCTGAAATGAAATGAGGCTACGCCTAGTTCCTAGGGGAAGCTTCTGAAAGAGTGTGTGTGTGTGTGTGTGTGTGTGTGTGTGTGTGTAAACATTTGATCTCTCTGCCACATCCTCCAAAACAAGATTCTTAAAAATAATTACTTGGAGCTTAAAACACATTTCCCAGAGAGGGGCCGGCCCGGTGACACAGTGATTAAGTTCGCACATTCCACTTCTTGGAGGCCGGGGGTTTGCCGGTTCGGATCCTGGGTGCAGACATGGCACCGCTTGGCAAAAGCCATGCTGTGGTAGGCATCCCACGTATAAAGTAGAGTAAGATGGGCACAGATGTTAGCTCATGGCCAGTCTTCCTCAGCAAAAAGAGGAGGATTGGCAGTAGTTAGCTTAGGGCTAATCTTCCTCAAAAAAAAAAAAAAAACACATTTCCCATAGAAACAGTGTTATTAAAAATAGTAACAAAATGCAAGACATGTATCTATCAATTTAACTGGATCCATAATTAATAGCTGGCAACTTGGTTTCAGAGTCAAAGAGTCCTGTGGCACAAAGGAAAGGGAGAGACGGAAAAGATACCATCAGCACTCTGGGTCCAAGACTGACCACTGAATATAATTCAAAATATGTACAACTCATCTTTGGCCCTCAGCACCAGGACTAAAGGGAGGGGAGTAAGGCATTAAATTGAAGAAGGTACCAAAAAACTCAGAAACCAAATACATAATTTAATGCAATATTTTTATTAAAAATATACATCATATTGACAAACGAATGCCAGTGGGCTGGAGACTGGTTTTCATAAAGTTCATTAAGGCACCTTCCCAACTACATACATGTAATTCTTTCTCATCTCCAGAGAACCAAATTCTCTAGATTTCCGCCTCTCACATTGCTCTAATATTCCTACCAGGCACCATTATTTGGGGGAGGGATGGCTGAGTAAGGAGCTTTTTAAAGATGTGCAGCCCCCGGAATGGTAGTATGTCAAGTGAAGTGCACATTTTAAGGCATTGCCACAGGGTGACGGGTGTCGGCTAGGCCCACACGGTTGGGTATGAGTATTTGAACTTAAACACATAGGGAAGTCAGCCTTCCCTTTGAATCTCTACTTCATTCCATACTTCAAATTAATTTTTCAGGTTTTTAATACTTCCTGGCTACTATTTTGGAACCCACATATTTTATAAAAACTAGAGTTCGTGTGTGAGTTCCTGCTTTGTTTTCACAGCATTTATCATGACAAAGGCAGCGGCAACATCTCTGACATGAGGAGTAAGGGAGAGGGCGTGATATGAACCACGGTTGGGGATGACTATTCATGATTTCGGAGTTTATTTGGATAAGGCGTATATCCAACAGCTATTTCTCCTGTGATCTAATGGAGCTAAAGGAGTGTGAATTATTGGATGGAAATCCACATTGATGTTACTTCTGTAGAAAATCTGGTGATTGCAGGTTTGCTGTATAGCATTTCCATTGTAAAACTAACGTTTTCTCCATGGGTTATGGCACAGGTAGGAAATCGCATGAAATGCTGCTTGGTAAACAAGAATGAGAAGCCTAATATTTTTCTACCACTAAAGATGTGTTACTTTCAATACTAAAAGAGTTACTACATTAATTTTAGTGAAATAATATCCTTATGAGTCCTTATTTCTAAAATTGTGAGAGCCCCACACATTCTTATTCAGATTATTACGTTTATATTGGATTGTAAAATAACCATCCTGGAGACAAGTGGTAAAACAATTTTTAAAGTGCAGAGACTTATATTGCATGTCAAGTGATTATTTTCTGGGAGCAAAAATCAAATTCTATCTGCTATGCAGCAGGATGGTATTTTATGATAATAGAAAACACCTGCGAACAAGTCTTAGTATAGTTTTACAGATTAGACAGCTCTCTACCTCTGAACATCATCTTTATAAATGATCCATCAATGGCTCCTGCCAACATTCTCTCTCCACACTTATCTCATTTTCCTCTTCTCATTGTCTTTTGATTCTGGCAGCTTCTGATGCTCATAAGAACTAGTGATGCTGCACCTCTTAGAAGCCATCATATTTGGAGCACCAGCTAGAATACTGCACATACTCAAGTTGCATCATTTTGCCCACCCTACTCCAGTGGCCAGAAGAATGATTCCCCATCCATCTTTATAGCCTAGAAACTGTAGATTGAAAAAAAAAATCCCCAATTCTAGAAAACACAAAGAGATTGATGAAGAGAGAGAGGAGTTCTGATTGTGGAAGTAGGCGTTCTGCGTGTCCTCAGAAACTAGGAAGTTGTACCAGATTAATATGTCAGTATTAAGTATTTGTGGTTATAAAAATATGAAAGAAGAGAAATACTGTCCGTATATTGAAATGAAAGAGCCATAAGATAAGATGAAGTACCACCTGGGAAATTCATCCAAGTCTACCTGAGTTACTGTGAGAGTAGTTCACAGAAAAGTGCAAATGTGGCTTCTTCTTAGGAAAAGGAGAGAGAGTAAGGAACCAGGAGGTGTTCTCAGGAAGCAAGACCAAACAGCCTGGTTGGAACCAGCAAGATTAGCCTCATTTAATGAGCTGGAGTCAATGCAGATATGACTCAGTCTGTCACATCCCCACTGCTCTCCTCCTAAGAACAATGCTTTCCCCTATCGTCAGAATGCCCTTTAAACTTAAACAGAGGCTCCGGTGCATGTGTGTATGTGTGTGTATTTGTGGGAGTAGGGATGGATTCATAATTATCCAGACAGGTGAGAAGACCAGGAATCTCTCCCAGCTTACCTGGTTACAGTGAAGATGGATATCATGAGGTAGCCTGTACCAGTGAGAATTCTCTCTTGTCCTATAGAAGAAGAGTTAAGGCAGGGTTAGTAAGACATGTGATTCTGACTCCATGTAAGAAAATCCTCAGTAGACAAAGCATCTTACTCATTCATTCAATCAGCAATTAATTGTTGAGGATCTACTATATTCCAGGCATTTTTCTAGGCCTTGGGGATTTGACAAAGAGCAACAAAAACTATAAATAAGCAAAAATTCTTGCCTGATTAAAACTTCCATTCTCATGGGGGAAAAGTTATCTTTAGTTCTTTTGTAGATAGAATTATTTGCATGTGAAATAAATTCCTTGACAATTGCTTTAGAGTAGCAGATATATTGCAGATATATCCAAGTTCTGTGAAATGAGAGAGAAGGAAAAGAGAGTAAGATAGATTTTGCAGAAGACTATCTGTTATGTTTCCTTAAGACCTACTTTGTGTGTGTGTGTGTGAAATAAGGCAAAGTTTTAGGTTTTATAAAGTTCATAGACCTTCAAAATAATTAAAAATTATTTTCTCACTTCTTAAAGAGCTTTATTTTATTTATTGTGCCTGTCATGAGATTTGAATGTGCTTTTATGTTAAATGCAAATTCTCTGACTCTGCTCTCAGAAATCTGATTCTGAAAGCCTAAGATTGGGTCTATCAAAAATTCCTCCAGGTAATTCTGATGTAAGTGTTTTAAGTGACACACTTTAAAGTATACTGAAATGCTAATGATTCACTTCAGGTCATAGATAAGTATATTGTAGTGCCTTTTTTACTAACTATACAATAGCAGGCTTTCTTTCTCCCAAAACCACTGAAATTGATAATCTTTCTGAAGACACTATGAAATGACTATTATTAAGCCTGCATTTTCTTACAAAAGTCTGAAAATTAAAAACCACAAATAAGTACACATGCAATGTTTTTATTTGGGGGTACAAGTTGCTAAAAGACAATAACAAAACCTCCAGGATGCAATTTAAAAAAATCAGCCTTCATACTAGAACCAGGAAAATCACAACTGTAATAGAAAATGATGATAAACTGATATCAACACCAAGAAGTATCATCTGTTGGAATTATACAACAAAGATTTTAAAGCAGCTACCAAAAATGCTTCAAGAATCAACTACAATTATTTTGGAACAATTGCAAATACAGAAAATCTTAATAAAGAAAAAGAAATGATAACAAAGAACCAAATGGAAATTTTAAAACTGAAAAATACAATAACAAAATTTTTAGAAACATTGCTGAAAAGACTCAGTAATAAACTGAAGATGACAGAGGATAGAATCAGTGAACTTGAGGAAAGATCAATAGAATTTGTTCTATCTGAACAGAAAGAAAATAGACTAGAAAAAAATATAAAGCCTCAGGGATCGGTGGCACAAAAACTAAAGATCCAACATTTGTATAATCAAAGTCCCAGAGGAGGAAAGGAAGTGGGCTGAAAAAATAAAGAAATAATGACTGATAACTTCTCAAATTTGAGGAAAAACACAATTATAGATTCAAGAAGCTAACTGAACCCCAAACAGGATAAACTCAAGGAATCTACATAGAGATACACCATAATTAAAATTCTGAAAGTTAGAAGTTAAGAACCATTAACTACAAATAAAAAAATTTGTGTCTAGCATATAATTATAGGCTGCCTATAAGAAACTCAATTCAATGATATGGATAAGTTGAAAACACAAGGATGGAAAAAAATATACTGTACAAGTATTAACCAAACAGAAAGCAAAAGTGGCTATATTAATATTTGGTAAAGTAGACTTCAGAGAAAATAAAATTACTAGAGAAAAGAGTGATATTATATAATTAATAAATGATTCATCCACCATGATGATACATAGTCCTGAGTTTATATGCACCAAGCACAGAGCCTCAAAATTTATCAGGCAAAAACTGATATACATTAAAGGAAAAATAAAATCCATAATTAGAATTGGATACTACCACACCCCCTTTCTCAATAATTAATAGAATAACTAGACAGAAAAATCATCAAAGATATATAACAGCTGAACAACACAATCAACTTACAAGATCTTATTAACATAAATTGAACTTCTCACTTAACAAAAGCAGGTTACATATTTTTTTCAAGCACCCATGGAATATCCACCAAGGTAAAAGACCATAAAGCAAACCTCAACAATTTTAAAATAATTTAAATTATACCAAGTGTGTTCTCCATCCATACTGAAAACTAACTAGAAAGCAATAATAGAAAGACAGCAGAGATATTTCTAAACATGTGTAAATTAAATAATCCACTTCTAGATAATCTATGTGTCAAAGAGTAAGTCTCAAAGAAAGTTTTCAAAAATCACATAAAGTAGAATGAAAATGAAAATACAACATATCAAAATATATGGGATGCAGCTAAAGTAATGCTGAGGGGGAAATCCGTCGTTTTAAGTGCTTACATTAAAAGGAGGAAAGGTTTTAAACAATTAGTTAACCTCAAGAAACCATAGAAAGTAAATCAAAATAAAACCAAAGCAAAAAGAAAAGTAAGTAATAAAGACAAGAGCAGAAATCACTGAAGTTGAAAATGGAAAAACATTAGAGGGAGTAAAACAAGAAGCTTGTTCTTTAAATAATTGACAAAATTGATAAACCTATAGCAAGACTTGAAACACTATACTCTTACACCCTTAGAATCAATGGGCTCCCAAAATACTTTGCATTCTATTAGCCAAATTCAGATCCAGACCTGCAGTTGACTCAGAACACGGGCATACATACCTTCTTTAGTGCTTTGGAAAAGCATTGGATGAGTCTTCTGAAACATCTCTACAGCAAAGGCACCCAACATATTTTATGTAACTTAAATTCTATGCTATCCAAATTGGAAATTGAAAGAGTATGGTAAAATTTGTAGAAGTTTATACTTGTTTCTGGAAGACCTGAATACAATCCATGATCCAAAGTGTCAAACTACCAAAAACTCAAAGGCATGTGTGCTACAATGTTCAAAAGATTCAGGACAAATGTTTCTTTTGGAAATGTTTACTTAGCTTATCTCATTTATCTGTAATATCATATATAACTCAGTCTTTGAGGAAGGGATTCTTACAATATGCATGTTCCATTTGAATTTTAAAATATTCAGGGGCATTTATCATGATAATTATCATTATACACAAATTATTTTGAAACATTAAACAGTTTTCCTCAGACCTTCCTTTAGCATTTAATTCACTAGAAAGCTAACATTTATTTTATAACTTTAATTTACCCAACTCAAACAAATACCATATATATCATCATCTACTGGAGTTTGTATATATATGAAATTTTCAAAAATATATCTGTAATTGTACATAACAAACAAGCTAGATGAAATAAAAACTATAAGGGAAAAATGTTGGTGCAAAAGTTCAAATTTTGAAACATTTAGTGTTGAGAAAAAGTGTCATTTTAGTCTTCTGGGTAAATAAAAGTTACAGGCAACTACAAACCAAGTGTAATATAATCATGCGAGGAAAGAACACTGGGACCTGAAATCTGAACAAGTTGCCCTCGGCCAGAAAGTTTCACCTTTTGAGCTGAAAAGGAAGAATGGCTTTTCAACCTCTACAATTAGGAGACTCCAGTTGAAATGCTGCATGACCACATATCCTGGAGCTCTATTTTTCTCCTTCAGTTAACACACTATGAGAAAATAGCTGACAGATTTTCCAAGCCAAATTTGTAGTGTGATATTTATGCTTTCCCTCATGTATGAATTCTATCATTTTCTGTTGCATATTTTTTCTGTATATATTCTACTGACTGACTTGTAATTTGTGGAGGATGCACATATCTCCCTAATGCCCAATGCCATGGGACACTGCCTGTTTTCTATAGGGAATAATGGCACCTCACGCCCGTCAAAATGGCTATAATTAACAAGACAGGACATAACTGTTGGAGAGGATGTGGAGAAAAGAGAACTCTCGTACACTGCTGGTGGGAGTGCAAACTGGTGCAGCCTTTATGGAAAACAGTATGGAGATCCCTCAAAAAATTAAGAATAGAATTACCATAAGATCCAGCTATTCCACTGCTGGATATTTATCCAAAGAACATGAAAACACAAACACATGAAGATATATGCACCCCTAAGTTCATTGCAGCATTATTCACAATAGCCAAGACTTGGAAGCAACCTAGGTGCCCACCAAGAGATGAATGGATAAAGAAGATGTGGTATATATAGACAATGGAACACTACTCAGCCATAAAAAATTATGAAATCCGACCATTTGTGACAACATGGATGGTCCTTGAGGGTATTATGCTAAGTGAAATAAGTCAGAGGGAGAAAATCAAATACCATATGATCTCACTCATAAATAGAAGATAAAAAAACAACAAACTGGGGCCAGCCCAGTGGCGTGGTGGTTAAGTTCTCATGCTCTGCTTTGGCAGCCTTGGGTTAGCAGGTTCGGATCCCAGGTGTGGACATAGCACCACTCATCATGCCACACTGTGGCAGCATCCCACATAAAATAGAAGAAGATTGGCACAGATGTTAGCTCAGGGCCAATCTTCCTCACAAAACAACAACAACAAACACATAGAGACAGGGATTGGATTGGTGGTTACAAGAGGGAAAGAGGGGAGGGAGGAGGGCAGAGGGATGATTAGGCACATGTGTGTGGGGTGATGGATTATAATTAGTATTCGGGTGGTGAACATGATGCAATCTACACAGAAATTGAAATATAATGATGTACACCCGAAATTTGTATAGTGTTATAAACCAATGTTACCACGATAAAAAATAATAATAAAAAAACCTAAATAAAATTTTTAAACATTTCACCTCTAGAGATTGAAAACACAATGTAACAAATAAACGTAACCGTGTATCCCTTTTGTAGAATAACCATGTGTAAGAACTATTGCAGAGACTTTAAAACACAATAATTTATCTATATGCCAAGACAATAACAAATCAAAAAACCATTTTCGTAAAAAAACGACAAAAAAACCCCAGAGTTAGAGATGGATATTCTTTAGTCTGCATTCAATAATAGTTTGTTGTATCAAAAATGGCTGCTTCTGCAGTTTTTTGAATTTGAAGTTAGAATATGACCTTTTAATTTCCCTGTGTAACAGAAAATGAAAACCTGTTAGCTTTAATTGAAAATGAAAATCTAGACACATCCTTAATAAGATCAATGATTTGGGCAGCACAGGTGGAAAATGAAGAGAAAGTCATGAATATAATTTTGCTTTGACATTCGAGTGGGGAATTATTTATCAGCTTACATATCAATTTACTTTCCTGACTATTGGAGTCAATATGGGATATGCGCCTATTGTGAACATTAAGATTCTAATAATAATAAGGTATGTGTGATAGTAGGCTCAGGACAAGGATCATGACTTGTGTTTTATAGTCCAAATATTTCTTCTCCTTTCTTTCTAAATTTATTAAAACAAAATAAGGATGTGAAAAAACTTAGCAGCTTTCTGTTAAGTGTTTTTGAACATCAGATCATCTAAGATAAGTCTTAGAAAGGTGGTCTCAATACAGGAAGAGAGAACTGGAGCACGGGATGTCTCAGAAGCTTCCTTTTATTTATGGGACCCCAAGATGTGTCCAGACTGTGGTAGAGTAGGCCAGCTCTTCCCATGGTGTAGAACTCTGCTGGGAAATCATGGTTGAGCATGGACTATATTTCCAAGCTTTGCATCTAGATGGGGCCATTTGACGAAGGTTTGGCCAATAGTGATTGAGAAGAAAGTACTTGTACCACTTCTAGTCTTGGGCCCATTGACATCTTCTACACGACCTTTTATTGTCTCCCATCCAATACGTCCCTCAGTTCATCCATACTTTCTTCTAGTTAGACCCAGAATGCTGCTATTTGCATGCCCTGCCCTTACACAGCCAATATAGCCAATATGTCCTTGTGTGACCAGGTCATTATAATACGGTGAGAGGTTGGGTGTCCTCATTTAACTTGCTTGGATCTTGCTCAGTCCTTCTTGAAAATCAACACAAAACCAAGTGTTTACAAATGATATCAAGTTTGTGTGATGAAAAATGTATATACTAAGAACCAAATGTTCACGTCCCATTTTAATATGAAGAAACAATTAACTAAACATTCCCCTTTTCACTGCCCTTATATATGTGATTCTGGGTGTGTGTGTGTGCATACATGTGATCAGACAGTTTTGTCAGTCTTTCTCTCTCTATATGTACGCATACACACACACCTATACATACATACATATATGTTATGTCATATGTATGTATACATATATGCATATATGTTTTTCAATGCGAACATTCTAATAACATTTTTCTCGATTATAACATCAGTCACTTCACTCTCCCAACCACATATCAATTCCTTGCCTGCAATTTCTCCTCTAGTGTAAAGTAAAAATTATTTTATCAGGTTTCATATAGATTTCTAAGTCTTGATTTCTAAAGACGGTGGCAAAAACAACCTAGAAACAAGAACTCATTCGCATAGACTCTCTCGCTCTTTCTCTCTCCCTTATATACACACACACACATGCAGACACACAGTGATATTTCAACATCCAGACACAGCAATTATAATGTCAAACAGGACTGTTTACATGAAAACTCTTGGGCAAGGCAGTCATGTGCATGCAGTCTTTAAATCCCCACTCAGTCGCATAAGAACAGGCCTTACCAAGAGAAAGGGAGCCCACACAGCCTGTACTGGGATATTCATTTCGTGCAAAAATAGCTTTACTTTTTTTGACTCAACGTGTGGTCCTTTGTCCCACTTAAGCATGTGTGTAATATGATGTCAGGCCAACCCCACTACTATATCCATTTCCAGAGGAGAGGGAACGGGTCCTTTACCCGCACAATGAGACGTGCAGGTCAGAGGGGACCAGCGCTCGCTATTGCAGCTGACCTTGCTCTGCTTCTCTGCACGGGTAAAGCATCGTCCCCTCCAGTGCCTATGGGAGTCATATCTCTCTTGGTGACCTTGAACCATACTGTTCCCACGGAGGTGGTAACAGGTAAACTTGTTCAACAAATCGTCACTTCCCTATCCCTGGAAATAGACATTTCCATCCCTAATTTACTTGTCAATATCAGTAGAAACAACTTTCCCAAGAAAGCCAGATGTTCTCAATTATTTGGACAAACTTCGCACTTTTATGTGTTCCATTTGCACTCTCCAGTTTCTTCAGCTCTATCTTGCTTATATTTCAGTAACCCAGTTAATAATATCACCGTAATTCCTAGTAGAAAATACAAGCAAACAAAAATCCCTAAAACAATAAGCTGAAGAACAGCAATGCCACCAATAAAATAAGCAAGACACCCTACACACACACGCAGTCACACACTCATACGCATACGCACACACAGTGTCTTCAGAGAAAATGCTCTTTCTAAATATAATAGAAAATGACATTAGACCATGAAAACCTTCCCAACTTCTTTAAGACTAAATAGCACTCTGAAAAAACAAGTGAAACAGTGGTACTTTGGGTCTTTAGTTTGTATTTATGTCACTAAATGGTTCATTCAACTGGTTTTCACAGAATAAGGGAAATTTTTTAACAAAACAGTAATCAAGTCCTCACATATTTCATATTGAAAACAAAACAAAAGCAAAAGGTTGTTTTGATTTTGCGGTTCCCATGAAGCCTTCGGAATTCTATCCATGCTTGTTTCGAGCGAGGAGGTTACGTTGCTGTGAAATCAAACTCACCGTGACACATAATTCACTGTCGACCAAACAGTTTCTGCCATAATTAAGCATCTCCTGTGTGAGGCCCAGGAATTTCGTTGGAGAGTGTTTATCCTTAAAGGTCTGAAGCAGCTACATTTCTCCTTCCCTTCCTTCTTTTGTAATATGTTGGAAATGGCATAACATTTTTCTTGTTTCATTTTGATGTGTGTTATAGACTGAATGTTTGTGTTGCCCCAAAATTCATATGCTGAAATCCTGCCCCTTGATGTGCTGTTATTGGGAGGTGGGGTGTTTGGGAGGTAATTAAGATTAGATGAAGTCATGAGGATGGACACCTTGAATGGGATTCCTGCTCTTAAAACAGTCATAAGAGAGCTTGCTGCTTCTCTCTGCTCTCCATCATGTGAGGACACAATGAGAAGTCTGCAACCTGGAAGCGGGCCCTCACCAGACCTCCGCCATGCTGCTACCCTGACCTGGACTTCCACCCTCTGGAACTGTGAGAAATACATTTCTGTCGTTTATAAGCCCCTCAGTTTATGGTACTTTGTTATATCAGCCTGAACAGGCTAAAAGAATGTGTCAATAAGTGCTTTACAAAATTATGCTCAGCCGTTTGTGAACAGAGACGTATCTATCTTGGACTTTCTGGCACTTCTATCACTCTTCAAGGGAGTATCCTCAAGTTATTTTGGATTAATTTTTTCTTTTTCCTTTCTTCTTCTTCTTCTTCTTTTTTTTTTGGTGAGGAAGATTGGCCCTGAGTAAACATCTGTTGCCAATCTTCCTCTTTTTGCTTGAGGAAGATTGTTGCTGAGCTAACATCTATACCAATCTATTCCTCCACTTTGTATATAGGATGCTGCCACACCATGGCTTGATGAAGGGTGTGTAGGTCTGGGCCCAGGATCTGAACCCACAAACCCCAGGCCTCTGAAGTGGAGCACATGATCTTAACCACCACTCCACCGGGCCAGCCCCTGGATCAAATTTTATAGCCACTTCCTAGTGCAAACAGAGGCACTGCTCTGCTGCCACAGGTGATTCGCCTCATCACAAATGCTATTTGCTTCTTTTCTGTCATCTTTCCTGCCTCTACTGTAACAGAGCTTTTACTGGAGTTTGTTCCTAAAGCCAGACCCATGGAATGACATTTCTCAGACATATGTGTTCAACATGATTATTTTCCCATTGAGGACCTGCTCCTCTGACTCTTTGAGACAAACCTGAAGTTTTTTGGTGGATTATTATTGTATTAAATTCTCAGGGAGAAGAGGCCCTTAGGGATGGGATTCTCCAGTCCTCTTCCTCAGGGTAACTCCCTACCAAATTGTGACTCTCCAACTACAATTATGCTATATGTGGTTAAATTTATTATAATGGCAAAAGCTGTAGAAGGAAAAGTTTGATTGTGCTGAGTCTGTTCTGGATGTATTAGTTTTCTCTTGCTGTTGTAATAAGTTACCACAAATTTAGTGGCTTAAAACAATCAAAATGTATAATATTACAGTTCTGGAGGCCACAAGTTGTAAAATGAAGGTTTCAGCAGGGCTGAATTCCTTCTGCAGATTAGAGGAGAATCTCCTCTTTGCTTTCTTTAGCTTCTGGAGGTCACCTGCATCCCTTGGCTCTTAGTGCCCTTCCAGCAATGGCATCACTCTGACCTCTGCTTCATCACATCTCCATCTCTGAATTTGACCCATCTGGCTCCCTCTTATAACGAGCCTTGTGATTACATTGGGTCCACCTGAGTAATCCCGGATAATCTCTCCCTGTCAAGATCCTTATCTTTACCACATCTGCAGAGTCCCTTTTGCCATGTAAGGTAACGTTCACAGGTTCTGTGGACGAGGATGTAGACATCTTTGGGGAGCTGCCATAGTCTGAACGTTTGTGTCTCTGCAAAATTCGTATGTTGAAATCCTAATGACCAAGATAATGGAACTAGGAGGTGGGCCTTTGGGAGCTGCTTAGATCATGAGAGTGGAGTCCTCATGAATGGGGTCCCAGAGAGCTTACTTTCTTCTTCTGCCATCTGAGGACACAGCGAGAAGCTGACCATCTGCAACCTGGAAGAGGGCCTTCAGAAGCCAAGCACGGAGGCACACTCATCTTGGATTTCCAGCCTTCAGAACTGTGAGAAAAAAATCTGCTGTTTATAAGCTACCTAGCCTGTGGTATTTTGTTATAGCAGCCAAAATGGATAAAAACAGGAGCCGTTATTTTGTCTCCCACACTGAGGAATATTGATTTTGTAATATCTGTTAGACATCTGCATAGACATGTTGAAAGGCAGTTGGTATATAAGACTGGAGCTCACGGGTGAGGTAGAGATTGGAGTTATCGATATGGAAAGTACAAGTACGTACGTGATATTTAAAGATACAGGGGTAAGATCTGATTACATGAGAAATGCAGGACAGCGAACTGGTTAAGAGCATCTTTACTTAACCGGACACTCCTGGCGCTCAAATCCTAGCTCTGGCACTTATCACTTTATAACTTTCCTGTGATTCATTTTCTCTATCTATAGAAGGCAAACAGTAATATCACCTACCTTATAGTGTTCTAGTTAGAATCAAAACAAAAATACAAGCACTAAGTAAGAGCTTTTATTATAGGGAAAAATTGTAGCTAAATTCGGAATTTCCAAAATTTAGTCAGAAGAGGGTAAAGGCATGTGGAATCAGCAAAGAAGATTGAAGTAAGAGGAGAATTAGAAAAGAGTGGTCCTCTGGTAGAGTAGAGAGGAAAATGTTTAAAGACCAAAGGAGGGGAAAATGGTGTCAGATGTCGTTTAGAGGGTTTACCTTGCTTTGTTACGTGGAGATCCCTTTAAAGGAAAGGTTTCAATGGAAAGTCTGGGCAAAACCTTATTGAGGTGGGCTCCAGGGAGAATAGGGGAGAAGAAATGGAGGCAGAATTTAGAAGACTCTCATGAGCAGTTTTGCTTTAACCAGAGCCAAGAAATGGAGAAGAAGCTACAAGAGAAAAAGATAAACTAAAGCCTTTTTTTTTTTTTTTTTTAATATGATGGGTATTAGAGAATACGTGTGTGCTGCTAGGGATAGTCTAGTAAAGAGAGAATAAACTGATGATACAGGAGGGAGATGAGTGAACTCAAGGATAAAGTCCAAGTGGAGGTGAGTGGATCCAGTTCAAGTGGAAGGGCTGGTCAAAGGAACACAGGGTTCTCATTGTCAGGGAGGACAGACAAAGTACGGGTGTCCAGGTTTATGTGTTTTATAGAAACAATAGTGGGATCATGTGGAAGTTCTTGTCTCACAGCTTTTATTTCACAATTGTACAAGAGAGGGGAAAGTATGAAATAGTATTTTCAGAGAACTGGAAAGTAAATTGTGTGGATATATAGTCCAATAATGAAACGCAGCTGAGAACTCTCTTGAGGTTACTGTCATAAATGTAAAGTTAAGCTATTTAGCAATGTTGGCTATTTATATCAGACAAATTCAGTTTCAAAGTTCAGGCATAGAGTAGGCAGAAAATAAGATTATGCCATGGTTGGGACATTTAAATGTGATAAAAATAAAAATAGAAAGGACAAAAGGATTAAGGATGGCTGCAAGAGAGCAATTACGACAGTGTGCACTAGACTGGGAGATGAATGAGGACGGAAGTGACAGGAAGTGAGTAACGAGTGGTGAAAACCAGGAAGGTCAAGGGTTTATATTTCCCATTTATTTTGAAAAATTGTTGAATAATCGTTCTAGCCTCAAATCTCTAAGAATATTAGTGGAGCTCTCACTTGACTTTCTACCTCACTGTTCCCTGATCCTGCTGGACTTCTGGGCACTATGTTGCTGGTGACAATATCAGGAGTCGTCTCTGAGTGTGATTTTGTACAAAACTTACATGTTGCCATTTCTCTGGACTCCTAGTTATTTCATTGCTCTTAAAACTTCCCCAAACACTAGACAAACACCTCTTTTAACAGACATATCGCTGACTTTTATTATTTTATATTTTTGTCCTCTTGATTATTCTGCTTGTTAAATTCTGATATTTTATTCCTGGTCCCATCTCTCTACATGTTAGCTCTCTCTTCTGCTTGCTACAGTATCATCTCTCCTACCCCCTTAAGGAAACACCCCACTTCTGATTTTTCATTGTTCTTCCAACTCCCCACCACTCAACCTACAAGTTTTATTATATCTAAATATGTTATTTTTTCTAGTCTTGTAGAATAAGATGCTTTCCTTCTATTAGAGAGAAATCTTATTTCTTGTTTCTCTAAGAGCTCCTATCAATCACCTCATCTACTCTCTTACAGTACCTCTGTTCACGACATTTACTTTTCTATCAATAAACATGGTCAAGTCTTTCTCATTCCCCTCTCTGTCAAAATCCCTTTACTTTTTTCTTCCCATTTTTAGCCAGGTTTCATGAGAGATTAATTCTTATGCTATGACTTCACTCACTCTTCCCCTGCCCGCCCCCTGCTTCATTAAACATCAACCCAGTCCATGTCTTCTACTTCCTTCATCTACTAACACTACTTGTCAGTGGCATGACTTTCCTGCCAATTGCAAACTCTAATGGGTAATTTTTAGTCTCTTATGTTACTGGAATCCTTTGATATATCTAACACTATTCATGTTTACTTTAAACTGATTTCTTCCTCTTAGTCTTTTATCCCCAGTCACTAGGTTCTTTTACCTTTCTGACCAGCTATCCCCATCATCCTTTGTGGAGGTCAAGTCTGTCTTTCTCTGGAGTTTTGTGGTTCTCCAAGTGTGATCCTGGCCCACTGCTTTTCTCCACACTCACCTTGGCAATCCTATCCACTGAACTTATTTTAACTCTCAAAGATTTTCAAATATATCTCTAGTCCTAACCTCTTCCTTGATCTTGAGACATATATACACAAATGTCTGCTGCAAAGACCAATTTGAAGAGCTCAGAATCCATGACTTTCTTAACTTGTTAGTTATAATCTTTTATATATCTCTGTTACTGGTATAACTACCCAATAAGATAAACCAGAAATATTAAGGATACTCATGAGACCTTATATCCTTTCTCCAAGTATCCAACACTTAATATATACTGAAATAAGTGTTTTCTGAATATTTCGTTTAGTGTGAAATTTTTTTCACTCTATCCTATCTCCACTGCTCTAGTTCATATCTTATCAAATCTCTTCCAGAACATTTCAATTACTGTTTTACTACATTGTAAAAAGTTCAACAAAGTCTCCATAAAGAGAGTAAAAGCAAGGTTTTTAAGAAGGAAGTCAGTGCTGCTACAACCTGGCTTCTGTTTCTCTCTCTAGGCACATTTCTTATGATTTCTACTCCAATGTTACTGAGCCGTATGCAGTTCATTCACACACCATTTTTCATCCACTATATCACTTTAGTCATGTCTCCCAGTTCCTGGAAGTGTTTCGCTAACTTCTTTTTCTTGGCCAACTTTCATTCTTCATTACTCAATTCAAGAATACCTCCTTCAGGAAGCCTTAACAGATAATGGTAAGTGTTCTACCAATCCCTCATAGAAATTTTTATTTATATATGTCCCTCCTCTTCAGGTAGAGATCATTCCTTTCTGGCAAAACTATTCCCATTTTTATCATCAGTGCATAGCATAGTACCTGACACATTGTCTGAAGTAAAACTCATGCTAAGTCAGCCGAGTATGACTATTATTGGAGAGGAAAAAACCTCCCTCTAACCTTCTAGGTTCTTCTGGCTGGTCTAATAATCCAATTGAAATGAGACAGATTAACATGTGAAAATCAAACAAAAGTCCATAGCATCTATACCTCTTGCATACATAGGAGAGACTCAGGAAAACTGAGTAACTTGCCAAAATGACTGATGCCACCACCTTAAATATCATGTTCAGCTAAAGACAAGGGAGGATGTTGGGGATGAGAGAGAATAGATTATGGAAGGTTACCAGGGAAAGCACAGTAACCAAGGGTAAAGTTGTTATGCAAATGTAAGTCCTTGTCTTCTCCATTGATAAGAGTCTCTTGAGATTAAGTCTTCCCCTCTTCCTACTATAAAGAGGGAGACACTCTTACAAAAGGAGATTTCCCTTATAAATGTACATGTCTTACCAGGGGTAACTTCTACTTGAGTTTCAGAGCTTCTCCCATATCTACTCTTCCTTAAAATAACCAGCCTAAAATAGTCCTTCTGCCAGAAAGACATATTTTGTGGTGATACATTCTGCCGCCCTACACTATTCTTCTAGGACAGCTCTGTCAGCAGAGGTGTACGCTATCAGCAGGCAATTACATTACTTCTGCTTATGGTAATAGTTAATATTTCCTGAATATCTACTATGTGCCCGATGTATTAATTTTTATTTTTTCACTTGAATTATCCTTGAAAAATGTGTATTTTTATTATTATCCTTATTATCACTATTCTCTCAACTAAGACAATTAGGGCACAGAGAGGTTGAGGGCTTAACCATGATCACAAAGTTAGTAAATGCTGGAGAGTGATTTCAAAACATGGGAGTTATGATCCAATATGGTGTTTTGAACCTATGTCCTAATCATGTATGATGGATTGTCACCTTCAATTTTCTTGAGAGAGATTTAAGGAACATATATTATTTTACTTGCTTAGAGGTCAAAGTCAGATAAGTGACAGGTCTAGATTTTGCTCTATAACTGTATGTCAGTATTGATATTGAAAAAATAGAGCTATATTTCCACATACAGATAGAATAATAGTGATATTTAACCACCTGAATTTGAAATATATAAAACCAAGTAATGAGTGTCCAAGGACCAGCACTATGGCTGCAAATGGTTCATCAGAGGGGCATCCCAGCAGAGCCAGCAATCCAATAACGTGCTTCCATTTCATTGTTGTAAAATGCAGTGTGTTATCTGCCATAAGCTGTTATAAGATCTGCATGAAGAGAAGCCAGGACAACAGGATCCAAGAATGAAACGTTCAGTGACAAAAAAAGAGGAGGATAGGAAAGCAGATCCAGGGGAATTTGAAAGAAGGTCTGAAAAGCCTCAGACACAGAAGGCCAGGCTTGCATTATACCTTGGCACATGTGGGAACGCTCATTGCAATACCCAAGATTCAGTATAATCTTTTCATTATGAAAGTTATTATGGTTTTAAATCAATTTTATATGGGGATTCCTTTTGAGCATTTAGGAAATTTGGGCCGTTCAAACTCAATTTCCTTTAGGGGAAAAAAACTACTTGACTCTCTTTAAACAGACATCTTCTGCTACCTGATATACATAATACCTCAGATTCCTGGGGGCCAAAAGGCAAGATAAAGAGGTCAAAGAATTCACACTCAGTTTGGAGTTTAAAAAATAAAAAAAGGTAGACTCTAATGAGTCAGGTAAACCTTATGTACGTTCAAAGACCATTTTATTGCAGTCACAGAGTCTAACACTGTCCATGAATCCTATTCCCTAAGCAGAGGCCTGTAAAATTACCTGCTGATAGAGTCATAGAGCTCTAAAAACAGGGAGACCGAGCATGCTTTGGAGAGAGTTGAAAGGCCATTGTCACCTCTTGTGTCAGTCTTTAAACTAAAGCTCCCTATTAGATGCCTCTGGGAAGTGATATTTGCATCACAACACATAAGTGCCACAGCCCATTGCATTCAGCTTTGAGGCTGTCTCCTCTGTGTCCCCTACACGGTCCGGTCCAATGGAAATCAAAGAACCAAAGAAGCCCTTCCCAGCAATCTTTGGAACTTGGAGTTTAAGAGAATTTTCCTTGAGTTCATTCAGGCTGACCCCGGGAAATGTGAAGCCCATACGATCTGAATATTCATTTTCTTCACTTCAAAAATGTAGAGTTTCTCAAATTGTTCCTTAATTCAAGGTTTTCTTTACTGAAAATACTGGCTAGAGTGAGACAGTACAATGTTTTTTGGTTTCTTAGGACAATGCTTTCACTTCTTAACTGGAGAGCATGGAAACAAAAAGTAGCCAGCAATCACTGTCTTCAGTCATATTCAAATCCTAATCCATCACTCATCTATGGCAAAGGATAAGACAAAAGTAATTATGAGCATCTGTTTAACTTCATTGCTATGTTGTGCCAAGGCACAACATCTGTGCCTGTTTTCTTAAATACTGTGTATCATGCCATAGATGTGTTCTTATCAAATCTTTCTCCAAGTAGTCTATATGCTACAACTTTTATTTGCTCACTCATTATATGATTATTGAATAACTGCTCTGCAATACACTGTGATACCTGGAGACTTTATCATCAGGGTGCCTGCCTCAGCCAAAGGTAGTTGCTCCCAGTCTTTGGATCAAATAATAACACTGATAATGACAGCAATGGTGAGGAGCATAAAGAGGCACTGAATAACCCAGTAAGTGCTTTGGCATGTACAGACATATCTTGTTTTATTGCACTTCACTTTATTTTGCTTTGCAGATATTGCATTTTTACAAATTGAAGGTTTCTGCCAACCCTGCATCGAGCAAGTCAATCAGCATCATTTTTTCCACAGCTTTGCTCAATTCACGTCTCTGTGTCACATTTTGGTAATTCTCACAATATCTCCAGTTTTTTCATTGTTATTGTATTTGTTATGGAGATCTGTGATGAGTGATCTTTAATTACTATTGTAATTGTTTTGGATGCCACGAACCATGCTCACATAAGAGAGCAAACTTAATCAATAAATATTCTGTGTTCTGACTGCTCTACTGACTGGCCGTCTCCCCATCTCTCCTCCTCTCCTTGGGCTTCCCTATTCCTCAAGACACAACAGTATTGAAATTAGGCCAATTAGTCACCCTACAGTGGCCTTTGAGTGTTCAAGTGAAAAGAATAGTCACAATTCTCTCACTTTAAATAGAAATCTAGAAATGATTAATCTTAGTGAGGAAGGCATGCCAAAAGCCAAGATAGGCCAAAAGCTAGACTTCTTGTGCCAGTTAGTCAAGCTGTGAATGCAAAGGAAAATCTCTTGAGGGAAATTAAAAGTGTGGAGAAAGTTTTAGTGGTCTGCATAGAAGAGCACACCAGCCACAACATTCCCTTAAGCCAAAGCCTAATTCAGAGCCAGGCCCTACATCTCTTCAATTCTGTGAAGGCTGAGAGAGATGAGGAAGCTGCAGAAGAAAAGTCTGAAGCTAGCAGAGGCTGGTTCATGAAGTTTAAGGAGAGAAGCCATCTCTATAACATAAAAGTGCAAGAGGAAGCAGCAAGTCCTGATGTAGAAGCTGCAGCAAGTTCTCCAGAAGATCTAGCTGAGATTGTTAATGAAAGTGGCTACACTAAACAGCTTTTCACTGTAGATGAAACAACCTTATTTTGAAAGAAGATGCCATCTAGGACTTTCAGAGCTAAAGAGGATAAGTCAATGCCAGGCTTCAAAGCTTCAAAGGACAGGCTGACTCTCCTGTTATGGGCTAATGCAGCTGGTCACTGTAAGTTGAAACCAATGCTCATTTACCATTCCAAAAGTCCTAGGGCCCTTAAGAATTATGCTAGATCTACTCTGCCTGTGTTCTATAAATGGAACAACAAAGCCTGGATGACAGCACATCTGTTTACAACATGGTTTACTGAATATCATAAGCCCACTGTTGAGACCTACTACTCAGAAGAAAAGATTTCTTTCAAAATATTACTGTTCATTGACAATGCACCTAGTCATCCAAGAGCATCTGATGGAGGTGCACAAGCAGATTAATGTTGTTTTCAGGCCTGCTAGCACAGCATCCATCTTGAGCCCACGGATCAAGGAGTAATTTTCACTTTTTTTTTTTTTTTGCCCTGAGGTAACATCTAATGCCAATCTTTTTTTTTCCTTCTTCGTCTCCCCAAAGACCCTCAGTACATAGTTGTATATTCTAGTTGTAAGTCGGCATGTAGGATGCTGCCTCAGCATGGGTTGATGAGTGGTGCTAGGTCTGTGCCCAGGATCCAAACTAGTGAAATCCTGGGCCACTGAAGCAGAGCACACAAACTTAATGACTTGGCCACAGGGTCAGCCCCTAATTTTGACTTTCAAGTCTGGTTATTTAAGAAATACATCGTATAAGGCTATAACTGCCATAGATAGTGATTCTTCTGATGGATCTGGGCAAAGTAAATTGAAAACCTGGGAAGAATCCACCATTCTAGAGGCCACTAAGAACATTCATGATTCATGGGAAGACGTCAAAATATCAACATCAGCAGGAGTTTGGAAGAAGTTTATTCCAACCCCTATGAATGACTTTGAAGTGTTCAAGACTTCAGTGGAGGAAGTAACTGCAGATGAGATGGAAACAGCAAGAGAACTAGAGTTAGAAATGGAGCCTGAAGATGAGGCTGAATTGCTGCATCTCAAGATCAAACTTTAACAGATGAGGAGTTGAGTTGCTTCTTATGGATGAGCAAAGGAAGCGGTTCCTTAAGAGGGAATCTACCCCTGGTGAAGATGCTGTGAAGGTTGTCGAAATGATAACAAGGATTTAGAATATTCCATAAACTTAGTTGATAAAGCAGCAGCAGGATTTGAAAGGACAGACTCCAATTTTAAAAGAAGTTCTACTGTAGGTAAAATGCTATCAAACAGCATCACATGCTACAGAGATATAGTTTGTGAAAGGAAAAGTCAGTTGATATAACAAATTTCACTGTTGTCTTATTTTAAGAAATTGTCGCAGCCACCCCAACTTTCCGCAACCACCATCCTGATCAGTCAGCAGCCATCAACAGTTGAGGCAATACCCTCTGCCAGCAAAAAGATTATGACTCATTGAAGGCTCAGATGATGGTTAGAAGTTTTTAGCAATGCAGTATTTTTTTAATTAAGGTATGCACATTGTTTATTTAGGCATAATGCTATTGCCCACTTATACTACAGTATATTGTAAAACTATCTTTTATCTGCACTAGGAAACCAAAAAAATCACGTGTATTGCTTTATTGTGACGTTCACTTTATCACAGTGGGTTTGGAACCAAACCAGCAATATCTCCAAGTTGTGTCTGTATTTATATGTATTTCTATCAATCAGAGACATATATTATAATATTACTAATGTGAGTACACTGTACCTGACAGAGGTTAAGTATCTTGCCAAAATCACGAAGCTAGTTAGCCGCAGAGTCAAAAGCCAAACTCAAGCTCTTTGACTCTAAAGTTAAGCCTTTAACCCCTGTGAAACTGCATCTGTAAATTCAGATGTTTTGCCATGTCCTGCAAATGCACCTGCTTCACTTGATCCCATTAGCTCTATCTCATTTGTCTTCCACCTCATGCTCTAGTGACATGAATGTAACATGCACTCACTTTTTCTGCATCACAAAATTTGTCAACGTCTATGCTCAGAAACACTTCCTTCTTCTTTTTGCCTTTCCCTCTCTTAAATCATGTCTTCCAGGAAGCTTTAAATGTTCCAGGCTCTAATTATTCTCAAAATCCTAGACACTTAGCTCATGTTTGTATAGCATAAGATTTAAAGAGAGGGAAAAAAAATTTCTTTAAATTTTCCAATGAAACTCAGGGCTAAAGAGCCAATCAGAAGAAGGCAGGGGTAGGAAGACCGGCTTTTGGCAGGGAGTGTGCTGCCTCCCTGCTCCTCCGTGCTTGGAGCTCTGTCAGCTTTACCGCACCAGGAAACAGAAGCAAGAGGATCACTTTGCTTCCTGTCAATCCCCCAGGGCTAAAAACAGAAGGGAAACAAGAGGATCTACGTAAACAACCTCTCGCTCCAGTGAGATCTTGTGTGCCCTGAATTATTTAACTTGTCAAGAAGGTTTTCAAGGGGCAGGCTGGTGGCACAGCAGTTAAGTTCACCCATTCTGCTTCGGTGGCCCAGGGTTCACCAGTTTGGATCCTGGGTGTGGACATGGCACCACTCATCAAGCCATGCTGTGGTAGGCATCCCACGTATAAAGTGGAGGAAGATAGGCACGGATGTTAGCTCAGGGTCAGTCTTCCTCAGCAAAAAGAGGAGGATTGGCAATAGTTAGCTCAGGGCTAATCTTCTTCAAAAAAAGAAGGTTTTCCATAAGGTTCAGGGTACCAAAGAAATGAAAGAGCTGCTGTTTGACTGTCCAAGTTTGGGGGTTGGAGTGTTAAAGCAGCAGATAAATGGGTCATCAGACGGTGCACCCCTGGATCGGCAGTACAGGTGCCAATAGATGAAGACAGCAGTGGAGAATCAATAGCCTTGGTGAAAACAATGGCCCTGGAGACATTAGTGTGGTGGCAGCGGTGTCTCCGCAGTGTGGCGTTTGTCCGCGGCAGTGGCAGCATCAGAGGTAGGAGGCCTCCAGGTACACTAACGCTGCTTCACTCTACCTAAACGCCCTGGGCACGAAGAGACCAGGGGATGCGATGGATTCTGAATTTCCCTCCCTCACCCCAACTTTTTGGGGGGGTAGGATTTGAACTAGACTATGTCTGGCTGATACCACGCTGTAGTAGGAAAGATGTATTGGTATTTGCTACCTCATCTCGGGCTTCAGCCTGATGTAGCCTAACAGAAAACAGAACAAAACCTGTTACTGCTGCTGTTAAGTTCATGTACATTTTGAAAGTGTTTATGCATCCAGTTATATATGTTTTGTAAATTTTGTTGGAATCATAAGCATATTTCATTTATTTATTCAGTAAACATTTTTTAAAGTCCTACTATGCTAATAACTAGGTACACATTGGTGATATATTCTGTATTTTCATTGAGCTAAAAGTCCAGATAAGAATCAGAGAGTAAATAGACAAGCAAATGTGTAATGACAACTCGTGATGAACCGAATGAAGGAAATGAGTAGGAGAAAGGGGAGCAGTGATGACGCGGAAGGTAAGGAGGTAGGAGAGTCACCTTTAGGCTGATACCTGATATAGGAGAAGGGCCCACAAACCACGTAATGGGGGTGGATGTTGGTTGCAGGGGGTGAAGCCTTCTAGGCAGAAGGATTAGGTTAAGTAAAGGGCCTGAGGCTCAGTTGGTTTGAGGACAGTAAGGAATCAGGTGGGGCTGTACCGTGCTAGACTGGAGGAGAGCGAGAGGAGATGACAATGGAAATGTAGGTAGGGGCTGGATCTTGCAGAATGCTGTAGGCCAGGATGAGGATGGTAGATTCACTTGGGGTATTGGACTGAAACCAGACTGTGAATAGAATCTAGCTTCTAGCACTTAGGAGCTGTGTGACTTTGAGGAAGTTACTTAACTTTTCTGTACTTCAGATCTTTTACCTATAAATGTGGGGATAGAAATAGCATCTACTTCATAGGGTTGGTTTGAGGACTATTTGAGTTAATAAATGTGAAGTACTTAGACTACTGTCTTGCTCTGTCTTTGTGTATATGTGCATGTGTGTGACTTGAGGGTTTTTTTTTTCTTTTGAGGAAGATTAGCCCTGAGCTAACATCTGCTGCCAATCCTCCTCTTTTTGCTGAGGAAGACTGGCCCTGAGCTAACATCTGTGCCCATCTTCCTCTACGTTATACATGGGACGCCTACCATAGCATGGCTTGCCAAGCAGTGCCATGTCTGTACCCAGGATCCAAACTGGTGAACCGCGGGGCTGCCAAAGCAGAACTTTCGCACTTCACCACTGCGTCACCAGGCCAGCCCCTGACTTGAGGGTATTAATCAGGGGAGTGATATGATCAGCATTGAGTTTTAAAGATATAACCCTGTCTATTGGGTGAAGAATGGACAGGAAAATGAAGCATTGAAATGGAGAGGATAAAAAACGTGATTGCCGGGTCTTATAAAGCTTTTATGTTAGATATTATTCCCTAATTCTGCAGTGTACTCCAGTGTGACCCTCCTTTTCCTGTTACTCTGCTTTCTTTGAATGCCTTTAACTTGCTTGAATATTTACTACAAAGATCATGTGTCCCAGTAATGAGGTAGTGGCAAAAATTATTTTGAATGGCTACATCATCTCCAGAAGAATAATTGTGAAGAGTAGCATTTATTTTACTAAAATGAAAATATTGGGAATGAAATGGGTCCTAATTGATTCAGTTTTTCAGCAGACATTTATTGAAAACTAATTATATGTCAGGCATTCTTCTAGGCGTTTAGAATGTACAACAAACAAAAGCCTGCCTAAATGAAATGTATACTGTTTTTGGTAAGTAGTGACCTGACATAGTTGAAAATTCTCTATCTGAAAGAGAGCTACTCCAAAGTATAAAATAAATATTAATTCTATATGGTGTGTTAGCATTTCCCTCAGCTTGACTAAACTTTAGATGGACTTCTTCCTCATTCTAGACTCTGACCTCTCCTTTCTTAGACATTTTCTTTAAAAAACTTATAATTTTAAGTTTCTTCTCTGCCCCTTTTAGATGTAAATCTTCATAAAAGGCTTTTGCCAATTGCATGACCCAAGAATGTCTTGCTCAGAGACCTAGGGGCCGTTCCTCTGAAATGTAATCATTAAGGAAGAGTGTGCCCCTATGTCTCAGTCTGGGTGGGAGGGTAGGAGCCTAATTTCTGATGGGCACCTATTAGCAAACACAGAGGCCTCATCACGGAGAAAAACATTTGCAGAGTCACTGATGACTCGATGTGCACCACACGTCCCATTGATCAACCTCTCCCTTGAGGTCCTCCAGTATTCTCCCACCTGCTCCCGGCACTTAAAGCTCTCCTGCCTTTTGTTGCAGCAGAGTAGGGTTTAGATGGCACTCTGGTCTCTCTTCTGTATGGCTATAGTCTTAGTAAAAAGTCTTCCTTACCAGTGTAAATCTGTCTGGGTAAATTTTTGCTTTGGTACAGCTACATAAAACTATGGCGCAATTTACAGATGATTGAAGAACTGTGATTTTGTCGAGGAGAATTTTAATGTAGTCACCTAAAGAAGGGGGAAGGTGTGAGTGTGTGTGTGCTTGGGTATGTGACTGTTTCAAACGTGTTCCAAGAGTATCAATGGGAACAATAATTAGTCAACATCTGAAATTTCTGGAGAAGAAGTAAAAGTTCAGGAGTCTTTATTGTCTAAAATAAGATGAAAATTTTTCCAAGAATCGTTAAGCACTAAACTTAGTAACATCTAACGAAAAATGAAAACCAACAAAAATTGATCTAAAAAGGGAAGGATCTTGACAATTGACTGCATATATGCAGTTTATAAGGAAAAATCAAACCAATGATCTCTCTAGATGTCAATGTACAACAAAGCATCCTGGAAGTGTGCTGTGTAAATCATGCTGGCCTGGGAAGAAAGTATCTCTAAGTCATGACAGTAATTTTAAATCAATGCATTTGTCCAACAAGTAGCCAATGGGGAAATTTAATTGTGAAATTCATGCTTATTATCTTAACTTAAAATGAATTCTATCAAATAGTTTGAACCAAATTACCATTTATATTAGACCCTATTCACATGGTAGACAAAAAGTACATTAATCTGTGCTTTGGGAAAGACTTTCTGGATCTAAATTTTTAAACTCAAGAAAGGAAAAGAAAATTCACATCTGTAACTCAAAGCCTGAGTGATAGTTGGTAAATAAATTTCAGATTTTACAAAAAAGAAGCCAAGCCTTAGAATGGTATCCGTCATCTTGCACACCCAGGCAGCTGGGATTCAGTTGACGTTAGCTAAAGAAACAAAAATACACGGGAAGAGTCAGGAGCCAAAGTTTCTTCTTTTGAGTTAAGCGAGATGACTTGGCTGCTGACACCAGTGATTTAATAGCTAACAGATATTTCTGTGCCTCTGGTGGTTTATCTCACATATCACTGAAAAGTAGAAAAATAAATATACATTACATCTGCATAGCAGTGATAACCACAAGTCAATTTCTGCCTCTATGACAAGACGAGAAAGACCTGGTGAAAACTACAATTAGGGATTTATTTAGGCTAATGTCCCTGTAAATATGGCATGTTAATTTAATTGGCTTTTTTCTGAGGACTTCTTTGAATTAAGTTGTAATGGGAAAACTTTGTTCAAATGTTTACACCTTAAAATGTTTGTGCTCTGGTGTTTAAATGGTATTTAAAGATACATCAGAAGCAGATTGGGTACTGATTAATGGGAAGGAAGCATCCACGATATCCTAAAGAAATCATCAATATAAACTAAAGCGTATCTTAACAGATCTTCTCTTGAGAATAAGACTATCTATAAAGATATGTGTAGATGGGGAAACTAGGAGACCTGATTAGTGCTCTTCTACTGCCCTATTAAATCTCTCGAGGTCGGTATCTTGCTGGATTTGGGCAGTTTGTTGCATGTGGAGTCTAAATTAACATGTACTCAGAAGAAGCCCAATCGTACAGATCCCCCTATGCATTGGCTACCGTACTTTTGGAAACCTTCAAAAGTTCTCCATGAAATATTAAGCTACAACCACAAAACTGGCTCTGAATTGCCTTATTTTTAAAAAATAAGTTTCCTAGATTTAATGAGTTGCATTAAAGGCACAAGTTAAGCATCAACAGACAATCGAAGGCTCGTTATGTTAGTTTTAATGTGGAGGGGGGCAGATCTGGAGTGGACAAGTGCTGTGGCTGCACGGGCCTCAGTAGTGGAATGGATATCGAGGAGCAAGCTAGGGCCGGGACAGCAAGGGGGCAACGGTTTGGGAAGACTGAAATGAATCACGAAAAGGGATGAAGGAGGCCTCCACAGACAAACACAACTCGCTGGAAAAGCTTAGTCATTTCCCCAAGATTGTTGTCTACTTAAGATTTTTTCTTTTCTTTCTTTTTGTGAGGAAGATTGTCCCTGAGCTAACATCTGTGTCAATCTTCCTCTTTTTCGTGTGGGATGCCAGCACAGCATGGCTTGAGGTGCTGGGTCCACCCCAGGATCCGGGCCTGTGATCCCCAAGCCGCAGAAGTGGAGCGCACGAACTTAACCACCACGCCGCTGGGCCGGCCCCTAATTATGTCATTTTTAACTTTCCTGTTTATATTTGTATATTCTTCTTTGGAGAGAATGTGTAGTTTGTCAAACAGATTAAGAACAACTGGCTGTGTAATTTATGCCTTCCTGACACAATGGGAAAATATAAGTTCTGTAATCATTAACAGAAAGGATAGAAGTTTGCCTCTGTTTTTGATGGAAGGAAATGTTATGAGAAAAAGATTCTCCCCAGGAGCTTGTAAATACTATGATTGGTATTTGCATGGCTGGGAAATCCCAGATGGATGCATTCTGGATAGATTTCAAATAGGGATAAAATTACCTATTATAAACAGTCATTGAAAATGTATAAAAGCTGTTCTAATGAAAATAGTTAGACATATTGTATTAGTAAATAAAAATACAATTGGAGAAATGAATACTTTCTTGTGAGCTATTTATTTGATTTTTTTAAAGGTGTACAACATGATTAAATATACAAATATGTTGTGAAATGGTTACCACAATCTGTTGTGAAATGGTTACCACAATCAAGTTAATTACATATCCATAACCTCACATAGTTATCTATGATGTCATCTATGGCAAGATTTCATTCTTTTTAATGGCTGAGTAATATCCCATCATATATACACATGTATATATATGCACATGTATGTGTATATATAGACCACATCTTTTTTATCCATTTATCTATCAGTGAATACTTAGATTGCTTCCATATGTTGGCTGTTGTAAACAATACTGCAATGAACATGGGGGTGCCTATATCTTTTTGAATTTGTGTTTTTGTTTTCTTTGGATAAATATCCAGAAATGGAATTGCTGAATAGTATGGTAGTTCCATTTTTAATTTTTTGGAAAATCCTCCATACTGTTTTTCATAGTGGCTGCACCAATTTCTATTTCTCTCAACAGTGTACAAGGGTTCCCTGTATTCTTCTTCCTTGCCAACACTTGTTATTTGTTGTCTTTTTGATAATAGCCACTCTGACACACGTGAAGTGATATCTCATTGTGATTTTGATTTGCGTTTCCCTGATAATTAGTGATGCTGAGCATCTTTTCATGTGACTGTTGGCCATCTGTATGTCTTGTTTGGAAAAATGTCTACTTAGATCCTCTGCCCATTTTTCAGTTGGATTGCTTATTTTTTTGATATTGAGTTGTATGAGTTCTTTATATATTTTGGATATTAACCCCTTATCAGATATATCATTTGCAAGTATCTTCTGCCATTCAGTAAGTTGCCTTTTCATTTTGCTGATGGCTTCCTTCACTGTGCAGAAGCTCTTTTGTTTCATGTAGTCCAATTTGTTTATTTTCGCTTTTGTTGCCTTTGCGTGAGGAGACAGATAAAACATATTACTAAGACCAATGTCAAAGAGGGTACTGCCTGTGTTGTCTTCTAGAAGTGTTTATCGTATCAGGTCTTACATGTAACTCCTTAATCCATTTTGAGTTTCTTTTTGTATATGGTGTAAGAAAGTGATCCAGTTTCATTCTTTTGTGTGTAGCTGTCTAGTTTTCCCAGAACCATTTATTGAAGAGGATAAAATAACTAGTAATAAATTTCACCTAGGAGGTAAAAGATCTGTGCTCTGAAAATGATAAGACATAGATGAAAGAAATTGAAGTTGGCACAAATAAATGGAAAGATATACCATGCTCATGGTTTGGAAGAATTAATGTTGTTAAAATGTCTGTACTACCCAAAGTAATCCAAAGATTCAATGAATTTCCTATCAACATACCAATGGCATTTTTCATAGATCTAGAACAAATAATCCTTATGTGGAACAAAGCTGGAGGTATCATGTTCCTTGACTTCAAACTATACCACAAAGCCATAGTAATCAAAACAAAATGGTACTGGCATGAAAACAGACACATAGACCAATGGAACAGAATAGAGAGCCCAGGTATAAACCCATGCTTATATGGTCAATTAATCCATGACAAAGGAGGAAAGAATATACAATGTGGAAAAGATGGTCCCTTGCCCATTTTTAAATTGGGTTATTTGGGTTCTTTTGCTATGTAGTTACATGAATTCTTTTCCATTTTGGATATTAATCCCTTATTAGATATATGGTTTGCAAATATTTTCTCCAATGCCATAGGTTGTCTTTCTATTTTGTTAGTTAGTTCCTTTGCTGTGCAGAACTTTTAGGTTGATGTAGTCCCCCGTTTTTGTTTTTGTTACGTGTGCTTTCCGTGTCATATCTGAAAAATTATTGCCAAGACCAATGACAAGGGGTTTTTTCCCTATATTTTTTTTCCAGGAGTTTTATGGTTTCAGTTTTACATTTAATCAATTTTGAGTTTATTTTTGTGTATGCTGTAAGATAATGGTTCAACTTTACTATTTTGCACCTGAATATTAGGTTTCCCCCAGCACCATTTATTGAAGAGACTATCTTTTTCCTATTCTGCAATCTTAGCACCTTTGTCAAAGATTAGTTGACTGTGCACGTGTGGGTTTATTTCTGGGTTCTCTTTTCTGTCCCATTGACCTATGTATCTCTTTTTCTGCAAGTACCATACTGTTTTGATTACTATTGCTTGGTAATATAGTTTGAACCAGGAAATGTGATGCCTCTGGCTTTGATCTTCCTTTCCAAGACGGCTTAGGGCTATTTGAGGTCTTTTGTGGATCCATACAAATTTGGGGATTTGTTTTTTCTATTTCTGTGAAAAATGCCATTGGAATTTTGATAAGGATTGCATTGAATCTGTACCTCACTTTGGGTACTATGGATATTTTAACAATATTAATTCTTCAAATCCATGAACACAGGATATTTTTCCATTTTTTGGCATCTTTTTCAATTTCTTTCATCCATGTCTTATAGTTAATAGTGTACAGATCTTTCATGTCTTTGGTTAGATTATTCCTAAGCATTTTACTCTTGATGCTGTTGTAAATGAGATTGTTTTCTTAATTTTTTTTGCACTTTTAGTATATAGAAACACAACTGACTTTTACATATTGATTTTATATTCTGTAACTTTTACTGAGCTTTTTTTATTAGTTCTAAGAGATTTTTGGTGTAGTCTTTAGGATTTTCTATATATGAGATCGTATCATCCTCAAACAGAGACAATTTAACTTCTTCCTTTCTGGTTTGGATTCCTTTCATTTACTTTTCTTGACTAATTCCTCTTGCTAGGACTTCCAGTATCATGTTGAATAGAAGCGATGAGAATGGGCATCCTTGTCTTCCCCTGATCTTAGGGGGGAAGATTTCAGCTTTTCACTGTTGAGTACAATGTTAGCTGTGGGCTTGTCGTATATAACCTTTATTATATTGAAGTACATTCCTCCTATACCTAATTTACTGAGAGTTTTTATCATAAAATGTTGAATTTCGTCAAATGTTATTTCTCTATTTATTGAGATGATCATATGGTTTTTATCCTTCATTTTGTTAATGTAGTCTATCATTTTATTTAATTGCATATGTTGAACCATCTTTGCATCACAGGGAAAAATCCCACTTGATCATGGTGTATAATCCTTTTATTGTGCTCTTGAATTCAGTTTGCTAATATTTGTTGAGAACATTTGATCTATGTTAATCAGGGATATTAGCCTGGAGTTTTCTTATAGTGTCTTTGTCTTGCTTTGGTATTAGGGTAATGCTGGCCTCATAAAACAAGTTTGGAAGTATCCTCTCCTCTTTAAATTTTTGGAAGAGTTTGAGAAATGTTGGCATTAATTTTTCTTTAAGTGTTTGGTAGAGTTCATCTGTGGAGCCATCTATGAACCCTTAATTATTGATGATTCTTGTGAATATCATGATGTCTGTGACTCAATTCTTTACTGTACAGTATATGCAACCCAGTAAACCTTAATGCTATTCAATTATTTTAAAAACATAAGATATTTTTGGTCTTTTATGAAGAATACAATGTTCAAGTTACTTTTTTAAAATTTTTTTTGTAGAAACTCACTGTTTCATATTTGATTACAAAGCATTCAATTTATTTTGTATATGTTATCCTAGTGTACTCTAGAGAGCGTCATATAGTATACTTTAAATTATTATATCAATAAAGCTCACTTTATTAGCTTTACTTTTCTCTTCTTCTCTGTTACCTGAATGAGGAAATATGTGATCTATTCAGTCAAGTAATTCTGTGAGCTTTAGAGAATCTATGTTAATTAAGGTCAAATGTTTAATATCATTGCCTTGAATGCTAACTCTTCAAAATGTGTGTCTAGAAAGGATTCTTCATGCATAGTAATGTTCATTTCATAAAGCTCATAAAGATTTCATCATATAAATATATGGGGAAATATACTTTTAGGAAAAATATGACTCGCTTATATTATCTAGGAAAGTTGCATAATTAGGCTATGGAGTAAGTGATTTTTTTAATTAATAAGACAAGGTCTGTTTGTCAGTGAATTTAGAAGATACTAAAGGGCTTAAGCTAGATGAGAGTAAGTAAAACAAAATAAGATAGCCATTTTCCATAGTTATACAAGAAAAATTTGACATCTCTGGGCAACTGGAAAAAGGAAGTGGAAGGGCAGAGCAGGCAACATAAACAGTTACATTAAATCTGGTCCATAGAGGAAGGAGTCCATAGGAAATATTCTAAGGTGACAAATAGTCAACAAAATGTAGTTGAATAATGGCTAATATTCAGCTTTTAGTTGCTGCTTATACAGTACAGTACTACTAGTTTTCATCATTTTCCTCAAATCTTCAGTAAGTGTTGGTTCACAACTTTGTTTTGATGGTAATTGGAAAAGTTAGGAATTAGAGTAACGTCCACTGGTGATCAATGTTGTCTGAAAACCTAACCAACAGGAATCAAGAACAGAGATGGAGAATTTAGTGGAGATAAAAAACTGGAGATGAAAGTCACAAGGAAAAATCATAAGGAACCACAGCCACCCCCACTCCCAACAATCTCAGAAAAATTATGGAATATGCTCATTTTTCCAGTACATGAAGGCTCAAGCAGTTGTAACAGGCTATTAAAGAAGATGGTTAAAACAATAAGTTGAAGAGATTTTGTACCCAAAGGCAGCTCACATCTTAATTCCAGCTATATATATAATCAATTACACCAGGACAAGGACTAGGAGTGACTGCTCAATATCTAGTTCCAAGAATAATAGAATTTTATGTTTACTGAAGTTTAATCATTATTTATGTTGACTAGTTATAGCTCCTCCTATGCACAGGTAGAAAGCTATAGAAAAACAAATATCTTTACAGTGAGAAACAATTTTCTAAAAGAAAAACAAATATTTTCTAAAGTTATCTTAATTAAAAAGTATCAAAAGAATTAAATTTGGAACTCATTTCGTATATTTATTCTGATGAAATTTCACAGGGACCTCTCAAATATCCATTGTTTATTTTTTTTAAAAAAAGAAACTTTATCAAATGATTTCAGTTGAAATGTTCATTCATTTGCCTGCTTAATACTCACTCTTTTGTCAATATCTGTACTACATGCTGTGAGGAAATTTTCCAAAACTTTTTCTACTATTCCCATAAGTAAGCAATTGATTCACGCTTTAAATAAAAAAATGCAAATAACCTTGATTTTGGCATTTGATTTTGAAATAAAAAGTACTTCAAAAGCTTAGCCCAAATTTGCATATCATAAGAACAGATGAATTGTAAATCTGCAAAAATATTTATTTATGATTTTTATTATTCATTCGTATAGAGATTGTTAAAATAATAGAGATTATTAAAAATGATACAGAGATTGTTAAAAATAAGTTCTTGGTATTCCAAGTGCATAATACTTGTTGTTTGTTATGCACAAAGGAATAAATTAATGCAACAATATTTAAATGAATAATACTCATTTCAATGTCAGAGTCACCTTAAGCATAGAACATCTGGTTTCAAAAATGTAGATCCCACTATATATTTTGCCCAAACATAATAAAAGCATATTCCTAATATTTCATAGAGCATGAATACAATCAACTATCATCCTCTTTATAAAAATTATGTTGGGATTTGGGTGTGGAACTCTGCAATGGAATACAACAGTAACATAAACTAGGGCAGCAATTTGTAATTACTACATCTTGATCAACTAGTTCTTTTTAGAATGCATTTGCTTATTCTTCAACTCTGGCTCAATTTCAATTTAAATAATTGCTCTATTCTTATTTATACATATAAACATATTTTTGTTTATACATATTATTTTACAATTTCTTTCCAATGAACTGATCCCCAAAGTCTGCCTTAAAACATGAATGGTATTTTCTTATTAGTATTCTCTAGCTCTCACTCAGAAAATGGAACTGGTGCTTTACTTGGCCACACGGAAGTTCTAGTGACAAGTTTCTCCTGTATATTGCCCTGGAATTCACTTTCCATGGAGGGACACTCAGGTTATCAAGGTTTCATAATGTTTCTACTGAAAATGCAAAAAATACATAATTACTGTTACAGCCCCCAATTTCCCATATAAAAGTAGTTTTTAAAAACTGTGTTCTCAAAAGATTACCCTTGTTTCATGGATAGTTAATCTCTAGCAGAATTATACTTACCTCTAAGCCACAAGACTCAAGCGTGTGTGTTATTGGTGTTACTAGTAACCCCTAAAAACAATTTGAATAGTGCATAAATGAATCTGATAAATACAGGTCATAATAGCCAGTAATTATTAGTAAATATATGTTACAATTTGGGAAACAGTATCTAAATGAGTCTTAGATGTAACTTTAAACCTTTCCTAAGTAACCCTGCTACGGCCACCAGGAGAATTTAAGACTTAACCCCCATTAGAAAGCTGGGTTATGATGACCCAGGCAGTACTTATATTTCGAATGATGGAAAATTATTTAAAGTTTATATGCCTGATTATTTGTTTGTAATCTTATTACTAATATTTACTTTGTCAGATTGTTGTTGTGAGGACAAAGTGGTATCTTCTGTGAAAAATGCTAACATCAAGCATGACAAAAAAACATGTATTAAAATCATTCATTTTATTTGTCCTTCTCTCTCTTTCTCCTGATAATTTGATTTTTTTAAATTTTAAAATACATAAAGTTCTCAAATTCTTTCTGATAATAATGAGAATGGTTCAAATAATCACACGATTTTTATTGAAATTTTTCTCCTAAATGTCATGATTATTAATATACAGTTAAGTAATTTATTTATTTTCACATGTTGAAGTCAGTAATTCTGAAACTGGATCTTGAAAATGTAGGATTTGATTCAGTAAAAAGGCAGGTGGCTTTCCAAGCAATGGGAAATTATGAATGAGACAGTGGAAACAATGAGCAGGGCAACTTTGGGAGAAATAGAAGCAGCAGGTGGCCTGAAACAAGTGCAGTTAACAGGAGTATGATAAGGAGCCAAATCTGACAGATGCAGGGGCACAAAGATTAAGGGTGAGGATGTTTAACATTAAGGGCTATGAATGTGAATGGTTGGGATGGTTAATTTTATGTGTCAAGTGGATTGGGCCACAGAGTGTCCAGATACTTAGTCAAACATTATTGTGGTGTTTGGGGATGAGATTGACGTTTAAATTGGTAGACTGAGCAAAGCAGACTGCCTTCCTTAAGTGGCTAGGACTGATCCAATCAGTTGATGACCCAAATAAACAAAAAAGCTGACCCTCTCCTGAGTAAGAGAGAATTCCTCTGCCTGACAGCCTTTGAACTGGGGATGTCAGCTTTTTCCTGCCTTTAGACTCAAACTGAAACATTGACTCTTCTTGGGTCTCGCTCTGCCAGTCTTCAGACTGGAACTAAGGTTAGCTCACCCGATTCTCAGGCCTTTCAACAGGCAATGCAAGTATGTCCTCACCTTTCCTGGTTTCCAGCTTGCCAACTCATCCTGCAGATCTTGGAAATAGTCAGCTTCCATAATCCAATGAACCAATTTCCTATCATAAATCATATATATATATCCACATCTTATTGGTTCTGTTTCTCTGGAGAACCCCTGACTTATAAAATGGTGTTTTAGGCAGTTTTTTAAAAAAAATTTAAAATTTATTAAGGTATAATTTACATACAATAAAATTCATCCTGTTTTTTTATACTCTTATATAAGTTTTGACAAATCCATAAAGTCACATAACCACCACTATGATCTAGATATTGAGCTTTTCAAGACTACAGAGTTTTCCTGTGCCCATTTCTAATCAACCGCCCTGTTTTATGTCCCTATAAGATTTTCCTTTCCAAGAATGTAATATATATAGGTCAATTTAACGCAAGAGTATTATAGTATTTGACGACAAGTGGACAATAAAACTGAAACAAGACTCAAGGTCAGCTGACAGGGTAGCTCCGCTCTGTGGACTCTGGAAGTGGATTCCTATCTTGTCTTGGAAGTGATATATAGAAGGCTAGGAAGAGCACAGATTTTGAAGTCTGCAGTTCTGGAGAATGAATCAAAAGTCTTGTGATCTTACATGGTGTGCTTAATCTTCCTGACATTCATTTGAGAATGGGGGGAAAATATCCACTTCATTAGGTTCTCTTGATCTGTAAATATGGTAGCACCTATACATTGTTTAATAGAACAAAAGGTATTAAGCAGGTGATTAAGTAATGTCACAACTAGTAGTAGGCTGCACAAGCCAATGGAAGTTTTTGAAGTGAGAAGTGACCTGATCAGAGCTATTCTTTTAATGTGAAATTGACTTGATATTAAGGTACTGGAAAAATAATCAGTTCAAAAAAACTCTGCAATATTTCTCATTGATCAAATAATGACCTATCGGTCATGGTTATGCCTGGAATCATGTCAAGAAAGGGGCTGAAACAGATTTGATGAAGGCTTGTGTGGAAATAACAAAATGAAGAATTGATTTTTTAACAAGGATTAAGAAGTTCATTTGAGCCATGTAGAATTTGAAATTACAAGCCAAGATTTTCATTAGCATTTAATAGGTCAGTGGGAGAGAGACTGGGAAGAACTGAGGGCTAAGTCACCCAGTGCCATTAAATATGAATCCACTTCAGTTTAGAGTCAGGAGAACAGGGGTGGATCACAGAAAGGACAAGGGAGTAGGAAGTGTCATAGAAGCCAAGGGAACAGAGGGTCTCAAGGAAGGGGCCAGACTCAAAAGATTTAAGTAAGAGAAAGGAGGGCAGGATGGGAAAGTTCAGAAAGGAAAATCATATTTATTGGTGTTTTATTGTACTGGGCGTTTTCACATATGTTATAGAATTTTCTCTTTACAACACATCTGAGAAGTAAAATGTGAGATTCACAAAATTTTAATGGATTGACCAAAGTCATACAACTAGTAAAATGTGGAAGTGAAATTTAATCCTAGATGTTAAAGGGAGAGAGAATTATGAGGCCTTTTGAAGTAGTCAAAAGGAGGTTACTGGTCATCATCAAGAAAGCTATTTCAGGAGGGTTGTGGAAACAGAAGGAGGATTGAAAGAGATTAAAAGTGAGCAGATAGTGAGAAAATGGGTCACTAGTCTTTCAAGTTCTAAGAAAGAGGAGACAAAGATAACAAACTCAAGGGATTAACAATGTCAAAGGGGGACCTCCAGGGACAGAAGGTATTAAAATCGCTAGTAGGAAGTTGCAGAGAAGAAAGCTCAAGAGCAATCAAACATGATAACTTTCTGCAGTGCTTTTCTCTAGTTGAGAACTGAACTATATATATTTAAATGCTTTGACTGCTTTGAATGAGAGGGAAGTCTATAATTTTTGTTCTTAACAATGTTCATTATATTTATTTTTATTTCTTTTGAGAACTTAAATTCTTTTCTGAGACCAAAGGTATCCTTTATTTTGGAGAAAACTGCTTGAATGCTTAGGCAACAGTTCCATCCTAGAATGGTGAAGTTTGAGACAACTAAGAAAGAAGTGGATCCTTTATGTTGTAAAAGGCTGATTTTTTTGTGGGTGGAGTCATATTCCTGAGTTTTCCCTGTGTGTCTGTTGGGTAATTGTTTGTATTGTAAGTGTATGTGTGTGTGTGTGTGTGTGTGTGTGTCCAGGCCCATGTCTTTGCCTCTGTTGAGGAAATAACTGCAGAAATACAGGAGCAAAGAGTAGATAAAAAGAGAAAAAAACAGAGAGACATATCTCTATTTCACTCTACCAAGGAACCATAAAAGCATCTGACTTGGTTTGGTGCAAGTCCTACATGTGAATTCTGAACAATCCCAGTTAGTGTATATTAATGCTTGTGCTGACTGCCTTTCTTTTCTTTGCTTGTGTCTGTGTATGTCGCATATATTAAGTCATTTAATCCTCTTGACAGACCTCAAATCTAGATATTACTATATCAGTTTTATGGAAGTGAAAATCTGTAATTTGTCTAAGGTCACAAAGCTGGTAAGTAGAAGAACCAGGCCTGACTCCGGAGCCCAGGTTCTTCACTACCTTCTGTGTTTCCTCCCTAAAACACAAATGCCAGCAAGAGAAGTCGTGGTCTGATGATGATTTTCCTGGGGCAGGCTTGGGATAAGAAAGTTTTCTATGAGTGAGAGATTTTCCAGATGTGAGTGGCTATTCTGAATGATCTGGAAAGAGGATAATATTGGGGTGAAGAATTAGGTTTTGGGTCTGCCTTTCAAATGTCATGACAGTGGTAGGATTGTCTAATTTTCCCAGATTTATATTAACAAAATTTAATACTGTGACTTTCCCTACTCCTAATCTGTCTTACATGGAGTATCTGGGGAAAGTGAGTTGGAAAATTAAGTGGGAAAGTTAAGACAGGCCTCACTGAGTAGGAGAGTTACTCAAACAGTTGGCGGAGGAACAGGTCACCTGAGGCCACTAAGATAGCTGGGAGAAGAGTGTTCTAAGAAAAGGGACAAAGAGAGAAGGGATCTAAGGGGAAGATATGCTTGGCATCTTTGAGAAATAGCAAGGAAATCAATGTGTCTGAAATAGAGTTATCAAGAAAAGAAAACTGAAGAAGCAACTGGAAGACAGCTTCTGAAAGGCTTTTTAGGGCCGTTGTAACAGCCACAGCCTTTTACTCAGAGTGAAATGGGAAGCAATGTGCGGTTTGATTAAATGTTTGACATTATATGCTTTAAGTTTTAGAAAGATCACTCTGGCTGCTCTGCTAAGAATAAACATGGGATAGGAGTGGTGGGCAAGAGGAGAAACCAGGAGGTCTCCTGGAGGGCTATGCATTAACCCTCATCATCAATGGTGGTGCTTCTAAACAGGGTGACAGCAGAGAAGTGATATGAGTTGGGACACGTTTTTCTCTCATGCCCCACAACAAAACCATAAACTCATCTGTCAATTCTAGTTAAAGCTATATTCAGGGTCTGAGATTTTTTTTATCTCCTTCTCTTCTACCCTCTTGATCCAAGCCACTTTTAGCCTGTGCCTAAACTCACACAAGAGCCTCCGGTCTGGCTTCTCTTCTTCCCACTTCCAACCCTACCCTACCACCAGTCACCATATAACAGTTAGAGTGATTTCTTAACACATAAGTCAAATCACATCATTTCTTTAAAATTTCCAGGAGCTTTCCATGATATTTGGAGTAAAACTAACATCCACAAAATGACCAATAGAGGTACGTGTGGTCTAACTCATCACGTACCTCGTTAGCCTCTCCTCCTGCCCCTCACCTGACTCTTGTTTCTATCCGTTCTTCTCCGGCCTACTCTAGGCTATTTGTACTTGCTGTTCTCCTACCTAGGCATCTCTTCCACAGATGTCTTCGTAGCTGAATTCCTCCCATATTTTCTTTTATTTTTGATCAAATGTCACCTTATTAAAGAAAACTTTCGCAATCCTTTAAAAGAAAGAAAGGAAGGAAGGAAGGAGGCAAGGAAGGAAGGAAGCGAGAGAGGGAGGGAGGGAGGAGGAAAGGGGAGAATGAAAATAGAAGAGTTAAAGGCAAACGTCTTTATCAAAGAAATTTGAACTAATTTTCTACTACTCTTATGAAAAGCAAGATACAATAGGTGAAATTCTTCCTAGTATTAATGGATATATGCATCATAATATTTGTTGTATTTGTAACGGCTCAGTGTCCAGGGAGGCCTCCATGTACTCATGAGTAATTAATTTTCCTTGAGTCAACATCCAGCATTTCCTCTCTTTGGATGACAAAATTTTAATAGCATCTTAATTCACTAAAAGTATAAAAATATACAAACTATATATAACAATGAGTACAAATTATATAAAAACATACATACACATATATCTATAATTTCATCTATTGCTCCAAATAGAAATGAATTTTTGTCTATCATGTAGTCTTACTATTTTAAGATAATATTACTCTCTTTCATTAGAAGATTAATGAAACATGTTTTTCACATACTTACTGCAGGAACAAGTGTAATACAAATGATTTATGCTTAATTCAGTAATTTTAAAATATAAAGATAAAAGTAAGACAAGTATTCAACCAGAATTGCAGGTTCAGGATATACTAATAGAACCTTAATTTGACAAAACCCTGAAGTGTGCAGTAATTCCTGTTCTCTCTATCAACTCACAGATGAGGTGAGATTTCATTCGTTCTGCCTTTCAGTGGTATAAAATCCTTGAGGCCTTCTTTATTATAGTTCCGTAATTCTTCTTTAGAAAAGGCAGAGTCTGCATTACTTCTTTTATAAAGATCATCGCAGAAATCAATAAGTTCCATTCTGAATTCATTCTCTGCATCAGCAGGCTCTCTATCTGTTCTCTTATCCTGACAGCCTCTGCTGTACACATCTGAGGCTGTCACTAAACCTTCAGCGTCGGGTTTCCCTGGCAACGCAAGGCCTTTTTCTTTCTCCCACTGTCTTTATCTGAATTAAAAAAAAAAATTCAATTTGTAATAATCTCTGAAAACACAAGAAAACATTCGGTCTGAGGCATATGAAGTTAGCAATGAAAATGGCGAGTTACAAATGAAATTGGAAACAACTAGATTAGAGAGAAGTATTTTGCTCATGGATTTATACAAAGCTCCAGCTGGCGGCCGGCTGTCTTCGTCTCCAGATTAGCTAAATAAAGGCCGAGCCTTACGTCAGCCTGCACACGGCTTTGATGAGTTCACCTTCGTACAGCAACAGGTTAGGGCTTTCAGTGCTTAGGTTCAGAAGCCACAAATCAAAGAAGCCTTATTTGATTAGGGTTCTGAGAAGCAAAGCAATGCACGCTAGGCCTGTGCAGACGTTAACAGTACTCAGGAGCCTCCCAGTGCTGCGAGCTTCCTTGGCTACTGGTTGAAAATCAAGGGTAAGTTGTACTTGATTCCACCTCAGAATTACTTTTCCGTTAGGAGATAACAAAACTGCCTCGCTGAATAAAAGGACCCAGATCTGTCTTAGTCATCAAAAGTATTTCTTTAACCAAGTATTTTTACCTGTTCTCTGCAAAACCTTGCAAAATCTTCTTTTCATGTGCTTAAGGATATTTATTCTGTTTGTATCAAGAAAAAATAATTGCTCTGTATGCTTTGGATCTGCAAACAAAGAATGTAATTTTCATCTCCTTTGAGGAACAGGATCTGCAGACTCACCAGAGGCCCAGTATTTAATTATGAAGTACCTATGATTGCTTAAGATTTTTAAAGTTTTCCCCCATTGTCCACCAGCATACATAGTGCAGTGAAATGTCAATTGTGAAAGAAACTGTATAATTGTCACACTTTGTTTACAAAAGATGTTAACCATTAGTCTGGAAATACTTGAACCCATTTTTTGGAAGCGCCTTTTAGTCTAATCTTAATGCTCACTAGTTTTTTCCTCCTCAGTGACACCCTAAGGGCATTTTCTTTTGATGTTGTTGTTAATTTAATTTTTTCTATAACTTATCAGATATAATGATTTATTTTAAAAGAAAATGTAAAGCTGTTTCAAATGTCAAACACCTTTACTTTATTAACACCCTACCAATCTTATTTTATTATTAAGGTAATTTATGGCTAGATAGGATTCATCAGTGGTACCTCTTACAATTTTCATTAACTTAAAAATCTTTGGTGAATTATTTTTGAAATATTTCAGAAATCGTGTTTTGAACCACTTGTAATTACTTAGTAGATCATATTAAAATGAAGATTAGTTCTTAAACTAAAAGTTAACTATTTTAAAAATTAGTTAGTGTTATGAAATATTGGCATGGGGACTAGTATGAGTATATGTCTTTCTATCATTCTGCTTTTTGCTAAATACAGAATCTCATAAAATACATATGATAATTAGTATTGATATGTGCATATAAATTTTGTAATGCATTGCTATGCTTTATTGCTATTACCATCTCTACTGGATGTTTTTACTAAAACTTAATATTCAAGTAATAGTGACATCAGCTTATATCATTAACAGGATTCAGGAAACAATATTATGTGTAGATAAAGTGGGTTTATATTCTCAACAAAAATTGCAATTATTAATATTTCATATTTTTAAGAAATTATTTTAGTCTTTACCTTTCTGGGATGTTAAGTTACAATTACAATTTTAATTGGCTTAAAAATGGCTCTTTTAAACTAAAAAGATGTTTACACCACTTTATTTAGAAATGAAAGGCATGATTTTGATTTAATCTTGACTAAAATAATGTTATAACTATTAATAATAAATTTTGCTCATTGTTCAAGAACTCAAACATTTAAATGTGAAAAAACTTTGAGGTTGCAGCAGCCAAAAAAACAAACAAACAAAAACAATGAAAGAGCAAATTTTTAAGATTTTCTGCATTATGGCTAACTAGAGAATAAGTCTTGTGCGGACAGGGAAGAACCACAGCTCCCCTCTCTGCTACTGAATCCTCAAAACTTAACACCACGCCTGTCATTCGGAGACACTCAACAAATATTGTTAGTTGAGTTAGTATGTTAAAAAAAAAAAAAACTGCATTGAGTAAGTGGATCCACTCTCTGCCTCTATAGGTACCTAAAAACAATAGTAAGTTACTTAGGGAAAAAAGAAAAAGAAGAAAGAAACGCACAAAGGTAGTACAACATTTCCGGCGGAGCGTCGCTAACAAGCCTTGAGCACTTTAAGCTACCCTTTGCAATTCCAGGCATAGATGTCCATCTTATATGACGACCCAGGTTCTTTGACTTCTGCCAAGTGCTTGCCCTGAAAGGCAGCCCCCAATGTGTTCATTGCTCCCTGGGCATGCCTCAGGTTTTCAGGAGGCTAGTCACTTAATAACCTTAATAAAAATCATGTATGCTTGTTGAGGCTTACAGAAACTTCAGCAGTGTCTACACATCCTTGGAAGAGACAGTCTAGTCAAATTTACATCTTTTTGCCAATTTCTATTCCAAATGGTACAAGTAAATGCTGTATTTCACTTCTATTTCTGTATAATGAAATCCAAAAAGTGAAAAATATTAAAGTATACACTTCCCAAAAACTGTGTGTTCCCAGGGGAAATTCTATTTTAAATGATAATAAAGGTAACATTCATGAGTCTTTCTTGAAAATACTGAAGAAATGATCTTCATCTTTGAATAAACTGGAAGAAACACAAATTATTAAATTACGCCTCAGGCTACACATTTTTTGCTTAAAGAGTAGAGTGTGTCATTATCTTGGACGGTTTCACAGCCTCCTGATGTCCTCAGGAAACTAACTTGAGAGCATACTATGATGCATCCTATGTCCCAGGTCATTGTGTATTTTCTAGTGTAGGTGATCAAAACAGTAGTTACTAAATTTATGGTGTTAACATTCCTAAAGAAATAGAAAGTGTGTATCTTTTTGTTTTACTATGTGTTTCGGAAAGCTACTCAGAAATCAAATATAATTGAAAGTTAAATTATAAATCTATGCCAATTTCTTATTTTACGACAAGAACTAGAACGGCATCAGAATCTGGAGAGAGACATTCTACATCAAGTACATGTTCTTCCTTTGAAAAAGAAAACGTAAACCTGAAACATAACTGTGCTTGTTGCATTTAGAGTCTGAATAAGGGAAATAGCATGGTAGTTGAGTACGGGCTCTGAAGTCAGACACGACTGGATGAAAACTCTTACTTTGTCATTCATTAGCTTTGCAATCTTGAGCAAATTAATTTTGCTCATTCATGAATTTGAGATAAAAGTGCGTATTTCATCTGGCTGAGACGAGGATTAAATAAAATATTGTATGTAATATGCTTAGCACAGTATCTGGGAATTAAGAACTCAACACATGTGAGGGATTACGAGTTATTATGTGATTTGCATGCTTTATTACACAAAGAATGCCCAACGCTTCCACGTGCACAATCGCGGTATATTTAACACCGGGATTGTACCAGTGGAGTTTTTATGTCAGAGTTATTCCTCCTTAGAATCTGATTGCAACCCTGGCTTCTTTTCAGCTTCCTTTTCAAGGACCCCCACTTCCCATTCACTCAGTCATTCTCCAGACATGCTAATATTGCCCTTATGAGATTACAGCCAGATCTGACAGCCTTGGAAGACATCTTTAAAGGGACTTCGTAGCTCCATGCCAATGTATTACATGATAAATTTATACTTAATACTCGCAAGGCTATTCATTTCGCTCCCCTCAAACCTTGGGGTAACCTGATTAGACTTCCCAAATATCAATAACATCATTTACTCATGATAATATCAGCTTCTCACAGTTTTAGATCAACCCTTTTATCGGAACTCAGAGAGCTTTCTTCTACTACTTTTAAAGTAATAATTTGGCATCTGTAGCATCGTAAATTAAGTATAAATATACATAATAAATGGATCATCTTTATATTTTAAAATATGAATAGAGAATCTATTTTTATTTGGAGAAAATAAATACACATGGAACCGATGCATTTTGTTTATTGAAATTCTTGAATGGAATATATTCTTAATAAAAATTTAATATTAATCTAATGTGTTTAAATTTTCATATACAATTATCAAAATGGCTTACTAAATATTTCATTAGATTTTAGCATATAAATTTGGAGGTCATCAACTAACATAGATAAATTTGTAAAATAATTTCCTCCAATAAGCTAAATAATGTATTTTATATGTATCTATATATATACATATGTACATATCTATATATGTATATATATTGATATAAATATATTTAAATCTCTAAGGCAGTCTGGCAGGCTGGAGATGCATAAAGGAATTTATGTCTGAGTCGTAGGCACTGTGGAGGCAGGATTCCTTCTTCCTTGGGGCATCTCAGTCTTTTCTCTTCAGGTTTTCAATTGATTAGATGAAGCCCACTCGCATGATGGAGGGTAAACTGCTTTACTCAACATCTACTGGTTTGAATGTAACCACATCTAAAAAATATTTTTGCTGCAACATTGAGACTCTGTTTGCCCCAAAACTGGGTACCATGTTCTAGCCAGTTAATACATAAAATTAACATACATACACACAAACACATGCATATGTATGTATATAGAGATTGCCTTATATATTTGATAAGCTAATCTGTTTCCTTGATTATTACAGAAAATAATAAAGCCAATCATGTCAAATCAGCATAAATACAATGACAATAAGCTCAATTTAATGAAATTTTTAAAATCACACCTTATTTTGAAACTGGTTGAAATTTAATGTGAAATTAAATAGCTCCAGTAAATATAAATAAAATATAATGAGGAAAAACGATCCTTTTACTTTTGGAGAAAAAGTAAAAGAGACAAGATAGAGAAATACTCCCTCTAGAACACAAAGAAACCAACAGAGAGCCAGTGAGGATGCAGTGGGGGAGAAAACGGCCCCTTCTCATCTGCTAACCTGTGGAGATGATAATTTCTCAAACACATGTCAGCCATTAGCCTATAGGCCGCGACATGTCGAGATTAACTTGTTAAATCTGAATTTGGCCTTAGCTTGATGCTTAGTTGTTCAATATTGCCTTTGTGGATTTACATGGAGCCAGAGAAATATATTTAAGTATTATAGGAATGAAAGTAAATGCATTATAAAATATTCCTAAATTGTGATGAAATTACAGAGCTTTCTGTTAAAAACATTTCTCCAGCAATGTATGTGTCCCTTGAGTCACTTATTTACCTGTTCAACAAATAATTGTGAGCATCTATGTCTCTTGCACTGTTCTAGGTTCTGAGAAAACAGCAATACATGTGACAAGGAAGGTTCTTGATCTTGTTAAAATTTTATTTCTGAAGAGGAGCAGAAAAAAATCAATATACAAATAAGAAAGAAAATAATTAAAAATAAACCCTATGCAGAGAATTCAAATCCAGGGAGGGACTTGGTGGGAACTTTAGATTGGATAGTCAGGAAGGGCCTCCATGGAAGCTGACATTTAAACTGAGATCTTAATAGCAGTGAGGCATCTCTGTCAACGGCATAGCCAAGCAGAGCACCCGAGGCAAATGGCTCAAGCAATCAAATACCCTGAAGCAGGAGAGAGCTTGTCATAATCAGAGAGGAAGGCCATCTGGTAGCTGCAGCCCAGCCTGCAGAAGAGAAAGCAGTACCGGACGCCTTTGAAGGGAAGGCAGGAGTCAGAGCTTGTTCTAACCGTGGCAGGACATGTGCATTGGATCAGATTAACAAAGGAAAACTTTGGAGATTTTTTTTTTTTTTTTTGCAGAGGAGGTGTATTATTGGTCCGTCTTTTAAAAATAATCATTCCTGCAGTTGTGAGGGGAATGAATTGTAGAGAGATGGGCGAGAATGAGGGAGGAAAGAATGAAGCTAGGAAAGTAGACAGATCTTCTTCGGCTTCTCCTGTGTTTTCTCCCAGTAGTAATATGACTTCATTTCTTTTTGCTGTTTGAATTTTTATCCATGTGTAATTTATTTTGGTATAAGGAGTAAAATAGCTCTATCTTATTTTTTTGCACATAGCCTGTTGGCCACAGTGCCATTTGTTGAACAATAGAAGGATGATTTAAAATATTTGTAAATCCATAATCAAAAAAATTATTCAGTACTATTTGGGGAAAAAATTAATTAAAAAGTATAGGCAGGGATTTCCTCTCCTGGATACATACCATAGGGTAATTCTTGCAAAGATCCATGCAACAATGGTGTATACAGCAACAGGGAATTGGAAGCAACCTGTGTACCCATCTCTAGAATAATGGGTAAATAAAACACAGTAAATCACACTGTGAAATGCTGTACAGCAATAAGAAGCAAGAAACCAGATATGTGATATGGATTGGTCCCTAAACAAGGTTAGATGAGAAAACTAGGACAGAAGTGGGACTTAGAAAACCCTTAATGGAATTGAAACACAGAAAAATGACACCATATTTTACAAGGATACATCTATGCTTAAGAACATGTATCAAACACATTACAAAAAGTTTCTTATGAGAAGAAAGCAATGAGGGCGGATCAGGAAAGAAGGGACAAGATAAAACATGACATGGCCTTGTGCTGAGCAATGATGGTGATGTGTCAACAGTAAGATGCATTCCAATGTCAGCATGACAAAAGTGAAAGAGTGTGCCCTAGATTTGATGAAATATGGTAAATATTACAGCTCAACATTATGTACCGGAGGTTTAATTAAAAATGTGAAAGAAGTAGGATAAGAAAGAACATTTCAATCAATACTACCATAAAAAATTAAACGGATGTTTTAAAAGTTAAAGTAATTAAAATGTGACATGAAATACTTAGCATATATATAGCCACGGTCTCCTCATTCAACTTTAGGATATTTCTGTTTTAACCTGGACCTTGTTGTTTTCCAGTTGTCATAAGCTTTTGCAGATTCTGTTTCCTAATATCTGTCACAAAACTGTCTTCCCTCCTTTATCCATATCACTGGCACAGCCTTAGTCCAAGTCCTTATTGTCTCTCATTGCAGTGATTGCTAGTGTTTTGCTAATTGGTCTCAGAGGGTCTGGTCTTGTTGGCAGCCATAATGCTGTATGATCTTTCCAAGAATGCAAATGTGATTATAACTCCCTTTCTTAAATTCTCTTGGTGTTTATACGTTGCCTCAAAAGTAAAATCCACACTCAGCTTGATTAGTACATGAAGTTCATTCTCGGGTCTTTGATTACTGTCCCTTTGCCATCACTCACTGTTTATTTGCCCCGGCCCTCACTTCTCCAGCCATTCCAGCTTTTCTTACGGTTTTTGTCATTTTACTGAAGGATGCCAATGTTTGCCTTTCTGAGCCTTCATTGACTATAACTTAATCAATTAAAAAATCTCAGTGCCTTGGGGTGAATGGACAGCCCAGACCAGGCTGTTTAGCAGCTACTCTGCACACTCGTGTCAGATGCTCATTGGCTGTGAAATTGGGTGTCTCCCTGCTGCTCATATCTGTTTGCTCATTTGTTTCCCCACCTCACTGAGAATTCCTCCAAAGTAGGGTCTACATCTAATTTTTTCTTGCTATCGCCAGTGCCTAGCATGATGCATAATGTAAAGTAGAATCAAGAAATACTTATTCAGTAAAGTAAATTCAGAATTATTTTCAGTTAAAAATAAAATATTTTGGGGGGCCGGCCCCGTGGCCAAGTGGATAAGTTCACGCACTCCGCTTTGACGGCCTGGGTTCGGACATGGCACCGCTCCTTAGGCCACGTTGAGGTGGCGTCCCACATGCCACAGCTAGAAGGACCGACAACCAAAATATACAACTGTGTACTAGGGGGATTTGGGGAGAAAAAAGCAGGAGAAAAAAAAAGAAGATTGGCAACAGTTGTTAGCTCTGGTGCCAATCTTAAAAAAAAAATTATTAATAAAAAAGAAAATGACTTTTAAAATACCAATATACAACTCTGGAAAATTTTGAAAATGCGTAAATTACTAGAGTAGAATAAAACTGTGAAGGTTCAACTTCATAATAAGTACGAATAAGCATCAAGAAAACTGTACCAATCCACATTCAAAATGATAAAAGTAACATCAAAAATACGTCAAATGATGTCAAGTGAATAAGTATGCAAGTAGAATATAATAAATTCATATTATTTTTACCTGGCATAAATCAAGTGCCATTGTTAATATTAACTAAAATGTAGAGAACAATTAGAAGAAACGTTTATAGGGAGTAAATTTAATCTATGAATAGCATATAAGACCCATGATTGACCAAAGGTGAGAGCTGCGAATGGTTTTATTTTATCTACAGAAGAACTACGTATCAAGTTGATGTCTCCGTTTAGGAAATTACTTATAAGAAGTAATCTGGCTTGAACACCATCAAGAAGACTTATTCCTTAGTGCTCCTTATGATGAAACAATCCATGTTTAACGCTTTTGGCTGGGTATTTTAGAAAAAAACAAATTCTGGAATCCACCTGCAAAAACTGTGCTGGTGCAAAGGTCATCGAATTTCACTAAGGAAATGTGAAGGCGGGAGTCAGAGGATAACATCCATAGATGCCTGGGCTTGGCAAATGCCTTAGCGCTCCAGGTGATAGGAACCAATAGGTGCAGTGAAATTCACAAAGTGGGGTGCCCACCACAGCTGTGGGAACACACTCAGCGGCATGTGGGACAAGCATCGTGTGACTTAATCTGGGTTAGATGGACTACAAATAATAGGTGCTTTCTTAATTCTTTTTTGGAATATTAAAAATAATTGTGGATAGTTTTCATTGATTTTTATCTCCTGTCAGCTTATAATTGGAGAAAAAGTCATATATTACTGATAAAACAGGATTTTAATTTATATTTGATTTTATTCTTTTCTAAAGTGAGTATTAATTGCATAAGAGCCACAAGTATTTTCAGTTAGCTACAAATCCTTTCCTTTAGAAGATGTTGGAGCTATTTACTGCATTGTGACAATACTTCCTTAAATCTATGTATTCTCTTTTTATAATCAGAGGTGATATCTTCTCATTTAAACAATAAAAGAGCTTAGAAATTTGAATGCAAATCACTTATCTACATACAAAAGGTAGATCTTTCTTCTTTGCCTGAGTACTTAGAAAGGCAACCATTTTTTATGTATAAATAAAGATGAACTTGTGCCTTTGTCATACAAATGGGTATTATCTAGATATACTATTTGAAATGCTAGAGTCCTTCCCCCAGATAGTGACTTACACAGTCTTCCCCCTCTGACGCACACAAATATTGCATTACTGTATTGGTCTAAGAAGCTCATGAGATGGACAAGTCTTTAAGCGGCTCTTTGTAAAATGTAAGTCGTGTATTATTTATTAGCTTGTGCATTAATTGTGGTAGTGGAGTATCTTTGAAATGTCATATATTGCCTTGATTTGTAGATTCTGAAAATGTGTTCTTTTGCCTTATAAACTGTGGCTAGGGATGTGATTTATTAGGCATTGGGCTTTCTGACAGGTCGTGACTAAGATGGATGACATGACATGAGGACTTCATGTCTTCATTGATATGTGCTTGTTATTGGTTCCACTGAGTAAGTTGATTACTTCACAAGCCAGTCTCTACCACCATTTAGATTAGTTGTTTTTAAATTCTAAATGCCTAAGACCTAATCATCTGGTAAGAACTCCAAAGGAGAAACACATATTTTTGTTCTTTACTTCTGTTTTTAAACTCAAGGGAAAAGAATGCTTATGTAAAACAGAAATAAAATGCATAGCTGTAGTGTTTTCTCTGTGGGCTTGCAAACATTTACTTACTTTGTTTACAATGAGTCTCATAAGATTAGCAAATCAGATTGAAAGATGATCAATGTCAGATCTATTGAGAAATTGCTTGTGCAAACAGAATGCAAGATGAGACCCCTTTGGTCACTCCAGCCCTGACTATCACCGGCGCATTGTAAAGCATGCCTGCAGGAAAAACTTACTGTAAAAGTCACCTTGGTGTGAAACTATACTTAACATGAATTTCACATTAGCTTGTGAAAGATTGTTTAAAAATGTCTGAAGTACATGATGAGGTAGCTATTCATAATGACAGATATACCTGGAACATCAATTTTTTTCACGTATCGTTTTAATTATTAGCAATTGTTAATCATAATAATTTTAAAACTAAGAGGTTAAAGATACATTTTTATCCAAACTGAATTCACTGATATTGATGTATGTGTATTCTGGCTGCTGTTTGAACTTTTTAGCTGTCTAATTTTTTTCCTGCCTTTGTGATCCTGATATAAGCCGTGCCTGGCTTACCAAGTTCAGTTTGTCCATTTTAAAAGCAAAGACAGACACTATTCATTAGATCTTAATTTTATAAGGGGAAAGAAAATAGAAGAAATAAGAATTCTATATTCTAAGTGTTCTGAGGTTCTTCATTTTCTTTTTTCTTTATTTTGGGAGGCATTTTAAATTCTCAAATCATTTTTTATTGTAAGCAATACATATTAAAACAAATTGCAAATTTTATTTACAAAGACTTGAAAATGACATTTAAATTATTTCTTAATCTGAAAATTACTCTTCCATTTTGAGGATGTGCAAGATTCATGTACCACTTTACATTTATCGGTAAGATAGTTTACACTCTACTTTCATATATTTTCTGAATAATTGGAAATTTAGGATAACTTCTGTGTTCTTATTTCTTCACATGCTTTCCATTAATTTTTATTCATTTAATTACTCAATGTATCAAAAACAGAGGAAGTGATTTGTAACAATGGCAACAGCTAAGAAAATTGACTACTGTTAAAATACACAAAATGCATAAATTGCAACTAGATTACTTTCAAACTAAATTATACCAGTCAAATAAAAATTGCCAACTTTAACTGAGATCTTTCTAATAGTCATATAGCATGTATGTAATATTTAGAAGGCAATGAATTGTATTTATTATCAGTTTGCATTCTGAGCCAAATATAGTAATAATAAATAAAGATATTCAGGTAAATAATAGTTAAACACTAAAAGTAAATAATAAAAGTCATATAATAAATAATAAAGTAATGAGGGTAAAATAACAGTAAATAATAAAAGTGTTTTTTACCCTTTTACCAGTAGCATGGTGTATCGGAATCCATATCTGAGCATTTGCTGAAAAGTGTTTAATGAGATCAGGCATGTTGGCCAGGGAGCCAAGGTCAGAATAATACAACAGAATCTTTAACTTTCATCTCAATATTCGCTAGTGCAGACAGAAGGAACCTCTGTCTTATAGGATCACTGAGTTGGAAAGAGACCTATTATGTCATCTTTTTAAATTTTCTTTTTCTTTTTTTTTTTTGAGGAAGATTAGCCCTGAGCTAACATTCGTGCCCATCTTCCTCTACTTTATATGTGGGACACCTACCACAGCATGGCTTGCCAAGCGGTGCCATGTCCACACCCGGGATCCGAACCGGCAAACCCCAGGCTGCCGAAGCAGAACATGTGAACTTAACCCCTGTGCCACTGAGTCGACCCCCATTTTCCAGTAAAAATAGGATATATCCTTTCCTTCCAGTATAATCGTCATACATTGTAAAACAGACCCCTGATGAATTTAATCCCAATGGAACTCTAAAATTTTATGCATGTTTTGAATAAATATTTTAGACCAAATTTAAGAAAACATGCCAAAATTGTAGTTAATTTGCCAGTACTCAACATTTTGTATAAATACAGAGACGTGTGTGTTTCTGTGTTTGAATATTCACAGAACATAGACTAGCCAAAGTGCTACGTTTTAATCATATAATTATGTTTATATAGCTCCATAGTTGACCACCGAGAAAAGACAGTTTTCCATAAAAATCAATAGAAAATCAGTTTCCTGAGACAGCCTTATCACCTGTGCAGATCTGTCCTTATAAAATGGACATTGTAGAAATAAACAGTCACATTTAAACACAACATCGTTAAGGTAGAAAGGCTAAACATGAAGAATAACAATTCATGACTGCTTTATTTTTCAGCAGGTACAAATTGAATGTGGCCGTCACCCAATTTCCTTTCCTTTCTCCCTCACTGACTTCTGTTGCCTTCTTATTTTCCTACTGAAGTCTCTTATCACATGATGTCGCATGGAGAAAGATTAAATGATTACACTGGATCTGAGGTATATGTCAAGTCAGAATCCAACAAAGTAGAATTTCTTAGAATCCCTGAACTGAGGCTGACTATATGCAATGATAAAAAAAGGACATGAGGTCTGCAGTTTAAAAGTACAGAATTATGTTCTAACTCTATTTCTTGCTAGCTACATGCCTTCTGAGATTTTCAGGAAATACAATTAATATTACTTTAAGATTATTTGTCATAATCTCCCCCCAAAAATGGTAAATATCATGAGTTGTCTCTTTTCTTCTAATTCTGCAATCTATACTTAATGTTGCCATGGGGGTGATATTTTAAAAAACACACATATAACTTCCTTATTGAGAATTCCTCAGTGGTGCTCAATCATCTAAGGAACAGAACGTGCACTTATTTGGAAGAACCTGGCCAACCTGTTCACCCTTGCAGATTGTATTTCAGTATTACTGAATATGTAGCTTCCTTGTAAAACCTAGATTTGTACAAGTTATTGTCTGCTCTCTCTCAATTCCTTCTAAGCCTTCAGATCTCACTGCTAATTCTCCCCCATTCTGAAATATTCTCAGACTTTACCAGGGAGATTCCCTGTCATTATAGCAAACTTTTAGTCATTATAACAAATTTGATATGTTTTTATAATTTTTCTTATGCAACTCTGTCTCTCCCTGAGATTATAAACTCTTTGGGAGTAGAGAATGCACATTTTCTCCTTTGTATTTCCAATCTGATATAGGACGACAAAATATTGATAAATAATGAATGTCTAAAGGCTTTACAAAGTGCATTCTCAAATATTTCACAAGAACCCAATGATTTACTTAGTTGGTAGTTAACATCTTTCTGTACAAGTTTACCAATTTGCAGAAGGTCCAACAACCAGTGAGTATTGGAACTGGGATTCCAAGTCAGACAGGCAGACCTCAGAGTGTGAACTCTTGGTGCTATTTAGGGTGATGGTTGCCTGAGCTATGCTGTCTGTACTGCTATTCACCCAAGGGCAATCTCTGCCTAGGGACTGAGGCCAGGAAGGGATGCTTTAGTTTGTCAAAGTACCAATATTTCTCTCTTTTTTTAAAGACACTTTATTGAGGTATGATTAACACACTGAAAGCTGTGCAGATCTAACGTATACTGCCTGATGCACCTATGCATATGGAGATGTCTACAGTACAGAGGTGAAACTATTATTACAGTTAATGTCATCAACATGTCAATCACCTCCAAAAGTTTCCTTCTGCCCTCTTTATTTAAATTATTTTTCTGTGATCAGAACATTTAACATAAAATCTACCTTCTCAGCAAATTTTTTAGTATATAATACAGGATCGTTAACTGTGGGCACTACGGTGCACAGTAGATCTCTAAGACTTCTTCCTCTTGCGAGACTGAAACGTTGTGCCCTGTGAGCAATGCCTCCGTGTGTTCCCCTCTCCCCAGCCCCTGGCAACCGCCATTCTAGCCCCTGCTGCTGTGAAAATATTTCTCTTTTTAAAAAATACCTGAAGAGGTCTGTTTTAACAGTAATCAAAGAGATTAAATTTATATCACAACTTCAAAAGACAAAATAAATTGTACAGAATCAAATAGCAATGTAGCTAAACTCCATAAAGTGCATAGATTTTATGTACATGCTTTTTAAACAATCATTTTTAGCTATAGAACAAAATCTTCAGTCCTATTGATCTTAGAGATTGTCTTCCTTCTTCATCCTTTGGTGGGGTTTCATGTTCATCAGGTGACCATAGCATCCAAATCAGGACGTTCTTAAAGTAGTGAACACTAAAGCAATTAAAACAAAGACAAATCTGTAGGACAACCAGTGTAAACGAGGATTACAGCGGGCAAGCTGGGACCTGGGACCAGTGGTTACCTTATGTCTTGACTATTTCCTCATGTCTTATGAGCCATCATTACACGGGGAGCAAAGAGCCTCCTTGATCTCCTTGCATTTACTTAGTGTACTTTAGCTTTTTTAAAGTACAATTTAGTTTTCTGAACTCAGATGCATAAAAGCAAGTCCTTATGACCCTTATTATTCTTTCCTAATTTTATCTCTCATCTTTGTACTTAAAATTCCACAGTTTTCCAAATCCTAATACTTCTCTAATAGTAATCATCCCACTGTGACTTCTGCAGGTTTTACTTTAAAAGAATTTTTCTTTTAATAGAACTTTATTTTTAAAATCAGAATGGTACTAGAAAAAAAAATGTCCCTCAAACGCCCCACATCCTCCTTTCTCTAGCATCCTCTCAACCACTGCTGCTACAATTCTGTTTAAACTATGGCTCAAGACTTAAGAGAAAAGAAAAAGAAAGAGGAAAAAGAAAGAAAAAAGAAGGGAGCTTACTTTTGAGTGCTGTGCCCCAACTAGACCTTTCAGTTCCAGCATATTTTGCTTATTTTCATACAGTTACAGGGTTACCCAAAACTCAAAAGTATGCAAACAATGTATATCCATTGCAGAACAGATAAGGGAAAAAGGAAAGAAGAATTGAAGGAGAGAGGGAGAATGAAGGGAAGGAAGGAGAGAAGGAAGGAGAAAGATAAACAGGGAGGGAGGGAAGCGGGGAGGGAGGAAATATACTGTAATTGACTTCTTGTCATTACTGCAAAATGAGGTCAAACACTTATATCCGTCTCTCCCATGGTGCTGCTTATAGGGGATCATTTGACGTGCTATGTGTTCTGCCAATATTTGTCATCTTCCTTGGTGTCTATTGCATTTATTTAATAGATGTCTAAGAATCTAAATATTTTAGAAGCCAAGACTCATATGAAAGGAGGGAATAAAAACGTGCATTGTAACAGTGTGATTATTATATGTAAAATTCTGAAAAGTAGAACATAAAATTTCACTAGGGCTGAAAATTAGCCTGGATTATATTTCTTGTAAACACTTATCATGCAAAGCTTTGAAAATAGTTCTTCAGCTTATTTTTTAAAAGTTTGTAGCAGTCTGCAAACACATTTTAAAGCACAGCTTTATGCATCGCTAGAACTGGAAACTTCTACATGATTATAAATGTTATAAGTTTGGCATGCACTGAATAATCATATCTTTTTCAGTTCCTTTGTAGAGTTTTATGGAAAAAAATTCTTATGCATAATTCATTGGAAATTCATACTTTTATTTGCATATTTATCATTACATTGACATCTCACAACAATAATATGACAAAAGAAATATATCCACTCTCACTTGACACTAGGACGCAGGTTCAGTAGGATCTTCTTTTAACAAAGTACCTCTAATTCGTATTGAGTATTTCCTATGATTTTTTCAATTTTTGCATATTCAGTTTTTTAGAGATTGATTTTCTAAAATAAGATCACTAATAGCTCATATTAAGTTGGAAACAGGATGAAATAACAAAATGCAGATGTTATTACTAAAGATTTACATATATATACATATATATCATAGCAAACCAAAGTAAAATAGGGTAAGCCTTCCTACTTTTAAATTCAACTTAATTTTCTTGAATAATCATTATATTTATAAATTTAGATTTTTCCTAGAAACAGGTTAGTTTAGTTCTGGCAAAATAAGTCTGTGATTTATGACAAAGAGTTGAAAAGTTGTGAGGTCTTTGACCTTGATATTTACCTCAATTATTCATGTTTTTCACTGTGATTCACTCCAGCCTACGTCATCCTGAGAGTGGGACTCTTGTGTCTATAGACCCTGAAATATCACCTTGAGTTTACTTTTACTTTGCATACATAACCTTGCAATTTTTTCAGTAAGTTGCTTTTTCAAATTGCGCTATATTCTGTCTAAGTAGTCTCAATGCTACTGCTCATAAATTATTCAGTTGCAATTTTTATTCTTTAAAGATGTGTAAATTTAAATTTGAATATTCCTTGGTTTCGAAAGGACAAGAACAACAATAATATACTTAGTGCATCATCTGTCATTCATCTGTGGCACTAGCTTAGGTACAAATGTGTGGCTGAAGAATAAATTATCCTTTTTATTGTTACAGAATAAGTATACTTCTCATATTTTAAATTAAAAATAATGTATCCTTGGATTCTATTAAAATGTATTTAAGCATTATGCATTTATAAACATTTATAAAGCTTTATAACATTAATAACATTTTATAGACATTAATAAAATATATCTAACATTATAACACTAATAAAACATTAATAAAACTCTCTTTCAATTTTTCAATGTTGTCACCAAGTCCCATCAAAATTGTTTCAAGTGAGTCCCTCATCACGTTTGCCAGTGTCACCATCCTTCTTCACATAGTCATCATGTTTTACCTCATCTGTTATAATCACCTCTAAACTGCCCTGTTGACATATACATCACACTGCTACTATTTTCTATTAAACGACACTTGGGATGTTATACTTTCCTACTTTAAAAACACTGCATTACCTAAGGGATAAGTCATAATTCCTTAGAATGACATTTAAAGCATTTATAATATGGATTCATCCTTTATTTTCCAGTTTCTCTAACAAACACAAGAATTCTGCTACTCTCTCCATTTGTGTGTGTATGTACAAACACAAGCACACTATACAGACACACCTATACGTCACATAATCACACTGACTCTACTCATAGATTTCCTTACTGCATGATCAAGGAGCCATTAGAAAGCCACAGAGAAGATAAAAATTTATTCAATAACTGGTGTTGTAATAAATGTTTACTTATCTTGGAGGAGAAATCTTTGCTGTCACAGTTGGCATTCAGGAGGCAGAGGTGGATACTAGCATCAATTAAGGACTCTTGGGATCAGTGCCTGTGGAAGTCAGGGAAAGAAGCAGAATTGGGTGGAGGGAGAAGATGGGCTCTGATATAGTGTAAATAGCGGCCTCTACAGATGTCTCTTCACATTGTTTGCAGTAGAATAGAGGGGATCAGGTCTCTTGCCCTACAACTGCATCCACCTACCTTTACGAGCACCCTGTGGACAGGAAGGGCTACCCTCTTTGTCAATGCAACTCTCTCCAGCTGAAGTTGAATAACAGGTGAGGACTGTCTGTTGAAGCGATACCAGCAGCTGCAGGAATGAGTTCTTTAATCCCGAAGGGGGATCCGGAAGCACATCACAGGATCCACTATACTTACCTCAGAACGGTGATCGAACATATTCGATGGGAATTCAACATTAAAATATTAAAGAAAATGTGCTACATTGTCGTACCATCTAGAATGTGAATGACTCACTCCATATATAAAAGACATAGAGGAGATTACAAACGAAAATATAAATATTTGAACATATTAATTGCCTCCTCTCACATACATGTGGACACACATATTCTTGTGATATAATCAAAATAAAGAGGTTAAAAACAGCAAGAAGAACATATTAAAACAAATATGTAAAATGATTAATACTCTTGCAACTGGATTATTGAAGTGGTGAGGAAGGTTGAACTCACGAAGTGTAAATAGGAAACTACCTTTACTTTTCTCTAGACTCTGCCTTCAATCATACTTTATTAAATTCCCTTTGCTCAACTCTAAGTGTATCCATTGGCATTCCAATCAATTTCAATTGTAAGAAAAATCTTATTAAGTTAACTGACACATTTAGTTATTAAAATGTCTAGTTCATCTAAATAAAACTGCAATCTGACATACTATTTATAGCTTCTCTCTCTGCCAGCTCAAGCTTGACTGTTGATTCTGGGCTTAGGGACCAGGAGAGGAGAAGAGTGATTAGAAGGACACTTGAGAGTTATGCAATGGATGCTGTTGAAATATGGCCACTGATACCTCCGTGTGGCCACTAGCAAATGGAGACTTGCCTCTGTGATGCTTGCTGTTCTTTGGAAGTGCTAGAGGGACTTTGACTCTAGAGAGTTGCCTGATACAGGCTATGCCCTCATCCAGTGACCTGTGCAAAAGCCCTACCTCCATGTCGTCTTATTCCCACTCTGGCCCTTTCATGAGTGAAACTCCATAAAAGAACACTAGCCAAGCTATCATCCGCACTGTCTCCATGGTCCTTGGAAATCCTATACATACTTATCCTGCCAAATGATGTAGAGACACTTGTTTAACTGCTGACCCCTCGCTGCTCACTTTACTATGGAAAGCTTCTCTGAACAGACTCCTGCCTTCAGAATTCTCCAGCAGAGAACAGTCTCTAGGTCCACATATGTTCCCAGATTCTCTAGAACACGCATCAAGTGCTCTCAGGAACTTTCACATCATATAAGCTCTGTGAAGTAGAGAGCTTATAATTTATGCAGTTCAGCAAGCATTTGGATGAGAAAGAAGGTGCCTTGCTTACCCCAGGCAACTTCAGCCTCTATAAGTATTTCTTGGTTGAACATTTTCCCACACTTGAGTTGAGGAGAAGGCCCCTCCCATCTCGCAGAGGAAATGCCACAGCTTTCTTTAAGTCTGTAAATTCTCTTCAAATAATCTATCCAAAATTCCAGTATTCTGTTGTATAGTTTGGAAAGATAAGAGTCATTGGAGAGGATTTGCTATTTTTTAGTGAATCCTGCATGAGTGTGTCATGTATCATTTTTTAGAATAGAAGGATGCTTGTTTCCTTCAATATCCTGTTATATCTCCACCAAACAAATTGCTTGTGCAAAATTTGATGTGCAAATATCATGACTTTAATAAATTCAAAGGCAATGGATATTAATAGATAACTCACTAGTGCATAAATTCAACTCAAAAGCCAAATAACCTTTCTCCCCCTTTTAATGATGGTAATAATAAGCTTTGTGAAAAAATATGGACTGAAATTAGCATTATTGCAAAGAAAAGGAATTGAAAACTTTGTACAGTTGATTTTTACTACTTGCATTTAACTTCCCTGGTTTCACATATGCATGGTTGAGAGAGAGAGTGGATAAACTCAAATGGTGATGGGAACATTGCTTGCTATTCTACTGAAAATGTGTCCCAGACCCAGTGGGTCTTGGAAGAAAATATGAATCTGATGATCATTCAATCCTTGTCGGTTTCTGCTCATGTTCCTCATATTTTAAGCTTTGCTCAGCACTGAATGTGCTGCTAGTTTTTGAAAACATGGTATTTATTTTAATAAAATATGGACCCTAACACAAGCCACTACTTCATCTGATGTTTTATGGAAGAAATAATAATCTCTTTCAACATTCATAAAAAGTAGTGTATATTTTGGAAGACAGAAGATATGTCTTCAAAATGGTGCCTTTTTCAGAAATTGACAAAGGTGATTTTGATCTTACGTTATGTTTCAGTAGATGTGTTAACTTGAAAGCTAAACTCTGATTAACATATAATGCTGCTGTACCACCTTTTGGGGAAATAATTTGGCAATATGTATCAGGAGTCATAAAAAATATACCACATATATTTTCAGGATCAATGTCCTATGGGAAAAGAGGTCTTGGGAATTTATATCCCCTGGAGTTGTTTCAAGACTACAATGGTTTTCATTTACAATCTCTATTTAGAATATTTCCTCTTTAGAATTCAATTAATTCCATGGTAAAGCAACCTTCCTGAAATCCAAATCTGATTGTGGTACTTCCCTGCTTAAAATGCTTACATAGTACCCCATCATCCACAAATAAAGCCCAAATTCCTCATGGTGGCCTACATTTTCATTCCCAATGTGACTTCATTTACTTTTCCAGGTAACTCCAGCCACTCCCCCACAGTACTTGCTGTTCTTCCAATTCTCCATACTAAAACCATGTTAGCCTTTTGCTTTTATTCGTCCTGATAGATATGCCTTCCCTGTTCTTTGTCTGACAAACTTAACCTCATTCTTTGAAATTCTAGGCCTGTCTTGGTCACTCTATCTCTGTGACTTCTTTGAATGTGGTACATAATTAGCAAGTTAATTATTTAGCTACTGTAGTGGAGCTCCTGGAGAACATGAACTTACTGTACTTTAATCTTGTAACTCTTATTCAGAGCATTTGATGGAAAGTAGGCAATCAAAAGAATGTTTGTTGAATACATGACAGAATAAACAATAAAATAAACAAATTAATAAGTGATTGAAGAATAAATTTAAAAACTTGATTTTTCATTTCAAAAACATAAGTATATTTTAATATTTTCAAATGATTAGACACCAAATGAATTAACCACTAATTATGTGCATTGTGAGTATTATCTCTTCGATATAAAATTGTCTATCAGATATGTGTTGGGATAGCAAAGAGCCTTGGAAAATAGAGATGGGATCTCCCTCTGGGTCAGAGAGCAAATTTGTCCCTTGACCAGGATAATAAAGATAGCGTTTCTATAGGGGAGAAGGAAATTTTTTCCTACTCTTTTATGTTCTGCCTGGTCTAAGAATTAAATTGATAGGAGATAAATGAACAGGAGAAAATCAAATAAAGCTTGATAACATGTGTCAATGCATAATAACCAATAACCATTCTATAGATAAGAGAAATAAGGTGAGTTTCACTTGAGCCTCAGTGAGGATTATAACTCAAGAAAGCCTTAGAAAACATTCCAGAGAAGCATGGGTTTCAGTACAGTCTTATATCTTTTTAGAAAAAAGAACATTCATTATACACACAAAGGACACGTTTCCATCAAAGTTTCAAGGAGGCGTTCAATTACCAATCAGCAGGTCAACATGATCCTGATGTCGGGAGAGGGACTAATCTGAGCGTTACCAATGAGGTGTTACCAATAAGGCTTTACTAATAGGGTGTAGGAGGGGAAGTCTGCATGCTTGTCTTAAGAGAGTGCAGTCTTTACTTTAATGGATAAAGCAGACGTACAATGTATATTTGATAGGCCATAAATCAGGCTTTTTAGTTCAAGCCAAATCAGTTTTTTTTTAAATTTTTAAATTTTTTTGAGGAAGATTAGCCCTGAGCTAACATCTGCTGCCAATCCTCCTTTTTTCGCTGAGGAAGACTGGCCCTGAGCTAACATCTGTGCCCATCTTCCTCGACTTTATATGTGGGACGCCTACCACAGCATGGCTTGCCAAGCAGTGCCATCTCTGCACCCGGGATCCGAACTGGCGAACCCCGGGCCACTGAAGTGAAATGTGTGAAGTTAACTGCTATGCCACCGGGCCGGCCCCAAGCCAAATCAATTTTGACCCCGAATAGTAACCCTATATACCTCAAAATGTGAAAATCTCTTGTTGTATGCATGAGAGAGACCCAGGAAAACTGAGTAACTCACCAAAATGGCCAAAGCCCTCACCTTAAATCCATCTTCAACTAAAGGCAAAAGAGGATGTTGGGGCTGCTGGTTTGGGACTTTCCAAGGGTGGAAAGCAATTCACATGGAGATGGAAAAGCAAGTATTTGGTAAACAAATGTTTGCCAATCGGTGCAGAGACACTGGGACATGGAGAGGACTCTGATCTCTAGGCCTTGCCCCACCACACTTAGCCCATATTCTTCGTAGATATCTCTGGTAATAGCTCTGTTCCTATTACAGGCTATTTTTCTAAATTCTTTCAGGCAGTTAAGGGAGAAGTAACCAGAAAACTTTCTGAGTCTTTTTTTCCTTAAAAATAGTCATCCTAAAATAATCCTCATGTTAAAGAGACACATTTTGGGGTGGCAAATTTTGTTCCCTTCATTTCACTCACCTTGGGCCAAGGTTAGGCAGATTTACTGGCAATCTTCTTATGGGATTGAGGTTCCTCAGCCTGTGTTTCCTCAGCAGTGATATAAACTCGCGATTAGTGGAGCGTCTGCCTGGGCTTTTCCTCATTGCTGCCAAGGGACTGGGGGTGTCAAAGAAAGGGTGCACTGGATAGAGTTCAACAGGCAAAGAACACTTTATTCAAGACTACTGTGATGGGGCAAGACTATTCCAATCAAAGGGAAAGGTTGAATTCAACTTCATTGAAACAAAAGGCAGGAGAGTTTTTAAGTGCTGGTGTGAGTGAGTGGAAGAGTACTGAAGGACGCTAGTGGGCCAGCTGGGTCGATGGGATTAGGCCGTCCGTGTTTCCTCACTGATGCTTGTCAAAGTCAGGTTTCTACTCTCTCACAGAGATTGGGATATAGGAACTCCATCTTTCTTAATGATTACCTTTCAAAGGAATGGCTCCCAGGTCCTTGAGAAAGACATTCCTGGGTTGTAAAACTGGCAAGAGACTGGGAGAAGATTTACATCTGAAAGGGGCCAGAGAAAGAATTTACAATTGCAAGTTTTCTAAAGCAAATGCTCTAAGAAAAGGGAAGTCAGGGGTCTGTAGTCAAGAAGTAATCTGTCTAAGGTTTAGTCAAGATGAGGGGAATGTTAAGGCCATGTTGATCAGAGGAGAAGAAAATTGATGTTCATATTGCCTGTTATGCTGTGAATAATAAAATTTTTGTCTCTGACCCAGGAGCCTCATGTCTTCTGCTAGCATGAAACACGTTGTGTATGTCTAAGGAATTAATTTCCATAAAGGTTTGAGGCCTGCCATTGAAAGTCAGCTATACAAGACCATAACATGAAGCAGAAAGATGGTTTCTGTATTAAATTCCCTTCCTTATGCATGCTTTACCTGGAAATCTTAATGTTGATTTAATTTGAGTAAATTTTTCCTCCAAGACTATTCTTTTTTATATGGAGAAGATAAATTAAGGTCTTTGGCATCAAAATAACATATTGTTAGATTAAGATAGTAATGAAATTATCTTAATTGTCAGTAAAATTAATTCTGTGCAACAAAAATCTATGTTGTCAAGAATGCAATATGCATCTGCATTTATAATTTGACAAGTATCTGTTATTAATTCATGTAAGAGAAGACTGAAATTGAGCTCAACATACGGATTTGAGCCTATCATAGAACTGGCTTGAAAACATTCCACACTGTTTTTAAGATATGGCTTAAACCATATTTGCTCCTTCTAAGTCTATAATAAAGGGACCTCAAACTATTAGTTTAGCCATAGAAACAACCCATTTTTCTTGAATCTTAGAAAGTAAAATGAACAAGTTTATTATACTGCTGTTAGTAGACCTTTAAGCTTTTAGATTCTTTTCTATACTATATATATGAATAAAATGATGATGATGCTTTTAATAAAGGTCAAAACCAACAGTTTTTGCTTCTAAATTGATGTTTTTTCCTGAGATTGAAAAAACCAGAGTATAATCATCAGGATCTCATTTACTGTTGGAATGGGAACTTTCCAATCTACTTCCTAATGTGACTCACGTGTAAGTAGCTGTACTTGACTGTCCAGAGCTGAATGTGGTGTTGATGATCAAGTATGGTCAGCAAGATTAAAAGAGGTCAGGGAAGATATGTGGCTCCCCTTTTCGAATCAAAATCCAGGTCTAAAATATGGCTTTCACTTCAATGCATGTAATTTTGATTAATAATATTTGCTTTATTTGTATGAAAATTGTATGAAATTTATTTGTATAAATAGAAGCATTTCATATAAAGGAATGACATTAAGGTTTTTGTGTGCATAAATTTCACCTGGGGAGAATAAAGTATAGATTCCTAGGAACCATCCACCACGACTCTGGTTCAGTATGTCTGGAGATGTTCTCAGATGTCAGAGTTTTTATTCTGATGGAGAGGTAGAACAGAGCACACTTTGAGAGAAATTGGTAGAAGCAGCAAACCAGTACTGTAAGACTTAGAATTAAATACCAGATTTCAACATGTTCACAAGTAATTCGTATATATTTCAGGATCCAGCTTCCTCCACTACACTCTAGTTCTTTTCGAATTGTAAGGGGGCATGTGTCAGAATCTACTAAAGAGATTTTTCAAACGAGGAATGCTTTTCCTTTCGTCCCTACCCTTCTTCCCTCCAGATTAGTCTGCAGATTGTCTTACAAAGTGAAAGTGGGTTTGGACAAGGAAAATCAGGTATATTTTGAAGAACTACCCATGGGATGTTCATAGTGACCTCAGAACTTTACCCTCTACCACATAAACTTGGTACGGCCACTATGCCAGTTTTAGAAAATTTTTTGTTATATGTCTTCAAAATAATTGTAATATAATGAAAAAGTAATTTAGAGTGAGCACAAAATTGCTGTTTGAAATGCTTTTTGTGTTGTCTTTTCCTGTATCAGCTAACTCCAAATAGTTAGATGACGTTAATTTTGCATTACTGTCTACCTATCTCTTACCAATAGTGGAATTTCGAATGTGGTTGTGGCTGATACTAAGTCATTAGGCAGTGGAGGGTTTCAGTTGGAAGTACAAGGTGAGAGCTGGCCCTCTGTGGATCTCCTGGTACAAAACAAGGAAGTAAATGATTTGCTCAAGTAGCCAGTGGCATAGATAAGAAAAGAATACTCTCATATTCTCTATTCTTTAAATTATACTGTTAACTTGAAAACCATTGCTCAAAGAGTACTATTTGCATTTGTCTAATTCTCCCTTATTTTAACATACTGTATTTTATAATATTTCGGTATTAGAAGAGTACTATGAAATAGGACAATTTATCCCCATCTGATAGATCAAAGCATTGAAACATTGACTCCCAGGTTGTTGAGATTGTAATTAGAATTTAGGTCTCCTCATGCTCAGCCTTATATTTTTATTTTAGTTTGGTTTTTGATTTATATTAGACCTTATTCTAACTCAAATATGTGCATAATGAGATATTTCAAGTTAATACTGACTGGTTGCTTAACATAAAACTTGTATTAAACAGTTCACACAGTGTTCTTAAAATTATAATAAGCACTGATTGGTGCTTTCCTCACTTCTAATTTTGTCACAAACAATGATATTTTTTTATTGTGGTAAAAAACACATAACATGAAACTACCTTATTAACAAATTGTTTTTTTTCTTTTTGTGAGGAAGATTGTCCCTGAGCTAACATCTGTGCCAATCTTCCTCTATTTTGTATGTGGGACACTGCCACAGCATGGCACCTGTGATCTGAACCCTGGGCTACCGAAGCAGAGCATGAAAACTTAACCACTATGACATGGAGCCAGCCCCCTGTTAACAAATTTTTAAGTGTACAATACAGTATTGTTAACTGTGTTTGCATTGTTGTAGAGCAGATCTCTAGAACTTTTTCATCTTCATGTTTGAAACTCCAAACCTATTGCATAGCAGTTCCCATTTCCCCCTCCCCAAACCCTGGCAATCACCTTCTCATTTCTGCTTCTATGCATTGGACTGCTTTGGATATGACGTATAAATGAAGTCATGCAGCATGTGTACTTTTGTGATTGGCTTATTTCACTTAGCATGAAGTCCTCAAGATTCATCCATGTTGTATCATATGACAGGATTTCCTTCTTTTTAAGGCTGAGTAACATTCCATTGTATGCATATACACTTTCCTTGTCCTTTCATCCATCGATGGGCCTTTAGGTTCTTTCCACCTCCTGGCTATTGTGAGTAATGCTGCAATGAATATGGGAGCGTAGATATCTCTTTGAGATCCTGTTTTCAGTTCAATAATATCCTTTCAACATTGTATAGTCTTCCCACCCTTGTCAAAGAGCATCTGACCACATATTTATGGGTTTATCTGTGGGCTTTCTATTGTGTTTCATTGGTCTATTGTCTGCCTTTACGCCAGTACCATACTGTTTTGCTTACTATATGCTTTGTAATATGTTTTGAAGTGGGAGGTGTGAGGCCTCCAGCTTCGTTTCTCTTCCTCAGGTTTTTTGGCCATTCAGAACCCTTTGTGGTTCCATATGAATTTAAGGATTGTTTTTCCTATTTATGCAAAAAAAATGCCATTGGAATTTTGATAGAGATTGCATTGAAACTGTACATCACCTTGAATGGAAAGCACATTTTAACAATATTAATTCTGACTGTCCATGACCATGGGCTATCTTTCCATTTATTTGTGTCTTTTTAAACTGGTTTCAGCAATGTTTTCTAGTTCTCGATGTATAAGTCTTTCACTTCCTTGCTTACATTTATTCCTGAGTATTTTATCGTTTTGATGCTTTTGTAAATGGGATTGTTTTCTTAACTTCTCTGACAGTTACTTGTCAGTGTATAGAAACACAGCTGATTGTTGTCTATTGATTGCAGGCTGATTAGCAGCTAAGCCCTCAGGCGGGAGCTGGGAAAGTGTGTAGTCAGGTCCCTTTCAGGGAGAGCCCTTGGGTTGGGAGTTTTGCCTGTTTCCTCTATGCTGGGCCCAGGTGTATGGGGGGTGGGCAGGCGATCTGGGGGCCCATCCCTCAGTCAGCAGCCACAAAAGCTGGGATGCCAGATGTGTGTACCAGCTCCTTCCAGGGAGGTAATGGTGACTTGGTTTTATTATTAGAGCAGGCCGGGAGGGAGAGGGCAGAGGGGAGAGGTATCCACCAGCTTCCCTGGTCACTGGTGAGGATGGCAGCCAGCGACTAGATGTCTGCTAAATTAGAAACCTGGCACTCAGGCAGCAGCTTTTAAAGTATTCAGATAAACCAGTTTCAGAAAAAGACTGGAAGGTGGGCGCTTTCTACCTGCCCCATCTGTGCTGAGCCCTGGGGGATGGCTGTGGAGAATGCTATGAGACTGGTGGGTACTGCTGCTTTGTTTTTTACAGTTCTGTGGGATTTGGGACTGTTTGCTTAATTTCCTTTTCAGATTGTTCTTGTTAGTGTATAGAAATGCAACTAATTTTTGTATGTTGATTTTGTATTCTGCAACTTAGCTGAATTTCTTTATTCTTACTTTTGTGTGAAATCTTTAGCATTTTCTATGTATAAGATTGTGTCATATGTGAAAAGAGATAATTTTACCTCCTTCTTTCCAATGTGGATGTCTTTTATTTCTTTTTCTTGTCTGATTGCTCTGAGACATCCACTGTTATTTAGAATACAATTGGCGAGAGTGGTAGCCTTGTCTTGTTCCTGATCTTCGCAGAAAAGCTTTTGGGTTTTTTCCATTGATATAATGTCAGTTTTGGGCTTTTCATACATGGCCTTTACCTTGTATTGAGGTAATTTCCTTCTATTATTATTAGTTAGTTGAAAGTTTTTAATATAAAAGTGTGTTGAACTTTGTCAAATGCTTTTTCTACACCTATTGAGATAATCATGTGATTTTTATCCTTTGTTCCATTAATGTGGTGTATCACATTGATTTTTTTTATAGGTTGAATGGTTATTGCATCTCATGGATAAATCCCATTTGGTCATAGTATATATTTTTAATGTAATAATTAATAGTTTAATTTTTAATCACTAGTTATTGGTCTGTTCAGGTTTCCTATTTATTCATGATTCAGTCTTGGTAGGATGTATATTTCTAAGAATTTAGTTTTTCTAGGTTATCAAATTTGTGGTGTATAATTTTTCATAGTAGTCTCATATTTTTTCATTTCTATGGCATCAGTTGTAATGTCTCCTCTTTCATTTCTGATTTTGAGTCTTCCATCTTTTTTTTCCCTAGTTACTTTAACTAAGGGTTTGTCTACTTTATTTATCTTTTCAAATAGCCAACTCTTATTTTTTAAACTTTTTCTCTTGTTCTTCTATTTTCTATTTGTTTATTTCTGATCTAATTTTTATTGTTTCCTTTCTTCTGCTAACTTTGGGCTTAGTTCTTCTTTTTCTAGTTCCTTGAGGTATAAAGTTAGGTTGTTTATGTGAGATCTCGCTTCTTTTTCATTTGTGGCATTTACCACTATAAACTTCCCATTTACTACTGCTTTTGCAGCATCTCATGAGTTTTGGTATGTTGTGTTTTTATTTTCATTCTTAAGGTATTTTCTCAAGAAATTAGAAAAAAACCTTTTCTGTTTTGATTTCTTTGACCCATTGCTTGTTCAGAAGTGTGTTAATTTCCTATTAGTGAATTTTCCAGTCTTCCTTCCGATATTGACTTCTACTTTCATTCGTGTGGTCAGAAAAAATATTTAACACGATTCCAACCTTTATAATTTATTAAGACTTGTTTTGTGACTAAATATGTGATTTATCATGAAAAATGTTTCGTGTGTGCTGGAGAAGAATGTGTATTCTGTTGCTGTTGGTTGGAAATATTCTATTAGGTCCACTTGGTTTATGGTATTGCTCAAGTTCTCTGTTTTCTTATTGGTCTTCTGTCTGGTTGTTCTATCTATAATTGAAAGAAGTGTACTGAAATCTACTTTTATTGTGTTGATATTTCTCCATTTGGTTCTGTCAATGTTTACTCATATATTTGGGTACTCTTTTGTTGGGTGCATATAAATTTATAATTGTTTTATTTTTCTGGTGAGTTGACCCTTCTATCATTATGTAATGTCCTTCTTTGTGTCTTGTGACTGTTTTTTGACTTAAAGACTCTTTTGTCTGATATAAGTATGGTGAATCCTGTTCTTTTTTGGTTACCATTTGAATGAAGTATCTTTTTCCATCTTTTCTCTTTCAGTCTTTGTGTGTCTTTAAATCTAAAGTGAGTCTGTTATAGAAAATATATAGTTTGATTTTGTTTTTTCATCTATTCCAGCCACTCTTTGTGTCTTTTAATTGAGGAGTTTAATGCATTTATATTTAAAGTAACTACTGGTAGAGAAGAATTTACTATTGCTGTCTTGTTCATTGCTTATATCTGTCTTGTACCTTTTTTGTTCCACTTTTCCTTTCTCACTGTCTTCTTTTGTGTTTCATTGATTTTTTTTCATAGTGACATACTTTGATTCCTTTTTAATTTTCCTTTGTGTATTCTTCTATAGATACTTTCTTTGTAGTTAACATGGGGCTTGCATTAAACACCTTATAGTTATAACAATCTATTTTAAGCTGATTACTTCAATCACATTTAAAAAACTCTACACTTTTGTTTCTTTTCTTCACATACAACTTGTTATTGATGTCAAAGATTACGTGTTTTTAGGGGCTGGCCCAATGGCATAGTGGTTAAGTTTGCCTGCTCTGCTTCAGTGGCCCAGGGTTTGCAGGTTTGGATCCTGGGCACAAACCTGCACAGCACTCATCAAGCCATGCTGAGACAGTGTCCCACATACAAAATAGAGGAAGATTGGCACAGATGTTAGCTCAGGGTGATTCTTCCTCACCAAAAAAAAAGATTACATGTTTTTATATCGTTTTTCAGTTACAGGGTTTTCTTTATACTGTCGACTTTTAAATTCTATACCAGAGTTAAAAATGTCTTATGTACCATCATTACAGTATTTTGTCTTTGTCTATCTATTTACCTTTACCAGTAAACTTTATACTTTCATATGTTTTCATGTTGCTATCTAGCAAACTTTCAGTTCAATTTGAAGTTCTCTCTTTAGCATTTCTTGTAAGGTAGGTCTAGTGATGATGAAGTCCCTCAGCTTTTGTTTATATGGAAGTCTTTATTTCTCCTTCATTTTTGAATGACAGTTTCTCTGGGTATGGTATTCATCCTTGGCAGGGTTTTTTTTTTCCCCTTTCAGCACTTTGAATATATCATCCCACTCCCTTCTGGCCTGCGAGGTTTCTGCTGAGGATTTGGTTAATATACTTATGGGGCTTCCCTTATGTGATGAGTGTCTTTTCTCTTGCTGCTTTCAAAATTATCTCTTTGTCTTTGACTTTTGACAATTTGATTATAATGTGTCTCATAAGGTTTTATTTTTTGTGGTTTTCTCTCCTTTATCCTAATTGAGTCTCTAGGGCTTCTGAAATTTGGATGTCTATTTCCTTCCCCAGTTTGGGAAAATTTCAGCCCTTATTTCTTCAAATATGGTTTTTGCCTCCTTTTCTCTCACTTCTCCTTCTGAGACTTCTGTAATTCATCTTTTTTTGAAGAAGAAGAAGATTAGTCCTGAGCTAACATCTGCCACCAATCCTCCTTTTTTTTGCTGAGGAAGACTGGCCCTGAGCTCATATCTGTGCCCATCTTCCTCTGTTTTATTTGTGGGACGTCTGCCACAGCATGGCTTGACAAACAGTGCCTAGGTCCACACCCAGGGTCCAAACGGGTGAACCCCGGGCCACCAAAGCGGAATGTGCAATCTTAACTGCTGCCCCACCAGGCTGGCCCCTGTAATGCATATTTGAATCTTCTTTATCGTGTTCCTTAAGTCCCTTAGGCTTTCTTAACTTTTCTTCATTCTTTTTTCTTTTTGCCCTTATGACTGGATAATTTAAAATGACATGTCTTTGAGCTCATGGATTCTCTCCTATCCTTGATCAATTCTGCTGTTAAATCCCTGGAGGGAATTTTTCAATTCAGTTATGGTGTTCTTCAACTTCAAAATTCTGTTTGTTCTTTTTAATATTTTCTATAACTTTGTTGGTATGCTCATTTTGTTTATTGATCATTTTCTTGGAGTCATTGGGCCTCTTTCTTATGGTTATTTTGGACTATTTGGCAGGTAATTCATATACCTCCATTTCTTAGGGTCATTTTCTGGAGATTTATATTGTTTCTTTTTGTTGGGCCATATTTCTCTGGTTTGTGTGTGCATGTATTGTTAATTTATGTTAGGATCTTTACATCTGATAAAAAACAGCCCTCTCTTCTAGTCTTTATGGACTGGCTTCATAGAGAGAGAAATCTTCACCAATCAGAACAGCTAGATATTTTGGGAACTTGTCAACCTTTTCTGTGGGTGAGTCTTCTCTGGACTTTTGTGTGTAAATTCCCAATTAGAGAGATTTCCCAGTTTACTTTTCAGAAGCTTATAATGTATTACTCCTTATGGTATCAGTCTGCAGTACTGTAGATTCTCTTGAGCTGCCCTAAGTAGCCTAATTCATTTTTGTTCGCATTGGCCCCTAGGCATTCAGAGTATTCTGGTTTCCATCAGAACTCCAAGATAGACAAGACAGAAACCAACCCTCAGGAAGTATGCTGAAAAGCTGGAATATTGGATGTATGTTCCACTTTTCTTCTTACATCCCCACTCCCCCATCAGAGAGAAGCTGTATTGACCTCTGTCTGCTGTACTGAGTCCTTTGGAGCTCTTGTTGTGCTCAGCAGCTCTCTAAACATCTAGAACATGCTGGATCCTATCATTGCTTGAAGTTGGGCAAGACTCTGAGCTGAGCTAGGGGGAGGGACAGTGGCTAGTGTGTGTCATGATAGCTCAAACCATTGCCTTTGTTCTCAATACCCCCTGACTTTATGTCTTTTCCTGTAGCATTTACATTTAGACAAGACAGAAACCAGTGCTTCAGATAGCCCATCAAAAATCAAAATGTTCAAGGTATGTTCCAGTCTTCTGTTTTCCTCCCCAGGGAGAATTTGGGATTTGGGAGTTTCCTTCTGATTGCACCTTGCTGAGCTGGTGTAGGGGCTATGGCAAGTGAGCATCACAAATTTTCCTAGGAGCTTTGATGAGGCTGGTTTCATGCTCACTTGAGGTGCAGGAGCCTCTTAACTGGTTTCTGCATTTCTTACAATGGAAAGTGGTTTACGTATTATTGAATTGGTGTCTCAGTGGTGGAGAAGGTTATGGGGCTTCCAATTCTACCATCTTGCTGATGTCACCTCCCAATGAGGAACGATGTTTTGCGGGATTTTTTATCCTTATTTTTGCATGAAGAAATGCTATCAAAATTATTTTTTCAGTAACTTTTGTAGATTATAATACTTTGTACTACTTTTCTGTTCAAAGTGTAGTTTATTATTTATGCCTCTTTTTGGGCCCATTAATCTATAGAAGTGTTTTAGCCAATCAAACTTTAGAACCTTAAAAGGTGAGTTCAGTAGAGAAAAAATACTATAATTTACAGGTATAATCTCTTTTAAAAGTCCAACTCTTTGTCCTCAGGTAGAAAAATATAATAACCAGAGCAGAAACATTTACAAATTTGATCATTCTGTTTCATGATTGAAACAGAAATGAAATTGGTTTGAATTTAATGATCATACTGCCATCTGGCATTTGCAATTCTGTAATCTCCACAGATGCCATAGGATGTGGGAGGCAGGAACAGGAAAAACAGAAAGTAGAGAGACAGAATTAAAATATAATGTGGCAGCATAGAATCTTAAATATGTAATTACTACAATAAGGAATATCCCATGATGTAATTATCAGACAAATTGATTTTAACAACATTTGAAAAGATATGTTTTCTAGGGTTTTATGCTTTCTTTGTACTTCAAAGTTACATGTGAGTTGTTAAATGTGTCTTAGTGAGAAGAAATATAGGTGTCTCTCACATATATTGTGCTTACTCTTCTGTGGACAGCTGTACCTGCAGCCAAGGAAGCAAGGATAGTAATTCACTTTCTCCTTTGTTTTATGTTAAATGAATATTGTTTCTAAGTATGTAATGATGAAGAGTAACTATTCTACTATTGAGGGTAAAATGAGGATTAGAAATGGTGTTTATTTTCGAAAAGAAGAGAAATTAACTCCTGAGAGAAGTAGCGAGCTTCTTTTCGTGAAATACAGGTCAGGTAATCTGCTTCCTCTTAGTCTTCAGTCATCATGCCTTGTTGATTGTTCAGCTTTCTCAGTGCCCTGCATGTACTAAGCCATCAACAGAGTGTGAATGACTGAAACATCTTGAAACTGTTAGCCCAGCGGTCCCACTGACTCCATGAAGCTCACAGGCACCTGTGCCAGAACCATGAACAAAAACAAAACAGAAGCACATGCAAAAGGGTTCAAATATGACATTTCAAGGAGGTACTATTTACAGAAGTATGAACAGGGTAGGGAAATCTGTACAGGATGGTGAAGCAACAATGAGAAGCCCTGACCACCCCAAAGTGGCAAGGGACCCAAAATATGGATCCTTGCAAAAGGAGCCATATAACAGGAGTTTTGTAGTTCCATAATTTATCTTTTAATAAGAGAATGGTTACATCTTCCAGGAAAGATTTAGAAAAGAGCGAGTGGTTGAACAATGAATGGCATCCCATAGGAAGGCATAGAGACTGGAGGATAGAGAGAGATGGGCCTTATATAGGAAGAAGCCAGTTCCTCTATTGAAACATGGCAAAAGGAGAGACAGAGGATACAGGGTTAATCTTGCTGAGTTGGTTCTACTTTCTCAGGGGAAAGACTAGCAAATGGTTATATGTTTGAAAATGACGTAGGAGGAGGGATGTGATACGAGGAGGAGGGCGAGGAGCATCATAGTGACAGTAAAACATTTTTTATCAGGGCTAACTATATGTGAGGTGCCATTAATGCCACCATAAATGTATGTTATAATTTTAATTATTATCATCATTTCACAAAAGAGAAAACCGAGAAGTGGAGATTTTAACCCTTTTTCCCCAGCTCACCTGAGTGGCAAAGCCATAGTCAATTCACATGTGCCCAGCAGGGTGGGTTGTCCGCAAGTCTATTTTGCTGCATAGTTTTCATATAACTACAGCACTGAGGGAAAGAATAATGTGACTAGAAAATGAAGCAAGGTTGTCTTGCCATATTAATAGGACTCATTTGAGGGTGATGACCACGAATTTAATCTGGTGCTGATGTGCCCAGCTCTGAAATGTGTGTCCTACAAATCATAGCTGCCTGTGTGTAGGTAAAGAAAAGCTGCCAGGAAGTTTCAAGAAGAGATCAGGGTGACCAGTGAGGGATGACTATTGACATCATGAAGGACAAAGCAATCTCTGGCAATTGGTATTATTTTTCTCTGATCTTAAGCCATAGCTAATATTTTTAAAGGGCCAAAGAGGCTAGAAACCCTATTACAGAAGGGAAAATTTCCGTCTTTTATAATCCCTACTGTAAAGAGAGCTTGAAGCCTTTAAATCAAAAACAAAAATTGTTTTTGTAGGGATAAGTTCTGTGCTTCTGGAAAAGGGCCTTAGTTCCAAATCGGATTCATTTTGGCATGACTATAGCAGATGCTTTTTTGGTATATGGAGATTCACTGATGAGCCCACACTTTCACTGTCCGCAGATACAGTTTGGAAACAGGGACTTCAAGACCATCTCTTTACTTGGTATGGCTTGTCAAAAATTAAAACTTTCCTTGCTAAATGAGAGGTCTTCCTATCACCATGAGTGATGATATGCCAAGAAATTAATAACGAAAGTATTTTAGATAAGCATCAAAATCTTACGTTTTTATATAAACATCATAAACTAAAACTTTCTTATAATCCACAATTTTGAGCTGTGTATATATCAAGTCAACAGGCTGTGTACTGCAGCTCTGTGCAACAAACTGAAGATCTTTATTTCTAGGTACGAAGATATTTAGCAATGGCAGTGATCGCCCATGCATTTAGAGAAACTAATCATTTCTTTGAAAGCCTAAAATAGCATAATCCACTGACCTATACGGTGGTTTATTGGCTTCCTGCTAAATAAGGTAACTTGTCAATAAATAGTTTCATTAAGAAGCTAGTCAAAATGAAGTAATGTGTGTTTTCCAATGTCATCAATGTTTAAAGGCTAATAAGAGATCTTGAGAGGTAATCTTTATATTGCATAGGAAAAGAAAGAGACAGGTATGCCTTTATAGAGCTGCTGCAAGAAACTGATTTGAAATGTACACAGTTGCTAATCTCTGCTAAACAATGGTATTAAACAGGAACAATGAAACTTTTTCTGAAAAGGGGCATATAATGCATATTTTTGGCTCTGTAGGCCCTACAGTCTATGGCAACTATTCTGTCATTGCAGCATTGCAGCAGCCATAGGTGATACATAAACAAATGGATGTGGCTATGATTTAGTAACATTTTATTTACACAAACAGATGGCCAGCTGGATTCCACCCATGAGCCATAGTTTGCCAAGCCCTGGTATAAAATAATAAAATATTTTAAGTTATTGCCTATTTAATGTGAAAATGCAGTACTTATGAAAGACATTTTTAAAAGAAAAGCGTGGTTTTCACTTTAAAGACATTTATTTTAGGGCACTATTTAATATACATATATGAATAAGCATGTTGATTACAAGAGGTGATTTCCACTGATCCTTGATTCAAGCAAGAATAAAATTCATATTTTAAAGACATTAGCTAGTTAGAAGACGAGGAGGGAAGTTGAGAGCCTAAAATAAAGCATGTCAAATGGGTCCAGGAAAAGGGCCAGATGCGAAGCCTATGGAAGAGTTAGACTGAACACAATTAGTGATGAATGGGTTGTGTGTACTCTTTATGCCACTTCAATGGTGTATTTGTTGATACTTCTGTCTACACTTACTGTTTTTTTTTAAAGATTTTACTTTTTCCTTTCTCTCCCCAAAGCCCCCCGTACATAGTTGTATATTCTTCATTGTGGGTCCTTCTAGTTGTGGCATGTGGGACGCCGCCCCAGCGTGGTCCGATGAGCGGTGCCATGTCCGCGCCCAGGACTCGAACCAACAAAACACTGGGCTGCCTGCAGCGGAGCGCACGAACTTAACCACTCAGCCACAGGGCCAGCCCCTACACTTACTGTTTTTAAATTGCTCTTGTTGCACAATACATTTCAGCTTGGGAAGAATGAGATACCCTCCCCCCTTCCCATTGAATATTTTCTCCCAACATTTTTTTTCAGATTTATTAATGAGATGCTGTAAAGAAGCTTCTCTTTTAATTTGTATATTTTCAATTGGTCATTAAACTAATATTTATTGTGTTACTATCATTTAGGAAATAATGTTCTGGGTGCTAGAAATGCAGTGGTGGAAATGGTAAACAAAATCCTTGGTCTGAAGGAGCTTGCAATGAACAGGCAGAAAAGTGAATGAATAAGAATTTCAGAATTTTAGGAATAAGTGTCAAGACAATACAAGAGTGACGTGATTGATGGAGTGGTGGTAGGGAAGGGCTTTCCACTACGTTCAATTTCACAGTGGTGGGAGGCCTCTGAAAGGAGAGGTCATTGAATTAAGATCTGACTTGTAAGAATATCTGAACTGTGCTAAAATCCAGGTCCAGAGCTTTCCAGGCAGAGGAAATGGCAAGTACAAAGTTTCTGTTCTAGCAGTGAAGATAAATGTGTTCCAAGAATAGAAAGACAGTGATGGGTGAAGCCTAATAGACTAGGAAGAAAGTGAGTGGTATGTGCTTAAGTGAGAGGGTTAGGCAAGAAATAGATCATATAGGTTTTGTAAACTAGGATGAAGTTAGATTTTAAGTGTAATGGAAGCTCTTGAGGATTTTTAACAGGACAGGCACATACTCTGTTTCACGTTTTACACTCTGGCTGCTGTGGGGAGAGTGGAATGAAGAAAGGCAAGAACAGAGGTAGGACATTGAATTAGGACATATGGCAGTAGCTCAGGCAAGAGATTAAATTTGTGTGTTAGCCTTTTTATAATAATTTTACCTTACTAGCAATCTTAAACTTTTTTATTAAATAGACTTATTTTTAAGAGTATTTCTCCTAAATCTTTCTTAGCTTAATGAAATGAAATAAAAAACAATACACTAAGAACCTCCTTTATTTTAGGATTGCAGAAGAAAATGGCTATGGAATTCTGGGATTGCTGTATTTTCATGTGTGGTTTCTACATTGGTACTAACCCAACTGTGTCTTTTAGAATACATCAGAGAGAAGCCAAATTTTAAGTATTCAAAGTGTTCTATTTAATCAACATCCAAAGAAAGCAATGAAGACCATATTAAAAATATTCCTATGTATTAACAACCACAATTTATAGAGGAATTTTGCTAAAAAATTTAATTACACCAACTCATTTAAGTATTACAGTAACTATGTAAAGTATATATAACTGTGTAAAGTATATATAATCAACACCATTTTAAAATTGAGAAAACCAAGACTGAAAGAAATTCTTAGCCTTGATGGTTACACAGCAAATAAGAGTGGGAGATGGGAACCAGCGCAGGTCATCTGACTCCAAAGCCCGTGCTCTTAAACACTAAACGTAAGATGACACATTGGCTAATGTGTTTACAGATGTTATAAGAATCTTTGACAGCACATTATATTGCTTCCAATGGTTATTTCTTACTTTTTCTGAATACACACACGTAATTTATATTTCCTTTTTTGCTTTGGTATAATAGAATATTAGTTATATGTAAATGACATAAAAGACTTAGTTTTATAGAAACATGAATCTATACCACTTGCTTGTGTAAAAAAGGGGTTTGGATTGTTAAGTTAAAATACATCAAGAAGTGTGCCCAGAGAAGTGAAATTCTACAGACTCACAAATTAGAATTCCCTTTAGAAACTGGAAAAATATTAGCATGTTTTAAATTTGGAAACATCAAGTGCATGAGAGAATATCAACACTCACAACTTGGGGTGGATGTGCTTCGTGAGGAAATGGCCCACATTGTATGATGACTGTTGTTTGTGTTTGAGAATGGAAAGTCTTTAGAGTTTATCCGTGCTTACTTCATTCAGAGATTTGTTTACCATGGTTATATAATTTTCAAACTGGGATTAAAGTGATCAATTTAAAGAGTAGAGACCCTAGAGTTTTGTTTCATTCTCTGAATCTTGTATACAAGTGATGGAGGTAAGAATGGAACACAGGAAAAAATATCTAGCAGTTGCTCATGAGAGGGCATTGCACATTTTTTAAGGTATTTATGAGGAGATAACATAGATATCAACAATTCCATGATACAACAACATCCATGGTAGCTGAGTATCACATACTGAATATTTAGTAAGCACTCAACATTTCTGTTCCCTTTAATCTTCATAAAAACATTGTGCCATTTTAAGGAAATAACCTCACTTTATTGTTGAGGAAAGTGTAGTTTACCATGGATTACTGGCCATTCCCTGAGGAGTCACAGCTATTACGAAACAAATCCTGAATTGAAACTCAGGCTATTATCCCCATGGTCTTCAGAGCAGGTTTACGAGGTAATGAAGAAGGGACGTGCACCTTCTCTGTGCTGTTACCCGAGGGGTTTGAGGACATCCTCCAGCACAAACAAGGTTTCTTCCTCATCCTCTAGTTCTCATACCTTAACTTCTTCCTATAGATTTTACAAATTTGGGTTTAAGATATTATGACGTGTGCATCCCTAGTTATAACTGAAATATAGCTGGAGAGCCATTAGATTAAGTTATCTTATATTATTAACCCCTCCATGAGATTTCAAAAATACTGATATCTGAGATCACAAACCTGAAGGGGGAAGTGAAGCAGGTTTGACTGTAAGAAAGCTTAGCCCAGAGTATGAGGAGCGCGTTTCCTATTGGGCAGACTGCAGAGAGCGGACAGCCATGATGCATCTTACCCTAGGGTATAAAGAACACGGAAAACGGTGGACGAAAAGAGCAAACACAAATATTTTTAACCTCAATATTTTGCCTACTAAATAGGGTTATCAGATATCCTAGTTTGTCTAACTTGTGCACCTGTTGTCACATCACAATTGTTAATAGAGTCCCTGTTTAATCTCTCTGAAACGTGTTATTTGAATAAGTTATTCTCCTACTGGTTTACTCCTGAGTGAATGAAGGGTAAATAATCTGCCTAACCTCCAATACTTGTAAGGGGAGAAGCTTCATATTGAACCAAAAGAATCGGTCTCTGCCCATCATCCTCTCTAGCAAGTTTGTGGTACATAATAGGTGTTTATTAATGTCATTGTCTTCTTTTTTCTAGCAAAGTAATTTTTTCCTTCCAAACCCTTCTCAGACCTTAGTTCTTCACAAACTCTTCTCTACACTTTCCATAATATGTTTGTTTCACTCAACAAGCATACAAAAACATTTGCAGCCTGAAAAATGCGCCGTCTTAAATTGTCCTTGGCTGGTGGGCCTGGGATTGATTTCTTCTTTCCTTCTCCTGCCTTCATTTCCATGGCATGCCTTGAAGACTTATAACCCAGGTACATCTCAGCCTGCCCTTTCTTCTTGTGTCTAAGGTATGCTTTCAGCCGTAACATTTGGGACTGAACCTTTGGTGAAGGTGGTCATTCTCTGGTTCTTCTATTATTATTGGTCTGTTTTTTATATGCTCTTTAACTGAAATATGTAAACACTTATGACTTTATCTACACATCGTGTATCCATATGGGTTCAGTTGCTTTTGGACCAGGATCCAGATTGTGGCAGAAATATTTAAGAATGATCTTTTTGTCCACTTTGACCAAACAACCAGAATGATTTCCCTGATGGGTCCATCCAGTATGAGTCTGACGTGGGATATTCGCAGTGAAACTTGCTACTGACTGCTCCTTTCTTTTCCATCTTCCACTCCTACCTGTGGACTACTCTTAGTTTTGCCAATTACTCCTCCTGTTTACTAAATAGAGATAAAACTTGATGATATTCTACTCTTATTTTTATCTGCTGTCTCCTGAGAGACTATGCAAATTGGTGGCTTTAGCAATCACTTCTAAGAGGATGCCTCCTGTGTCTTTTATTTTTAAAATTGATTTCTCTCCTGAGGACCATATCCAAATTTCCAGCTGTTCTCCAGACACCTGAACAGAGACCTATTCTTAAAAAGACCAGCGTGAAGCTTTTAGAGGCTCTCAGCACTGGAAATAATATGCCTTCCCAACAGTAATTTATAAATGATGCTAAACTGTGCAGTACATATGAAGGAATAAGAGAAATCGTGATTATCCCCATACACAGACTAATTTGCTGCTTCAATGAATTATCAAAATACTTCCAAAATATTATTTTACAATATTTTTTATTTTGGTGGCCCTCTCTCACTCAACCCTAATCATACACTTAGACTTCCTACCATTACATTCTAAAGTAAATTAATTTTGTGCCTCATGCACCCTATCTTTGGTCTCAGATTGCCATGATCCTAGTTATCTAGGAGCAAAATCTTGATTATGTTTACCTTCATCTTCTCACATTTTATGAAAACCACCTTGACCAACTTCCTGTAGTTCTTGTATCTTCCCTTTTATTTCCTTTCTGTAATACTGTTGAATATTCAAGATAATGCTAGTAGATATTGAAGATAACCCCCAAAATCTTAGTGCTTACTGCTTTTAAAATAATAAAAATATAGAGGCCGGCCTGGTGGCTTAGCAGTTAAGTTCGTGCGTTCTGCTTCGGTGCTCCGGGGTTCGTGGAATCAGATCCTGGGAGTGGACCTACACACCATTCATCAAGCCACGCTGTGGTGGCGTCCCACATACAAAATAGAGGAAGACCAGCACAGATGTTAGCCCAAGGATAATCTTTCTCAAGCAGAAAAGAGGAAGATGGACAACAGATGTTAGCTCAGGGACAATCTTCCACACTAAAAAAAAAAAAAAGGGTATTATTCACTAACTGAAATTCCAAAATGGGGGCTCTGCTAATTGGTGACAGGAAGCAGTATGTATAGTCATTAAGGCACTTAGATTCTCATCTGTGCCACCCTCTTTGACTTGATGCAAGGCGTCTAAAATCACCCTGGATATGGATAGAGAGCTGAAAGATGGGGCAAGAGAGAGATATAGGATCCATTTTTTAAAAATAAATTTTATTTGCAAACCATTCTACAGAAGATTAAAATAAAATAAACATTTAATTCCAACTTCATAAATATCTAATAAGGAAAAATAAATTTCCTGGGCCAGCCCCAGTGGCCTAGTGGTTAAGTTTGGCAAACTCTTCTTTGGCGGCCCAGGTTCGATTACTAGGTACAGACCTGCACTGCGCTAATAGTGGCCATGCTATGCTGTTGGCCCACATACTAAAAAATAGGTGAATGTTGGCACAGATGATAGCTCAGGGCAATTCTTCCTCGGCAAAAAATAAATAAAAATAAATAAATTTCCTGAATTCTTTTTCTTTTATTCAACATTTATGCTCCCTTTGTCTTTGGGAGAAAATATTGCTTTGCAAGTCTGCTGTGTTTTTGAGTGAGAAAAAGTATCAAAATCATCCTAATGTAACCTGGGGGCCATGCTTGGGCTGATGCAAGATCGAACATTGCCTTGGAGATGAGCCATTTCATTAAGCCACAATGGGCTTCTCTGTTCACCAAATCTGAGTGGAAGGTCAACCTTCTCCAGAAATTCACTGGTGAATTTGGTGGAATGTTCAGAATTTGTGTTTTATATCTTTTCTTTTCCTGTTGGTATATCTGCATAGTAAATTAAACATAAGTATGTGTCCTAGCAATTTCCTTTTCTCTTTCTTTTTCCAAACCTTAATTGTAAGGGAGTTTCATAAATATGGTCCAACTCTGTGATCGTGAGAACAGTGAAATGGGTTTGGTAAATGGTAGCCCAGCCTCTGCGCTACTGCCTTATTTCTGGTGCTTACTAACTCTGCCTTTGCTGTAGCCTCTTAAGTCATCTCCTTCTTACCTATCCCAACTTTCATTGTGCCTCATTCACCACTACTACAGAGAGATCCTGAATACATAACTAGGAACTAAAGGTCTTTATAAATTAGCCTAATACACATTTTCCAGGTTTAGCTCCACTTTTACTTGCTTTGTGTTGTATTCTTTAACCAAACTAGACTAGGTACTATTTCTTGTGCATGCACAAACTTGATCATCTTCCTACCTTTGCTTATATAATACTGATACTGCCTGGAAGAAGTGGTACAAATGGCATTTCTCTTATGAAACCATCTCAGTTTCCAAATAGAATTTGCCTTACCCTCCTGTGTTCTCCCATAGCAATTTATTTGTACTTCCATTATAGAAATAGTACATACTGCATTTCCTTTCTCTTCCACTGAAGTGTAAGCTTCATGACAGCAAAGAAAATACCTTACTCAAAATCGTGCAATTATTAGAGCTTAAGAGTGCCTGCCAATTCACGTTCATTATAGGAGCTAAATAGGAAAAGGCATTGTAAATTATAAACTGCTACAAAAATCTTTCCATTGCAGCACAGCCTTGTGTGAGCTTTCTTTGTTGAAGTTTACATAATCTCTTTAAGCCTCAGTTTCCCCATTGTGATATAATAGTGGCCTTTATCTCCAAAGGGTGCAATAAAAAACAAAACAAAAACAAACACTAAGCAAACCAAACTTTTAAAGTGCTTTTGATAGAGCCTGGAGAAAATTTCTCGGAAGCTGCTCACTGGTGTATTGTTTAATATTTTACTATTTTAATATTGTATACGGGGGTTAGATGTACCTAAATACATGAGCTGTCGGGAGCTGAGATACAGTCCCTCGGTCTGGAACAGGATCTAATCATTTCTTTGGTAAGGCAGACTATCTTTCCATTATAAACACTTTCTGAATACATGTTAGAAGGTATTTAGGAGCTTCAGCGAACATTAAATAAAAGACTACTCACTTACAGTATGTGAATCATTTTGCATATTTAGCATTTAGGCTCTGCAGACTGTACTTTCTGTCAGCTTGTTTCAAGGTGCAATTCATGTTATGAAATCTCTCTCCCACCCTCGTCATTATCATCATAATCATCATCACTCTAGTGCTTGATAGTAGAGTATTAGAGCAATTAGACCGGAGCAGTGGGAGGGACACTGTGCATCCTGACGTCCTTCCTAGTTGGCTCTTTGAGTTCTGAAACACAGTAAAGGTTTACAAAGCTTCACATGCAAATGGAATTAGGTATCAAGAAACCAAAGTAGCTGCAATATCAGAAAATCACTATGTTGATTTTCCATAAACATTGTTTATTTCTATTTCATATTATATTTAACCATGTAAGATACTGAAAATATATAATCATATATAATGTGTGTGTGTGTGTGTGTGTGTGTATACACACTCCTCAATATTAAAAACAACACCTTTTATTTTCCCAAATTTGGAATTCAAGACATTAAGATATATATCTTTTGTCCTTAGGATTCAACTGTTTGTTTGAAATCTCTCTGTAGAGAGATTTCATAGAGGTAGAGACAGTTGAGTAAATTAAAAAGTAAATGGAGAAAGAGCCATGGAGGGCCTTTCCTCTCCCAAACTGTGACTGTGTGCTGTCACTCTAAGCTACCTCCCTTCATGTTTCATTCATTTTAGGCTTTGGAAAAAAATAGGGGAGAAAAGCAGAAAAGTTTAAAAGAAAGGCTAATAAATGAGGTGGTAAGCCAAAGAAGGGAAGATAGTTTCAGATTATGGTTGAAGATTTAACATTGATCAGAAATTTACCAGAAGAACAGGAGTGTTATTTCCCAATTATCACCATCCCCATGCAGGGCCAGCTTCCTGGTTCATGACCTGTGCTGCCACACAAGGCCTTGTGCTTGGAAAGGCCCCACTCTTGGTTCCATGATTTGCTGGCAACATCTTAAAATTCTGAAAAGTTTTTGAACAAGTGGTCCGCCATTTTCATTTTGTCCAGGCCTTGCAAATTATGTGGCCAGTCCTGTCTTCACTTATAGGAGACACCTGTTTGTGTGGCTGGCCAATTCACCAAAATTCAGGAACGTCCTCTATACTCAGGAGGACTTACAAAGCCCTTAAGTACTATGTAACAAACTTTTTGGCTACAATAATTTGATTAATCATAACCCTTGCATGCGTTATTTAATTAAATAAACATCTTAAAAAAAAAAAGAGGAAATACGCTTTTCATTAGATGGAATAACATATGAGTAAAAAAAAAATGTTTGTAAGAAAAATCCTTGTGAACATTTCGTTAGAAATAGGAAGCCTAATAGCTGAGAAGACAGTAAAATATTTTCCATCATATGTGAGTTCAAGGAAGTGAGCGTCGCTCGTTCTCATCATGATCTTTTTATCTCTAGCAGCTCAGATGTTTCTAAAAGTTCCCAGGGATGGTATACACACACCACTAGTAAATTCTTGAACAGCCTGATGGTAAGTTTTTTGAATTTTAATGCAAATCGAAGTTCACAACCTCATCATTGAGATCACCCCAGGCAGAGACTTAAAGTGGGGCACGTGGTCTTAAATTTCAACATTTCACTTTCTGCTGTTTTATATTCTTCCTCATAGAGTGCTGAATATCTGAATGTTATGTAGTTTGCTTTCAGAAAACTTATATATACCAAATAGCACTTCTGCACAATAAAAGCTGACTGTTGACAACAAAGTATGCTTTATTTTTCAATCCTAAAAAAACATATAAGAGAAAATTCACTGAATATATGTGTCACATGACAGAGAAAAGAGATAAGTTATCTACAAGACTTTCTTCCTTCTATAAAAGACAAATCTAAAGGAGTATTTTCAGGTTGTTCAGCAGGCTGATGACTGTGCAGCTATAAATTAGAGAAGACAGGACAGATTTAAATTAGCTACAAAGACTAAGAGAGAAAGGAAGCTGCAGGCAGATGGGCTGGAAAAGAAAAGAGGAAACATCCTAAGGCGTGGGAGTGTTTTGTCCCTGATCTGACAATCTCAGACAACCATATTCAATTTGGACATGTTTGTATGTGTGCAAGTTTCCTTGACTTTCTCTTCTCACAATTTTTTTTAAAAAACAAATAACCATAGGGCTACACCGTATCCTTAGCGAGTTGGTCCCTGGCACTACTCTGTCTCTCAGTGATGCGGTCCTAAATCATTCCTTTTGGTGATCTACTTTGATCAGGAACAGCTTTAATTTCTTTTCTTTCCCTTTTATTGAGCATTTCTTGACTCAATTCAGTGAACAATAGTTGTGAAAACAGAGCTGGGTGGCCCTTCTAATGGGATCTCCCCTGGTGCAGAGATGTCGCTGTAACCTTTCGACACCCAATACTGTGTAGCTCAGAGTCTTTAACACTTTTGATAGAATTTCTGCTATCTATCAGTAGTGAGGAAAACGGAATTCAAAGCTACAGGGGCAGGTCAAAAACTAGGAAGTCATTACCTCAAAAGCTGGAAAGGAAGTTTTCCGAGAGTGTAAATAAGATAATAGTCTATTTATTAATCATTAGGAAAAACTTTGGGTTTTCAAAGAATAATATCCAAGCTCAAGAGCTATATTTCCTCTCATAACAGATGTCACGAGTAAAATCTTATTCATTCTCTTAAAATAAGCCGACCATTGAAGTTCAGGTCTGTGTTTTACTGTTACAGAAGGCAAAGGAAAACAAAAGACACTCACACAGACACCATTGATTCACAGGCTATTTCTAGCTGAGTTTTAATGCTGCCCTTTTTTACACAAAGTTTCACATTTTAAGAAAATTATTTTGAGGACTAATGAGTAGGAAGAAGATAAAGTCAAATGGCTGTCCTGACAATTTATGACTAACTTATAAGTATTTTAGTGGAATGGTAAAGCAAAAATAAATAAAAATATTACTAATCATCCTGTGACTTTTACTGCCAGTGAAGCTTAGGGTTTTTTGAGTATGAGGGACTGTCAGATGTCCACGGCAGCAGATGAACACGAGAACTCTTGGATTGTAGTGATTATATTGACCTCCAAGGCGAGGGAGGAAGATATGGACTTGCCTTTGCTGATGGAAGTTATCTTCCTTGTCCTTAAAGCAGACATGAAAGAGGTGCAGGCAGGGGTTCTTTGAGTTTACCAAAGCATTAAAGATACTAGTAATTGGTTATATCCTAGAAAGCTGTTTAGATTAAGGAAGGGGAGGGCGGGGTGTAAATTCACCATTATTCAGCTGCCTCAAAGATCAGACTCTCTTTGTCTGTCTCTCATATACAGTGCTCAGCATAGACAGGTCCTAGAAGGGGAAGGACCTGTTCACCAATACAGTTCAACACGGGCTTGTTTTCCATCTAGGAGACTCACACAATTAAGTCAGATTTAAAAGCTGGACTGCCCCAGAATCTGTTTAATGATTAGGGAAGTAGCAATGCTATGAGATCTGAGCTGAAGTGGGCACTTACATAGAATTAAATGGGTCCCCCAATTTAAGTTCCTCAACAGCACTGGCATTGTAAGGGAGCTCTAAAATTGGAGTGTGTATCGAAGCTAGTGCTGGGAAAAACTGTTTGGTGGCGATTTTGTCTTCATTGTTCATCCGTACTTCTGGATTCACTCTTTTTATGAAGTTATTTAGTGACACTGCCCTCCTTACATATAAGTTGTGCCCAACCTGGCTGTGTTTGATCTATTCTTTTCTCGTCCCCTACTGTGCTCTGTGTAACAGAAAGTGCTAACCCTGTATCTCCCAGGCAACCCTATCACCTGCTTCTGGGTGGTTTTGGACAATGGCAGGCACGGATAGGAAAGGATGAAAGATACAGAGAACATAGGCTTTCCCTCCCTTACTTTCCTCTTTGCATTGAGCAGTGTCCAGCATCTGTGTATCTTCTGTGGCTCCTACTCTTTCAGGACGTGTTCACACAAGTGTAGATTTCTGTCTGTCGACACTGGCCACTGTCTTGCCTTGAGCCCCCTCTTTCATTTTATCCCTCTTAATCGGGATTGGTAGTGGCTTCCTGTGGTTTGATTTTTATCTTCTCTATCATCATTGTTAACCAAATAAAAAGTCCTCTTGTTGAAAATACCTAAGTGGTTTCTACTTTCCTGGTAGTCATGAATGATTCAAAATGGAGTGATTTATCATAAGTACAGTCTCACGATTCACTCAACTAGGCTCATGTTAATATATGTAACTGATATTTCATCTGAGTTCTTCCTGCTCTAAGGATCCAGATGACATTGGCTCAAAGTTTTACTGCAGTGTCAAGGGACAGTCCAATATGCTCCCTAGGATGTCTTCAAATTTCTGAAGTTCTCTTTGTGCAGTGACCTCTAGCTCAGAACTTCATCTCCTGCTGAATTATTTAAGCTTATTAATTTTTTCTCCATTGAACAGCTGCTCTGTATTTGTACTATCTACTCAGAAGTAGAATCAGCTCTTTCTGTAAATTGCACACACATTAAAAAAAACACCTTCAAAATACTCAAAAAATGAAATGTACACACCATCCAACCCCACACCCATTATGCTTCTCCCGGAAATTCTCTTTCTCTTTTTCCTTCTATCTCCCACTCCTTATTCCCTCTAGCTTCAGCACATTTTTCCTCCCAGTTGCCTCAGTAACTGTCTAATTCTTTTCCTTCTATTTTCCCAAGCAATGCAACTTCCAAAGTCAGCTACAAAACTTCTTTTACATCCACAGCTCAATCTTGGTGTTCAGTGAGTAAAAAAATAGTTGATTTCATAGGATCTGCACATTTTAGTAAGCAGTTTGGTTTGCAAGAAGCATTTTTCTTTCCATTTCACATGAATCCAATTTTTACAGTCATTTCTCATTCTCTTTCCTCAAACGATTCCAGTTTCTCTCCCGTTCAAGCTACACGTTTTTAAGGGTTGTTTTAATTATTTATACGTTTTGCTTTTGCTTCTTTGAATTTGAGGTACATCAGGAGCACTAGTTTTCTATTTTGCCTAATTCCATCCCAGTGAGATGGGTGCTAGGGATTTAGTGTAAAACAAGATATCTTTTTTCTCTCCCGGAGTTTTCAATCTAATGTGTTAGTTATTTATTGCTGCATAGCAAATTATCCCAAACCACAGTGGCTTAAACAACAAGATTTATTATTTTACAGCTTCTGTAGGGCAGGAAACCAGGTCAGGCTTAGCTGGATCTCCTGTCTCAGGCTCTTCTCCAAGACTGCAGTCATCTCAACACTCAGTTAGACAAGGATCTTCAGCAAATCCATTCAAACTGTGGTTGGCAGGATCTAGTTCCTCATCGGCTTCTGAACTGAGCCCTCAGCTTCTCAGGGATTGTTGACCAGAGGCTGCCCTTGTTCAGTTACTTCGCATGTAGGTTTCTACAGAGGGCAGTGCACAACGTGGCAGCTAGCTTTTTTAGAGTGAGCAAGTGAAAGAGCCAGAGATGGTACCAGCAAGACAGAAGTCATGGTCCTTTATATCTTAATCCCCAAAGTGGCATGCCATCGTTTTCACTGTACTCTGTGCATTAGCAGCAGGTCACTAGGTCCAGCCCACAGTCAAGGGGAGAATGAGGAGTGAAAGCTAGGAAGCTGGGATCATCTGGAGCCATTTTAGAAGCTGCCTACCACAGGGCATTCAGAAATGAACAGGGAAGTATAAAATAATATGGTAACACCATGTCAGAATACAGGGAGCCAAGGTATCACAGGGCAGGGTGCCTACCCCTTTATGGGGAAAAACTGCGAGAGACGTGGCTCAACGGAGCCTTTCACATCGTATCTGATACATGTTTGTAGTTCACATTACCTCACATGTCAACAAATTTTTTAAGTTAATATTTTATGGGAACAGGAAATGTCTAGATGATGATATAATGAACTACTTTTTTTGCTTTGTTCTTATATATCTCTTAATAAAATAAAAATGATATTTTATTTTCTCAAAGCCATTCTACATGTAACGTGGATGACAGACCTCGGAGAAGGAAGAATGTGGTTAGGGAGATGGGTTACATGGCTGCAGCTGAATTTATGCCTGGTTATTAATAGTGCCTGAACTTTGGTAATTTTTACAGGAAAGGAGAAAGGTGCATAGATTCAAGAGCAAATTAGAAAGCAAAGACTTGATGAGATAACGAAAGAAATAAAGTCAGACTTCCAGCTTTCTGGCTTGTGTCCTCTAGTGACGGTTCATTCATTTCTATCAGAAACAAAGAAGAAGTGGCTTGGGACTGGAGAAGGGTAATGTTGAAGTAGGTGTTTGAAAGTTTAAATTTGCAGTATCTATTGGGTCTACAAATGGAGATAGAATAAGATTAAATAAAGATCTAGGGCTCAGGGAATGTGATATGGGGAGATAATGGAAGTTAGCATCATATACACGTGTACAGAAGTGCTATTTTATAAACACTATCTCCAAAGAAAATTAACTGTCTTTATTCTATACAAATAATCCAATCTTCTTACGAGCCTGCATTTTCTGGCAGTAGACTTAAAAAAGAAAACATATTTTAGTCCAGTCTGCTTTTTTTCCTGATGCAATAATTTAAACATTTCCTTTGTGTAAAAGCATGCAAGGCCTTCCCCTGGAAAATGATCAGCTTCTCCAACTTCCATCCTGTCAGGAGTGGCTCTTTCCAATACAATTGGTAATTGCTAGTTTTAAAATATTACTGAATTCTCAATAGATTTTGTCCATTATATATTTTAATAGTCATACAGACGTATTTTATTACATAAAAAGTAGTGTTCATATTTAAATTTGTTGGGAACAGTTGTAGTGCTGTCCAGCATTCTCATTTTCAGAACACATCTAACGGAGACCCATTTTCTTGAGTCTCAACTCTGAAGCAAACTAACATGATAATATGATCCTTGCTAAAATGCTAATGAATAATAATGAAGTTAGTGAACCCCCATTTCATATTTGCCTTTTAAAAGGACCATTTTAGGGACATGAGATCTTAAAAAAACTAAATACAACACTAACTAAGAACAATGGGCAGGTGGATGTGAGTGGACATGCGTGTATGTGGAGCTGTCTTGCTCTCTGTGTGGTCTCCACCAGGACTGTTTTGAAGTGTTTTTCCCCATGAGAAAACATTCTCCCCAAACTCCTATAAACTAGACTTCAGCAAAAATCGTCCCAAAATGCAAGAACAAAGGAAGGATTTTTCATTCGTATTTACGTATCTGTGTCATTGGTCAGCTGGAGGATCCTGCTTCCCTTTCACATGACAGTAAAGCTGCACAAGGTACTGAAATAATCCCTGTGATATTTCCACTTGCTTAGGATCTGGCAGTGCATTTCAGGTCTAGCATCAAAGTGAAATAAAATAAATATGTGCTCAGTCTGCTATCAACTAACCTGACATGCTAAACATGCTGATCTCTTTCAGCCTAGATTTTGGTTTAGCTGTGAGGCTGAGCCTCTGTTATGAGCGTGGCCTTTACATCCCTCGAGCATCAGGGACAGCGTGTGTGTGCTGAGTGGGGCAAGCTGTGCCTGAGCCCTTATTCAGCTCACAGATGTGTAACAAAGGGCTGTGTTTTCTGTTATCTATCTATCCATCTATCTATACGCTCAGTGAGTCTTTCCTCTGCGTTTTGTCTTCCTTCATTGAGAGAAAGTTATATGGGTCATAAAAATATTCAGATAAAACACTGAAAACAGAAGCATGTTATTCCTGTGGATGCATTTATATGTATTTAATGCTAGTTGTAAATAGTTCTTTAGTATTGTCTAGCTAACATTTTATGCATTGCGCTTCATTTTAGAATTAGTTCTTAATGAAATTTGGGGAGCTGGTCAGGTAGTGTAGTGGTTTAGTTTAGTGCACTCTGCTTTGGTGGCCCAGGTTTGTGGGTTCGGATCCCGGGTGCCAAACTACATCACTTATCAAGCCATGTTGTGATGTCAACCCATATACAAAACAGAGGAAGATTGGCAAAGATGTTAGTTCAGGGCCACTCTTCCTCAATCAAAAAGAGGAAGATTGGCGATAGATGTTGGATCAGGGCAAATCTTCCTCACGAAAAAAAAAAAAAAATGAGGGCCAGCCCAGTGGTGCTCTGGTTGACTTCACACACTCTGTTTTGGCAGCCCAGGCTTCGTGGGTTCGGATCCCTGGCACAGATCTATACAGTGCTCATGAAGCCATGCTGTGGCAGCATCCCACACATGAAATAGAGGAAGATCGACAAAGGATGTTATCTCAGGGCCACTCTTCCTCACCAAATAAATAAATAAATAATAGACATTTTGTTCATATTTTTGACATTTTTTACTTTCTCCCTATTTATATCTAAATTAATATATATCTTCTACCAATTGTCATCTACAGGTGACTTTTGATTTATTCTCTCTGCTTTTATTATCACTCTAGTGATAGAAATGCTGTGGGGCTCAAATGCAATATTACATCAAAGCTATTAAAAACTAGAAAGTAAGAGCAACAATTCCTTCATCCTGATTTCTTGAAACCTCACAGGGAGAAACTAAATAGTTCTTATTAGGAAAAAGGACAAAACTCATCAGTAGCCTAACCCAAAAGAATGGGGTGTTGCTTTAAGGAACTCACAAACAGAGTTCAATTTGCAGGAATCAATATCTCACAGATCAAACTAGTACTCGTCAAATGCTAGAAAACAATCTTTGTATCTCCTGGCATCAGTTTTATCTCATGAAATCATTTCTTTTTTATTTATTATTTAAATGGATATTTGATGATAATTATCATCATATAATTATGATAATTATGATGTTTGGTGATGAGTAAACAAGAAGGTTCATCATATTCCTAGAAATCAGCTTCTTTTAGCTTTAGTTCTTTTTTCTTTTTGGTGAGGAAGATTGGCCCTGAGCTGTCATCTGTGCCAGTCTTCCTCCATTTTGTATGTGGGACGCTGTTACAGCATGGCTTGACAAGCAGTGTGTAGGTCCACGCCCAGGGTCTGAACACGAAAACCCCAGGCTGCTAAAACAGAACGCAGACTTAACTGCTGTGCCACTGGGCCATCTCATAGCTTTAGTTCTTGTAAATGGGTTTGTGTGTGTGTACGTGTGTGTATATACATGTATGTGTGTATGTTTTAAGATTGGACACATTTTCAGGAAAGAACTTATGCTATAATCTCAAAAAAAAACTACCTAGAATAACAGGAAATTGTAGAAAATATTATCTTTCAAGACATGTCAATTTTTATAATATAAATTTTTCTTGAAGATATTTTCTGTAGATTCAGTGTTTCCCATAACGGCAGGTCAGGTTATTTGGACCAACCCTTCTACTAAAAATTTCTAAAATAATGGACAAAGTATATATCGAAAAAATCTTCTTAAAAGCACTGAAGATCTTATGAGGAAAGAAGCAATTACTAGGCTAAAACTGAAGGAAAAACTAGAACCAAGGGAGGTACTTGTGGATTGCAGAAAATGTGAACATTTGTTCTGACAGATCTGTGGGATAAGAAATATAGAACAAAGCCCAGACTCTAACAAAAGGAGGGCTCTCCCAGGAGACGGCCCCACAATACACTGAACTAAAGTTCACACAGTGGGGCAAAGTTGGACAAGACGGGGACTAGCCTTCTGGTAGAATTATGGTCCAGTTTTAAAGCCTGGATCCTTCAGGTAACCTAAGCCCTCGACAGTGTTTAGTGTGGCTGAGGACAGGCAATGCCACTAGTGATGGATTGTGGCAAACACAAGTCCTCTTTGGAGGAGGGTCCTCTTTCATCCCAGTCCTCAAATTATTCCTACAAATAATTTCCAAAGCGCGATGCTTAGCAAGTCAAAGATAGCCAGGTTCACAAAGTAAGCACACCAAGAGCATGAACCCACGGAAATACAAGCATCAAAAGAAACAGACCCAGAGACACTTCCTAGTGGAATGAACACATGCAGAGGAGAAAACAGCTTTATCCTTCCTGGGTTGTTTATTTATTCAACAGGTATTTATTGACTACCTACTAGCTTCTCAGAGCTCTTCTCAGCCATGTAAATTCAGTGATAGATAAAATAAACAGCCCTATTTTCCTTAAGGAGTTTACATTCTAGTTGGATCAGAAAGGCAAGGAGAACTTACTTGTTGTTCAGGAAATGTCCCAAGGTCTCAGGTGGACAGAACTGGGCAGAGCCAGGATTTCAGCCCACTTGTGACTGACTCTGAAATCTGTGCTCTTTTCATGATGTTTCTCTGTGTCTAGAAGCTTATACAGGACCAATCCCAGGCCAGAATGGCCATTAGAACCAAAGAGGTCGGGGCAGAAACAATTAAGCATCTTAAGTTAGAGAAAGCAAAGACACAAGTTGAGTATATCTACAAGAACAGGAAAATATAAAAAATAGGGCTGATGTGAAAAAAGGATGTAAAGAATATACAGAACTCAAAAATTTAATAAATAAAATGAAAAAAATCATGACTGGACCTCATAGCAAGTTACAAACTGCAGAAGGAAGAGTTAATGAACTTAGAGAGAGTGCAGAAAAATAGTACCCAGTGTAATTAGGGTTCAGTTAGGGAACAGAACCATTGTGAGTGATACAGAATAGGACATTTGTTGTAAGGGTAAAATTTCACACAGCTGTAGAAGATAGGGCTGGAACAGGTGAGGTTGAGGATTGGAGAAAACTAACCTCCCCGCTGAGCACTGGCATGGGTGGACACATGGGAACTTACCAGAGAATCTTGGAAACCAGCTATGGCTAACTGCCAGAATGGGTCAGTGGAGGAGCTCCAGGGAGAATCTGTGCCAGTGCTGTTTCTGCTTCGGGCGTGGGCCTGAGTTCACTCTTGGTCAACAGGGCCAGCAAGTCAACGGAAGACAACTTTGAATATAGAGTGGGGGAAAGTGTGGTCAATGTTGCATCTGCTTCTCTGAGTTGCTGCTTCTGCTTCTCATAGCTTATAGCCATAACAGCCAACAGAGAAGATGACTCTTGCTTCCTTTCTGCCTTCCATGTCTATACCAATTTCCCTTTTGGTCAGCAATGACCTGGAAGCACACAGGGAAGCATTCATGGGAGACGTAGCTTTAGCTAAACCAAGTTTACAGAGTGAAACACCACAATAAGCATGGCAGGGAAAGACATGGGAAATACAGAAAAAGGATAAAAAATACAGAGGATAGAGTGAGAAAATGTAACATGGTTTAAATTGAAGGCTCAGAAAGAGAGAAGAGAAAGAATGCAGCAGTAATAATATTTGAAAAGATTATGACTGATAATTTATAGAAATTTTCAATGACAAAAATTCACATTGTCAAAAGTTTTAAGTAATTTCAAGAAAAAGAAGTTAAAATCAATCCACAACTAGGAACATCATAATGAAACTTCAGCTCATCAAATAGTGAAAAACCTTGAAAATGTTTTAAATACCACAAGGGAAAGTATTAAATTGAAAAGTGACTTATCAATGGCATCAATAAAAGCCAGAAAATTGTGAAGTGATATTCTCAAAATGCTGAAAGGAAACAAGAACAGTAGAAAAATAACAATAATGACAAAGCTTTCAGTCTTGAAATCTATATGCCTTGAAAATATCCCTTGAGGACAGCAATGAAGTAAAATACTTTTCAGACAAACAGAAGAGTAGTTGATCCTACTTTCAACTGCAATTAGAGACATAATCATAGTTCATAAATACTCTCTGTTATTAAAAGTTTCCCAAAGAAAAAAATACTGATTCTTAAGAAAGAATTCCTCTGAAATTCATTTAAGGATAGTCTCATGAAAACTATCATTATGAAAATAGAAATACAACTTGGCATGTAATTCTAGGTGATTCCTGCCATGTTGAAGCCCTTTCATGGACTCGTATTACCGCTGAGACTTCATTGATATTTCATTCAATGGAATGATATTTGGGTTCATATGTTTAAAATATAATGGAATGGAAAAGGTTATTCTATAAATAGCAATGCACTATTTTATTATTTGATCTTACACATTTTTATTTGTGGAAGGTTTGTATATCAAATTAGAAATTTTTGTTTTTTAAATTTTCTATGGAAGGCTTTCCAAGCGCTGCTTAAAGTGATGCTGCCATTTTGAAGGTTCATTGGCACTCCATTTGTTATGTCATTTATTACACAGACTGAAAATATAGAATCCAGCCAATGGCAGGAGGCTTGATACTTTGCAAGGAGGACATCAGATTCTTCCACAGAATGTGTTAACATGAAGAGATGATGAGTGATGAAAAGAAACTGAAAAAGCTAAGACAATTTTCATTAAATCTCCTTGATTTTTAGCCTTTTGTCTCATTCTCAGCAATACTTGGGTACTCAAGTCTGAAACTGCTGATTCATATCTGTTTAGCAAATAAAACACTGATCTCAAAAAGCGAGTGAATCTGTACACTTGAGGTGAGCATAAGGGTCCTGACAAACTCAACAACTGTGTTGTCAGAAGCCTGCATTGTCCCCGCTCTCCATGGGAACTTCTGCTTCCTGCTTCAGAGCCTTCCACGGTCCATTAGTACTAGCCTTCAAAGAATCCTAGATTTCATCATCTTTGCTCTGCTAAATGGTTACCACTTCCCAAATTCACTTTAGATCTTCTAAAAATCTGCTGAAATGTCTCAATTGCTGCTTTCACAATTCTATGAGTTTTCACATTATTGGTATTACCTTGCCTGAATTTTATTGGGGCCTTGGGAAAAGAGATAGATACATTCAGTTAATCCGTCCTCTCTATATGGGAAACTTGAATGAATGTTTTTTGAGTGAATAATTAAACATGCACAGGTTGTTCTCTCCTCTAGAAATGGCCCTTCATACTTGCCTGAATAACTTCCCTTGGGTTTCCAAACTAGGAAATTCTACCTGCAACTTCCCTTGACATAGTTATTCTTTTCCTCCTTTTTCTGCACCTCGTTCTACTAACCAATAATTTTAAATTCAGCATTTTCTCATATCACCTTATTATATTAACTATAAGTTTTCAGCTTTTTCTTCTCTCTATATTCTATTATTAGATTATTTATTTTCCTCTTGGATTTGACATCTAAGAGGATACTGCTCTAAAATCATTTGATATCTACCTAGTCCAGTATCCTACCAATGCTCATTTCAATTTTGTTACCATGTCTGTTGCCTGAAATATATTCTTGCCTGAATTATATTCACGGCTAAGAGCACAGTAGAGCATCATAATTAAGAGGGTCTTCTGTTAATTCACAATTCCTAAATTAAAATCCTGGCAAAACTACTGACTAGCTCTGTGACAAATGGCAGATAATTTAAATATAGCAAGCTTCAGTTTATTCTTTTATCAATGGGAATAATAACTATTTAACTCACTAACATCTGGGGATTAAGTGAGAAAATTAAATTATTTCCCAAGAAGTTGTTCAAAGACCAGGGAATTCTCTATGAATAAAATAAGTAAAAATCTCTGCCTTCATGGAGCTTAAATCCAAGTCAGGGAGATATATAAATAATAATAGTGATAGTAACAATGTCAATAATAATAATGAATTATGTATTATAATAGAAGAAATAAGTATTAAGACAAATAAAGCAAATACTTAAAAGTAGTCTATTTTACAGTATATGAATTGCACATAATTTAAATAAAAATATGTGATAGAAGAAATGAAAGCATGGGAGGGGAGTAGAGAATGTAGGCAGTTCTGATGGTGGATGGGGTAGTTAATAGTTCGCAATTTTCTACAGAATAATTAAGGAAGATCTCACTGGGAAGATTACATTTGAGCAGAAATTCAAAGACGCAAGGGGGATATCCATGTGACTATTTGAGTGAAGAGCAATGTGAACAAAGAGAAGAGCCAGAGCCAAGACTCTGAATAGGAGAATGAATGGCATATTCTGGAAGAGCAGCAAGCAAGCCAGTGTGTCCAGAGTTCAGCGAGTGGAGGAGAGTAGGAGATGAGGTCAGAGAGATAACAGCATGGGGTTGGAAGAGGAGACGGGGCTGATTGTAAAGTGTTTGTAGGTCATTGTTAACACTTTGTTACTTAAGAAGGATAGCAAATCACTGGAATGTTTTGAGCAGAGAAGTGACATCATCTTCTTTTCATTTTCACTGGATCATTCCAGCTGAGACAAGTATGGAAGCAAAGAGAAGAGTTAGGCTTTTATGATCATCCAGGCAAGAGACGGTGGTGGCTTGGACAAGGGTGCTTAGTGGAGGAGAGGTTGAGGAGAGCTGAAATTCTGGATACATTTTGGTTGGATGTCAACTAAATTTCCTAAAATGTTGAGAGTAGGATTAAAAAAGACATGAATCCAAAATTGTTTGCTGTGTAACTGGCAATATAAAATTACTGTGATCTGGAATGGGGAAATCCTCAAGACGACCAGGTTTTGGACCTGTCAAGTTTGAAATACTGTTGAACATCCACATACAGTGGCTGAGTAGCAAGTTGGATTTTTGACTGGGCTTATGATAGATTTGAGATTAATCATCATATAAATAGGATCTCTTATCAGGAGACTAGATGAGATCGCCAATGGAATGGGGGTAGATGGAGAGATAAAGATGCTAAACCCTAGAGTGTTTCCGTGTTAATGTGGTCTTACTGTAGCAGCTAACCCATTCTTGTGGTTCCAGTAATGGTAATGCATCCATTAGAAATATCTTCCTTGGTGGAAACAAACAACTCTACTAACAATGTCTTAAAGGCATGGGGAATTCTTTATCGATCCAGGTAGGCCAGAGCTACTGATGAGGTTGCTGCATAATGTGACTAGTCACCCAAGCTTTCTCCCTTCTACCCATCCATCATTTGTTCTTCTGCTTGTCACTTCATGGATGTGAGGTAGCTACTGCAACTCCAGGTACGGTACACATAGGGAGAAGAAAGTACAGGAAAAGAAAGGAAACAGGAGTCGTGCCAGTCAAGTCTCTCTCTTTTAAAATCATTTCCTCGAAGCACCATCCAGAGATTTCTACAGCTTCTTTAAGAATTAACTGCAAGAGAATCTGGAAATGTATTTTAGCTTGCTGTGCCCTGCAGCAAGGGTCAGCAAACGTTTAATGCAAAGGGCCAGAGAGTAAAAATGGCAGGATTTATAGGCCAAATGGTGTCTGCCCCAGCCACTCAACTCTGCAGCTGGGCAGAAAAACAGCCATAGAAAATATCTAAAGTAATGGGTTTGGCTCTGTCTTAATAAAATTTATTTACAAAAATAGGCTGCACTCCAAATTTGGCCTATGAGTTGCAGTTTGCTGATCCATGCCTACAGGAGTTTAAGGAATGGGAAAGGGGCTTGTCCATGGCTTTTTTTTTTTTTTTTTTTTTTTTTTGAGGAAGAGTAGCTATTTGACATTATATATTCCAGGTAGCTACTACAAAGTAAGGTTGATGATCTAGCAGCTGTAGTGGGAAGAGTACTAGATAATAGACAGAAAAATTTGGTTTACATTCAGCCCGCCACTAAATACCACTGTGACCTTGGGCAAGTCACTTAACCTTCCATTGTCAAGTTTCCTCATCAATGAAACACAGATGATAACACCTGCCTTGCCTACCTCTACAGATTGGTAGGAAAATTAAATGAAATAATGTGAAATGGAATGAAAATGCTTTTGAAAGCTGTCTGGTATTCACAAGAGTGGTACTTACAGGCTGGGCAGAAAATTCATTCTGTCAAGTATGTTGAGCTCTTTCCAAAAGTATCCTTTTCATACAATTACAAATTGAAATATGACACACTGCAGGAAGATAAAATGTTACCTTTGTATCCTACCCTGCTGAGACAAGTGAGGAGAGGAGAGTGGGCTCAGATGTGAATTATCTGAAGAACTAAGTGAGAAAGGAATAGAGGTATAAAACTCAGAATAACAAAGCTTAGCATGAATAGCTCAGAGAAACGTAACTCTAACAATAACGTAATGGTTATTTTATAATTTGGGATAAAAATACATTATATGGTATCTTTAAGATAGCAGATCCTTTTGATCTCTGATTTACTATTAAAAATGCACTTAATAATGTCTATGTAGACATATTTTTTTGTGTAACATTGATGTTTTCATTTTATTAATTATACAGCCATATGGAACATGGACTTAGGGACCCTCAGTTATCGTCCTAAACTTATCCCTATTTCTTAGTATGCTCTAAAAACTTCTGTGTTCCTACTTCAGAAAAAAATATAATTTACCAGGTGGCAAATATCGTCTTCTTATAGTCATTGAACAACATAACAAGTAATTAATGAATAACTTAACACACGCCTAACACTTTTCTCAGAATGCATATCCTTTCCTCTGGAAAAATTACACAAACAATAACATTGACTTTTCAATGGAAACTGTGGCATTTGATATGCCAACTTGCAGCGTAAATAAAATTTGGAATATGTTAGAGTATAAACAATAATATGCTGATCTGTACCGAGGAAGCCCTTCATACAACTGAACAAATTTAATAGACAACGATTTTTAATTTTATTCTATTTACACTTCCAGAATGCATTAATTTGCCAAGCGGAAATCAAGAATGTCCATCCACCTGTTGGGGTATGAGCAGAGAAGAAATGGTCTCTAAAAACATCTAGATAAGTACGTAAGCGCAAAGTGCACGTGGTTTTGCATTCAGCATTGTGGCTGGCACTTTCATAGCCTCCTGATTGCTGACTTACAGCTCACTGTGCCCCTTTTTATTGTTGCTGCCCATGGAAATTTCAGGGCTTTTTGTTTTTTAATAGAGTAGAAGTGTTAAGACTCTGCAACAAGTTTGAGTCCTAGCTCTGCCGCATAATGGTTGCATGACCCAGGACACATTGCTTACCACAATCTTCTCGTGATTAAATTTCTTCATACATAAAGTAGAGATAAGGTGCTAAGTTGAGAGAATTAACCAGTGTCTGCCACCTTGTTATCAATCATTGATTTTAGGCACTTTCTTAATCATAACTTGCCTTTTCATCCACTATTCTATTTTATGCCTGGTAACTCCAACATCCATCATGACAGACTGTGCAAACCTCTCCTCGCAGTTCCTCGCACACTTTCCTAGTATATTTTACAGTCATTCCACTGTTGTTAGAGCAGCACCAATTTCTAATAATAATATTTGCATCAGGATAAACTGAGGTTAACAAAGAAGAAAGAAAGAAAAAGAAGAAAACTCTGGGAATCATGGTGGTTTTTAATAAAATTTCTCTTTTCTTTTACATCATATGTCTATTGTCGGTCAGGTAGGAGCTCTGCTTGCATGAATTGATAAAGCACATAGAACAGTACTGAGCACATACATAGTCAATATCTATCTATTGATCTATTATTATTATTATTATTTTATTACCAATATTGTTAACCTTATCTCTGGGCTGGGATGTTTATTATTGTCTTTTTGTATTTGCTGTTTTCTAAATTAGTTATGTCTCACTTTTACTAGCCTCGTGTCCTCATCCTTCCTCTCTGTTCTGTGGCTTTAATTTCTCCTTAGTCAGGTCCGTGCATCCCCCTGGCCTATGTTTGCTTTACACAAATACTTGATTTCCATGGTCAGAGGGGCTGGAAGAACAGGGGTTCTTTTTAAGACTGACTCAAGTCGACAGGTAGTGGATTAAGGTTCTGTTTATTCATCCTAGCTCTTCCCACATAGAATCTTGCTCTGGAGAGGATCTGGGTGAGTCTCACAGCACATCGTCTGGGCTTTGGCGCATTGTAGACCTTCAAGTGATATGAGATTACTAAACGCATACATGGGACGACAGAAAGCAGAGTATGACCCTGGCTTTAGAATTCAGTCAAACTCTAGGCAGCAACTCATTTGAATTCCTAAAGACTGACAAGGGCTGAGCCAGAAATAGATGTTCCAAAAGGATTTGATTAATTATGTGACCTACTGCACAGCAAATAGTAAGACCAGAGCATCACTGTGAAGCCTCAGACCTTAAAAGTCTCCCAGAATTAAACACCGTGACTATGAGAGCTTTGCATCCTGGCTTTAGGAGGCACAAAAGTGTCCATGAAATGATACATGTGAACTCCCCTTGGGACTGCCAGACACTGCATGGCCTTAGGGATTATGCTCCGATTTCTACAGGGACACCCAGCTGCTATGGGGAAGCTGCATTTGAGAAATCTGCAAGAGAGGGCACTGAAGTAATAATTCTAGGACATCCTCAAGAAAGTTCAATAAATGTAAAATAGTTTTGGTAACTGACAAATATTATTACATTTGCAAATGATTACAATATAGAATTATAACCACAATTTTAAATTGACAATTGTCACATTTAAATTCAGGGACTACATTAAAACTGTTTTTTGGAGAAAGTCATCTGGTTTAATGGCTTTAGAGTTAAATGGAAATCATTGTCAGCATAATTTCAAATTTAAAGCAAAAGAAAATAGATTCAACTAATGATGCAAATTCTTAATTTGCATAGAAGCAACTGTGTTTAATTTTCAAAAACTTACTTCAAACTCTTTAAATTTGATTTATGCAGTAAACATCAAATTGTGAAATATGTATGCATGAGAATATTTTACAGCTTATTTTTGCTTAAAATGTGTGGTATTATATTAACATATTCACACCAGAGTTTTCCTTTGGTAAACTGAGAAAAGTCACAAAATTATTAACGTTTCTGTTGTGTATATTAGAAGGATCTGAAAGAAAGCAAACGAAAGGTGTAGAAGTATGTTATTGTCTGAAATCTCCATTATGCCTGTATTAGTTTTCTGTTGCTGCCACAACAAATCACCACAGATTGACTGGCATTAAGCAACACAGATTGATGATCTCATCGTTTCCGTGGGTCAGAAGTTTGGCGGATTCAGCTCGTTTCTCTGCTCAGTCTGTCCAGGTAGAAGCCCAGGCGTGTGGAGGGCTGCACTCCTTTTGAGGAATCTGAGTCTGTGCCTTTGCTCATTCAGATTGTTGGCTGACTTCAAGCCATTGCCTTCTGAAGCTGTCTCTTTTCCTGCTGCCTGTAGGCTTGGGGTCATTCTCAGCCTCTGGACGCTGCCAACACTCCTTGTCTCATGGCCCATTTCCTCCATCTTCAAAACCAGCAACAAGAGGTTGATGGCTTCTCAGGCTTTGTCTGTCTCCTCTTCCTCCTTTTTCCATGACATCTTTCTGACTTTAACTGGGAAAGGTTTTCCTCTTTTAAGAGCTTATGTGATTAGATTGCAATCATGCAGATAATCCAGGATGAACTCCCCGTCTCAAGGTCCACATCCTTAATCACATCTGCAAACTTCCTTTTGCCATGTAAGGTAACATATTCATAGGTGCAATGTCAGGCAGGGTGAAGATCAAGGAGACCAACTCCTGACTAACATGACACTGGTCGCCCTACAATACAGAGTTTGGGTTTAACTTCAATGTTATATTACAATGCTAACAGTTCTCAGAGGAACTTTCACTGTTTCTCTATGAGTTTGAGATGTCTACATAGCCACCTGCCTCTCTTCTATGCCTAATATGATTTTACAAGAGAAGATTTTTTCAAATTCTTAAACTATATTATTGAGGTGTTGAATTAGATATTAATTTTCTTTCCCCCTTTTTTTGTGAGGAAGATTGGCCCTGAGCTAACATCTGTTGCCAATCTTCCTCTTTTTGCTTGAGGAAGATTGTTGCCAAGCTAACAACTGTGCCAATCTTCCTCTATTTTTTGTGGAATGCTGACACAGCATGGCTTGACGAGCGATGCTAGATACTCACCTAGGATCCAAACCTGTGAATCCCAGGCCTCCGAAGTGGAGCACGTGAACTTAACCACTACACCATCAGGCTGGCCTCAATATTAATTTTTTAATTCAGCTGTTATCTCTATTAGAATACCTATCTGTCTCTCAATCTATCTATAATATCACTCATTTATCTGTGGTTAATATCCTAAAAGTAGTGAACATTAATTCTTGAACGCAGAATATTCTTTCAAGTTATTACTCCCTCGCTTCCCTGTCATCATGAGCCTGTGTTTAAGAAAGGTGAAACACGTTAATTTATATCAGAAATGGACAAAGATATCAACCCTCCTCTGTCTCAGTCTACTCCAAAAGTAGACATAACACACTGTTTGTTGTTCTTTGAATGTCTACTCTATGCTAGACATATTCAAAGAGATTTATATACTTTACTTTTAATTCACAAAATAATTACACATTTGCTGCAGAATGAATTGAATGTGTAGACTCAAGATCCTAAATTGATTAAGTGGCAAAGCCAAGATTAAATTAGATATCTATTGGGCAGGAAATCTGGTCTCCCTCGAATATTCTTGCAAAAGGTATTGACTGAATATCTATTCTGCGCCAGACTCTCTTCTGGGCACAGCAGTAGTGTGTTAAGAATCTGTCAGTGTGAATCCATAAAAGTTATGCCTAGGAATTGTGCTGCAAAGACAGAAGGATTCACTAACATTCACTGTTGAGAAATCACCAACATTATTTTGAGCCAGGGAGGCGTCTGAAATATCTGCATTAAATTTTGAGGTGACACTTGCAAGAATAAACATTAATTTACATATCAGAGACTTAAATATTAAGGTGATAGATTTTTAAATAATAAGACTACAAAGTATCTTTCATATTGGTTGCTCCTGGACAATGACTCAGCTGTCCTCTTTTTCTACTATGTTCCTGTGAAAAGAGGAGACCAAGAAAAATACAGCCAAGTTGTAGGATGTTATCCAAGGAGAGGATTGTGGAAGATCTGCTGCACCAGCTCGTGTGCCTAGAGCCCAGGCTCTTTCCTTCCTCCCAGTTCTGTAGTCGGAAGTGAGGCCCACTGCTTGCCAGGCCACCATGTTAGATATTAGAACAGAAGCATTATTCCTAACTAGTAAGAGGAACTCAGTAAAAATGTAGTTGCATTCTCGATTAACTCAAGATATCAATAAATCTGAAACAGTGTTACAATGAACTGAGAAGTGCATTTTTCTCCAGTACAGTAGTTCAAACCGAGCATCCTAATTATTTATTCTTATTATTCCAAGGAAAGAGGAATCTAACATCATCTTCTCATAAAACTATTGTATAGAACCAAAATGAGAAAAAATATTTACCACAATGAAATAATGCACATAAGATATTTAAGTGAATTTGAAAGGAATGCAGCTATTACTACTATTTTAATAATATAACAATAATAATAGAAGATATTCCTAAGGATAATCGAATATGATAGCAAAACTAATTTTGGAATCTCTAAATCAGGAAAGTAATAAAAAGCTAATGTATTTCGAGATATTTTAAGTTGATACCTTAACTTACAAGTAATTTAATGCGGAGCAACTGTATCCAGTCTGGCTTGTAGGAATGGAGAAGAAAAATGTCAAAATAAACTCCGAATTTCTCATCTCCAAGGGTTCTCCTTCTGTTTCTAACCTGTACGAAGAAAACAATGGACTGACTAGGGAAAGGACGGGAGGCCCAGAGAGAGTCAACTGAGAAGGACAAACGGTTCTGCCTCCTTCTTGTCTCCATTTAGACGTCCCTTTACTGCTGAGATAAACCTGAAAAGTTGTTCAGTTGAATTTATAGGCCTGTTTCTTTCTTGTGCCTGGAGGCTTGGGAACTGCTTCCTTTTTTATATTCCTTCTATAACTTGCAACAATATTTGGCGCAAGGGAAATAAGTGACAGCGTTAATACCACAGCTTTATATATATCTGGTGACTAACTCAGTGAGCTTCTCCCCATGGAAGCTGTAATTATCTATATTTTAGTGATTCATAATATTTGAACTCAGTAAAGGAGACACAATGAGGAAAGATTTAAAAATGAAAAACCTAAATATAGTCCATGATCCTATATAGAATGTGCATTGCTAATTTTACATAATTTTAATTCAGCTATCATTAAACATTTTTCCAATATATATGTGCTAGGGATGTTTCTTAAAGTAATAACAAATAATTTCATTTTGTTTTGTTTAATTCTGTGTTCTGAATGCCACAAAAAACTAATTTTTTAAGCCCCTTATAAAGAAATTAATGGATTCGTTCATAAGTCCTTAAATTATATTATCAACCTGCTCAGTTAATATCACATGTAGATCAGAAGTAGAACAGTGTCCTTCCCTCTAAGTCAACATTTCTGAGTCACACATTAGTTTCTAATCCTCTTCATGTTCAATGAATATCTGCGGAACCAAGCTCATTAAAGTTGCTCAAAATCACCTAAACCAAAGGTCAAAGCATACGGAAAAATCTTTCTTTTCATGAGATTAAAATCCCATATCCTAATAGTATAAGTCATTTCTTGTAACTGTATATGATTAGTTTTTTGTTTGTTTCAATGTTTATGTACATGTTCAATATTGAATTATTTCAAATAGATAATGAAATAATAACATTTTTAGAAGCCTATGTGGATTACTGAGTCATATTGGTCAGACACCATTTGAATGTAAAATCTGAGCAAAGATGAATATGGTTCTTTTTTCCTTAGTTTTACTTAAAAACGAAGGTCCACCTGTTGAACCGCAGAGGCGCACAATGTCGCAGTAAGACTCTGACTCTTGGTAAAATTAGTCTTCATTATTTCAAGCAAATGAGGTTGATTAACACACAATTGCCTTAAATACTTGTCCACTTATTTGCAAGAGCAGTGAATTTCAAGAGAGTGAATAAATAACTGCGAGTGGAGTAAAACAAAATCAAAGCATAGGAATGAATTAGTGAATAAACTCAGAGAGTACAAACATTTTATACGACCCTAACCACTAGAAAAATGTGGTTACATTAGAAAAATGGGGAAAACATGCAGAGTGAAAACTGACTTTTTAAATTAGACATTAACCTTCCATTACACTATGATACAATTTCGTAAAACGGGCTATTTAAAAATGAAAAGACTATAAAAGTAATCTTTAATACTTAATGCTACTGTATTAACGTTTTATTTTTTAACTCAAAGCAATTTTATGTCAAGGAATTTACATGAAATTAATTTCTGTTCATACCATTTTGGGACATTTTTCTCGAAGTAACCCTACCTGACAAGTATTTGTAGGATGCCTTCAGGGAAAATTAGATTTAAAAAGTTAAATGAATACATCTGATGTACAAGAAACATAATTTTTAAAAAATTAAAAATTATTATCCAAAAGACGGTAAATAACATGGCAGAGAAAATACTGTTTAACTTTGTGTTTACATGCAGAATGTATATATTGAGAATATCAGAAACTTAGTTTTGAATATTAAAACTTAAATAAATTATTTTCCTCAGAAAGTATTCACTTAAATTGGTCAGTATTCATTTCACACCTACTCCTTGCTGGTCCTGTTCAAGAGAGGAAAATTGGAAAATAACCTAGAGTTTGTCTCAAGCAAGATATTGATCAATATTGTAGAGATAAAATTAAAATGGAGAGACAGTATTTTCTAACACTTATTTAAAAATAATTAGTTGAATTCAAAAAACATCTAGTTACTAAGCAACACCAGATTTTTGAAAAAAACAGTAAGATGATTGAATTTCACTTTTGGTATATTCTGGAGAGTTTTGTTTATGATCCTGCACAGAATCTGTGCGATCTGGTGACCTTGAATAAATAATGAACCATGAGAAATAATGTGCCTAACTCTCTCGTCTCTTTCAAGGACGTGTATGTGCGTGCGCGTGCATATTTGTATAAAATCTTTCTGGATAATCTTTAAAGATTACTACCAAATACTTGAATATTTATAGATTGTATTTAAAAGGCTGGCATATAAGTGTGTGCTAATTATTTCATTAACCATTTGGCCACTAGAGGATTTAAGAGTTAATGACATTAAAAACAAAAACTGTCGTATTTGCTACAATTGATGTAATCACTCTGTCTACTTGTATAAATGTTTTTCTTGCCAAGTAGAGTAAAGCTCATTTGGATCAATTTTAAGTACACTCAGCTCATTTGTATGTATTTCGTCACAAATGTACATTTGTACTAAAATAGTTGATGATCCTCTATGGGGAACATGGTTTACTATAGCTCCTTGTGACTCGTGACAGTCATTGGACTTCCACTAACTCCTATGACGCTAGTACAAGTTATTCTGGGAGATTTCACAGGTATGGATGTTGCCAGGCGGCAATCTTTTCTTAGAAATAATTTTAGACTTTGTCATTTCACCAAATATATAGCAATTAAGACTGGAGGCTTTGACTCCAGACAGCAAGATTCATTCATTAGACTGGAATTTTTAGATAGGTCTGTATATTTTAGTGAAGTAAGGTATAGCTAGAACAGTTTTTATATTATAGTCTAATTTTTGAACATCTCCCCATCTGTTTTTTTGGTCCGTATTTCCAAAAATAATTCACAAAGTACATTTAGGTAGGATTTCAGATACTGGTGAAAAGTGTAGGTAATCTCTATGAGATAAACCTAAAGACAGTGGAAATTGAAAAAAGCAAAATTTGAAACTATGTCTCAATATATATCTTATGGCACTGGCACTTTGCTAACAACTGGATTTGCACTGATCATGGTCATCATTATCTTTAATGACTAAATTGCTTTTTTTAGGTTTGCAAAAGTTACTGACTTCACTAATTTCGTATCTTTAATTTCATGGTCTAAGGAAATATTTTTGCTTAATAATCATAATCCATCTGAACAAAAAATGTCAAAAAATTAGATTTGAAGGGATAAAAGTAGGAAATCAAATTACAAGTGAAAATACATTATATCTTAGGTGGAATCACAGGTAGTGATTTTCTCATTCACTTTATCATCATCTGGAGAAAAAACTTTAGGTCTCAATTAAGAAACAGATTTGCCAGGATCCTCACGTTCCGATGTACATATGGCTTACAGTCTAAGAAAGTTCATCCAATATTTTTGAGAGCCTATAAAATACTACCCTGAATCTTGTGAACCTACTTACCTTGAACAGATTGAAATAAATTCTGTTTGACTGGCAATCAGATCATTCGTTTGAATTCATGCTAATGTTCACGTACAGGATCTTCTTAGTTCTTTCTCACTTTCTCACTTAAAAACGATCTCATCCAAGCTCACCAGATTTAAATGATACTTCAAATGCAAATTTCCAATACCAGGATATTTTCTCCTCTTTTAATATTTATAATCACTATAGTGAACAATTACCAGATTACTTGAAAACATTCATGAAAAGGATTCAACTTGGTCCCCCCACCTCATCCATTGAGAAGTCACCACCATATTAAATAATGAAATTAACTCATTCAATAAATATACTAATTTGAACCTCTATTGTATGCCAGGCACTGCAAATACATATATTGCTCATAAACCCTTAAGTAATATTTCATGTGTACTATTATAATCTTAGTAAACGTAAGAAAATGAAAGTGATGAGAAAGAAGCAAGTGACTGAGAGCTTAATGTACTCAGAGCCAAATCTGTTCGTACACTGAACTCCCTCTGTATGTATTTCATTTAAGGGGACTGTGGCGGCCCGGGATTCCCTGGTTCAGATCCCGGGTGCGGACATGGCAAAAGCCATGCTGTGGTAGGTGTCCCACATATAAAATAGAGGAAGATGGGCGTGGATGTTAGCTCAGGACCAGTCTTCCTCAAAAATAAAAATAAAAATAACTTCAAGTTTTTAGACTGTTATCTTCTTTACATATTGATCTTATTCGTGCCATGGAACTCAAGAAGAATTCTCATCTCAACATCTCTGATGTTTTTAGTAAAAATTGGTGAACTTTTCTTCTAACAAGTAAATGTTAAGTGAGTGAAGAAAAGAATTTAAAAGGAGAGAAAATAAAATGAATGTTTTTATTCTAAGAAAATAACATAAACAATTTTAACCTATTGAGATCAGTTACAGATCTTAAATTTCAATAAATAACACACAAGGATAAAGATTAATTACTGTCTTTAACATACATGAACAGAAAACATCTATGATTAATACTATAAAGATGATTGATTGTGTAATACCATCATCCACAATACATTTTAATTAAATGATAGTAGCATTTCATTTTGTGGAGTGTATAGTTCTTCCTTAGTTAACTCATCAATTTAATCATTTAAATTACAGTGTTGTTTTTTCAGGGGGTCATAGATTTGTTGGCGTGAAATATTTTTATTCCACTACACAGTTATTGAATAAAATTTAGATTATAACTTGAAGGGATCAGTTCAGTCAGTGCATAGTAAATTCAGTATTTCTCTCCGTTTTTCCTTTGAGCAGGAATCAGCTAGATAGACCATATAACAATTTGAATGAGTATCAAGAAAGTTCGAGTCATCAGATTTCATGAGCTCTAGACTATCTTTTGACTGAAATAGTAGTGATCTATTATGTATATATATCATATATGTAATATATAACTATATATAGCTATATTTCATATGGATATGAAATATATATACATATACACATGGAATATATTCAGATACTTATTCACATAGTTTAAGCAACATTCAAGGAAGTGTGTCAACCCAGGCTTAGTTATATTCAATTATTTTACCACCTTTAAACTGTTTATGACACTGGAAAGATGCATCTAAATAATTCAATATATTTTATACTATAATGAGTGTTCCTTTTTGAGTTTATTAGTGAAATTATTAAGATAGTTAACTTTGTCAGGGCCTTTATCAAGTGTTTCCTGTATGATTGCAAGGTTTTCTACATTGCTAGAATGAATTATGATAAGTATGACAAGTTCAAAGAGAATGTCATGTTTGCATGTGTTGAGACTGTCGTCTTCTCTGCATGGATGCCCTGAGCAGTGTTTCCCACTTGTAGTTCTTCGTGGCACATTAGAACCACTTGGGGATTTTTTAATAATCCTGATGAGCAGGCAGCACCCTAAGCAAATCATAATTATTGGGTGTGAGGTCCACTCATCAGTATTTTATAAAGCTCTATGGGTAACTTCTGTGTGCAGCCAATGTGGGGAAACACTGCTCTGGAGTGACAGGGATCTTGTGATAAACTGCAAATTCTATGCTTTCTTGCTCTTATGTAGTAATAGGGAATTAAACAGATTGAATTTCGAGACTACAACATTTAACTCTATCAATGTGATCAATCAATGTGATTTTTACAATAAAAGAGTTCTAATTCAGAATCTTTTTAACCAGTATTTCCCTGCTTCCCTTGACTTAAGACTTTAAGGAATCTCCTGATATGAAGAAAACTGAATATAAAAACAAGAAAATATTTCATGAGAAAATGAGTAAATAGTCTTCCTAATGTACACACATGTTATATTCAACATCTGTAAGTATACCTTAAATTGACATGACTTCTCAAAGAATCCATTTAATATTTTATAGTAGAAAGAGTTTCACCAAAACTGGTTGGAAGTATGCTGATTATAGTATTAAATTGCAATTATACAGGAAATGAACTTATATAGGTTGAATCCTTTCAATTCTTGATCATAGTAAGTGTAGACATGTATATATAAAGAAAGAATTGCCAAGAAGAAAGGACATTTTCTTTTTTTTTTTTTCACAATTCTAATTATATCTACACAACTCTTTGATTCAAAAGAGAGCAGGGAAAACTTTGCAATAAAATTGTGTGCATTGTTTCCTGGGTGGTAATATATTAAATTATCAAGCAGGAGCCTACCAGTGCCCTTTCGGTCGATAGAGCACTTAAGCATTTAGTTAAATTTATGTGAGTACGTTGCTTGAAAGATAATTGTAATGATATAAAATAATTCAGTCCAATGATTCCAGTGTGGCTTAAAGATAATGAATCTTTTGTATCATTCATCTTGGGAATATTAACATTATTGAGTCCTATGACTGCTAATGAGCTTTTTGCCAGGAAAAAGAATAAATTACACAGAGCGATATTTTGATTATTATAAGCACGGTATTTTAAAGTAATTAGTATGCTTGTGAGTAAATAGCAGGATTGGAATTGACTTTGATCATAAGGCAGCTGAATATTGTAACCATCATAATAATTTTGTGAAAATTAATCCCATAATAAAACAAAAAGTTACAGAAGTTTTAAATAAAATACAGCTAGGAAGATGTTAAGATAACGTCAGTAGCAGAAAAGATAGGGAAAATGAGAATGGTGGATTTCCTTTAGATGTACAGGGCTATCCTATAATTAACAGCACATAAGTTAGGAAACCTACATTGGAAAATAGACCTCTTGATAGAAAAAAGTAGAAGGGTTAGGATTTACACCTCTAGAAACTTTTAAAATTATCATAGTAGGCAAATATAGACATGAAATGTATCTAACTGATTGAACAAAGTTTCTATCTGTATCCTTCTCTGTACCCTCACTACTTTAGACTACATTGTTGGGGATCAGTACTCATGAAAGTGAATAATCCCTGTGCATCCATGGGTTTGGAAATGTGAGGTCATTCCTGCAAACCTGAGCAGACAGATTCTGATGTATGCGGAATAGTTTAGTAGGCTCTGAGTTTCTTGGAAATAGGAACGGTGCCCGTTTAACCCAGGCTGAACCTTAGGGTTTAGCACAGTCTCTGGCACAGAGTAGACACTCAGTAAATAAATGTGAAATTAATTCAAAAAGCCAAATATTAAGAACTGAATTTGATTTTAGTTAGAAATGACAAATAAGTGTCAATTTTGTACAAGATTGTTTATCCACTTATTCATGGCTCAGATAAAATTTACTGAATTCAAACCATAAGAATAATTTCATTCATAAAGATGAATAAGGGGAGAAAACCAGCTTGTGATAGCTATATAAAACAGAGTTTAAAAAATTTGAAAGCTTAAATTTATGGCTGTGGAGTGTTTTAATCTATAAAAGATTGAGTTCTCTATGGATTCCTGTGAGGCAACTGTAAGACGTAAAATATATCTAGATAACGAAGAAGATGTACCAGACACCTTTGGTACACACACCACATTCCCTGGGCCGTGATGGGTATGTCACAGCGCTGGTGGACGCATTTGTGTGAGGTTAGTCTTACTTTGGCATTTCTTCCTTCCCTATCTCACTCACTCTGCTTTCTATGGTTACTCTCAGAAAACTAGCTGCAAGCTAGTCTTATCGCAGCTTCTGCTTTGCGGAGTGAGCAGGGAAAGAATTCAAGCCAACAGGCAACCTTGGCAATCTTCCCACTCAAAACAAATGGCTCCTCGGACAGGCAGACCTGGTCTGGGGCCCTGATTCCATTCTAGATGTGATTTTGAGAAGAGTCGTTTGTTCATTCAGCAGGTGGTTGTGGGCACTTACTGTGTTCTATACTGTGGGGCGCTGTAGTGGCTATGAGTAAAGGAGCAGGTTATACACCAAACTAAGGGGTTTTCTAAGAAAGCCAAAGCCCCTCAGAGGAGAAGGTTTTTGGTGTGTATGAGGGAAAGCTAGACTAGTGTGACTAGAGCATAGAGTGGAGAATGGTGGGAAGTGAGGTCTAACCACTTATCTGCATGCCTTTGGTTACTTTGTTTCTCACTGCTGCATTTTGGATTCTCATATTGGATGTGTTTGCTCTTCTCTGCTGCAAAATAATCTTTGTTGTATCTCAACTCTTCCCTCAAACCAAACCAACCAGCAGGTACCCACTGGCCCCAAGCTTGTGCTGTTAGCCATAGCCTAGACAACATTTTCTGTGAAATGTCAATCTTTAGGAATCCAGTATACAGATTTTCAAGTTAAAAGTGTCATTCTTTGAACTCCATTCTTTTTAAAACCTAAAGAATATATTTTAAAATCACTATTTCTATCTATATCCCTACCATCAAACATTTATTAATACTTTTGGGAGAAATGTAACTTAATCATAAGAAAACTTACATTAGGGAATTGTCCTAAGAATTTACTGAGCTAATGTTAGTGATAGCATTTTGAAATGCAAAAAAGACAAATAACTTTAGAAATTACCATTATTCCTGATTTTTTGGTGAATGTATATATTTAAGAAAACATGTAAGTGTTGAGGTGTTAACAGTTTTATATTTTTTAAAAGATGCATCTTTTTTGTGTGAGCTTGTATCTCAAAAGTCGAAACACAGCAGGCCGGCCCTGTGCCCAAGTGGTTAAACTTCTTTGTGCTCGGCTTCAGCGGCCCAGGTTCACTGGTTTGGATCCAGATACAGACCTACTCCACTCGTCAGCCATGCTGTGGAGGCATCCCACATACAAAACAGCGGAGGATTGGCACAGATGTTAGCTCCGGGTTAATCCTCCTCATGCAAAAAAAGAGACAGATTGGCAACAGATGCTAGCTTGTGGGGAATCTTCCTCACAAAAAAAAAAAAAAAGAAAGAAAAAAGTTGAAATGCAAAGCATTAAAAAAGATAAATTTAAATACATATATGAGGCTTGTATTTTTACTGGCATAATAATTTAATTTTATATAACTTATTTATGAACATTAAACATATTTAGATTATGCATTCTATTCAGATAAGTGAGATGTAGTTATGATATCCTCAGAGAAACTGATTTCTTTTTTTTTTATTAAGGTTATAAAAGTTAACATCCTTGTGAAATTACAGTTGTACATCATTATTAGTCATTTTGTAGGTACACCACTTCACCCCTAGTGCCCTCCCCCCACCCCCCTTTCCCCTGGCAACCACTGATCAGTTCTCTTTGTCCATACGTTAACTACCACCTATGAGTGGAGTCATGCCGAGTTAGTCTTTCTCTGTCTGGCTTATTTCACTCAACATAATACTCTCAAGGTCTATCCATGTTGTTGTGAATGGGACAACTTTGTCCTTTTTTACGGCTGAGTAGTATTCCATTGTATAAATATACCACAACTTCTTTATCCAGTCATCAGTTGCTGGGCACTTAGGTTGGTTCCATGACTTGGCTATTGTGAATAATGCTGCAATGAAGATAGAGATGCATAGAGCTTCTGAAATTGCTGATTTCAGGTTCTTAGGATATATACCCAGTAGTGGGATGGCTGGGTCATAAGGTATTTCTATTCTTAACTTTTTGAGGAATCTCCATACTGTTTTCCATAGCGGCTGCACCAGTTTGCATTCCCACCAACAGTGTACGAGGGTTCCTTTTTCTCCACAGCCTCTCCAACATTTGTCATTCTTGGTTTTGGATATTTTTGCCATTCTAACAGGTGTAAGTTGGTATCTTAGTGTAGTTTTGATTTGCATTTCCCTGATGATTAGTGATGATGAGCACCTTTTCATGTGTCTATTGGCCATCCGTATATCTTCTTTGGAGAAATGTCTGTTCATGTCCCCTGCCCATTTCGTAATTGGGTTATTTGATTTTTCATTGTTGAGTTGTGTGAGTTCTTTGTATATTATGGAGATTAACCATTTGTCGGATAAATAACTTGTGAATATTTTTTACCACTTAGTGGGCTGTTTTTTGTTTGAATCCTGTTTTCCCTTGCCTTGAAGAAGCTCTTTAGCCTGATGAAGTCCCATTTGTTTATCCTTTCTATTGTTTCCCTCATGTAAGGGGTTATGGTGTCCGAAAAAATTCTTTTGGAGCTGATGTCAAAGAGTGTGCTGCCGATATTCTCTTCTAGCAGACTTAGTTTCAGGCCTAATCTTTAGGTCTTTGATCCATTTTGAGTTTATTTTAGTAAATGGTGAAAAAGAATGGTTGATTTTCATTCTTTTACATGTGGCTGTCCAGTTTTCCCAGCACCATTTGTTGAAGAGAGTTTCTTTCCTCCATTGTAGGCCCTCAGCTCCTTTGTCAAAGATTAGCTGTCCATAGATGTGTGGTTTTATTTCTGGGCTTTCAATTCTGTTCCATTGATCTGTGCATCTGTTTTTGTACCAGTACCATGCTGTTTTGATTACTGTGGCTTTGTAGTATGTTTTGAAGTCAGGGATTGTGATGCCTCCAGCTTTGTTCTTCTTTCTCAGGATTGCTTTAGCAGTTCGGGGTCTTTTGTTGCCCCATATGAATTTTTGGATTCTTTGTTCGATTTCTGTAAAGAATGACATTGGAATTCTGATTGGGATAGCGCTGAATCTGTATATTGCTTTAGGTAGTATGGACATTTTAACTATGTTTATTCTTCCAATCCATGTGCATGGAATATCTTTCCATCTCTTTATGTCATCATCGATTTCTTTCAAGAAGGTCTTGTAGTTTTCGTTGTATAGATCTTTCTCTTCTTTGGTTAAATTTATCCCAAGGTATTTTATTCTTTTTGTTGCAATCGTGAATGGGATTGAGTTCTTGAGATCTTTTTCTGTTAGTTCATTGTTAGCATATAGAAATGCTACTGACTTATGTACGTTGATTTTATACCCTGCAACTTTGCTGTAGTTGTTGATTGTTTCTAATAGTTTTTGTATGGATTCTTTGGGGTTTTCTATACATAAGATCATGTCGTCTGCAAACAGCGAGAGTTTTACTTCTTCGTTGCCTATTTGGATTCCTTTTATTTCTTTTTCCTGCTGAATAGCTCTGGCCAACACCTCCAGTACTATGTTGAATAAGAGTGGTGAAAGTGGGCACCCTTGTCTTGCTCCTGTTCTGAGAGGGATGGGTTTCAGTTTTTGTCCATTGAGTATGATGTTGGCTGTGGGTTTGTCATATATGGCCTTTAGTATGTTGAGGTACTTTCCTTCTATACCTATTTTATTGAGGGTTTTTATCATAAATGGATGTTGGATCTTGTCGAATGCTTTCTCTGCATCTATTGAGATGATCATGTGGTTTTTGTTTCTCATATTGTTAATGTAGTGAATCACGTTGATTGACTTGCGGATGTTGAACCATCCCTGTGTCCCTGGTATAAATCCCACTTGATCATGGTGTATAATCTTTTTGATATATTGCTGTATTTGGTTTGCCAAAATTTTGTTGAGGATTTTTGCATCTATATTCATCAGTGATATTGACCTGTAGTTTTCCTTCTTTGTGTTGTCCTTGTCAGGTTTGGGGATCAGGGTGATGTTGGCTTCATAGAATGTATTAGGGAGTGCTCCATCTTCCTCTATTTTCTGGAACAGTTTGAGAAGGATAGGTATTAAATCTTCTTTGAATGTGTGGTAGAATTCTCCAGAGAAGCCGTCTGGTCCTGGACTCTTATTTTTGGGGAGGTTTTTGATTACTGTTTCTATTTCTTTACTTGTGATTGGTCTATTCAGATTCTCTATTTCTTCCTGATTCAGTTTGCGTAGGTTGTATGAGTCTAGGAATTTATCCATTTCTTCTAGGTTGTTCAATTTGTTGGCATATAGTTCTTCATAGTATTCTCTTATGATCCTTTGTATTTCTTCAGTATCTGTTGTGATTTCTCCTCTCTCGTTTCTAATTTTATTTATTTGAGACTTCTCTCTTTTTTTTTTAGTGAGTCTGGCTAAGGGTTTGTTGATCTTGTTAATTTTTTCGAAGAACCAACTCTTTGTTTCATTAACCCTTTCTACTGTCTTTTTTGTTTCAATAGCATTTATTTCTGCTCTAATTCTTATTATTTTCCTCCTTCAACTGACTTTGGGCTTTGTTTGTTCTTCTTTTTCTAACTCCGTTAGATGTCATTTGAGGTTATGTAAGATTTTTCTTGCTTATTGAGCTGAGCCTGTATTGCAATGAATTTTCCTCTTAGGACTGCCTTTGCTGCATCCCAAATAATTTGGAACAGTGTGTTTTCATTTTCATTTGTCTCCTGATAATATTTGATTTCTTCTTTAATTTCTTCAATAATCCATTGTTTGTTCAGTAGCATGTTGTTTAGTCTCCACATTTTTGGCCCTTTCCCAGCTTCATTCTTGTAGTTGATTTCTAGTTTCATAGCATTGTGATCAGAAAAGATGCTTGATATTATTTCAACCCTCTTGAACTTATTCATGCTTGCTTTGTTTCCCAAGATATGGTCTATCCTTGAGACTGTTCCATGCGTGCTTGAGAAGAATGTGTAACCTGCTGTTTTTGGATGAAGTGTCCTATATATATCTATTAGGTCCATCTGATCTAATTTTTCATTTAATTCTATAATTTCCTTGTTGATTTTCTGTCTGCATGATCTGCCCATTGGTGTTAATGGGGTGTTGAGGTCCCCTAGTATTATTGTATTACTGTTGATGTCTCCTTTTAGTTTTGTTAAGAGTTTCTTCACGAATTGTGGTGCTCCTGTGTTAGGTGCGTATATATTTGTGACTGTTATGTCATCTTGGTGGAGCGTCCCTTTATCATTATATACTGCCCCTCTTTGTCTTTTGTTACCTATTTTGCTTTGAAGTCTACTTTGTCTGATATAAGTATGGCAACACCTGCTTTCTTTTGTTCATTATTGGCTTGGAGTATTGTCTTCCACCCCTTCACTCTGAGTCTGTGTTTGTCTTTGGGGCTGAGGTGTGTTTCCTGGAGGCAGCACATTGTTGGATCTTGTTGTTTGATCCATCGTGCCACTCTGTGCCTTTTGTTTGGAGAGTTCAATCCATTCACGTTTAGTGTGATTATTGAAAGGTGGGGGCCTACTGTTGCAATTTTATCACTTGCTTTCTGGTTCTTTTGCATTTTGTCCTGATGGAGAGCTGTTACTTTGTATTATTCCTTCTGCTTATCTCCTTTGTTCTGGATTTTGTAACCCCTTTCCTTTTTTTGATTTTTCAGGAATGAGTTTCTTCCCAAGCAATTCTTGAAGAGGACGTTTTGTGGTGATGAACTCCCTTAACTTTTGTTTATCTGGGAAAGTTTTTATTTCTCCATCGTATTTGAAGGATATTTTTGCTGGGTAGAGTATTCTTAGCTGCAAGTTTTTATCCTTCAGAGTTTTGAATATTTCATTCCAATCTCTTCTAGCCTGTAAGGTCTTTCCTGAGAAATCTGCTGATAGCCTTATGGGGTTTCCTTTGTAAGTCATTTTCTTCTGCCTGGCTGCCCTTTGTATTTTCTCTTTGTCGTTGACTTTTGCTAGTTTCACTACTATATGTCTTGGGGTTGGTCTTCTTGCTTTAATAAAGCTTGGAGATCTATTGGCTTCTGTGACATGAAGTTCCATCTCTCTTCCCAAGTTTGGAAAGTTCTCAGCTATTATTTCTTTGAACAGGGCTTCTGCCCCCTTCCCCTTCTCTTCTCCCTCTGGTATACCTATAATCCTTATGTTGCATCTCCTGTTTGAGTTGGATAATTCTCGGAGAGTTCCTTCATTTCTTTTTAGTCTTAATTCTCTCTCCTCCTCTGCCTGCAGCATTTCTATATTCCTATCCTCCAAATTGCTAATTCTGTCCTCCATATTATCAACCCTACTGTTCAGAGAGTCCAGATTTTTCTTAATCTCCTCCATTGTGTTCTTCATCTCCAGTATTTCTAATTGGTTCTTCTTTATGGTGTCAAGCTCTTTTGTGACATAGCTCCTGAACTCATTGAGTTGTCTATCTGAATTCTCTTTTAGGTCATTGAGTGTTTTCATAATGGCAGTTTTGAAATCATCGTCATTTAGGTTGTAGATTTCATTGTCTTTGGGATTGTTTTCTGGATGCTTATCATTTTCCTTCTGTTCTGGAGATTTAATATATTTTTTCATACTGCTTGATGGTGTGGGTTTGTGCCTCTGCATAGAGATAGAGTTTAATCGCTGTTTCCACTTGTTGCAACTGGTGTGTGGGAGGGGGCAGCTGTTTAGACTGCCTGAACCAGGAACCCTGTCAGCTGTTACTGACTGGGTCTGGACCCCTCCTCATAGTCACAGTGGTCCTGTGGGGTCCCTTGTCGGTTGTGGGGGCTATCGCAAGGGGGCCTCAGGCTGCTGGTGCCTACTGCTGCAGCCCACCTAGATGCACTCCCTCCTTGTGGTCTGCAGGAGTGTTGTGGGCTTTCCCATCAGCCAGGAGCAGGATCACCTATAATCTCCTATTTGTCCCTAATGGAGCCCACCAGATCACACTTGTCCACTATAAGACCCAGCAGAGCTATGGGTATCTTCTGTGGTCTGTCATTAGCTCATTTAGCTGTGCTCATTTTGCCCCAGGGCGTTCTCGCCTTGTGATTGCCAGTCAGGACCTCTCCACTAGTGCTGTGCAGAGGCTTTCACTGAGGCTGCTGTAAGAACCTGGAGTTCCCCTGTGGGCTATGTAGTCATTTCACCGGAGCTCTACTCTACCCCACTTTACCCTCACAGGATCTCTGGGAGCCCCTTGCCTCATCTGGGACATGGCCAGAGTCCGTAGGCCTGGCAGTGGCTTGTAAGCTGCTGCCTTCTGGGGAATTCTGCTCTAGGGAGCTCCCTGGTGTTCCCAATGCTGTGCAGGTCCTCCCTGCCAATGGCGAGCAGAGGCCCTCCCTGTTGGAGCAGTGTGGGACCCTGGAGCAACCCCCCGGGCCGCAGAGCCAGGTGTTGGGGCTCCACCCAGTCCCCAGGCAAGTCCACGGGAAGTCTGGGCACCCCCTGTACTGACCCGTGCGCAGAAGACCATGAGCCCAGCAGCAGCTTGCGGCCTGGAGCAGCCCCAGGGGATCCGCCCACCGGGAGCTTTCCTTTTTCCTGAATTCTGGGCGTGGCCTCCCTGCTAATGGCTAGCAGAGGCTTTCCCTGCTGAGGAGGTGCGGAACCCCAGAGCCTTCCCCCGCACCACAGAGCCAGGTGCTGGAGCTCCAAGCGTGTCGCCAAGCACGTCTATGGGAAGTCTGGGTGCCCCTTGCACCGAGCCAAGTGCCAGAGACCGTGAGCCCAGTGGCAGCTTGCAGTCTGGAGCTGCCCCAGGGGATGCGTCCACCAGGAGCTTTCCTTTTTTCCTGGATTCTGGGCCTGGCCTCCCTGTTAATGGCGAGCAGAGGCTTTCCCTGCCAGGGAGATGCAGGACCCCAGAGCCTTCCCCCATGCCACAGAGCCAGGCGCTGGAGCTCCAACCCTGTGCCCAAGCACGTCTACGGGAAGTCCGGGACCCCGTGCACCAAACCCTGCACCGGTGACCGTGAGCTCAGTGGCAGCTTGTGGTCTGGTGCCGTGCTGGGCCAGCCAGGAGCTTCTCTTTGTTCTGGCTTCTGGGCGGAGCCTCCCTGCTAATGGTGAGCAGAGGCTTTCCCTGCTGGGGAGGTGCGGGACCCTGAAGCCTTCCCCTGGGCCACAGAGCCAGGCGCTGGAGCTCCAAACATGTCCCCAAGCACTTCTACGGGAAGTCAGGGTGCCCCTGTACCAAGCCGTGCGCCAGAGACCATGAGCTCAGTGGCGGCTTGCGGTATGGTGCCGTGCCCGGCCAGCCAGGAGCTTCTCTTTGTTCTGGCTTCTGGGTGGGGCCTCCCTGCCTGAAGCCTTTCCTGCCAGTGGGTGCGGGGCCCTGGGATTTCCCCCTGGGCCTAGGTGTGATCGCGGGGGGCTTGGGTAGCGGTGTTGTCACCTGTTTTCACCGTCGCTTCGCTGGTGAGTGCACACTCCTGCCCTTGGTGTCTGGCGATGCTATGGTGGAGTCCGTTGGAAGAGAGCCTCCTGCAGGAACTAGGCTGTCTGGGGGTCGGGGGTCGGGGGTTGGAGAGCTTTCACCTATTTCCACCTCCTCCCGGGGAGGAAGTCTGTCCGCGTTCCGATATGTAGTAGCATGAGACTTTTAGGCATCTTGAGATGCTATCTGGATATCCTTTGTTAATCGGTGAATGTCCAATTAGTTGTAGATTCGACGGGGGGGGGGGGGGGGAAGAGACAAAGAAGACCTCTCAATCCGCCATCTTGGTCCCACCCCCTCAGAAACTGATTTCTTAAAGAAGTTTTTGACGCTAATGTTTTGACTGCAAAGAAATATGAACTTGAATTGCCCTATTAGATATCTGATAAAGAGTGAACTTAAAATATGATATTACAACACTCTGCTGGGTAACAATTCAAACCTTTCCAAGTGTGTGAGATAATGGAATAGATGAAATGAAAGGTGGTATTCAGTATAAATGCAATGAAATTATACTAAATGAGAATCTTCTCTTAGAGTCTTATGAAATTGAGATCATATTTTCTTCACCTGAAAAAAGGAAACTCTATGAGTGCATTAAGAAGAATGAGGGGATATTCTCTATTTAAAGGATTCATATATTTTAAAATTAAATTTTATACAGTTCTTAAAATATTAATATTAGATTTTTTTAGTTAACTTGGATATATCTATCTTCATCAGTATTACAGAACGTATTTCCCCCACAAAAGCAGGAATTTTTAAGAATCGTGTTATATTCTTATTCTTTAGGAAGGTAAATATAGAATATACAATATAAATATGAAAGTCTAGTTTTAAATTGTTCTTCTTTTGTTGCTTTCTTTCATTTAAGGGAAAACAAGTTTTATTTTCTATGTAATTTTCCTTTGAGACATTGACCCATAAAGTGAAATATAATTTTTCAGCAACTGCATTTTCCAATGGAACTGTAAAAAAGGCCTCTATTTCTGTGCATATAAAGTCTATGAAGTACCAAGAAAGTCTACATAATGTATTTGTGTGCTTTTAAATATCGTTAATTTTCATCTCTATTCTTTGACCTGAGAATATAAACCTTAAAATTATAAATTTTGTTCTATCATATTCCAAATAGATTATCACAGAGAATAAGGCATATTTTAGGGTATGCAAAATAAAACTGAGATTTGATTCAATGGACCTCTTAAAAAATAAAATTCTTTAATTTTTCAATGGGTGTTGAAAAGGAACACAATAATATCATGGGGTGACTCAATTATTGTAGAAATTGATGCTTAAATAAATGACAAAAATAAACAGGAGCGAGGAAAATTACAGCAGAACTCAGTAGTCGTATCTGTTACAATGAATCTGGTGGAGGAACTATCAGGAGCACAAAGGGGAAAAAGTTGAGAAAGAAAAAGTTTAGAAAGAAGTTACTGTGGTTTCTGTCAGTTGTGACAGCGTTTTAAAAAAATGAATAGAAAAGAAGTGGAATGGAAAGCAACTGTTTCGCCTTAACATTTGTGCAAAGACTGTCAATTTTCTTGAGAAACTAAAAATCTGATATGGGGTGAAATCTCATAAATGAGATTCTGGAGGCAAGTTTGAACAACATTGATGCCTGAGAACTAATTAATTAAATTGCAAGTGGTGGAGAAAGAGTTCAAAATGTCCTCAAAACATTCACTTCACAAGTTCCTCAAGGAATTAAACTATCGTATACTGAACAAATGAAGATCTAGAATGAGTGCGTTTGTTGAGCTCCTTCTTAGCGTTATTCAGTCTCATAACTGAGTCTGTCATACTTCACTCCCACTCTCAGTCTACTGTAAATTCCAGTTCTTCCTCCTTTCCCACTCTATCCCATTCTTATTTCTTCAATCATTTAAAATAATCCATAGATTCAAAACTGCTTAAAAATACAGTAGAGGCTGATGATTCAACTCAGACATTAGCAAACAATAAGCAGATAAACTTGTCTATTTTATGCGTGCATTTCTGTAGTTAGATTTCAGCTTTAACATCACTTTAACTCACAATGTTTAGATACAGGAGGACAGTATTCACCAGCTGATTAAAATTGTGTCAATACTTTGTCTTGAAATGCTGTTCAGTTAAAGCAACTTTAAATGTGTTAAATTGTTCTGGAGCTGTACACCCAGAGAGCGTGTTTATCTTAGAAATTCATTTTTTCATATTTTGCGTGGTGCGCCATCATAAATGTTAAGTATAATTAATTCTACTGCCCATTGTCCAAAATTGATCTAATTGCTGCAGAATGACACTGAATTCAAAGGAGATTTAGTTTCTTCTTCAAACCAATAGATGATGATATCATCTAAATGCTATTTATTATCTTACAAAAGGATATTCAGCAAATTCATCTCAGAATTTGACTTCAGAAAAATGGTATTCTATTCATATAAATCTGTACACTTCCTTTAGGCAATTAGAATTGTTTTAAGTATTTCTAGTACACATTGGAATACATAATAAAATAGGTATAAATCAATAAGTAACTTTACTTCACTATGATCATTCTCAGACATGTGACAAGAGAAATTAATGTATCTTCTAGAGTGGTTCAAAATTTTTAAAAAACTATTTTTTTGGTAAGGAAGATTGGCCCCAAGCTAACATCAGTTGCCAATCTCTTTTGTTTCCTCCCCATGCCCCAGGACATCGTTGTGTATCCTAGCTGTAAGTCCTTCTAGTTCTTCTGTGTGGGAGGACGCCGTAGCATGGCTTGGTAAGCAGTGTGTAGGTCCAGGCCCAGGATCCCAAACGGCAAACCCTGGGTCACCGAAGCAGAGTGCGCAAACTTAACACCTGGAAGTTCTAAACACCTGAAGGACCAGAACTACATATTTCTTGTTCTGCGTTTCTCCTAGAACTTACCGTTTGTCATCTAATTAATTTTTTTCAAAGTCAATTGATGTTAGCAGTTTTCTTCTCGAGTTGTAAGAACTCAGTATAAAGAATATTACTTATATTTGATGTGAAACATTTTCTCAGTTTTTGACCTATAATGTTAATTTTAATTTTTCAAAGTACTGAAGTGTATAAAAATAAATGTAAAAAGAGTAAACACTGCCAACCCTATAGCATTCCAGAGATAGCAAATTTTATTTTACTCTAAATTTTCATCAATTCTTTGTGTGTGTTTATATATATGTATATATATACATACATATATATATGAAACATAATTTTTCTTAACTTGCACTTTCACTCAAAAATAAGTGTGGGGGCTGGCCCCGTGGCCGAGTGATTAAGTTCCCGTGCTCTGCTTGGGGGCCCAGGGTTTCCCCGGTTCAGATCCCGGGTGCAGACGTAGCACCGCTCATCAAGCCATGCCGAGGCGGCGTCCCACATAGCGAACCAGAAGGACCTACAACTAAAACGTACAACTATGTACTGGGGGGCTTTGGGGAGAAAAAGAAGAAGAAGAAGAAAAAGGAGATTGGCAACACATGTTAGCTCAGGTGCCAATCTAAAAAAAATAAATAAATAAGTGTGAATATATGTTCATGTAAATGAATATAAATATGTATCAATGCTTTTAATAGGATTATAAACCTTGATTTTATTTATGTACCAAGTTTTGCTGAATATTTAAGATTTATATTTTCAATCTGATAATTATAAATGTATGGACACATTTCTTTCTGTTAAATTGTTTTATTAAAGTGTATTTATAAAATGTGAATTGCTGAATAAAAGATAATCACATTAAATTTATTTGTCGTACATCAAAAAGGAGCATTTCTAAAAGGTTCTATCAATTTACATGTACACCAACATTATATATAATTCTCACCACCACCCCTTCACAAATACTGTGTATTATAAATTATTTATACCAAGATAACAGAAAAAATTAATATCACAGTTTTTAATTTGTATTTTTCTGATTGATAATGAAGTTGCACATTTTTTAATGTATTTATTGTCCATTGTGTTTTTCTTTTAAATTTCTTACTGGTACCCTTCACCAATTTTTATGTTGGGAATCAATTGTATCATAATATTTATTAGAGATCGTTATTTAGAATTGTTCCATTTTATTATGAAAATTTCAAATGTAGCAAAGTTAAAGTTCTTTTACAATGAACAGTGTTAACCTTCCACAGAGATTCTACCATTAATCTTTTCTAAACGTGCTGTGGCACCAATCAGTCCAGATGATCATCACCCCATCCGTATGCTAATCCTTCTTAGTTTGGATGCAATTTAAATATATTTCAGAGATAAGTACCCTTTCCCTTAGACACCTTATTATTAACTTCATTAACTACCGTTCAAGATGATTAATTTTTTATGTAAAATTTGCATACAAGGAAATGTACAGCCCTAAGTGTACATTCTGAGTTTTGACAAATACATACAAATCTATAACGAAAGCCAGAGCAAGATGATAGTAATGACTGTAACCCTTTGAAGTTCATATACATCTTTACCGTTCTCTTTTCTCTTTTTAAATTTGTAATATGTCGCCATATGGATTTTTAAAACATAATTAATGAGTGGATTTCCCTTTTTGTGTTTCCTGCCTTTTGAGTCTGCTACTGTAGAATGGTCTGCACACCAAGACTGTAAAATTATTTCTCTGTTTTCCGGTAACTATAATTCTAGTGTGATCATATGTTGAATGAGATTCTTCCTGTTTTGTTGCTAAGCTGAGGAAAATAATCAATAATTATCACCAATAACTAACTCCCTCCCATGTTCTAATGAGAGTCCAAAATAGCACATTTTTTGCGGCTGTTAACTAAAAGCAGAGCCAATTCCATTCAGCCGGGGTAAAGGGAGGACAGAAAATCTGTCGGTATTTGTAGAAGAGAGGACTTTGAGAACCTAGTGTCTCAGTGGTCTAATTCTTTTCCCTGCCTGTCTTAAAGAGCACAGTATGATTATGATTCACATATAATTGCCTGAACTTATAATCACTATAATTACCATGAACTTTATAGTAGTTTAGCTTTTAGATTTGTCCTTGTCTTAAGTGACATTTTTTGGCAAGGACAAATCTAAAAGCTGAACAAATATAAAGTTTATGGGTAACATTGTGTTTGACAGCTTTTCTACCTGCTGTTTGTAATAAAATCACAGATAATTTTATTTTAAAAAGTGAAAAAACAAAAACGTACTGCAAAACCAAAACACAATTTGCTAACATAATTGTATTCAATAGATCGTGTTCACCAACCTCTTTGAAAACACTGGGAAGAAAAGATGACCACAGTCTAAAATGTATATGAAGATTTTTAATAATGATCATGAAGAAAGCTATGGTGTTTACCAGAAACAGATAATAAAATCTCGGGTTAACTTAAAATTAACAGAACATTATTTATGTAGTAATAGATACTCTTCCGTGTGATATGTATTAAAATGTTTCCAGGTTAACACACAAAGCCCACATTATCTTCATTTTGAAATAGATTGCATTCTCAGGTGAAATGAGGTTCAAAGAAATGTTAATAGGTGGTGGTATGAAAATATTTTTCCACAGGAAAACATAGTGCAAGTAATTTATGAAGGGAAATTCTATTTTTTGTTCACCAACATTAAAAACTCATAAACCAACAGACATATTATTCCTGTTGCCAAATGACCATCACACTTCCAAATCCAAGATCCGGGGTCAATTGCTCTGTGAGTTTTTTTGTTATCTTCCATAGCTAGAATTGACCTCGCCTCCCTTTGTAGTCCACTTTCCCATCAACAATTCAACAGGGATTGCTGTTACCCTAATTTCTATGCTTGTGTTTATTTACACATCTGGCTCTTTCTAATGGGCTGTAAACCCTGAAACAGGAAGTGGTGGATCCTTCTGCTGTTTGAATTTCTAAATCTTGAATATTACTTCCTAATTTTTAAACGGATAGATAGCTTAAACATAGAGACAAAAAGGAAAGTTCTTCAGTGTATTTTTATCACATCTCTCCGCATTCCTTGACCTCAGCTGCTATCACCCTAGACCCAAAGAAAATGATCCCCTGCCTAACCTCCTTTAATGCTTCCAGGTGGTCTACTCTGCCTTAGCAGTTCTCCTCATTATTTGTTGAGTGAGACAAAGGCTACTCGGACAGAATGTCAGGGCAAGTGTAAAACGCAGCTTTCCTAGGCAAACTGAAAAGTGTGTCACACCTCAGAGTGTTCACTTCAAAGAGGCTTTCCTGTCTCATCCCTGCAATGGGCTGACACCTGTTCCTCTGTGTCACATCCCACTGATCATTTGGATGACCACAACCTGCACTTACCCCACTGACTATGTGTTGACTAGTTGGTTGTCTGCTGCCCCAGAGATCTAAATTTTACAACAAAAGAGATCTTGCTTTTCTTGTCCGTTGTATTCAACCCCATGAACTTAAGTACCACAGGGTCCAAAACTTCAGAATGTTCTTTTTTATTCATGTATTCTAGCTTCCTAGAACAGTGTCTGGCACATTATAGAAACTCAATAGATATTTGTTGAACAAATGAATGAATATTTTTGCCTAGCATCTGGCATAGGGTAGCTACTTAGAAAATATGAATTATTTAACTAATTAATGATTATTTTTTATTTATAAAGCCTTCCTGATCAAATTTGGTAAAGAATTAAAATAAATTTTATGAGCGAAATGCATATGTTTCTATTACAACTTAATTTTAGCATGCATTATACATGTTTTATCTGTATTACATAAGTTTTTATAACTTAATAACACATGTAACCGAATTATAGCACATAATAAGTTGCAGGTAAATCGTTAAGTATGGGAGTTTCCCACAGTATCGTAGTACTTTTATGTTTTATACTAGTGGAAATACTTTTGTCTAAGTCTTGTTGCATCAGTGACTCTACTTGATTTTAAGTTTTAGGAGGAATTAGAAAATAAAGCACTGACAAAAATTTTTAAAATTGTTGAACTTCCCCATGAAAGATGTAATTATATCTTTTAAAACTATACATTCAATTTGATACCCTAAATTATGCACCCACACAGCTAAGGACTCAGACCAATGAAAAATCTGACATTTAGATATTTTTGTCATGTTTTGTTACATAGGCTGTAACAACACAGCTATTGTTCTTTTCTTCATAGCAACGTTATACAGCCCACTGTGAAAGCAGAACACAACAGACAAATAGGTATTTGTGTTTAACCAATTTTCAAAAATTAATTATATGTTTTGAAATTTCTGAGTTAGAAGCTTTAAAAACTGCCACCGTTTCCCACACTGTTGTTCTCAATGTTGACATGTTTGTACTCCTAATTGGTCAAGAAAGAAAAAAGTCTCACACTTGATATTTGGCCACATGTTCCCATTTCAAAACCAGCCACAGTTTTACAAATATATGTTTCAAGAAAGATTAACAACAAGTTCTATTTTTTATTTCATGGAGAAATTCATTTCAAGCTATTATTCCATCTTAGATCTCAAAACTTTGATAAGCTTATAGTGAAAAAAGGTTGATAAAGTCTTGGATGGAATTAGCACCTACCAAATGCATTGATTGGGCCCATTTCTTATTATTTTGAAATATTAGCAAAAATCACAGCAAGAGGCAGAACAAACTGTTCTCTTATGCGTACTGGTGTCTCTGTGAAAAAAGAGGCATAATTGACTACAGCCATGGGGATTCAGACAACTGTACAGAGATCGATAGCAGAGTTTTCTGCATTGTTTCATATTGCTGATCTCATAGTTTCTATGCAGAGATTATTAGGTTTTTATTGTTGTTGTTATAATTTTTGCCAAACCAAAATGCATTGTTTAAGTATGCAACTGTGGAATTAAAACTAATCACTGATTGATCTGAAGGAACAGTAGAATTAAAATTGATCACTAGGGGCCAGCCCATGGCCAAGTGGTTAAGTGCACGCACTCCGCTTCAGCAGCCTGGGGTTTCTCTGGTTCCGATCCAGTCGCGGAAGTGGCACCACTCATCAAGCCATGCTGAGGTGGTGTCCCATACAGCACAACCAGAAGGACCTACAACTAGAATATACAACTATGTACTGGGGGGCTTTAGAGGGAAATTAAAAAAAAAGCGAAAAAGAAGATTGGCAACAGATGTTAGCCCAGGTGCCAATCTTAAAAAAAAAACCTGATCACTAACTGATCTTAAGATATTAAATCTTAACATATTTAGACTATGCTTTCAAAGTAAGCAATAATATATTTATTTCCATAAAACTTTAAAAATGCCATATAGAAGCTTCTATATTTTATTTTAGATTAGAGCATGAATTTATAATTTCTGAATTACTTAACTTCATTATTCATGATAAACAACTTATGTTTAGATATATTTTTATTCTAATATTACATCTAAATGATAATCACAAATTCATATATAGAGATAGATGTGGAAACTAAGTGATATGAGTTATATTAAAATCCCTGTATCATTTTCTTTGCAAACCAAAATTCTGATGGTTTATTAAAAAAAGGAGAAAGGAATTGCATAGAAGAGCCCATGAGAGTAGGTAGTGCTACTGATAGAATTCCCACTGTTGTTTTGATTAATATGCTTCCTTTATATATTTTGTCAAAATCATATTTCAGGAACAGACTTAATGCAACTTACATAGTTATATAAATACCGATGAATTTTATTCTTTAATTTTGAAGTTAGAGGCACAAATTTAACACACACCATTTTAAGTTGCTGGAGTCCAGATGCTCAGCCCCACTCCTGGCTAGGGATTTGTCTGGGCTGCCAGACCCTCCTGAATTCCCAGGAACGTGCCCTTCACATACATGAGGGGGTGATGAGCTTTTATCATTTGCAATTCCGAGCACATGCCCTGGGCTATTGTAGCACATCTGTTTGGGAATAGGGTTGGAGGCATGGCATCCAAAAGTTACAAAGGGAATACAGAGTCGATGCTGGAGGTAGCACTTAATGGTTGACATTTAATTTAGCACTAAATAAGACGATAAGAGCCATTTATATCCATGAGGTTTATTAGATACATTGAAGACTAGTGCTGAGCAGGAAACTCTTGCCCAGAGTCCAGGAGTCTGAGATGAGGACCCCTTGAAGGTTTATCTGAACCACTGGGGGATCAGCAATGTTTACTTGGCAGTGCAACAGGGTTGGGCAGAAAAGGCTTTAAGTTAAAGTTTTTCTGAACTACCCTTGGTTCCAGAGTGAGTTAGACAGGACACAGAATTCACCGAGAGGCTTACGGGGGCATTATGGGAGGTCAGAGGCTCCTTGCACAAAAGATTTTGAGATAACCACTCACCCATCCCAGGTGGAGGAAAATCAGTACGTAGACCAACCTCATAAGTGACAGGGGCAATCACAGAAACTGAGGTGAAGCCAAGTGAGTCCATGATCACTTCTACACTCTTTCTAAGCTGAGAGATTGGCACCAAATACAGAATCAGCAGGCATCGCCGGAAGGTGTCAGCGAGATGTAAACAGTCTTGGGTTATCAGTTTGGAAACTATAGGAAGCCAGGGACAGAGCAAGCACTCAAAGACCTCATATTTTTCATTTCTCCACCACTGGGAGATCTCATAAGACAAGTTCCCCCTCTCCCCATGGGTAGGTACTATCTTAGAGAGACAAACAGAAGGAATAGAAGGGAGACTGAGAGACTAAACATTTTTACTCAGGAGACAGTGAACACCTACAAAGATTAAATAATTCATTCAAGGCCACAGAATCAGTAAGGGGCAGAGCTGAAATTTGAGCCTAAGTAGTTCCATTACAGATACCATGGCCTAATTACCATCCTCCTCTTTCTCTTGCTCCAGATCTTGGTCCAGTTGAGAATTCTCTGGGAAGCCTGTGGTTTACTTGAACAGTGCTGAGCAGAAACTAGGATGCAATTTGTACATAGGAGCTCTGTGAAATAGCTAAGATATAATTAAAATTTCTCTGGAATAAGGTGTGCTGGCAAAAGGAGTAAACAAGACATCTATGCATTATGTTTTGTTGAGTTATGTAGCTCAGTCTACCAGCACATCAATGCAGATATTATGTGACGCCCTGATTCATGTCCTCTTAGTGGCTCTCACCCCGGGGATGCTGGACAGCATAAAGATTGGTTTGCAGTCATTGAATCATATCCTTTAGAAGTAGCTTAAAGTTATTTTCACTCCTTGTCTTTTGAAAAATCCTAAACTCCTTGAAAATATTATACCAGTTTTCCTGGAAGAAGTGATAATAAGAAGGAATTCTTCAACATGAGAGAACATTTTTTTTGTGGTCTCCTGAATATTAGAAATCTGTGACCACCTCCCTATGACAAAACTGGTAGATGTAATAAAAACGTTTCACACTTGGCTGCTGGGCCTTAGAGATTGCATTTGCCAGTCTTTATAAAGATTTCAGTACTTTGCTCCTGAATGGAAGCTGCACAGACACCAGCTTTCAAGGAACCTAAAGAAGGTCTTAGATGATGTTGATATTAGCAGCAGTCATGACAGATCATTCTTAAATACTCTTCCCTTGATCCCATGTGCTATTACACAAGCTTCCAGACTTCTGAAGTGACCTTGATAAGGGCACTTCAGATAAGATGTTATATTTAGATGTTGGGAGACAGATAGAGAAAGACTCCAGTTGTCATTAAGATGGAACTTATCAAGAAGTGGTAGAGGGCTGGCCTGTGGCCAAGTGGTTAGTTTTGTACACTCTGCTTTGGTGGCCTGGGTTCGCTGGTTCAGATCCTGGGCACGGATCCAAACCGCTCATCAAGCCATGTTGTAGCAGCATCCCACACAGAAGAACTAGAAAGACTGACAACTAGGATATACAACTATGCACTGGGGTTTGGGGAGAAAAAAAAGAGGAAGATTGACAACAGATGTTGGCTCAGGGCCATTTTCCTCACCATAAGGCATACAAAAAAGAAGTGGTAGGATAAGGCTAGGAGTTAGGATTAAATCAGGATCCAGGGCCATTAGGAGTCCTCGAATTTTGAGGCTTAGGGAAGGAAGCTCCAAATCCATTAACAATGTGCTTCTGGCCCCATGAGCATGCTATGAAGGTTCCTGGCAATGAATCTACAAGTGAGTGCAGACCCTCCTTGTGTCTGTGGTTCCCAGATGTTTTATACTCTCCTGCTAGCCCACATTCAGCCTTTAGCAATTCATTAAAAATTTGAGCTGGGTCTTCCTGCCAGCTTGTACATTGGCCCTGTTTCTTTCTTGGAATCTGCCTACAAGGTGAAATCAGAGCCTGTGCCTCATCTCTCTTTCGAGGTACCTTTTATTTGATTTTGGCCATGCTGCAAGAACTGTGACCTCAGCTCTCCAGTATGTTCAATTAAAGTTTTGATTTTGTAGATTATTCAGCTTTTATTTAATATAGTTTAAGTGGGAGTGCTGATCTTTCCATTTTGCTACATCCTAATCATAAGCTGGAAGTCCTTTCACATGATCTTTGACATTAAAATAATTATGTAATATATAAAGAAGACCAAACTTAATACAATTCAAATATTAATAAAACATACACGATTTTTGACGACTTTGCTCCTTAAAATTTGCTACCGCATTTTGGTGTTTCAAGAGAGTCACTCAGATTTTCTCTAGGTCTCAGAGAGCCCCTGTATTTGGTATGTACATAGAGCAACGAATATTTTACTTATTTTCTTGACATTTGGAACTATTAGTCTATTCTTACGGAAAATTTTTGAAATGACAGAATTAGCTATGATGTATATGGGTAATCTTTAATAGATTCATACAAATTCACTCCTCATTATTAAGTAATTATATTCAAAATTAAAATTGCTGTTGGTCAACAAGTCATTCTTTGAAGCAAGAGTATAATTGAAAGTAATATATGCAAACATGTAACATACTTTCCAATTTATTTTGTTGGGGTATCTACCCATCCATCTGTTCACTTAGCAATTTGTTAGTAAAGTTTTCTCTGTTAGGTACTATGCTTAGTCCTTGGATACAATGGGAGTGGACAAAGGTGATTCCTACCCTTTTGTAACTTACTGTGAACTCTTTGAATTAAAATACATGAGAGCATTCCTAATTTATCATTCTGTGGAACATTACTCTGAGCAAGGCTAATTGTTTAGCCTTCACAGAAATTCTCAATGCTCGAATGAAGGTGAAAAATGCTGTTTCTTGGCTCCCTCTTGGAGATTAATGATATGTATTAGTGATTTAAAGCACTAGGGAGCCCAACTATTAACAAGTCTGTCTAACCAGAATTTTTGAGCACGAACCATTTTTAAAAAAAATGTTATACCTACTTATATCTTCTTAGGTTTAATACCAGTTTAGAATACAGCAATCTCTTATATAATGTTCATATGTGTTGTTTCATTTTGAACTTCAGGATCTTTGTGAATCTGTATCAAACTTAAATTGCTTCTGTTCTCCAACTTCTCTTTTCGCTGAAAGCAGAAGCTCATCATTCTAATGATGTTCTTGAAGGACTATTATTTCCCTAATTAATGACTGTGTCCTATTAGAACTACTGAAACAAAAATCTTATCATTCCACTAAATAGTTAGAATAAGATCTTAATATTCTTTCATCCATATCAGTTTTTAAATGTGAGATAATTTCAATGAAAATTTCTAGTTTTATGAATAAAAAGGAAGAAAATGATGTACTCTTCTATATTCCTTATTGAAAACAAGTAACATATTTGGCATTTTTCAAAAAGATTGTTAAGTATCTTTATAAAAATAGTCTTCCTACTCTTCTACCTGAAATGTGCCTTGGAGAATTTGTGAGAGAAACATCATTGCACTTCAAAACCTGTGCATTTGTGTTTCATTTTTGGGTTCATATTGGTCGCCACTTTTTTTTGTTATCTGCAATATTTATACAAAAATCAAGGTTTTCTCAATATTCAGTAAAATAGTCCTTTGCTATTCTTTGGTTCTAGCTGTAAAAGTCCCTGTCTATATCAAGTTTATGCTAGGGTTCTAAAAATGAATTTTCCATATATTACGTAGACAAGATATAAGTGACTGGTTATCTATTGGTGCATAACAAACTACCCCCAAACTAAGTGCCTTAACAGAAAAACTTTCATTATCTTCCAGTTTGTGGTTGTGGCTCAGTTGGGTTCCTCTGGCTCAAAGTCTCTTGGGAGATTGGAGTGAATCTCTTGGCCACAGTCATCTCACAGCTTACCTGGGAGAAATCACTCCCAAGCTCACCAATGGGACTGACAATAAGCCTCAGAAGATCCTCTTCCAAATTCACTCTTTGGCTGTAGGCAGGCCTCAGGTCTTCACTGGCTGTTGGCGAGACTTATTTGCTCCCCACATGGACCTCCTCATAGAGCTAATCTCAACATGGCCATTTTCTTCTGCTGAGAGAGGGGTACCAGAGAGAGTTAGCAAGACTGAGCTGCCAAGACTGAAGCCACAGTCTTTTGATAACTTATTCTCAGAAGTAAAATCCCATTATATCTGCTATATTCCATTAATTAATAGCAGGTCTCTAAATCCAGCCCAGACTCAAGCAAAGGGAACTGCTCAACATCAGGAGGCAGAGACCAGTATGGGAGGCCATCTTAGAAGCTGCCTGACACACATGCAATCTTTCCACATTTGGTGAAAGGACAGTTAAGTTCCAATTCTAAATTGTAAATAAGAGAGAACAAGTTTTCTCTCTTATGTTTTTCCTGAAATATGAACTGTTATATTACTATCTGAGATTTTTTTCCAGAACTCCAAGTTAAGATGTTCAGTAAGAAACAAATTCAAGAGGGAAAAAAGGAAAATGGATGTCCATCTAAGTTCAGTAAAGTGACATAATTAAATCTGAAACAATTAAACCAATTGAATTCAATTCAATTCAATAAAAAGTGACCATCGTTTGAGAAATAGTATATTAATTCCTGCACAGGATACAAAATGAGTAAGAAACAGCATTTGATCCTAAATATGGGTTTGACTTTGGCTCATCTGCTTACTGGTTGGGTGACTGGAACAAGCTGCTTAGGGTAATGTGTCACCATCTTACAGGGCTGTTGTGAAAATATAATGTTGTGAGGATAAAATGAAGTAAATCATATACAACCGCACAGCTATGTAAAGTTCTTAGCACACTAGTAATCACATGGTGTTTTTCTTATTTTGAAATGTTAGAAATATTAATAGTATATACTGTTAAAGATTTCATTTAAAAATTGTAAAAAGTATACAGCCTAGTTTAGTTTCCTAGGCATTCTAAAACAGCAGTAAATTCCTAAAATAACAATGTAGGCCTTCAATACAGCAGTAAATCCATATGTAGTTTATATATTGGGCTTTGGAAAAAATCTTGAATAATTCTTTTCAGAAACCAAGCAAATTCTTGATTTGTAAGTCTATATTAGGTTCTGTTCCTGGGCGCAGACCTACACCACTTGTCTGTCAGTGACCATGCTGCGGTGGTGGCTCACGTACAAAACAGAGGAAGATTGGCAACAGATGTTAGCTCAGGGTGAATCTTCCTCTGAAAAAAAAATGAATGGAGAAATGATACCTTGGGAAACACATGGAATTTCCTATAGTGGAGTATGTAGACAAATGGGATTTTACTATGCAGGAATAGAAAGTGTATCTTAGTCAGAAAGGGTCACAAAAATTAAGATCTTCAACATAGGAAACTCTGGCATGCTCATAACAGAAGCATAAAGCTCTGAAACATAACACTGCGAACTTGTGCTTGATTAGAAGAAACAGAATCACATTTGCCAGTTTGAAGTTTAGTGGATATTGGTCTGGCTTGTCTGCTAGCCATTGCCCCTTTCCTTTAAAACCACACTTATATTTCCTTCTAAGGAAAAGTTCACTTTCAGACCATATTGAAAAGGTGGGATTGATTCATGCATCTCTCCCTGATTTGGATTCAGTCTATCCAAACAGAGTATTACATCTTATAGAACAGGAGTTCTCAAAGTGTGTTCTGGGGGCCAACACCTTCACCATTACCTGGGATTTAGAGAAATGCAGATTCTCAGGCCCCTCCACTGACCTACTGATAGGGAACTCAGGGTAGGGCCCAGCAATTTATGTTTTAACAAGCCTTCCAGATGATTCTAATGTACGCTAACATTTTAAATGACTGACTTAGAATATGTACATTTGGGGGAAATTCAAGAAGTTTGTGATTACTCACTGCTTCAGAGTACTTTTCATCAAAGTACACACATTAGAAGTGCCTGGAGAAATTTTCAAACTAAAAATGCCCTGGTCCCATCCAATTAAAGCTTATACCTTCTGGGGTGGTCTGCCTGTTTCTTCCATCTCTTCTTATCCTCCATTCATGGAGCCTTCACCTGGGGAACTCCAGAGGTTTCAAACCAATGGAAGAATATGACTCTTTCTTCCCATTTGTGTCTAACAAATAGGTATCATTGCTCAAATATGTGAAAATAATTAATAGGAATTCGTTTTTTAAAATAGTTTGTGAAAATGTAGATGACATTCATCTCTAGAAATTTTACATATGGACTTCTTAATAAGATGCAAGTTTAATGGTTGTGCATCAGAGATCAAAAACAGAAACGAAGGATTTACTGGACTGTGTGTTAATATAACTCATGCTCTTTCCTAGCACACTTAGGGATTAATTTAATTTGCATTAGTTTGCGATTCATTTACCTGTTATCTCCAACACTGACTCCCATCTCTGGAGGTAGTGCAAATCTGGGGCAGAATTAAGACTCAGCTCTCATGCTATTGTATGTAATGTTGTGCTATGTGGTAGAGTATGCTGCTAAAGCCAATGTGAGTTTTCACTAATTTTACCTATTAGCATGTTGTAGTCAATAACACTAGGAAAGGAGTTTTAATAAAGTCAAATAATGCTGGTTTTATTTCTCTTGCCTCCATGGATAAATTTCAAAGATACATGTCCTTTAATTTCAAGTTGTGTTTAATTCAGTAAAGTAATGGCATGTTATGGGAAGACTCTGGGCATTTGAGTTAGGTCTCGTATTGTGTACTCAATACCCAATTACAACTATGGTTTCCTCATGTCTAAAAGAGGATAGCAGCATGTACTCAATTGGGTAGATGTGGGGGTTAAAGAGATAATGAAGGTGAATGCCCTGCCCACGCCTGCCAACGACAAGTGCTAGCTGTGTTGTTTACTGTTGCTATCTTTACCTGAAGATGCCTGCATTTTAGGTAAATAATATGCATTAAAACAGGAAAATTTAACACATGGTACTAAAATGTCTAGTTTCCTAAAAATTATCCCATCTAAAATATTAACTTGTACTCTTAAGTTTTAGAAAATTTTTGCACTTCTCATATTCTTTCAATGGATAATTTATAAAGAACTAGAAATATATAAAATTCAACTATTTACTATGTTATGATTTGGCGGGCATCAGCTTGAATAAAACCAATATAAATCAATTAAATTCCATTGCCCTTGAGTGCTATTAAAATAGTTGATAATGCCTTTTTTCCTCATCTTTATTGGGATATTATTGACAAATATTGTATATATTTAAAGTATACAACTTTGTATTTTGATATGAGATATATGTATACTCTGTGAAATAATTGTCACAGTCAAGCAATCAGTTACCATTTTCTTTCTTGTGTGTGTGTGTGGTGAAAACAGTTAAGATGTAATTTCTCAGTGAATTTCAAGTATACAATACAGTATTGTAACTATAGTCACATTGCTGCACATTAGCTCTCCAGAACTTATTTATCGCGCATAATTGGCCCTGGCAACCACCATTCTTTTCTCTGCTTTTATGAGTTTGATTATTTTAGATTCCACGTATAAGTGAGATCATGAAGTGTTTGTCTTTCTGTGTCTGGCTTATTTTGCTTAGCATAATGTCCTCCAGGTTCATCCAGGTTGTTGCATGTGGGAGCATTTCTGCTCATAATGAGTAATATCTCATTATATATATATATACACACACACCTCATTTTGTTTATCCTTTCATTCATCATTGCACATATGGGTTGTTTCACATCTTGGCTATCGTAAATAAAGCTGCAATGAACATGGGCATGTAGACAACTCTTCGAGATACTGATTATATTTCCTTTAGATATATATCTACAAGTGGGATTGCTGGATCATAACGTAATGCTGTTTTCAATTTTCTGAGGAACCTCCATAATGTTTTCCATAATGGCTGTATGAAACAGCCAACAGTGTACATTTTTCCTTTTTTCCACATCCTCACCAACACTTGTTATCTTTTTGGTAATAGTCATTCTAAGAGGTATGAGGTGATATCTCCTTGTAGTTTTGATTTGAATCTCCCTGATGTTTTGCACCATTTCTTATACCTGTTGGCCATTTGTATGTTTCCTTTGGAGAAATGTCTATTCATTCCTTTGTCTATTTTTTTTCAAGGATTGACACCTGAGTTAACAACTGTTTCCAATTTTTTTTCTTCTTCTTCTCCCCAAAGCCCCCAAGTATGTAGTTGTATATTCTAGTTGTAGGTCCTTCTGATTCTGCTATGTGGAATGCCACCTCAGCATGGCCTGATGAGAGGTGCCATGTCCTCGCCCAGGATCTGAACTGGCAAAACCCTGGGCCCCTGAAGTGGAGCGTGCGAACCCAACCACTTGACCGTGGGGCCGGGCCCTGCTTTGTCCGTTTTTCAATCAGGTTGTTTGTTTTGTGCTATTTAGATGTATGAGATCCTTATATATTTTAGATATTAACCCCTTATCAGATATATGGTTTACAAATATTTTCTCACACTCCATAAGTTGCCTTTCTCTCTTGATTGTTTTCTCTGTGTTCCGAAGATTTTCAGTTTGATGTAGTCCCCCTTGTCTGTTTTCACTTTTGTTGCCTGTGCTTTTGGCATCATATCCAAAAAATCATTCTTGAGACCAATGGCAAGAAATTTTTTTCCTATTTTTTATTCCAGTAGTTTTACAGTTTTAGATCTTAAGTCTTTAAGTCCTTTTGAATTGATTTTTGATAAAGTATGAGATAAAGGTCTGGTTTCAGTCTTCTGAACATGGATATCCAATTTTCTCAACACCATTTGTTGAAGAACCTATCCTTTTCCCATTGTGTGTTCTTGGCACCCTTGTCAAAGATCAGTGGACTATGGATGCATGGATCTATCTCTGGCTCTCTGTTTTGTTTCATTTGTCTATATGTCTGCTTTTATGCCAATAACATAATGTTTTGTTTACTACAGCTTTGCAATATAGTTTGAAATCAGAAAGTGTGATGCCTCTATCTTTGTTCTTTTGTGTCAAGATTGCTTTGACTATTCAGGGTCTTTTCGGTTAACATGAATTTTAGGATTTTTTTTTTTCCATTTTGGTAAAGAACCATTGGGATTTTAATAGGAATTGCATTGAATCTGTAGATTGCTAGGGTAGTATGGACATTTTGATGTTATTTATTCCTCCTATTCATGAACATGGGATGTCTTTTCATTTATCTGTGTTTTCTTTATATTTTCTTCATCAGTATGAAATTTATAATTTTCAGTGTACAATTCTTTCACCTCTTTGATTAAGCTTATTCCTAGGTAGTTTATTCTTTTGTTTCTATTGTATATGGGATTGTTTTCTTACTTTTTGCATAGTTAGTGTTTATGTATAGATACACCACTAATTTTTGTATCCTGCAACTTTACTAAATTCGTTTATTAGTTCTAACAGTTTTTGTTCTTGTTGAATCTTTAGGTTTTTCTACATCATGATCATGTCATCTGCAGATAGAGATAATTTTCTTTTTTAAGTTATGACAAGATTCTTGTTTTAGAAAACTTTTTCAATTAATCTTAAAAAATGAAAGCTATAGACTAGAAATGTGTTTTGAAAATGGTGAGCAAAATTAGCTAATAATAGGATGATTATACAAATTGGCATCGTGTGCTGGGTATTATTATAATGAATATATAATTTCAAGATTTTGAGTTTAGAGTACTATAATAACTTATCATGTACCTACTGTGTGCTCTTCATAGCACTGTGCTTGCTAGTGACTGGAGATATGTTAGTGATCATGAAACATGGTGTTTGTTTCTATGTAACTTATGACAATGGTGGATACAGTAATTTCTTATAAAAGTATACAAATAATTATATTTTTAATTGTGTTGAGTGTTAAGAATGAAAAATATGAGACAGCATATAAGTCCGGACCTAACCTAGACGGTATACAGGGAATTTTTCTGCTATAAAGGGATATTTCAGGTGAGATCTGTGGCATAAAAATAAGGGGAAAAATTGTTTCAGGGAGAAAGAATTTTTTTTTTTAAGCTTGGCATCTGAGCTAACAACCGTTGCCCATCTTCTTTTTTGTTTTTTTTCTTTTCTTCTTTTTCTCCCCAAAGCCACCCAGTACGCAGTTGTGTACTCTAGCTGTGAGTGCCTCTGGTTGTGCTATGCCGGACACCGCCTCAGCATGGCCTGATGAGCGGTGCCCTGTCTGCGCCCAGGATTCGAACTGGGCCTCCAAAGCAGAGTGTGTGAACTTAACCACTTGGCCACGGGGCCGGCCCCAGGGAGAAGGAATCTAATCTTTGGGAGTGTGTAATCAAAGAGGTTAAATTAGTAAATTCAGGAGAAATTTTTGCTTTATTCGGCTCTTCAGAAAAGTTAGAGTTTTAAAATAAAGAGGCAGGAAAATAAGAGTGGGAGAGACAAAGAGAGAAGAGGAAAACTGGAACAATGGAATGCTTTGCATTCTTTCAGCTACAAGAGTGAGAGTAGCCAAGAAGGCACAATAAATCTGATGTCTAGGTAATGACCTTGGTCAAAGCTGTATTGTACTCACTCTAATTCTAGGGACTCTCCCAATATGATCCCCCACCTTAAGAAAAGGCATTGTAATGAGGAAAACACACACACACACACGCATGCGTGTGCACAAAAACACACACACAGGTGTAGTAAATAGTAATTAGGAGCAGGAGCACTTAGATCCAGTTTGTTCCACCTTGTGGGAAAATCTGGAAGGAATGAATGGAAAGGCTGTGCCATGGCAAAGAGTGACACCAGAAAGGGAGGATTCTCTCTTATGCATAAAAAGGTGATCTTGTTACTTGCTCTCACATTTATGCTGTACAAATCAACGAAAGTAATAAATAGCCAAGCCATGCTGTTTCTAGTGTTGATCCTTGAAAAAAAAGATGATGAATAAGGATTCTCATTTCCAGAAAACTTGGATGCTCATTCTTTGTTGCATTGTGTAAGGGTTCAGTGCAAGCTAGGGCCTCAGAGGGTCAGGCACCCAGAGGGTAGAGTTGATTAAGAGAAGGTGACAGATGCAAGATAGGTTTAGAAGGTACACCTGACAAGACTGAGAGGAGAAAAAAGAATGCTCTGTGATTTGTAATTGTGTAAATCAAGATATTCTGTTTGCCTGGGTAAAAACACTACAAAGGATCCTTTGCTGGCACGTTTATGTCTGTTGTGGGCAGTCGGACATTCTGCTGCTGGTTGCTGAGTCTCTACCTTCTGCACCACAGCCCTTCCTCGGTGGCTGTGGGAGCAGAAAAGACAACGGGAAGGTTTCACGCTGCGTTTCCCTTGCTTTTGCCTGGATTTGATATGCATCTTGCTCATCTATATAGCCCTTTGGCCAGAAGCATTTTCAAGAACCCGCTTAGCAGCCAGTGGAAACATGGAGAAGAGAGGTCTTTCAGGAAGCACCGTGGTCTCTACTACGGGCAATGATCCTTTCTTTGTCCTATGCTTTAAAAATTCTCAACACGCTTTTATTTCACTTTGTCATATGTTTCATTTTCAGCTATATACTTTTAAAATTTTCTGATAAGATATATTTAAAATAATTGACTCCAAAAGCGACATAAATTAATAAATCTCAAGCCAAATTTCTGATACATTAGAAAATTGAGATGTTGTAGAAATAGTAAAATACTATTTTAACAGAAAGTGTTTTTCTTATTTTGAAACGTTAGAAATATTAATAGTATATACTATTAAAGATTTCAATTAAAAATTGTAAAAAGTATACAGCCTAGTTTAGTTTCCTAGGCATTCTAAAACAGCAGTAAATTCCTAAAATAACAATGTAGGCTTCCGATACAGTGGTAAATCCATATGTAGTTTATATATTGGGCTTTAGAAAAAATCTTGAATAATTTTTTTCCAGAAACCAAGCAAATTCTTGATTTGTAAGTCTATATTAAGAATAATGAACAATAGAACAAAAATAATCACATGTCTAGACTGAAAAAAAAACAGCAAACTTTAAGGGCAGAATGACTCTTCTGAGGTTAATATTTCACTTTTCGTATCATCTATAACTATAGTGAAGGACACTGAGGTAGCATATAATACTGCATATGTTCTCATAAGTATTACAAAGCTTCATTTAAAATATTGCAAATGATTAAAAAACATTAATGATAGTTAAACATATAGTCACATGGCACTAGAGTGAGATCACAGATCATAGACTTCATTGATTTGCTTGCTGACAGAGTTTAAAGAGTTTTTCCATATCTTTGACATATTGCAGTCAGGCGCAGGAAAGTATGTTAGCTCCCATAACTCAAACAATAGATGAGAGGTGGGGCGGAGGAAAAAATCAGAGGCAGCAATAACAAGAGGTAGTCATGGGACTGGAACTCATGTTTAAATTCTACATGATACATAAGTGCTGCCTGAGTAACCAAGACAGAGCAGGAAATTATCACACGAGAAAACCCCTCAGTGCCTGCAGACGTGGGATAATTCATAATGTTACTCAGAATGTGTCATGGTGTATGGTTTTGCTTATTGGGTGAATGCATTTTCATTCCCCAGTCAGGAACTAGAACTTTCTTTTCCCATGTGTACAGCTCAAATAGCATTTTTAAAAAGCACATCAGTGTTTGAGACAAACACTCAGGCAGCTGGCTAGAGAATACAGAGAGATAGAACTATACAGTCCGCATAAGTAGAAAAACGAGTCCCTAGTAATAAGCAAACCCTGATGGCGGAAATTGTCACGGAAAATTAGAGGGAAACAAAGCCCCGTAACCAACACAATTCCAAAATATTCTCTATTTAATTGGACCTTTGAGGAATTTCAGGAAAATTTTACGGCTTTATAATTAATAAGGCTCATGACTCAGAAAGATATTTATCCCGTGATAGAAATGGTTGGAGTGTTCTGATTGATCAGAAAATGACCAATAGAACTGAACTCAAACAATCTAAGAAGGAAAAGACAGAAAGAGGGAGAGGGAAAGACAGATACAGAGGAAGAGACACACAGACACACACACATCCAGATACAATGACAAAATAAATCCAGTTAGACATCCCTGGCTAGAGGTTTCACTCGCCATTCCTTATTGAGACAGAAAATTTAGTGATTCTTATTGATAAAGTAAGTAAGTAGCATCCCTTACATGTCACTAACTTAAATAGCTTATTTCTACCAAGCTATTCTACATGCTACACACTTTGGCTGATGTAAGAAATCATTGAAAAAAACAGATTTTGAGCAGTTGATATATACTTTTTATAAGGGCATGTAATATGTGTGTTATTGTATACATGTGGCATATATGTAGCATGCACATGACATGCACACATGGCATGCATAAATACACAAATACATACATACTTTATAAATGCATGAATTTCTATGTGAAAATACAAGGAGAATTCAAGAAAAATCAAGTATTTCTGTCCAAAGGTGTAGAGTATGCATGCATGTGTGTGTGTGTGTACAGGTGTGCATCTTTGAATAGAAGTGAGATCCTACCTGGAGGTAAAGAGGGAAGGAACAGTTGCAGATGAGGAAACAGTCTGAGGGAGGCCACTGAGAAAAGACAATGAGGAGTCCCATGGGAGGAATTCAAAGCAGTGTGCCCTGGTCAGCTCACAGCATGGGAGAGGGCTTGGTGCCCTGAAGGGGTGGCTGGAAGTCTTGGAAGTCAATTGAGAAGTGCCTGCGATCCCACGCTAACTTCCGTCTTGGAATCAGAGGAAAACAGTTTCCATGCAGAGGTGGTCAGCGTGTGCAAATCCTGCTGAGAAGTCAAAGGGCATGAGGAACGGAAGAGGCCATTCCATTTGGCAATTAGAAAGTTACTGGAAATTCAAGTGTGTGATACAGGAGAAAGTAAACCTCATCAGGAGGAAAGCAACAATAGCTAGGAACTTTCACAGAAAGAAAACTGTCATCTAAGGAGCTCACACGTTTGAAAAAAGTTAATTTTGGAATTTTTAAAGTTACGAAATTTTTTACTTACCACAGATCATATGTTTATTTTAGAAAGAAAGCCTAATGTATATACTCTATTAATATATCAACAGTATCAAAGTTATATAAGATCTGTCTTCAATTCATTAGCATGCCATCTGCAGATTGTGGGGTGTAAGGGTTATAGAATCTTGCAAGTGACACATAATTATAATGAATTCTGTTTCATGTATTTTTATAGAAATGTGTCAATGTAGTTTTCAGAAAGTCTTCTTGGAAGAGCTCTTCATTTTCCCAGAAATATAGGAATGATCTTTCTTTAAAAAATGGAGTCTCATTATTTTCCTGTTAGCAGGTATTTTTTTTAAGTAGATTCTTGAGTGTCTGGTAATATATATTTTGAATGGTGAGGCACAATATGGGCAGGAGGAAGGTTTTGAAATAGCTTCAAAGAAATCAGTGCAGGAAACAGACAAGCAAGCATGATTGATGCCAATTTGCTGGGACCTTAGAGGCATAATACCGCGTCTACCTTCTCCACATCTGTGGGAGCCTCAGCAGATACGCTCTCAGCCGCATAATGGGCCCAAATCTGGAGTTCTAAGGACAAAGTGACGTCTCTTCCCTTATGTCAGCCTCTTCGATTTTACGTGTGTAGCAGGGCATTCCAGGTTATCTGGCCATGGGATCACAATGTCCCTATGCACACTGATTAGCACTTACCTCTATGCATCTGTCCTTTCTCCTTACACATGCTGATCTTCCACCATGCACTTCTGCACCTCCTCAGTCAAGTTGGAGGTAATAAGAATAAGCATTTGTGGGAGAGAAAAGTAAGTGAAGATGTTAAATGAATTGGGTAGAGTTTTATGACATAGATGAAAAGAAAACAAACATGAAACAAAAAGGTGACAAGACAATTTATATAGTCTAGAGAAAATGAGGTAAGACATGGTAGGAAATTTCATTATCTAATTTCATACCTTTAATTCCCTTCTGGATCAGATTTTTCAGAATTTAATCATTGTCGCAAAATTGTTCCTCTAAACGTCCTTTCAAAAGTAAATTTTAACACCATTCTCTCAGTCTTTTCTCAGGGAGATAAATAAACAACCAGGTGGACAGCCTCCCGGAGTGATTTATACTCCACGCCTGGAATCATTAAGTCATCACTCTGCTGTCCTTAACTTGATAGTCAGAGCTGGGTAGGTCCAAGTCCTTGGAACTTGATCCACATCTATTAATGTACAAAGCTTCAAGTATAATGGGTTGGTTTTATCTGACTCAAACTTACAGTGCACTTTACAAAATATAGTTGTGTGTGCAAGTGAAAAGATTCTGCTCAGTTTTACCTTTGAGTGAAGGTTCGCTTGGCCTTCGTGTGTCATCCTTTAATTCTTAGCTCCAGAGAGCTAGTTGTGTTGTCCCAATAGAAAGAGTTTTATTTTGGCAGTTTAAAACCATCACATTAAAATGTTCTTAGAACCCTTTGAGACTTTCCAATAAATAATGAACTCAACCCAAGGATTATTTCTAAGCCAGGTGATCATAGTAGCATGACTCTTGGCAATATGAATGGCCCTTACTGTGAGCAAGCGGCAATGTCTTACCAGATTCATCCTCTTAGTAGTATTCTATCCTGTGGAACATTCCATCCACAAACTTCAAGGTGTTGTATTTGAACACTCAGATTCTAATAATCATTGCCTTGTAAGCTTTGAAAATAAAAGGAAACCATGTATTTACAGTTAAGTAATACATAACTTGAACTTTAAAAGATGTTTAACATATAAGGAAAAAAATTGTGTTGAAATTGTCAAAGCATTTTAGTAGAAAAGAAAACTATATTTTAATTGAAGAAAAACCTACCTATGTTATAAATTATAATGCCTCTGGATTTAAGTTTGCCTGCGACAGAATTGTACATTCCCCCAGTAAAAAGTATGTTCCTATCAAATTATATCCCCTTAATTTTTTAAATGCAATTCTTGTCTAGCAAAGGGAATAAACACACTTCTCTACACATTTTTCTTCTGTTGTTTGAACCTAACTTTCATCATAAACTGTACATTGCTTTTCAGATGTACCACAGTTCCATTAAATCAGTTTTCCCTCTCGTGGGGTCCTTAAAAGTGAAGGAAATGCATTGTATTCTACACTGAAAAGTACTCTCTTAATTCCACTTTGGCTGTGCTGCTTAAGATAGAGCACCCTTATGGCTGGCCCTGTGGCTGAGTGGTTAAGTTTGGTGCACTCTGCTTTGGCAGCCAGGGTTTGGTTCTCGGGTGTGGACCTATACCACTTGTCAGTGGCCATGCTGTGGTGGCGACCCACGTACAAAACAGAGGAAGATTGACATGGATGTTAGGTCAGGGCAAATCTTCCTCAAGCGAAAAGGGGAAGATGGGCAACAGATGTTAGCTCAAGGTGAATCATCCATAGAAAAAAAAAAAAAGATAAAGCACCCTTTACTTCCCTATTTCAAAAGTTGCCCCTTATGGTTATAATATTTATAAAATATAATAACTCAAACTTTAATTTTTAATTCTTGTTTTAAATTACCAAGAGATCAGTGTAACAGCAGGCCATACAGTTACATTAATTCTAAATTCTCCACATTTTGTTGTTGTTGTTATTGTTGTTCTATAAATTTCTTTGTTTAGTCAAAATCTCCTTCAGAAATTCAGAATGTATTCAATTTTAAAATAAGCTCTTTTGATTAAAGTAGAATGTGGAATTTATACCCAACTAAATACCCGTCTTCCCACCCCTCCTAATGAAGACATTTCTGAGGAGTCACCAAGGAACACTGGATCTCCCCAAAATAAAGATTGAACATCACCAAATAACGGATTGGCAGCATTATGCTGAATTTTTAGTTAAATATTGATTTACCTCCTAGAAGAATATTAGAGTAAGAGGAAGATTCATATTGAGTAGTTATTAAACCTTTTAGCATTTTCCTCCTATAAGTGAAATACTAAATAAAAATAAGCTTTTATTTAGCTCTTGGAACAATAATTACAGTAAAGCTCTCATATAGTTTAGTTTTATTAAAATCTCCCTTTAATAAAGTACTTTTTTTAGGTAGCACTCATTCATCATTGAAACATAGTGTAGAGTCATGTGAATATAGTCTTGTATGCAAGATGATCTTAATAATCTGAAAAGATGTTTAAAATGGTTCTCTCATTATGAGAAAGGATTCTGTAATATTTCTGCTTTGAACAGTATATTAAAAACTGTCACTGAAATAATACTAAATTTCATTGTATCTTTGTACTTCTACATTTAACATTTTTATATCATTTCAAATTCTTTACATGAAGAATAATTCTGCTTATTTTGTAAATATTTTAATATACGTTGTTCATTATTTTCTTATTTTTAACATTATCAACTTGTTTTTATGCAATATACGTTTATGAATTGAGGATTATTGAAGTAAGTCCTACATTCCTTCAGTCAGTCACCTGTGAAAATGAGCCAGTCTGTTTATTTCCTGTGTTCATTAATTTAAATAAATAATTGTGCTTTGTCAGAGACAAGTAAATTAGTAATAATCACTCAAAAGGGCTATAACCCTGGTAAATGCTGAAAATGATCAAATGTAATGGTTCATGTGAGTGTTTATACATTTATTTCCCACTGTGAGCCATTTCATATACTTACATTTTGGCACTCTTGAAATATGAAAGTAATGCTTTATTCTAAATATTTGCTAAGAAATTAGAGACAATTTTTTTCTTGATGGCCTTAAGATTACTTAAAATTTAGTATTTCAATAAAGGAAATAGCAACAGATCACATTTCCATCTTGTAAAATATTCTGTAGGAGCTGTGAAAAAGCATGAGATACAAATATAATTTGAATAAAATTGTACTTTTATTGAAGATTATAAATCTGCACATTTTGAGAACAGAGAGAGATAAGAGAGTGAAATCAAATGTTATATATATTATTCCTACAGAGGGATAGTGCCAGGTTTATATATTCTTAACAAACATATTTCCATATACATAACACATGTATCTTCCTACACTGCTGAATTCTTAATATATGTTTACAAGTAAGTATTATTTGTGTGTATGTATATGTGTGTAAAAGGTATATATTATTCATGCTTTAGAAATAATTTGAAGTAGATTATAAAAATACATAATAATATATATTATCTATAATATTCATATGTAATAAAATTCTATGGTATACATTTTTTTATTGAAAGACTGGATAGATAAATACTATAAACGTTGGAAAAAACCTCCGCAACTGGAAAGTGAAAGATTAGCCTTAACATAGTACATTCAAAGAGAAACAATTAACTTGAAGCTATTTTATAGGCAGATTCTGGCAGAAAAGTGTTGATCTTCAAACTTTTGTTTGCAGAAAACCTAATTGGTAAGGGGACATGCCAGGCCTTTGCTGTACCTTATGCTACCTAATTAACTCTAAGGAATCCAGCTGAAAATCGTAAATCTAGAGACAATAAATACCGTCTAATCGAGAGTGTCTCAATCTCAACACTGCGGACCCTTTGGCCGGGATAATTCTCTGCTGTGTGGGGCTGTCCTGTGCTGGCCAGGACCATTAGCAGCATCCCTGCCTCTACCCACTAAACGTGAGCATCGCAGACCCCGCCCCCACCCCAAGCCCCGCTGGGAAACCAAAACTGCCTCCAGACCTTGCGAATGTTCCATGGGGGCAAAATCGTCCTTGTAAAGAACCATTAATCTAAAACAGCCTCCCTGTTTTCCAGGCTGTAGGACTGTAAGGCAAAGATAGGCCGCGAGTTGTTCAAATTCACATGGCTAATTAGAGGCAGAGTAGTCAGCAGCGATGGCTGGGGATCCTCGTCTGCTGTCCTTTTCTCTATTTGGCACAGCTGGTTGAAGTACATCTCCTACTCACTTTTAGTGTGTGTCCAAGATCAAGAAAGTTTTTGTCTCAAATTTTACTTTCTGCAGTCTGAAATTATACTTTTCTTCTAAGTAATATGCTAATAAAATATTAACAATCCATCAGAATCCCCTTTAGTGTAAAACATAAAGCCAAATATAATATTGTCCACTTACATGGTTGACTGTGAATAGAAATCTATCTTTTTTAAAGTAAATAACTCAATTATTGAGGAGGAGAATGGTGAGGTCCAATTACATCATTGCTTTATTGAACACAGTGACCACTTAAGGCCATTATCGCACTGGGTTCACGTAATGAATATATTAGTGGTTGATTTGTTAGCAGTTGAAGCTTTCCACTTTTTTGTGTAGCTATTCATTTTAAAATGTGGAGAGATTAATGTAAATGGGACTCCAAAGTTATTCAAGTGAAATGACACGCACAGAATTAAAGAGGCTTCATAGCTGAATGCTGGCTCATACTTGCCTTTTTCTTTTGATTTTTTGTGTTTGCTAAGTTACTAAGAGACAACAGCCAAACGTTGACCATTTAGTAGAAAATAATCCTAATTGAAGGAGAAGCATAGTGGTTGCCTTACTGAAAATGGAGCATAAATATATCATGAAGGTAAATTACCCCCTGAACTTTTGTATTTCATACTCCTTTTTCGAATTGCTCTTATGGCAAATTAGTTCAAGTAAGAGAAAACAACATTAAAATAAATGGATGTGAGCCTCCACTTTACATCTGGAGTAGTCTGACCTAGATTTCCTTCTAGAGAGGGAAGGCAGAGGGAATGGAAAGGATTATAAGGCAGAATAGCATCATAATTAAAACAATCACCTTTGAGTTAGAGACCTTCCATTCAGATTTCTTTTTTGTCACCTAAAAGCTTTGAAACTGATTATTCCTGAATTCTTTAAACTGTAGCATTACAGCATCAATAATGGAGTCCTCTAGCCACTGTTATGTTTAAATGAGATAATCTATTAGTGTTGTGTTAGCTGTTATTATCATTACATCATAGTTGGCATTTCCAAGTTAAATAATGAGTAAACATTTATATGTATATCATTGCATATTTCAAAAAGCAAAATACATTGTCCATAAAATGAAAAGTAGACCACTTCTTAGATGTCTTTGTATTTCATTTACTCCAGATGATCTCCTTTGTTTACACAGGAGTCTTCGAAACTACTTGGCTGTGATATTCCAATTATGTGTAATGACTCTGCTGGAACAGCCTAAAAGGCTTTCTTTCTTTCTACAGAGTCTTGGTAGTGTATTGCTGGTGCTGGGAGAGTGTGTTTGTCTTTGCTGAGAGTGGACAAAGATCATTTTTATTATTGTTTCCTATTATTAATAGGAAACTATCATTTAACTCTCTCAATTACAAGTGGAGACGAGTTTCACACATTTCTGTGGCACAAATTGGTATGCAAAAACGAGTGCATACAGCTCACAAGAGATTTGGCCAGTGTTCTCTGAAAGCTAAGCTGCCTAAGCCTCTATAAACAGAACCGAAGGGGAATTCATAAATTTATTGGACAATCTGAAAACTAAGCTGCTATTTATTAAGTTCCCTGGTAGGCATGATTAGTGACTATGGTGATGTCTTAATATGCAATTCCACAAGTCCCTGTGATAACAGAAGATATTTGCTACAAATAAAATAGCTTCATAGCAAACTTTTCCATCAAAATATTAGAAGATCAAGTATTCTCAGAAAGCTTTTAGATTTTGAAATCCTTTTGAAAAAATCAACAGGAAGCATAGTGCATTCAAGACCTTGACATATATAAGAAGAGAGATATGATGGATTTGTTTTGCTACTAAAAATATAGTTTTATTTTAACATATTGTTATCCTATTTTTAATAAATGATTTTAATGTTTACTTCACTAACAAGAGCAAGGTGTATATAAAGTCAAGGTGAATATAATTGTTATTTATTTGAATAAATAAATAATAAATATTTTGTTTAATAGAAACATCCCTAAAGAACCAAGCTCATAGGATTTACACAAAGTAATTAACAATAACATTAAGATTCTAAGAGATTGCTTAGAAACAACATCTATGTTTTCCTCATTGACTAGCACTCCTTGCATTGCAAGTGATAATTATTATCGTTCCTTGGCAGAAATTTTGCTCTGATATTTCTGATGTCTATTAATTCTAATTCTGGCCAATATAGGTGAAAGAGCAATCCTTTTTTTGGCGGGGGGGGGGGGGGGGGGGGGGGGGAAGATTTTCCGCGAACTAACATCTATGGCCAATCGTCCTCTTTTTGCTTCAGGAAGATTGTCCCTGAGTTAACATCTGTGCCAGTCTTCCTCTATTGTGTATGTGGGATACCGCCACAACATAGCTTGATGAGCAGTGTGTAGCTCCATGCCTGGGATCAGAACCCGCAAACCCCAGGCCGCCAAAGCAGAGCACGCAAACTTAACCACTGCACCACCAGGCTAGCTCCAAAAGATCAATCTTAATAATCCTTTTGATTGTATAGAAACAAAACTCAAATGGCCTTGATTTTTTCTTGAATAGGTGAGTTTCAAGTGGCTTGTAGTAAAACCATCGCTGTAAAATAACTCAGATGTTCTCCTTTTGTGTCCTTCCGCCTATATCACTTTATCAATCACATAGCCACAAAACTGTTCCTGATCCAGTCCTCGTCCACTGGGCTACTTTTTCCCCTATATTTAATGAGGGATGGGGTGAGACGATGCAGTGGGTAAATGAAATGTTGTTGATTAGACCCACAGTGAAGTTGCAAAGAAATCCATATCAATTTACAATCCTTTTGTTCAAGCTATTAATAACATATATTAATTTCTAATTATGTTGATAGATAATTCCTTAAGTGATCTATAAAAAATTCACTTTTTAAAAATTTGAAACAAAGAGCCAAAATTACTCATTGAAATTGAATAGATTAAAATATATCAAATTATATTTAACCACAAAATTCATTAGATGACATTTTAATGCTTACAGGTTGAAATATTGGGATATTAATATATTATCTGTAGTTCAGGCTTACCTCAGGATAAAAATGGTCTCTAATATCTTTATCAGGGAGAGACTTGACGGTTAAAACCTTAGGTTGAAATATTTAACACTATAAATTTCTGGTTTTCGCATTAGCTGTATAATTTAAAATAGTACCCTTATATAGTGTAATGGAATCAAGGTTAAATTTCCATCCAATTATGCATTATACTTCTTTAGTTGGACCATGTTCCATTTAGCTTTATTTTTATACAAATCTATAACATTGAAACAAGAGAAGTGGGTAAGATATTATTGGATCGTTAATGATTTTCTCAAAGAATACAATGTGAAGATTATTTAGAAATGCTGTTTTATTTTTTTTCTACCACCATATGGTTTCATTTTTTAAAAATTTTTTAGAAGTGGGCTTTCAATGAAAAAGAATTTCTTACATTCATTATCCTAAATCTTATAAGTCTCTTAATGACTTTTATAATTTTTTTTCTGTAAATTCCATTGACGTCAGACTGGTACAGTTGTTATTAGACCCAGTGAGTTTTGTTTGGATACTAAATCTTTAATAAGTGCAGCCACAACCATATTTTAAACAGCCATATTAATCATATACTTAGTATTTATAGTTGTTTTCCTTTGGTTCTAGTTAATTTTTATTTTATAAAAATCTTTTTCCCAAATAGAATATTTGAAGTCTTACTACATAAATTCCACATTCATTGAATTAATATTGAGATTTACTTGTCGACTTCGGAGTAACCTTCTTCTGGGCTATTCCTTCCTAGGATGCAGACTTTTCTTGTGTGACTAGTTCTCCAGTCCTAACAGAGTTGGATGGTCATGCCTTATGTCTGTGGAATGAAGTTATTGAATTAATTTTATTCTGGCACATTGTTTAGTAAAATATCATAATGATGGCTATCCTTAATATTTACATGGTTGTGTGTATACAAAAAGAAATCCTTCAACTTTATGTAGATTTACTTTTTTGAGTAAATTTTGCATTCACATGGAAAAAAGTAGAAGTTACAAAAAAATAGAAGTAGAGAGTGACAAATTCTCCCTTCCTTGTCTCCTGAATATGCAGATCGTCTTCCTATAGACAAGAATTATTGCAGTTTCTGGCATATTCTTCCAGAGACACATTATGAATATAGGTATTAGTTTTCTGTGCGAATATCAACATATTATTTTTCATTCTCTATTTTTCCTGCTAAAATTGAACTTTGGTAAGCTTTTCATTTCAATACATATAAAGCTGCCTTATTCTGATTTCAAGTTACTAGGGTGATTATAAATTGTATCTTTTGCTAGATACTTCTAAGTGACCTATTCTTTTTTTTAAGTACTTGCTTCATGAGTCTTTTTGGGCTCTCATAACAAAATATCATAGATGGGGTATCTTGAACAATAAAAAGTTACTTTTCACAGTTCTGGAGGCTGGGAAGTCCAAAATCAAGGTGCCTGCCAATTTCGTTCCTACTGAGGACCCTCTCCAGGCTCGCAAATGGCTGCCTTCCTTCTGTGTCCTCACATGGTGGAGACAGAGTTCTGGTGTTGCTTCCTCTTATATCTTCCTCACTCTTATGACCTCATTTCACCCTTATCACCTTCTCACAGGCCCTATCTCCAAACACAGTCATATTGGGGGAAAGAGATTCAACACATGGATTTTGGAGGAATACAAACATTTAGTACATAATACTCCCTATGTTTAAGTAGATGAAGGAAGGAACCACAAGAAAAGATATAAGTAATCAGAAGAATAATGGCCAAAGAATTGTGATTAGTCAAGTTTGATTTTGTCCTGGCTAGATGACTGCCCTCTTTGATGAAAATGTCTTCTGGTTTGAGCAAGGGAAACTGAAGATATAAGTTTTTTGTACCAGACTTATTCTTACACGACTTTGGAAAATTATTTGAACAAGAGACACAGAAATGAATAGGTTTTAATCAGCCAGTTAAATGCTGTATGGCTAAAGGAAAATAGGGTATGCTGCAATCTTTATGCTTCTTTAATGACAAGCATAGGCACGATGCAAGAAGATTGTATAGAAAATTAAATATTTATGCTCTTAAATTTGTAATGAGGTTATGTTGTTAGGAAGACCAAATTAAATGTCTAGGAGTTGAGTCCAATTTATTGACGCCCAATGCCTGTGTTAAATCAACTATAAGGACTAAATTATACATGTACCAGGAGCACATGTATCAGAGGGCTCACACAAACTTCCCTCCTCATCATTGAAGGAAATTGTCCATTGCGTTTTTAGAATCTACCAGAACAGCAGGAATGAGCTCCCTGGAGAATAATCCAAATTTTTATTTTTACAGACAATACATGGATACCATTTTTAAAATGCCTGTTCATGTACTTTGCCAATTTTTCTATAGAGTTTTGTATATAAAGCTTAAAAGTAACGGGATAAATAAGTAAATAAATATATTTTTTTAATTTCTTTATTTCCCACACATCTGTCTAAATAAATAAAAATAAATAGAACTTATCCTCCCCTCCCACATTGGTCATATGTAAGTATAAAATATCTTCTACCAATTTTAGATTTGTCATTTAATTTTTTTTAGTGCCATGATATTTATATATTGAAATTTAACAACATTGTTTTTATTCTTTTTGATTATTTGTTTTTTTAAGAAATATTACTCTGTCTAGAACCAAGATATTTATACTTTAAAAGATTTTTAATATTTTTAATAAATTTTTAGCAGTTTAATACATTTTTAATGTTATATTTGACATGTATATATTTAATTTACCAGGAATTGATTTTTGAATGTGAAAAACTTCTGTATCATTTTTTTATCTCTGTGTGGATAAACAGTTGTTCAAGCATGATTTGTTGAATAGACTATAATTTTCCTAATATTCTACACTGCCATATATGTTCAATAATAGTTTTCTATATTCTGTTCCATGAGATTAAAAGAAATCCCTGGAGTAATATTACAGTATCTTACAACCACAGTTTTTTTATGTTTTGATATTTGCTAGGGCAAATTTCCCTTGTTCGCCTTAGTTATGTTCTTTAAAAAAATCATTTATTTTTCTAATCTTGCACTTTTGTTTGTCCATATGTATTTTGTTACATGTGTTTCAAATTCTACAAAATACTTCTTAAAAATTTCATTGGAATTTCTTATAATCTATATATCAATTTAGGGATAATTGACATTTTTAATATATTGAGTCTTCCCATGTGTTAGTACACACATATTTCCATTGATTTAGATCTTTACTGTTTCCCATAGTTTGTTTTTGTTTTTCTACAAAAGTCTTGTACATATTTGTATTTATACAGTCTTCTCAAGAGTATTTGAAAATTTCCACGATTCAGCTATTCTTGATGTTTAGAAAAGCAATTGGTTTTAGCATATGGAATTGTTACCAAGAATGCTAGCTCAACTCCCATAATTATAATACTATATATGTGCTTTCTTGATATTTTATATAGAGAAACCTATTATCTCCTTACTTTCACAATAGTTCTCAAAAATTTCTTCTCCCATTCTTTTCATAACTGGATCGGTCACAAAATAAAACTTTGAAATGAAGTTTTTTCAATTATACCTCAATAAAGCCACACACACACAAAAATAAATAAAATAAAGTGACGGGAGAACACAGGCTGGCTCCAAAGGTCCCATTAGTAAGAGCAACTTCCTGGAGTTGGATATATAGGATTGATGTTTTGGAACATGAACTTTTAATTATTTGGAAGTTTGCAAATAAAAGATATTATGAAAGCAAAAACAAAAACATTTTTTCCCAGTGTTAAACCAAGTTGGTATTATTGACATACACCTATTTCATAGTACTATATTTTACTTTATTCTGTTTGATTATATTTTGTTTAGAATTTTACGTCGGTATTTATAAGTAATTGCATTGTTATTCTTCTTATACTGTCCTTATGTGCTTTTAGAATCAAGTTTACACAAGGTTTATAAAATGAGTTAGGGCCTGTCCCCTCTTTGCTGATGATTGGAAAATTTATGTAAAATTGAAAATTAAGACTATGTGTTATTTTATGGGACATAATATATGAAACTATTGGTCCACTTTATTTTGAAAGATTGGCAACAGTTGTTAGCTCAGTTGCCAATCTTTTAAAAAAAAATTTCTTATTGAACAATTTTGGTAGTTTTTACATAAAATATAAACTTTTATATTTGATAGATTATTTTCTTTTATCTTCTCTGAATATATTAGTTCCTTTCAAATTTTTAATATCATTTTTATGCGTTTTTGTAATCAAGCTTGACAAATGGTTTTAATTCTATCTATGTTTCAAAGAACCAACTTTCAACATCATTGGTGTTCCATTTTGGTAATTTGTTTTCTTATCCTTATATCTTTCCTTGTGTATGCTTTGGATTTGTTTTAGGTTTTTCTAAGTTTGTAGAGCAAATATTTGCTCACTAAATGTCATATCTTTTTTATTTCCTATTATAAACGTCAAAAATCAGGCATTTCTTCTGAGTACCACTTTAGTTGCAACCCTCAAGTTTGCTGCATAATAATTTTCACCCTATTTATGCCTACGCATTTTCTAATTTCCATTATAATGACTTTGGCATATGGGTTTTTATAATGTTTTAAGTTTTTTCCAAAAGCGTAATTTTTAAAATTTTAAATGAATTATTTCATGATTAGAAATTAGTCATCCATGAATAGCAATTATTTGAAATGACGTATTATGGCTTACTTCATAGACAATTTCTATATGTGTTCCATGTGTGATTCAAAAGATTGTATGTGAACTAAGAACTGTATGTGGCATTCTAAATCTGACTATAAGTTGAATTTTGACAATTTTGCTCGTCAAAAATTTTTGGCTTTACTGATGTTTTTTGTCTACTCCATCTACCAATCACTTAGATATTTGTTTTAAATTTTTCCGTTAGCATTTTGGTTTTTCAGTTTTCTGTAGGGTGACTGCATTTTGTTTTATATGTTTAATATATATGTGATACTTTGAGATAGTGAATTTTAAATACCTGCAATTCAAACAAGTAGAGTTTTTCAGGAGGCAATAGGCTATAGTGATCGGGAATTTAGAAAGGAGATTTGTGTCGAAGTATTAGATTCGAGAGTCTTGAAAGTATATGGATAATAATTGAAGCCGTGGAAGTAACCAAGATCACCCAAAGTAAATTCTCAAATGAGAACAGAAAAGGGGCCAGGACTGAAATCTAGGAAACCTTAGTGTTTAAGGAGAGGTGGACAAAGTGAAGCCAGAAACGATGAGTGAGAAGTAGCAGGGAAATTAGTGCGAGGAAATTCAGGAGAACGTGTCTTAGTAGATAAGAGAGCATTCACAAAGAAGGGCATGAACATTAGAGAAAACGTTGCAGAAAGATCAGTTAAGGATTGAGAAATAAGCATTGAATTTAGAGCAGAAAGATAAAAATGGTATTGGCATGAAAAGTGACAAATTGGTGGTGTGAGAAGAGGCTAGATTGCAGTGGTGTGAAGAGAAGCAGATGGTGAATCAGACAACTCTTTCAAGATGTTTAACTGTGAAGTAAAGAAGATAGCTGTAGTGGTATATGAGGTCTTGACAGGATCTGCCAGAATATGAGAGACATGAGCATGTTTAAATGTTGAGGGTGAGAGGAGAAAGGAAGATTACGGGAATTATTGGGAGAGTAAAATTAAGTTACTGAGAATTTGGGATTCAGAGTTTACTTCTTTAGCTGTAATGAAGATGCATGAGGTGGCAGGTGAATATTGATCTCTGGGGGCAGGAAATTGATAGCATTATCATCTGATGGTTGCCATTTTCTCTGTGAGCTAGAACAGGAGTCCATCTGCTGGGGATTTGGGGAAAATAAGAAATATAAATATATATACATATATTGGGTTTTCTTTGAGGAAGATTAGCCCTGAGCTAACATCTGCTGCCAATCCTCCTCTTTTTGCTGAGGAAGACTGGTCCTGAGCTAATATCTGTGCCCATCTGTGCTTCCTCTACTTTATGTGTGGCATGACTGCAACAGCATGGTTTAACAAGCTGTTCATAGGCCCACACCCGGGATCCGGGCCAGTGAATCCTGGGCCGCCAAAGCAGAATGTGTGAACTTAACTACTGTGCCACTGGGCGGGCCCCAAGAAATGTATTTTTTAAGAGTATGTAAAAGAGATGAACAAAATGGAAATTCATGGCACCAAGCATTGGATATTTGGAATTTTAAGCTCCAAATCCAAGTGAGAATTGCCTTTTCTTGCCAAAGGAAATGTAAGATGTCATCCTACTGCAGGATAAAAACTGTGGAAAATGCCAGCAAAAGACACAGAGAGAATTGATGCATCATATAGCAAACTCACTGACGGGCAAGATCAGCAGTGCAAATTTTTCACAATTTCTTTCAAGGAAACACATTCTTCTACAAAAGTCAATCCTCAGGATGTAGTAATTAAGCCAAGCATTCTGCATTGTTCTACAAACACTCAATCAAGATAACGGTAGTTAAACTTAGTCCATAATTACACATTAAGAACATGCTGTCAGATAACAATTGAATGATTTATCAGAACTCTATAAATGGGTGCAATGACATCTTCAGGAGGTGATCAATCATTACGAAGAAAGAACTTTCAATTTCCTGTGGATCATCTGGCATGCTCTTTAAGCAATAGCAAATTAGTCTACTGAAGTCCATATTTCTAGAATCAAATATTGATTAATCTGAGAGTGTGGAGATCTCAGTTTACTAAAGGTGAGGGTCCATACAATTCTTTGTGCAGAAAATACTTTCTTTCGGTGTTAAAGCTGTTATCACTACCAGTATTAGAGAATACGGATCATCAAAATGCAAAGTATTGTCCGTATCTAAAATTTAATATAAATAGTGCCAATCATGAATAAGTAACACCTGTAAAATATTTATATTTTCCTTAGTATACATTTTTATTTTAGTAAGTATAGATTATTTTAAAATTAAAAACGTTATAAATAATCTTAGTTTTCCAAACTTATTTTCTCCATAAAGTCATATATATCTAATTCACATATTTTCTTGGGGATGAGGATTCCAACTTTCTTGTGAGAAGATATTACTGTGTACTCATTGGATATTCATAGCATATGCATTATCTAGGCACCTGTTATCCTTTCTATATTTAAAAAATTCACAGTATGATTCAAAACATTACATTCAAAGACCAAAGTGAAGATGCAAATATCATTATCTGAATAAAGTAGTATTTAAAGATTATATTCAAATTAAGGATATTTTATATAAAAGCTCTCAGACATTATAGGTTTTCATAATATATTTTAAGAGAAGTGCTATCTTACCTGTCAATTCCCTGATTAGCTCCATCCCTGATAACTTAAGCCTTTTTTCATGACAAGATACAATAATTTAAAATACTTATGACCCATTAGAGATTTTGATTAAGAATATTATCATCATTGGATTAGTTCTTTATTAAAGTTTCACATTAGAAATAATGATTGTTCCATAGTGAGGAGATTTGGCTCATTTAAGAAAAAGTGCAAAAGCAGAACAATTGTTGCAAGTGTCAAATGTTGTAACTAATTTGGAAGAAATAATTGTCACTGTGATTTCCCAATGAAATTGAAAAAAATTGTTAAAATTTTATATACATATATAAATTATATATAATATATAAACATATATGTACTATATATTTGCTTCTGCCTTGAAACAAGTAATAACAAAGGATTCACATATAGCATTTGATTATGATTACCATGCTATTAATTCTGAATAAATGTCTTGAGTTGATCTGCATAAAATAGTGAAGCTGAAACTATATTTTGGTATATTCAAGGTCCTAAAGATACCTATTTAGGTGACTGAGGCAGAAGTAGTCTACTCTTGCCTGGCATCTACAACCACGACTGGGGGGCCTGGAGAAATAGACAAGATCTAACTTCTACACCTCTTGAGAATCAAGAACTCAATAGTAAGGCTCTTTGTACTGTCTGCTGGTCATATTACCTCTATCCAATGCCCTTCCTGGCAACACCAGAGGAAGTCAGAAAACGTAGTGACTAAGATGTTCACCCAGAACATTTTCTGTCACTCTTGCTTCTTTACAGATACTCAAAAACTTTTGAGTAAAACAGGTAGGAAGACAGATAATTTGGGTATGCGATTGATTTTCGAAAAATCACCACAGGAAGCTTCACCCCATCCTTTGTGCAACTGCTGTCATAACTCTTATTTCCACCTAAGTTGAAACCCCACCACACAGTGTTCTTGCTTGTGAGTGACACAATCAGTGACAAAGGCACAGCATGTGAGGAGGCAATCACTCTCCAGCACGTGAATATGGGGAACTGCACTTCCATGAACCCCAGAGTTAGTGCCTAAAGAGCAGGGCCCTGAGGGTGCCAAGGTGAAAGGGGAACTCACACTGAAGTGCCAGTCCCGCTCCTGCATGAGCCTGAGAGCAAGGGCCTCCTTACATTTCCCATCCAAGCCCCTTCACTTTCCTCACTGCCATCTTCTGACTAAGTCTGTCCTTTAGCCTTTTGAACGTGTGGAACACAGTTATAAATGCTTTTAATGTCCTTAAGTGTTAATTCTACCATTTGTGTCTGTTCTTGGTTGTTTTCAACACGATCTTGTTTTCATGATGATTTTTGTCCTTACTATGAGTTTTATTTTGCTGTTTCTTTTCATGGTTGGCAATTTTTGATAGAATACCAGGCAATGTGAGTTTTACTTTGGTGGATAATGGCTATTTTTGTATTCCTATACATATTATTGAGATTTGTTCTGAGGCGCATTAAGTTAGTGGAAATAGTTTGAGCTTTCCAGACATTGCTTTTGAGATTATTTACGTGGGACTAGATTCGCGGTTGGTCTAGTCTAACCAAACTTTAATATTACATTCAATGCTGAATTAGTGGATGTTTTACACCTAAGAGAGGAAGTTTGCACCACTTTTATTCAACATTGTACTAGATGGCCTATCTAGTGCAATAAGGAAAAGATATTGAAACAAATAAAAGGCGTAGCACTGGGAAATAATGAAGTAAAATTGCCTTTGTTTGAACCTGAAATGATTGTGTACTTAAAAACTCATGGGGAGTCCAGAAAACAACTTAGATATAGTAAGTAAAACTAACAAGGTCATAGGATACAAAACTAATATGCAAAAATCTATATTATTTCTATATACTAGCAATGAATAGTTAGAAAATGAAATTTAAAAATTTATTTACAGTAACATTAAATGTGAATTTGACACTTTAGAATCATTAAAGTGTTTGATGATAGGTTCGTTGATTTTGCTTATCCAAACCATAAATTTTATTTGTTTTTATTTTATCTATGTAGTTAAATAAGATTTGAGTAGCACACACAAAAAATAATCTACTTACATCAGCATTGAGAAATAAAATATGTAAGAATAAACTTAACGAAAAGGCCAAGTCCTCTTCACTGAAAACTATATGACACAGTTACAAAAATTAGGGAAGACGTAAACTAATGTGGATGTATACCACGCGTATGGATTGGAACACTTCTCTAGATGTCAATTCTCGCCTCGTTGATCTGTAGGTTCAATGGAATCCCAATCTAAATGCTGAGATGCTGATTTTTTAGACATTGATAAACTAATTCTAAATTTATATGAGAAAGAAAAGACTTGGAACAACCCTAAAAACTTTGAAAAGTAAGAGCAAAGTGCTAAGTCTTATACTATCTGGTTTCAAGATTATTATAATGGTCAATTTTGGCAAAGGGGCCAAGACTGTTAAAGGAGGTGTTGTGACTTTCTTAAGTAGCGTCCCGGGGTATCAGATGGTGAGACTTGGCTCAACGAAAGACCACAAGGGAATTGAAATGGAGAGATTTATTACTCACAGGTCCAGAGGAGGTCAAGGCGTGCTGCAGATAGAGTGTGCAGGATCTGGGGCACAGTCCTTTATTAGGATCTGGGGGTGGAGTGCTTTGGGGTTCCCAGGCTGAGCCCAGATTGGTCCAATCAAACCAAAAAGAGTGAGATTCTGATAAGCTTCGAGGGGGTCTTATCTAAGGGATGTACAAGAAGAAGGTCCCTGGAGGCCGGGGAAATTGCTCGTCACCAGGGACCTTGTGGGGGTCTTATCAGAGACTTACATTTGTCTGTGACTCTGTGGGCTGTTATTCTAGGACATATGCTCACAGGAGGGGCTGGTGTTGGTTCAAGGCCCCTGCAGGTCTCTTGGCCACACAAATGGGTGCCGAGGGAGCCACAGCACGGAGGAGGTTAGCTACACTCTCGACATGGGGTCGGACACACACACACTCACACCCCCGCGTGTCTATAGTCGTCTTCAGTGCTGTATTTTCTTCTAATGACATCCACAGTCAGTCAGTGTCTGGAACCTCTTCCCGCATGTGATAAAATCTTTAGTTTGCTTTTAGTTCCTCATCCAGCTTTTCCTCCACTATGACCTCGCTTGTTACAATTTTCCTGTTAATAATTTTTACATTTTGATAATTTTCACAAATATTTTTTAAATGACACCAAAATTATGAAATTAAAGAAAGTCTGACTCCATAAAAAGTAAAAACAAAATGTTTTCTTTTCAAAAGATACTGTTGCTAAAAGCTAGCCAAAGGCTGAGAGAATATATTTGCAGAAATTATTGGAGTTGACCTAAATGTGAAGCTAAAAACTTCCCATTATCTCTCCTTTTATGCATCTTGATATCAATTTGCCTAAAGTGTACACTGGAGTTAGTAACACTATTCTAAAGGCAGGAGTTCCCTAAAGTTCCACCCAGAGCCAGGCAACAAAATGATCTGATTCACAGCTATTCATAAACCCAGTCAGAAGCCTTAATCTAGGGACCAATATAAAGACATGTTAATGAAAGGCCAGTTTTGCAGATGGAGTATCTCTACAGTGTTAACATGGCTTGAACTCCACTTGTCTCACAAATGCAAAATTATTTCGTCTGTTTATCATGCTAGTTAGCAAACTGCTATTTAACAGAACTAAATATAGCCACAGCACTTGTGATAACCACCTTTGGATTATGAGCTTTTGATTTGAGTTTTTAAAATGCTGTCCAAGCAACTGTGGATTTTGTATCCTCAATCACAGCACTGCCATGTGATAGAGAGTAAAACACACAGTCTCTTTCTCTCAAACACACATGCGCACCACACACATCGTTGGCTATGCTGTAGAATTTTAAATCACATTACGCACAATCTGCCATCATGGTGATAGGCACTGTGTCCAAAGATTTAGATGGCGTTTTCCCTACCTTAGGTAATTCATATTCCAGGAAGGAAAACAATACCATTTCAGAGTTGCTCCTATTCTCTCTAAGTGTGTGTGTGTGTGTGTACAATTTTGGGGGGACCATCTAGACAAACTATAGTCAATTCTCATTATTTGCAGATTCCTTATTTGCAAATTCACTTACTTGCTAAAACTTATTTGTAACCCCAAAATCAATACTTGCACGGTTTTCATGGTCATTTGCAGACGTGCAGAGCAACGAAAAATTTGAGTCTCCCTCCATGCATGTTCCCAGATGAAGCTGAACAAGGTGATGCTCTGCCTTCTTGTTTCAGCTGTCAGAGAGATGGGAGGAGGCGGGGCACTGCAGGCGGCAGCCCCGTGTGGTACGAGAAGCTCTGGTTCTGGGCCCAGCTGTGTCGGTTTGAGTCCCAACCTTGGCTTCTATTAGTGGGACAGCCTCCAGTAGATCATTTAACACTGCTGAAACTCGTTTTCTCTTTAGTAAAATAAAGATACTAGAATCGAATAGGATGAGATGCTTTTAGGATTTATAATCTATATTTATATGTATAATTTTATCTATATCCCCCCCAAAGCAATGTTCCGGGTGTACTAGTTCAGGCTTTGTGGTAATTTTATAGAACATGATTGCTATGAATAGCAAGAATCAACTGTGTCTGTATAATTGAGTATTTAAAATTTCTTGCCTCCAAAGTAAACTTCTTTTAGAATATAAACAAAAAAATAAGTGAAAAGTACATCCAAAAAAAATCTTCAATTATCTTCTAGCAGTCTATTAAAAACATTCATCTTAGAGGGTAGTCACTTCTTTTTATTTCCGAGGCTTAAGTTTCCAGTGGCAATCTGAACAAAAACACGAAAGTAGAGGAAACAAAACAAACAGAACTCTTCCCTCTCTTACTTGAGACCTTATTTTTCAGCTTCCATTTCTGGACATTAAAGGAAAGCGTCCATCTCTGTTTATCTTCAAAGTTAATGGCCATTACTTGTTGACAGTTTTAACAGATTCGCTTAGAAGAAACTGACTAGATTGCTCTGCGAGAGTATCAGCAGGAGTTCTCACCACCAGCTCAAGCAATCTGTAAACCAGCGTGAGAGATCATGAGAAAATCAGTTGTGAAACTCATACAATGGGTGAAATAGGTAGTAAGTCTGCATTTTTCATGAATTTTGCGGGGAGAAGTGGCACAGCAGTTAATCACAGCATGATAACTTCAAAATGACTTGCTGATGAGTTACCAAAAAAGGCCCTAGTAAATCACCGAGAGTACGGAAGAACTATTTGCTAAGCATAATTTAGCATGTTTTCCGCATAGGCCATTTACAAAGTATCATGCCAACTCACTGCCACTGTTAAGAAAGGTCTAGAGTCTGCTCATTCTTTGCACACTTCATTTAGTTGGTAGGGAAGCTGTTCGATAATCTCAACTGTATTTGCAGAGTTGGAGGAGAGAATTCATCCTCTTGAATCCCTTTTATTTGTTCCCTGGAGAAAAACAACTAACTTTTTTTGATACTCTAAAGCATGCCATGGTTGAAGTTGGAATATTTGATGCTTAGAATATTTGAATCTTTCTTCCACTCCTGACTCTTCTTGCCTCTCCCAACTCCTTTATCCTCCCACGCCCATTTCCAGTGTTTTGCATTCACACATTTGTCTCTTATTCTTCAATTCAATATTCATGAGATGAGTCACAAGTAACATTTGTCAAGCTTAAAAAATATGATCAAGTTACAAAAGATGGTCTGAGATGCACACCACTATTCCTTAACCTCTTCTTCTGAGAAAACAAAAATAAATAAGTCGTTTGTAAAGCAAAAGCATCTTGAGAGATAAGATCACATAGAAATTAGCCTGCCTAATTTTCTTAATGAAAGATCATGCTCAACTCTTTCAGTGGTTTTGTCTTCTATTTTTTTTCTTCAAAACATAACTTGAAAACTTTAAACTTAAAGCATTAACATGTGTCAAAGAGTTTATTCAACTCATTAATTAATGAGGAAACCAGTTAGGTAGTTCCAAGATCATTTGAGGAACCATGAATTTGTGGATAATATTCAAAAAGAGTATTAGAATAAGATGGCTAGGTTAGATAAGAAACTGGTTCAAGCCCTGAAGACCCTTTAACCCACCTTGGGATTATCTTTTTTACTGAACAGCGTTCGTTTTTATTGGTTCCAAATATAGAAGTTAGCATTCAACTTCACTGAGCCTGGGGCTTCAATAAATAGAGAATATCAAAATCAAACAATAATATGTCTCCTAAAAATTTAAGTAAATGATCCTTTTGGGTTTGATAACCAGTGCTTCAGTGGGATATTGCAAGACATGCAGCTCTCCTCTCACCTTGTTTAAAATGCTGAATAATTTTTATTAATAGTTATTACCTATCTTTTTCAATACTAAGTATAGAATCCACGTGAGATGTTGGCCAATCCATTTATATATATTTAAGAAACATCTATTTAGAATTACAATTATTTATACTTCTATTTTATTACTGTATAGATCCATATTAACTTTATTTCATTTGGTACCATTTTAGGAAATGTATGGCAAGTCATTATTTAATCCACATTTCTGTGGTCAACTAATTTACCATTGTCAAAGAAAAATGCAGTCATCCTGTCACTTAACTAAACTTCCATATTCCCCATGTACACTGTTATCATGGACATCAATTTCAAAATAGGTTCTTTAGAGGAAATAACTTCATAACTTTTTCAAAGAGTCTTAATTTTGTTACATATTTCAAAAGATATACTGTACTTAATGAAGTATTGCTGAAATTGTGATTTTTCTATAAGAAATACACTTTGAGTCATACATGAACATTTAGATGAATATTTTAGTCATTAAATTTAATGAAAAACTGAACTATAATTCATAATTTTCAAATAATTTTTTCTCTATTGTAGGGGAGGAAGAAATTTCCCCCTACCCTTCTAAGTTCTTCTGGCTGGTCTAAGAATTAAATTGACATGAGACAGATTAATAAAATAAAATCAAACATAGTTTAATAACGTGTATACATAGGAGAGACCCAGGAAAACTGAATAACTTGCCAAAATGGCCAAAGCCATGCCCTTCACTACCATCTTCAGCTAAAGACAAAGGAGGATGTTGAGGGAGGGGGTTTGGGACTTCAGAAGGGAGGAAAGCAACTCATATGGATATGGAAAAGCAAATGTTTGCCATGCCTTGCAGAGACAATGGGACATGTAGAGGACTTTGATCAAATTGGTCTTGCTAGGTTCCACCCTGTCTACCAACTAGTTCATATTAAACTATAGTTATCTATGGTGATAGCTCCTTCTTGGAATACACTTTCTATCTTAAGTTTTTTTAGACAGTTAGGGGGAAGGTCAAAATTTCTTCCTGATTTTTGTAAATTATTTAATTTATTTTTATTTATTTTGAGGAGGAGAGATTCACCCTAAACTAGTGTCTGTTGCCAATTTTCCTCCTTTTTTTTCCTTTTCCCCCCCAAAGCCCCAGAACATAGTTGTGTATAGTTGTAAATTCTTCTGGTTCTTCTATGTGAGCCCCCGCCACAGCATGGCTACTGACAGAGGAGTGGCGTGGTTCCACACCCAGGAACTGAACCCAGATTGCCAAAGCACAGTGTGCTGAACGTAAACCACTAGGCCATCAGGGCTGCCTCTCTTCCTGATTTTTTTGTTTCTTAAACATAATCAGCCCAGAATAATCTTCAAGCCAAAGAGACACATTTTGGCGTGGCAAATTCTGCTCCCCTACACTATAAATGCTCTGTAATTTAGCTGTGTATTTAGTGAATGAACTAATAAGTACTTATTGGATATTCTATTGAGTTTCTGAGATATAAAATATCTTCCAAATAAGACTACTATAATATTATTCTGATTCAATTGTGGCTCATAATAAAATTGGTAATAAATTACTAATATCTTTTGTACTGAATTTTAGGCAGTATATGGTGAATGGAAGGAGTTTGGATGAAACCAGGAAGCTGGAGATGTAAATTCAAGTCCTGTTCACCAGCTGGAGCTTCTTATAGAAAAAATTGGAAAAGTTATTCAAATTCTCCAGACCACAATTTCTTTATCAGTAAAATGAAGGAGGTAGATTTAAGGGTACTTATGTCATTCTAGAACTAACATTGTATTAATTCCATACATGTTACTGAAATAGTGGTACTACATGGTTCATTTGCTTAGAACTTACTCAGGCAAAAAAAGCAGTATCATTTTATTAAACTTGATGAAGCATCAATGATCAGCATCAGCTTCAAACCACCCACAGATATTATAATTGCCATGGCAATCTTAGCCAATTAATATCACATTTTTACAAAATTAAGTATTGAAACTGTACTTCATGGAGAGCACTGTTAAAATCACAACACATTTTAATTTTAACAGTTACCAAAGGAAACTTTTACAACCGACTATAGAAATGAGTAACTTAATGAACATAGTATTTATTCCATCTCATTTCAGTCAGGCGAATTGCCCATAAGTGGTATCTGCTGAGGGCACTCTGTCCCTTGAAATTTAAAATAAAATAGGCTTAAACTTCAATCCATTTATATTAAGAAATTATGCGCCCTAACCAAATATCTCCAGACCATCTTGCTATGGAAATGTGAGGGACTATAGGATACTTAGTTCAAGATTCCTATGTCTATTAAATTTTTGGTATTTTCAGTTACTTCATCCTTTCCATTCTTCCTTTACATTTACTAAGAATTTTAGACAGCAGTATGGAATATACTAAAATAAGTTACAGGTGACAATTAAAACATATTAACCCTTCCTTTTCAATGTCTCTCGCTATGACCCCCAATAGGTCATTTTCACTCTGCTATAGGATTTATTGTCAGGCTGCCTTATTCTGATTTGACATTTTCTCTTCTCTTGCCAGCTCACTTTCACATCTCCTATTCATTTCTGATGTTCTTTGAAAACTTTTTGCAAAGACAAAATGTCAGAGAAATAATCCCTTGAACAAACATAGCTTCTTCCAGGGGAAATACAGTGGTCATATAGGACTAATAGTTCTTTTGTCTCCACTAAACAAGCATACTATAGATATATATAGTTAGTCTTTGTGTATTTTCTGAAAGGATTTAGTGTGTGAGCAATTATAGAAAGAAAAAATTACAATGAGAAAATTAGGTGAGAAAACTAGGATGATGTGAAGTATTTATATTAAAATATTACATTTTGCATGGTTGTTTTAACAAATCATTTTTTTTTAAAGATTTTATTTTTTCCTTTTTCTCCCCAAAGCCCCCTGGTACATAGTTGTATCTTCTTCGTTGTGGGTCCTTCTAGTTGTGGCATGTGGGACGCTGCCTCAGCGTGGCCCAATGAGCAGTGCCATGTCCGCGCCCAGGATTCGAACCAACAAAACACTGGGCCGCCTGCAGCGGAGCGTGGGAACTCAACCACTTGGCCACGGGGCCAGCCCCAACAAATCATTTTTGAAATTACTTGCTGATGAAAAAGATATCAAACATAATATATAAAATTCTGTTTACTAATGCTAATTAAGTGAGGAACATTTACAGTATGACTCAGCACTTTCAAGATTATAAAAACATGTATTTTAGTAGATTTAAAATAGAATTAAGGTAGAGATCTTTAGCTGTTTTTCATTTCTAACCTCCAAAGGCATTTTGAAAAACTATTTATAGTCCCATGTGGTTTTAAGATGTCATCTAAAGTTTCTTATTACTTTCGATATTTGAAAGGTACAAAATTTTTTAAATATTGACGCTTTAAAACTGTTACATGGCTTTTTGAATATATCAAAAATGTAACCATTTAATACGTACCATCATCCATTTAGAAAAGCAAAACAGGATGCGTGAACTTGATACAGCTGGGAAGTAACATCTGGATCAAGAAGTAGATAAGAGACAAGGAGGACCTAAACTCAGTGACATGAGAAATAGGAAATGGGGAAAGCACGAGAGGTACTTTAGGAATACACTGATAGAGGGAACTGTGAGAGAGAATGAAATGGTGAATCAAAAAACCTGTTCAGTTAATTGGGAGCATTCAAAGTTTACTGGTGAATGGGAGTAGATTTCCTATGCAAACTTTGACTATACACTGTGCATGCTAATAGTACAATTTATTCAAAAATGTCTGGAGGACAGTTGTAGGTGATCTTTGCCTATGGATGGCAAACTAAGCTGCCTGTTGACCCCAGCTTGCCTCTAGAAAAATCCATGCTGATGGAGGCAAAAGGTGACAAGAGACATTAGCAGGAAATAACATCGATTCTGTAAGCCTTTCTCAAACATTTTTGATTAACATTGTCTATGAGACTCAAAGGGAATCCAACAGCAAAGATACTTCTAATCCGAGAATATTTATGAATTATTTAAGGTAGCAGCCATCAAAATAAGAAACAGTAATTTAAAAAAAGCATAAAGGCCAATAGAATTTTTAAGAAGAATCTTCAGGCATGAATAGTATGGCTAGACCAGTGCTTCTCAGATCCACCTATACATTAGAATCACTTGGAATCTTTGAAAACTACAATGACAAGAAATCATGCCCCAAATCAGAAAGAACTGGATATGGGACCCAAGTTTATATATATCAGTTCACTTTATATGCTTTGTCGTTAATGTTGTAAGTTTTCAGATTCTTGAGACTCAGCAATATGGAAGAGATAAAGAATTATAATTTCCAGTGCATGTTGAACAGTATCCTCTATACAATGAGTAAAATGTTTTGCTTAAACACACATGCACACTTCTAAAGTGGAAATTACAAAACCACGGACACAAAAAAGAGTTAAACATCTTTTTTAGTTTCTGCAATGTATACACATTATGAATTTTGTGCCATAATCAAAATTGTTATGGTAGTGATTAATAATGTTTTAGAATCAATGACACTGAATGTAAGTTATAGTTGATCTGTCAACATTTTTGGTAACTGTGGACATAATGTAGGATATCATCATTATAAATAATTTGATAAAACCTGAAATAGAAATCCATTCTTTGATGTCATTTGATAAAATGTTATCAAAGTGTTTGAAATATTTTAGTGAAGCTAGAAAGGATTTTTAAAATTTAAAGGATTCAAAGGATTGCATAATCCAAACCAGTGTGGCTCAAAAGGTGCAAACTAAAATGTGCATCAAAAAATTAAAGGTAAAGTAATTTCTGGTACCATAAATTCAAAAATTGGAAACCATTATTGGAAAAAAGTATAAAGATATTTTAATTGTCTATCAAAGTATGTAGACATGTATTTCATGAAGTAATTAAATGTGGTGTTTAAATAGTAATTAATCAGAAAGTTGCTCAAAATGTATACTTTATTTGATTGTATAGAACATATTAAAAACACTCTAATTTGGTCAATAGTAAAATGAGATTGAGTTCTTCCGCTTTTGGGGGATGAGATATTAAGGTGTGAAGATGTAAAACTATATCTGTGCACAAAATGCCTTACAGCCTAGTCTCGGAGTGAAGATGTGGCCATCATTTCCATGCACGTAGATGAAATGAGCCAGTGGGTCAGTGGGAAACCTATCGGAAGTGACTGCAGAGGGAAAGACTGTTTTCACGCCTAGGTTTTTGTTTATTACTCCATCCTCGCTTTATTCTATTTCATGTCCTCTAGACTTCAGTTAATGTCCACTTTTGATGTTCCTTAACAGATTTTGAAGAACTATGATATTTCTAAAATTAAAAGATCCTTTATAACCTTGTCTTTCATCAAATTCTCTCTTATTATAAATGAGGAAAGTAGAATGTAGTGAAATTGTGACTTTTGTAGAGCTGTGGCACAAAACACAGTGGTAGACTAACCTAGATCTGACCTCTCCAGAATTGTCTTCGATGTCTTCTCCAATCACAGGCCAGCCTGATGCATTTTTAAGATGAATGACCAGGCACTGCATCTGGTGGTCAAATAGAAAGGGGATGTCTTTCCATCCCATTCTTCTTTGTGCTAAATCTGAAGTTATGTTTATTCTTGTTATAACTTACTTGGGAACACCATTTATCATAATGACAACTGGTCTATCTGTACATTTTTAGTGACTGAACTCTTTTTGGACTGATTCCAAAGGGGGTCCTGGTATACTGAAGCCAGATGTATGGCATTTATTGTTACCACATATTTTTGTAGCAGCAAAATGTGCTATTTGTTTTTAATTTCATTATCCAAATCATCCTACTAATTCCTACGGAAGTGTATGTAATATTAGATACAATTTTAAAATAAAGATTTACACACCTTAAGTTACACAGAATCCATATAAAAATAGAATAAGGATGGATAGGATCAAAATAGCAGTAGCCTCTAGTGATTTATGTTAACATGAGAAATATCTGATAAAACTAGAGAGAGATTAAAAGAAAATATTCACAATATTGAAATGTATAATTCCCAAGGTACGAATATTACTAAGAATTTTTTTCAGAAAATAACTATTTTATTATAAAATTGGAATGCAAAGATTTTCTCAATTAAAAGAAACCAGTTGTTCTTAGAAAATGCCACCTTAAACAAGTTGTCAATCTTCCTCAAGTTTCTTCCTCTGTCTGAAAAATAGGAACAATAATGGACCTGGTTTAATTAAAATGAGACATCTCATGTAATAGCAGCGGAAGGAGATGGAGACATGTTAAACCTTCAAACATGCCCACGCACGTGCACACACACATCAGCAACCCCCAGCCTCGTGTCAAACAGTGCAAGTGTAAGGCAGATTCTGAGAGTCCAAGTATTCAGTTGGTGCCAATGAAGTGAAAATGGCATTTTTTTAAGTCTTTTTCAGGTGAAAAAAAGAGAAAATAGTTGAAATCAAGAAAAATGTGCAGAAGCACCATTAAGCAAAAACTAGAACATAATTGTCCAATAGAAATATAATATTTCTTTTACATTAATCACAAATGCAAGCCATATATGTAATTTTAAACTTTCTAGTAGCCACATTGAGAGAAGTAAAAAGAAATATGTAAAATTAACTGGTAAATTTTTTATTTAATCCAATATATCAAAGATGTTTTCATTCCATTATTAACGAATATTTCACATGATTCTTTCTTTCTTATCTTCAAAATTCTGTATGTTTTTTACACTTATAGTATATCTCAATTTGAGCTATACTCAGTAGCCACATGTGACCATTCTTGTATTACATAGCTCAGATCTAGAAAGTGACCTTGATTCCCAAAAACTAATTACAAAAACACACAACAGTTATTAATATAATCAAAGTTGGCAAGACAACAATATAATGTCAATGTTTTAACACTGAATAGAAAATATTTGAAACAACTTCGGTGGATAATCACAAGTTCAAAGATTGATTACTTTAAATTACCATGTAGGTCCTTTTAATAAAAGTATCAAATGCAGATTTAACCAAAGTGAAAATTAAACATATCAGCATCATTTGCCTTTGAATGAATTATTTATGATAATGGGAAATATATTTCTAATTAATATAAATTAAGATATTATGAAAGAATTTTACAAAATAAAGGACCAAATAAAACATTTAAGCAATAGTAGGCATGGCAAGACAAGGGAAGAAATAAAACCTTAGGTGGTAAATTTAATTCTGAATACACCTTCAGGAATGTTATTTGGCAATTTATAAATCTATTAAAGTGGAATTGCTAGTGATGGTGTGTGAAATAAATTCAGTTTATTCCATAAAGTAGAATGAATTAGTTTATTTCATGGTCATTTTAGGTGTACCATAAAGATAATGAAAACATAAATTTTACTATTCAGTCAGAAATCACTTTTATTACTTTTGATTGATAGTGACTATAACCATCAAATTCTATTGTCTGATGGCTATCTTGGGCTAGTGCTCTGAAATTTGCTTTGTACCAGTCTTTGGAATACAATTACACCAGATGCAATTTGCGTTTAATCTTTTCTCAATTTTTTTGTGAAGTTACAAAGCAAAATCAATAATTTTACAACCAAGCAGAAATTGAAAACAAGATATTAATGCATAAGTGTGCAAATTAGAGAGTTTTAATGTGAAGTGTCTGCTGAGATCAGGGCTGATGTGAGGCGCAGCTGGAAGTTCTCCAGGTTTGACCATGGTGTCTCTATGAGGTGATTTCAAAGGCTTCTATTGCTTCCTGGCTAGACACTGCTCTTTGTATTTAGCCTTTATACCGTTTTGTAAATCTGGAAACAGCAACTATTACTCACTTGAGACTCTTTGGGATAGGATATTGCTACTTTAACTAGGGACTTCATTCATTTGTTCAACAAATCATTGAATTTCAGCAATAGGCCAGGTACCTGAGCTACGTGTCAGAGACAAAATGGTGACTCTAATAGAGAGGACAGGTGGAGCACGGTGATTACTAAGGAGGCCAGATGGATAAATAGGCGAATATGGCATCATGTGGCAAAGCTGTGGAAGCTGTATTAGAGGGAGCGCTTACCCAAACAAGATGAGTTAGGAAAGGATTCCTAAAGGAAATGGGAACATCTTGTCTGGTTACAAGTAGGTCAAGAAATAAGGAAGGGAGTTGAGAAGATGGAAGTCTCGAAAGTAATTGTTGAATTGCATATTCAAAAATGCAATGGCAAAGCTGTAGTTTTCTTGCTTTTTGGAGAGGAAGATTGGCTCTCAGCTAACATCTGTTGCCAACCTTCCTCCATTTTTTTTTTCCTCCTCAAAGCCCCAGTACATAGTTGTATATCCTATTTGTAAGTCATTCTAGTTCTTCTGTATGGAATGCTGCCACAGCATGGCCTGATGAGTGGTGTGTAGGTCCACGCCCAGGATCCAAACTGGCAAACACCAGGCCGCTAAAGCAGAGTGTGCAAACTTAACCACCTTGCTCTGGGGCCCGCCCCTATCAGTGTCTTAATAGCAGAGAATACCACCTGTGCTATTCCATTGACAGAAATCAACTATACATAACTCATCATAACTTCCTTATAAATGCTAATTATGGTATGTGAGAGAGATTTTTGTTAATTTTTAAAAATTTTTGTAAATTTTGTTTTCTAAAAGCAACATTTCTAAGATGTAAATCTAATTAATGAAGAAAATAGGTAAATTGTTATCAAATCAACAACGTGAAAACTTCATACGTAAACTATTTTTTTCCATTAATATTATTTCCCTCAATAGTTCAATATCATTCCAAGACATAAATCACTGGATACTCTGGGCTCATTTTAGACAAAAGTACTGACCTGAGCCTGGTCCAGATTCTTGTTTTAGGTAGCCTCCTGTTCATGGTTCCACACAGTTTTAAAGTTTCTCCTCATAGAGCAAAACGTTATCATCTATCCGTTACCCCGTGAAAAGAACGTCAGAGTCATATATTGCCCTGGGCTTTTATTGCCAATAGTGACATTTCTAAACTGTTTCTGATTACTGATTCCCTTTCATACTATTATATACTGTTTCAGATGAATTCATTTAGTAAAAAAATACATATTGGGTCATCATTTGGAAAAGATATGACTATAGGAGTGATGTTTAATTTTTCTAGTGATTCCTGCAAGCATGACTTGCGTAGAGCTGTGGGCATGGAAGCTTAAAAACAATGACATTATCTGCCACAGCCTGCACGATGCGATTGAGATGAGATTCTAATAGCAATACTATATTCCCCAAGCCAAAGCCCTGATTTGAGTCCATTATTTGTTTGAAACAAACAAACAAAAAATAGTGGACATATTTTTTATTAGTGCAGTTTCCTCAAAATTTGGCTTTATTTTCTTAAATAAGCACCTTACAATTGAGGGGTCTTTGCTTCAGATCAGTAGTCTGTGGCTCAGAAATCCTGGCTATCCTGTATCTCTCGAGTTTAAATGTTTAGCAATTTTGGTTACAGCTTTTACTTTTCATCTTAGGTAAGATACAAAAGATATTTATATTAGTATCATCACAGTTTGAGGGTAAATTAAATTAAAAATACTTTGAACCCCTTATGAGAAAGATGCTAAATTCCAATTTTTGTGACATTTTACCATCTTCTTGATTCTCTCCACCTGTTCTGGGTGTTAAATAAATTAAGTTGCCAGGTAGAATGCATCTGCATGTGACTAATGATTGAAAATTTCAGAATATTTCTTCAGCGTCATCTGTGTGTCTGGTTTTATTCTGGATATATGAGAAAGCCTGCAGGCCTTCAGATGTTCCCCACTGCACTGATATTTCACATAGACTCTGAAAAGAAAATTGTAATTAAAAGTAAAAATTATTGAAAATAATCTGAATCATCAAGCCAATCTCCCTTTCATGATAACTATTAGGAGATTTTTTTAAAATTCAGCTGTTAAAATGGTTTTAATAATTTCAGAACAATTTTTAAGTTTATACTTAATTGAGTTCTAATAATGATGGATCCCTTTTTCTTAGGGCCACTAAAAAAGTTCCTTTAAAAATGTAAAAATAATCGCTTTAAAGATAATAGAAAGTAGCACAACAAGGATAAGTTTGAGATGCTATGAAAGATAAGGAGATAGAGGTAAGTCTGTGTCAGAGCCCAGGGCAGGCCTCTCCAAAATATCCTACAGTAGTGTATTGATTATTTTGAATTGAAGTTACCTGAGAAGCAAAGAGAGCATTCTGACCTCCTGTTTCTGTTCCTCCTGAAAGCAGAAAAAGTAAAGCAAAAATACTGTAAAGTATTTCATAATGGAAACTTTCAGGATCCCCAACTCTCTTCATGGGCATTTTGTGAGATGGCTCCACCTCTCTGAACTAGATGGAGTTAATACCTTCCCTCCTATAAAATCATTAGGTCCAGGTTATTATTGTAAGGACTGTGAGTACAGGAATGTCTGCTGCAGATCATCAAGAGCACTTCCTTCCTCAGGCACAAAACTGGATTCGTCTTTAAGCAGAGTTTAGAACGATTGGCCATGAATTTGCGTCTGGAGGAGGATTCTGAGGCTGGGATGCATAGAGTTGGTTTAGTACTCAGGAAATCCTATACTATAGAGCAGCTGCAGAAAATTGAAGTGAGGTTCATGAGGAAAAGCATAGATTTGAATCATCAGGTCCAAATTGGTAAGAGTAAAATCATGGACAAGAGGTGGAGCCAACGGCCTGGAATCAGACGGATACTGTTACTGCCCAAGGTGGGGGTCATCTGCCTGCCCCAAGACATGCCAATAGCTGAAAGCCAAGGCAGTATGAGAGAAAAGGTTTTACTACAGCTTGCTAGCAAGGGGTAAGATGGCTGACTAATGTCCCAACAAACCATCTTACAGAGCAAAGACTACAGGTCAGTTATATAGGGAGCTGGTCTCCCAGTGGGGGAGGCATCTGATCTCTGAGTGGGAGTAGACATCTGGCCTTAGTTCCTGATAGTCCTTTGTTTTACTGGATGCACATCAGAGACTGGAGCAGTGCCCTTTACCCAGATCTTTCAGTTGTCATTCATGATGGCTATCAGCATAGACTCTCTCCCAGGGGTGTCATCACATTCCTAAGGAACTCAAAAGAACAAAGTTATTGACTTATTGCAGCTGGGATGTACCATAAACTCTATAGAGCATGTATATCTCCTGGAGGGTGGGTATCCTGGCTGGGTTAGTTTATCATGTCATTCACAGTTACAATATGGTTTCTTTTCTACAATATGGCTTCCCTTATGCCAACCTTATGTTGAGCTGGTATCAACACTGCATTTTTTGGGAATGGATTGGGGACAAAGGAGCAGATTGCATAGTTGAGGAGACTTCCACTGAGTAGTTCTATATCAGCATAAGAACGTAAAAACAAAAATTTGTATTGCCATTTCAAGAGGCACTGTGCTGAGTGCATAGAATTTTATAATTATTATTATGAAATGACAACTTAAAAGCTGACTAGTTTTAATTTTTCATATTTCTATAATATTAATAATTGGAGGAAACATTGTCCTAATTGATAACCTAATTAATTCAGTGAAACAAGTTTATAGCATTTAACTTCAATTTAGCTAAATAGAACCTGTGGTAAAGAACCACAAATGATAAAAGGATATTCCATGTCTTTATATAAGTATCTTTCAACACTAAATTATGAATTATGCATGATCATGTTAAATATTTTTCTTAGAATATTTTTACTTTTATAGTTGTTAATAGTAGATAACAATGGTATTTTTATAATTTAACAGAAGAACTGATACTCTACCAAAGAGAATGTCAGATCCTTTAAGATGGAATCAATAATTACATAAGTAGGATATTATTTGGTTCTGTAACCACAAAATAATTCATTTTATTTTCAAACTTTAAAAATACAAACATTGGGGCCGGCCCAGTGGCGTAGTGGTTAAGTTCATGTGCTCTGCTTCGTTGGCTTGGGATTCACAGTTTCAGATCCCAGGCACAGACCTATGCGCTGTTCATTGGGCCATGCTGTGGCAGCATGCTACATACAAATTAAAGGAAGATTGGCACAAGTGTTAGCTCAGCAATAATCTTCCTCAGCAAAAAGAGGAGGCTTAGCACAGCTGTTAGCTCAGAGCCAATCTTCCTCAAGCAAAAAAAAGAATACATATATATATAAATTGACCTAGCATTTTCTAGTCCTATTTGACATATAAAAGACAAAAATTAATAATTAGTAATGTTTGCACTTTCTGAATTCTCTATGCTTTATTTGTCTGATGGCATAATATGGTTTCATTGCACTTCTACTGACATGTCCATACAACTCAAATTATGTCCTTGATACTCTACCACTAAAAATATATACATATAAATTGTAATAAAGGGGCTGCCTGGTGGCGTATCAGTTAAGTTCACACATTCTGGTTCTCGGCGGCCTGGGTTTCGCCAGTTTAGATCCTGGGTGTGGACATGGCACTGTTTGGCAAAAAGCCATGCTGTGATAGGCATCCCACATATAAAGTGGAGGAAGATGGGCATGGATGTTAACTCAGGGCCAGTCTTCCTCAGCAAAAAGAGGAGGATTAGAAGTAGTTAACTCAGGGCTAATCTTCCTCAAAAAAAAAAAAAAATTCTAATAAAAAATGCACAATAAAAACGTTTTTATTTAAACATTTTAGTTAATAAAATAATTTTTAAAATAATTGTAATAAAATTGTATAAAATATAAATATTATAAACAAATAATTCAGGACAACTGAAAAACTTTTTATTTAATTTTAATTTTTAGTAAGTTCTTTGGTAAAGAATTAATTGTTAGCCACTCCGTACTTATGCGTTCTGTTTGTCTTAACTCTTTGGCATAAAGGAGAGTGTAGGGGAGAAAGAACTATTCCTCTACCCGCTAGGTTCTTCTGAATGGTCTAAGAATTAAATACACACGTGACAAAGCAATAGGAGAAAATCATCAAAGTTTAGTGGCATGTATACATGGGAGAAACCCAGGACAACTGAATAACTTCCCAAAATGGTGGAAGTTGCTACCTTAAATACCATCTTCAGCTAAGGACAGAGGAGAATGTTGGGACAGTGGTTTGCTGCTTGAAAGAGGAGGAAGGCAATTCACATGAAGGTGGGAAAACAAATGTTCCATAAACAAATCTTGGCCATGCCTTTCGAACACAATGAGTGATGGAGAGGACTTTGATCAAAAGGCCCTTGTTAAGTTCCTCCCCATCATTCCTTGTTCATATTATACCACAGTTATCTATGATGATAGCTCCTGCCTCGAACAGGCTTTCTTTCTTAAATTCTTTTAGGCAATTAAGGGGAAGGTCAAAGTTTCTGTCAGAGTCTTTTGTTCTTAAAAATAGTCAAGAGGAAGAGACACATTTTGGGGTGGCAAATTCAGATCCCCCACAAGAGCAAAATTTATCACGCCAAAATATGCATCTTTGGCATGGGGATTATTTTGAGCTGGTTATTTTTAAAAAATAGCAGACATGGGAGAAAGTCTGAAAATCAAGTAGTAGTTACCTTTTTGTAAGAGACATTTACATTTATAAGGGAAATTCCCATTTGTAAGGGTGGCTTCCTCTCTGTACCAGGAGAGGAGGATGCCAAATCTCTAGAAACTCTTATCAATGGAGAAGGTAATGACTTAAATTTGCATAACGACCTTATTCTTCTTTCCTGTGCTTTTCCTGGCCACCTGCCATGACTGGCTTCCCCTCACTCCACCCCCCTCAACATTTTTCTTTTGTCTTTAGCTGAGGATCATATTAAAGATGTGGCTTAGGACATTTTAGAGAGTTGTTCAGTCTTCTGTTTTTCTCCTGTTAATCTGCCTTTTATTACATTGGGGTCTCAGTCAAGAACCTAGAAGGATAGAGAGAAAATCCTGTTTCCTCCCATACAGTTATTTGCCTAATAGTTGGTTTCACCGAGTCGTATTTTGTCTCCCCTATTAGGGTTAATTTCCTTAATAATGAAAGCAGTCACTTACATCTCTGCCTCCTCCCCTCCTGTCAGTCACCACCAGGAAGCATTGCATTTCTTACTGCCTTTCCCAGTGAGTCTGTGGTTTCTATTTAGGTCCCAGAAAAGTGAGTAAGGGGAGATTACACGCTTTCCATGCCTCTCCCCTATTGACGAAAATAATCCATAACCAACCTGTAAATGAAAATTTGAGGTGAATTTATTCTGAGCCAAATGTGAGGACCATATAGTTCGGGGCCTTCCTTCTGCAAAGAAGGAGGGGAACTAGAGAAATGGGGTGTACAGAGTGGTTATATACCACCAGAAAGCATGTTTCACATATGATTGAAATGTCACTTTTACAATAATCACAAGACTGCTTTGTTGGCACAGCGATTGATGGAAACAGCAGGTAGTAGGTCTGCTGTCTCGGTGGACACAGCAGGGTGGCAGACCTGTCGTCTTGAGCTGGGTGGTCACAGGTGAGAGCAGCAATTAGTTCCTAGCCTAGGGAGAGATGCTTATCCTTAAGGAAATGCCAACGTGGGGGAAATTGCATCTTTATCTTAAGGCCATTTGTTCTTCTCTGTGGGAGAGAACAAATGCTTAAAGCAGATATACAATGCATGCTCAAAGGCCATGTTAGGCCTTTTTGGAAAAAATAAGGTGAGGCCACATTAATTTTACACCAAATGGCTTCCTCATATACTCCAATGTATCCTATTGCTTGCTGTTTTTATTTGTTACCCCCTAATTCAGATGGAACCCACAAAATTTCTTGCCTGAATCAGACTTCACTGAGGTATCTCATTAAGCAGATGGTTCTGCATAAGAAAGTAATCAAGACAAATACTCAATTACACATTTCTGTGCATAGATCCTTCCTTCACTTCACTACTGGGAAGTTCTCACTACTCTTGCTTTCAAATGTATTTCTGGAGCCTCTATCTCTTCTTCCTAATTTCCTGCTGCCTTCTCTTCTTTCTCTACCAAGCCCCAAATTCCTCATAACACCCGGTAGAGCTCTTCCCTACGCTTCGTTAGCTTGGGTCTCCACATTTCCATCCAGAAGAGGTTCTTCTACACCCTAATGAGCTAGTTTCTAACCAATGATAGTTTCACTGAAGTGAAGGAGGAAACAAATAGGATAAGGTTCAACTATTCGAAAGGAGGATTCTGTCATATTTACATACTATAACAGCCTACTCAGTACAAAGAAGAGTACCCAAAAGCAATGCCAGAAACAAAATTTAAATACCAAAAGGAGGGTCTGGCCCCATGGCCGAGTGGTTAAGTTCGCGTGCTCCACTGCAGGTGGCCCAGTGTTTCGTTGGTTTGAGTCCTGGGGGCAGACATGGCACTGCTCATCAAGCCATGCTGAGGCGGTGTCCCACATGCCACAACTAGAAGGACCCACAATGAAGAATGTACAACTATATACCGGGGGGCTTTGGGGAGGAAAAGGAAAACAAAATAAAATCTTTAAAATAAATAAATAAATACCAAAAGGATATCAAAAATTACTTGTAATAAATATTGTCAAATAAAAAAGAAATCCAGGGGCTGGCCCCATGGCCAAGTGATTAAAGTGCCATGTGCTCCACTTCAGCAGCCTGCATTAGTGGGTTCAGATCCGGGGAGCAGACCTACTCTACTCATCAGCCATGCTGTGGAGGCATCCCACATACAAAATGGAAGACGACTGGCACAGATGTAAGCGCAAGGCTAATCTTCCTCAAGCAAGAAAAGAAGAAGATGGGCAATGGATGTTAGCTGAGGGTGAATCTTCCTCATCAAAAAAAAAGAAGAAAAAAAGAATCAAGCTTAGGTAAGGAGGTATTTTATTGAAAAAGACTATCACAATAAGAAAGGAGGGCTATTGCAATCAGAGTGGGACTCTTGCCACAGGGAGAATTCCCTAACCATAAGATCTGTAAATTTCTCAGAGGCAGGCAGAAAAGCACTTTTCTTCTGTAGGAGGAGTAAACAAGGTTAGAGAACGTGCATGCAGGGGACTGGGATGGGTAGCGGCTGGCCTGATATGGTGGCTGATGCTTGGCAAGGGGATGTTTCTGACTGAACCTAATTCTGACTATTCTTTATTCATACACTTATATACTGATAAGCTTAGCATGCCTTTTAAAGAAAAATATTAAATTTTATACCACAAACATACAATTTATGAAAATTCTCTCTCTGTTCACTCTATATAAGGTATTTATTTAGATTTCTTTGACATTTATGGGTTAAAAAAGTATTTAAATTGACCTTTAGTATTCTTAAATTATTTAAATTTTGAGATGATTGCCATATAATTTCATCTATTCAAATCAAATGCTATGAGATGATTTTTTAAAAATAAACGTGTAAAAATATTTTAGTTAATATCTAAATACTAATTTGAAATATGTACTAGTATACCAGTTGCTATTAACAACTACCCATATATCCCAACTAAACAACCCTTTAACACTTAGAGGCTACTTTTTATCTCCCTACGATCTTCTATTTTCTTTAAGCCAATGCAAGTTAAAAGAAGTGAGAAGTCCCTTTTCTAATTTATTTTTTCCAATATAATTGGAAACTATATTGGAAATTTTTTTCTTATACTTTCTCATGTAAAATTCGATTCAGTGCCTAAGGAACCTCTTTAATGTTTTTTATTAAAACAATTATTTTTCCTAGACAACTTGCAAAACTTGTTAATGGATAATTTGTCTATGATTATCAGTTGTTTTAAATTATTCTATAAAGATTTTTGAAAACATATACTTTGATTAGAGCAATGCATTAGGTAAACATTGCATTTTGTTAAGGTAATCATATGTTAGCTATTTTTTGCCTCAATGAGGCATCAAACAGACATTTTTCAACCTAGTTGATTCTTTTGCATGGAATCTCGCATTTAAAAGTCTTGATGGTTTTCACATTTTGCTGTACATGAAACTTTTACTCTGTATATACCAGGTCTTTTACTCTAAAAATAATTTGCGTCAAAGTTGTCTACTTGGTGCAACTGTTAAATTCGAAAATAAGCAATATAAACTGACAGGCAGTCTGCAAAGTAAAGCAGAGTTAAGTGAATTTGAAGACTGATTCTGGTTAGAACTTCACGTGTCCTCATGAGTAAACCACTTTCGTAAGCTACTGCCATGACATATAATGTGCAACATGAAAGCATGCCAGTGTCCAAAGCAAAGTCCACACATGAAGCCGGGAGAGTTACATGGAAAAGCAAAAATGAAACGCCCTCAGATCCTCTTCCAGATAGGAGGTCGGCAAGTCATCCTCTCTCTTTCTCTCTCAATCTCTCTCTCAGTCTCTCTCAGTAATGAATGGAAAAGGCTGCCTCAGTGCTCAGGCTGGCATCTTTCACTCCCTTCTGGGAGCTGAGGCCGTCCGCCCTACCCCCCTCCCAGCCCTGCCTCCAGCCCCACGGAGACAAGGACACCGTCTGCTGTTTGATGCTGCAGACAGCTTTTACAGAGCCAAAGTTGCTCGTCTGAAAGTCCTCTGTTTTTTTGATCTAGAAAGTAACAAATTGTGAGCCAAATATTAAAAAAAGAAAGAAATATATATAGTTATGATTTTACTTAAATTTGAACTGTGTGCAAATTCCAGTGGGGTCAGTGCTATGTTCTTGCATGAGAGGGAGAAGATTAATGAATAACATGGAATAAACTGATTAAAAGAAAACAAAATCTTGAAAAGATCTGGACTGAGAAATTCCTTTTTGCCTCAAACAGATAAATATTTTATCAATTCCCTGTGAGGCAAAAAAATACCAAATATTAGAACAGTAATGTAATTACATACATACCTAAAAAATTAACAAAGGTACAGAACATAATTAAATAGGAAAATACCAATGCAAAATAATATAAAAATGAAAATGACAAACTATGGTCAGGTTCTAATTATATAATTGCCCAATCTAATGTTATCTATAATAAGTACAATTAGCTCAGAAAAAGGAGAGGTCAGTGTGCACTTTGGTGCTTGTGTTCATATTACTAACATAACAGTGGAGAAGACCAATCTCTTGTGTACAAATATATTTGAGTGCTACGATATGTATACCTTTACAAAAATTGATGCCACTGGGGGGCCGGCCCCATGGTGTAGTGTTTAATTTCAGTGAGCTCCTCTTCAGTGGCCCAGGTTCTCAGGTTGGGATCCTGGGCATAGATCTATGCCACTCATTAGCCATGCTGTGGTGGCATCCCACATATAAAATAGAGGAAGACTGACAGAGATGTTAGCTCAGGGCTAATCTTTCTCAAGCCAAAAAGAGGAAGATTGACAACAGATGTTAGCTCAGGGTGAATCTTCCTCAGCAAAAAAAAATAAAATAAAATAATGCCACTGGTAGATTTACTCATCATGATATTTACCACCATCATTTTGAATGTTGTCAATGTCAAGGTTTATTAAGTAGCAGGTATTTAGGTCATTGTGGTAGAATTGAGTATAAAAACTGTAGACAACTTTGCACTTTCTCTTAAGTACCTTAAAATTTGATTAATCAGCTTATAGTCTTCTTAAGAGCTAACAATGAAAAATGGAATATAAAATATATATGACCAAGGGTATTGTCAAAAGCAATTATCTCCATTTTTTATATAGCCCATGTGTGATTGGTGTTGAAAGATATACTCAGTTTCAAAACATGGTTACACATACACACATTCTGTTGCCACCCACAGGTTGTGAGAATTCTCAAGACAAATTACTCTTTGGAAAAGACTACTAGGTATTTTAAAATCAGAGTCCAACAATTGTAAGATCTTTGCTCAAGTACAAATACATTTTTAATTTACATTTAATTTACATATTTAAAAGTCTTTGTAATCTGTTAAGTCTGAGTCAAATGCTCGTTATTATTGGCAGACAAATGTCTTTTCTATATCTAGTTGGTTTTATAAAATAACTTTTGCAATTCATTTACAACCAATTGGGAATAAAGAGGTGTCTGGATATAATCAAATAGTTGGAAGTGATTTTAGAATTCATTATTTAATCAAAACAGCTGAAAGTCGTCAAAGCTCTCTATATTTAGAATAAAGTTAAATACATGTAAAGTATGTAGTACAATTCCTAGCACATCAATGCATCTATATCAAAGATATTAATATCAAATGGAAATATTGTTAATTTGATTTATATAAACTCTGTTTAAGCTTTCCAACCATGTTGATCTCTCTACCTGATTTTATGCTCTACCAGCTTTCCAGCTTGTTATAAAATCAGGGTCCCGTATTCCCAGGTTCCAGGGAGATTGCATTCCATCCTCCACAACAGGGAGTGCTTGTCCAATGTGAAATCTTGTGGTTTTTAATGTTCTGTAGGCATTCATCAAAGAGATCTTCTGGGGGCACACTTTGATTTTGAGAAAGGAGATAATTTATACATATATAATATATATATAAAGAAACAATATTTTCAGCTGAAATGAGATTCTGACTACAATTTCTAATAAATACACTACTGTCCTCGTGGGGAAGGGCAGGGTCGTTTATAAGACAGCTTAAACCAACCCTTGGGGAAAATTTAAAATGTTACGCATCTGGTAATTAAATGTTGGAAAGGAAGCTAAGTTTTTCTGATAATAAAGTCATTATTTAAAGTTCAAATTAACCAAGCAATTAAGTTAAAATGTGTTAGAATACAGTATGGAGTATGACAAAATAATAGGCGACAATTTTGATTTTAAAATGCAAAATATTTAGAATCAGTTAGTCCAACCCCCAAATTAAGCTTGATTATCTTCTAAAAAATACAGATTGTATAATAACCTAATATGTATTCATAAACAACTATCAGTAACTTTCAAGAATCTTTGAGAGTCAAACTTGTTCATTCAAAAATCGGTCTTACCTGTGGTTACACACCACTAGTGGCAATTTTTAAGTTAATTTAGAATCTCTGACTATATATTTATTAGATGAATGAGACATAATTTTGTACTATTCAATGTGTGTGTGATCAAGTAGTACCACCCAACTTTAAAGGATATGATTCCTAGAAGATCTGCAGAAAAGAAATATGAGGCCAACAAAAAAGAAAATGGCGGGGAGATTGAGGCTGTGAATAAATTTATGCAAGCATATGGGTTATAATATTTACTAAAATGAAAGAGTAAATGTATGTACTAAATAAAAATAATACTGATGAAATTTTACTCATCTCAGTTTTGTAGTCCTGGTATTTAAAATTATTTTTCTTGTTAATTTTTAAAAGAATATTGCTGCCTGCTATATAAAAATATGTGCTCACTTACAAAATTTGCTTTGCTGCTGGTAACCTGCTTGCTTAGAAGAATTTTACCTACATTTGGCATCAGTTTAAATAATTAATTTTCTTCTAATATTGTCTCATCCAGATCAATGGACTTTACAATTCTTAATTCTAGACTGGAATTAATTCTTAATTCTTGGCTGGAATATTTCAATGTTTTAGCTGACGTTCATTGAACAAATATGGCGTCGCTGGGGAGGTGTAAAACAGCCGCAGTTTGAAACTTCTTCCTCATCACCTTCCTTAGCTTATTTGCTTTATTTCCCACGGAGAATTTACACCACTGAAACTAGGCATTGGGGAAGCTTAGAGAGCTTGCTCCATTCCTTCAAAACACAATCGACTTGGTATTATTACTGCAACAATGGTTTAATGGAGAGAACAATGAGCATGGGAACAGGAAACCTCCCTTCTAGACCCAGTTATGCTCTTGTGTCCCTTCTGGGTCAAGGATGTGAAGTAAGACTGTGTAAAAACCAAAACAGGCCTGCCATTTACTACAGAGGTAAATGTCTGGTATGTGCCATGACACAGGAATATATCAACCTCAACTTCCTTATGCAATGATAAACATCCACGGAGGCGATCGTGTTAAAATGAGCCTTCACAGATGGCTGCATGGTGTAGTGGCAGCAACGGTGTATGAGCTTTCTCCTGTTGGTTTTCATGGCCTTGAGCTTGCACATCTGGTTGGATTGAATGCATGACAGAAGGTTTTTGAAGATCTATACTTCAGAGAGAATTGAATCAATAGCTAGTTCATGAATATTGTTAATACTTCCAAGAATTAAATTTTAATTCAGAGAACACAGTTTTCATCTTAATTTTTTATAGCGAACTGCTATAATACTTATTTTTATTGACAATGAAGCTTCATCAGACAAGGATTAAATTTTCAAACATTAGTTTTATGTTATTCTTAGTAACTAGAGACCCTTACGTGTGGCAACATGTATTTGGTACATATACGCACCATCATAATGATATATGCCTGCTACCTGCTACACGTATTTGGTACATATACGCACCATCATAATGATATATGCCTGCCTATGTAAGTTAACACGGTGATTTGAAGTACTATTACAATGTACTGATTTGCAAATATGATTCATTATAAACTATTTCATGTGTTACTATTTTTTTGTTTCAATCATCATTCTCTATCATTCAGTCTGTTATGTTTATGTTAGACATTATAATTTTCAAAGCTCTTTTACATGCATCATCTTATTTGATGTTTGCAAAAATGCTGTGGGGTAGAAATAAGATCTGTTATTATTGTACAGATGAGGAAGCACCCCAACATGGTCACAACACCTGGTCAAGGACACCTGGTTAGCAATTAGCTGACCAGGATTCCAGCACACAAGATTGCCCTTTCTGTCCAAATTCTTAAAATGAAAGCACTCTACATTTGGGTAAGGTTCTATTATTTATGTTTTCATATGGATTCTCATTTTGATTTTGAAAGATATGACTCTAAGATAAGTCTATTTGTGTTTGTGTGTGTGTGGACAAAAATATAGAATAAATACGCACAAATTAGAGAGACATTGGAAAGAGACTAAGAAAGACCTTGAGAGACATGGCTGATATTCCTGGACTGAGCACAAGAAATTGAGACCTTCAGTTCAGCCGATGACTTCAATTCTCCTAAGTGTCAGTTTCCTCACCTGTAACACAAGATATTTGGACTGTGTGAGTGCTAATGTATCCTCCAACTCTAGATGTCTCTATCTCTGACTCTACCTATGTCAAGGATGGATAAATGTCCACAGACAGATGATCAAAATTTGTGTTCATCGTCTCCAACTGGAATTATGGCACATCATTTTATGAAAACTCATATTAATAAAGATTAAACACAAAATTTTACAGCATAGTTGGTTTAATGCCAAAATGCTCTTTGCCATCATGTGGGTGTTTGTACTGACCTCTTTGGATTTGATTACTGTGGTACCTAAATGATTCATCCTTTAATAAGTATTCTTTGACACCTACAACCTTCGCATGCCAAATTTTTTCTGTAGGCACCATTTTGTCTGAATAGATTAAAAGTTTCAAAATGATTATCCAACCAAATGTTATTGATTAGTCAATTTCTCCCATGCTGGTAGCATTCTTAATCATAAATTGCTACCTTTATTCAGAATTTCTCAGAAAGTGTTATCTGATTAACCACTTGTTTACAAATTTGTTTGTTTGTTTAGGAAATTTTGCCGAATGACTGGACTATGTTCTTAGGTTACGTTATGTCATAATTCCAAATGAGAATACGGAACAGAGAGGGAGAAGTACGCCTTCTCCTGCAACACTTCCCAAAATGTTTTCTGAGAGACGTTATTCCCTTGAGATGTATTCTGAGGTCAAATAATTTTGGAGAATGTTGAATCTCCTCCGTGAGGCACCTGTGGCCATGTTTTATGCTCCAGCTACAAGAGTAGAGAGCAGAAGTAATGCAGTTCCCATCTAAACATTCTCTAATCTGCAGAGTATATCTTTTGCAGTGCAATAGAATAATGAAGGAACACTTTAAATACAATGGAGAGTAATTTAACTTAAAGATAAAATTATTTTAATAAGTTCTCTATTTCTTTTTACATTAATTTCCATTTAGTTCACTTATCTCTTAAACTACATTATACATTTTGCCGGAATTAGAAAAGAAGCTGTATTTTCTGTCCCTGAGGTTGGAGCATATCCTTGCAACATTCAAGGGGTAGCAAGATTCTAGTGTCTGGAGTGCAGCGAGAGAGGGCCGAGTGCTATGAGGTCAGAGACCTAGCAGGATGCCAGATCATGTAGGCCTTGGAAATCTTATTAAGGGAGGGGATTCTGAATCCTAGAAGAGGCCATGGAAGAGTCTGGAACAAAAAAGTGATATAATATCTTTATACTTTGAAAGGATTGCCATGGCTGCTGTGTTATAAATAGACTATAATTATATTTTAATGTTAGAATGGATAATGGTGAGTCCACAACGCAAGAAAATATGTTTTTTGGTGGGGTACCCCAAATGTTATCATATTGGGTAGAGAGGTGAAGCTGGAATAATTTGCTTTTTGTGTAACAATTTGTTTTGAGCATTAAATGCGGTGATATTTGTGAAGCGCTTAACAACAGTGGCTGGTACAAAGGCAATGCTAAATATCAGTACGTATTGGATGCTTGTAAATCATCTCTCATGTGTAAGTATGGAGCTGTCACACCTAGACAGTTCTCTCAACTAGAGACTCACAGTTGCCAGCCTTTCATGGACTCTTGGAATTGTCCAATAATCAAATTATTTTTCTCTATTGTTCTTATTCTCTTTTACTCTTCAACCGCTTTTCTGGCTTTCTTAATTCTCCTAAAATGTCTGCCTTTTCAATTATCTAATAACCCTACCACTTATTTCTTGGGGGAAAAAAAGGATTGTAATAATTGCCAACTCATATTAAACACTTATTGTGTTAGGAACTGTTCAAAGTGCATTTTATTAGTCTTCTTAATAACCCTCTAAATTAGATTCTATTTTTATTGCTACTTAACAAATGAGGAAGTTGACACACAGAGAGGTGTGAGTAACTCTCTCAGAGTCACACAGCTAGTAAGAGGCAAAGCAGGAAGTTCAGACTCGCACAGTCTGACCCAAGAGCTCTATTGGGTTAATCATTCCCTTCTCAATAGAAATTGGAAAATCTAGCAGCATCAGCACTTTGGGCAGGGTTCCCACTCCCAGCAAAGTCCAATCCCGCCTCATGTTTCCTGGATCTTGACTCCTCCATTATTTGTCTTCTGTTTCGCCAACTCTCCCTCTCCAATGGCTGGTGCCCATCAATATTCAAGCATGTTCTAGGGTTTTGCATATCTGCAAATCTTTCCTCTTAAACAGACAATTATTTTTCTTTCCTTCAGGGACAATTGTCTTAAAATATCTGTTAGCCTGTAAGGTCTGCTTCTTCAATTCCTATCTTTTCTTTTTAAAATGAATGTTCAATTTCCCAACTAATAGAGAATACCTTCATGTTTTAAGATATTACAGATAAAGAGAGAGTTCTTTTCTATACCACCCCCACCCGGTGAGTTTTCAGAGGGACCAATCTTAGCAGTTTGGTGTTTACCCTCCCATATTTTTCTCTGAAATCTTTATTCCTTCATATGTATAGATATATCTATCTATCTATCTATATAGATAGATAGATATATCTGAGGAAATACTTAGGGTTTTGCAGGTGTGGTTTATCTTAATTAGCATATATATATACACACACTTACTTGAATGATATCATATTTTACATAGCATGTGTTTTGATATGTGGTAATGTAAATCCAAACCCATCTGTTTAGTTTTAAAAATTGTTTAGCAATTCTTTTCCTTTGCTTTGCCATATGAATTTAAAAATAATATTCTCAGGTTTCATGAAAAAACCTGATCACTATTTTGATTTGGAGTGCATTGGATTGAAGCTTATAGATTAATTTAGGGGCATTTAACAACCTGACAATATTGAGTGTTTCTTCCCACAAGCATCTTATATCTCCCTAACGAGTCCTGTGTATTTTATGTCCTTTGTAAAGGTTTATGCTTTTTTCTGTTAAGACCTTACACAAATCTTACTTGATTTCTGGTCTCTATGAATTCCTTCTGTTATGCACCATCTCAGCCAAGCATTTAAAAATATGATCACATTTTTTGTAGAGTTTTTAGATAGTATTCAGATATCTTGTCCACCATAGGGTCAAAATCGAACGTTTGCAGGAGCTCCAGAGCACATCAGATCAGCTGTCACTTGCACTACTCTGTAGAAACTGCTCTTGACATGGTCAATAATGACCACCCTGTGGCAAAGCATAGTTGATAATGTTCATTCATCAACTAGTTAGTCTTCCCAGTTCCATTTGATACATATGATACTCCAGTTGTTTTTTTTTTTTTAAGATTGCCCCTGAGCTAACATCTGTTGCCAATCTTCTTTCTTTTTTTCTTTTTCTTCTTCTTCTTCTCCCCAAAGCCCCACAGTACATAGTTGTATATTCTAGTTGTAGGTTGTTCTGGATCTGCTATGTGGGATGCCACCACATCATGGCTTGATGAGCGGTGCTGGGTCCACAACCAGTATCCAAACCAGTGAAACCCTGGGCCACTGAAGCAGAGCTCTCAAATCCAACCACTTGACCACAGGGCCAGCCCCTGATCATCTAGTTTTTATAAATATTTCCTTCATCTGTCTTGCTTTACTCTCTGACTTTCCTAAGAAAATCTCAGCTCCTCCTTCCCAGTGAAGCTTTTTCCTTATTATCTTCCTGTCCGGCCTCTTAGTATTAGAATTCCTCAGAACTCAGTCCTAGGTGCTATGGTTTTCCTTAACTGTAGTCTTTAACAAGGGATCTCTCTTATCTCCATGCTCTACTGGTTATCTGTAGTCTCATGACTCTGGAATTGTTATCTTCAGCACCATTATCTCTTCTACTATTCACAATTATGCTATGCACTGCTTCTTCCCTCTGTTCACTTGCGTATGTCACTATATCTCAAACTTAATGTATCTCAAGTTGAATCCATCATCACTTCACCACATTTCAAGCCCTACCACAGTCTCCTCTTATACCTCGTCTCACACAATTCTACATTGTGCTACGTGTTGTCTATTGATACTCAGAACTTCCCTGTATAGCGGGGGCCAAAAACCTGTGTATCACTGTGATGGTGAATTTCGTGTGTCAACTTGACTGAGTCACAGGGTGCCCAGATATTTGGTCAAACGTTATTCTGGGTGTTTCAGTGAGGATGCTTTTGGAGATTAACATTTAAATCTATAAACTGAGTAAAACTGATTGCTCTTCCAAATATGAGTGGACCTCAACCAATCAGTTGACGGACTGAATAGAACAGATAAACTGACCCTACACCAAATAAGGGAGAATTCCTCTTGCCTAACAGCCTTCCAGCTGAGACATTGGCTTTTTTCCTGCCTTTGACTCAAAGTAAAACATCTGCTCTTCCTGAGGCTTCAGAGTGGAACTATACCATCAGCTCTGCTGGCTCTCAGGCCTTCAGACTTGGACTAAAACTAAACCATTTGCCCTGGGTATCCAGCTTGCTGACTTGACCCACTCTTCACATCTTGGGACTTGCCAGCCTCCATAATCACATGAACAATTCCTTTTAATAAATTACACACACACACATACACACACAAACACATTCTATTCATTCTGTTTCTCTGTAGAGTTCTGACTAATACAACCACATTTCCCAGAATTTCTTGTCAATATATTTTTTTATTCCACCAATGAGAAGCATTTGAAAGTAGATTTCAAAGGTGGAAACAGAACACCATATTATCCAGCAGTAGCTAAATCAGGTATGAGTGTGGAAATAAACAAAGACCACCCAAATGAGAACAAGCAAAGCTGTTCATTCAGAGCTTGTTATAGCAAGAGAGTCAGGAACCATCACCTGCTTTGGCAGACTCTTAAAGGCAGGCAGAGGAGTGGGGAAGCTTTACAGTGGAGACAGGGAAGGCTTCAGATACGCCCTGACTGGAGGCTCTTGGCATGGGGAAGCTAAGTAGAAGTGGGACATCCATTGTGATTAGTTAAGAGTGCATATTTGGCTTCTCAGTTTGGTCCTAAATTGGAAGTGGGGACAAAAATTAGGGAAGCCATCAGTTATTAAGAAAGTCCTGGACATTTGGGGCTGATTACTATAGGGATTGTTGTTTGGCTTTCTGGACTGGTGGGTCATATTTTATACATGGTCTAGCCATTGTCTCTTTTTATGTTTGATCTCTTAGTCACCCTTTCTTGATCATTCTCTCACTTATGGGAGGCTGAACAATTGAAAGAAAGCTAGCGATCCAGATCCTCATAACTTAGATATTGATCAGTTATCTTCAAAGATAAGTGTATTGCAGGATCTTCTGGACTTTTTTGCTTTTGTATCATCATCATGATTACCTGATTAGAGAAAATTTCTTTAGAATTATTTAAATCTCTGGGTAGAATGAAACAAACCAACGTCATGGTCACTGATGAAAACAAGAGTGCTTAATAATCCCTGTAAGGTACTTTGGAAACAGGAACCCCAATTGCCCAACTCAGCCCAAGAGAACAAATCCCAGAGGCCATAAGGACCAAGCTTAGAGAATCAAATAGCTTTTTCCTTAAGGTTATGTATAGCCTGTTCCACCTTGCCTGGTTCATTGATCCAAGTACAACAAGAAGTGTTAGCAATGGCACAGATGCCACCAAGACCAGCCAAAAAGAAATGTAGACTAATATTATTGTCCAGCACCACTCAGGCCAATGAGTTGAGACTGATCCATGTTCCATCCAGGAGAGAGTTGGTATCATTAATAACTTTTGCAAGGGTAAGTAGCATGCCTGAATATTCAGGATTGGCCTCATTTTGGAGCTCATGACTAAGTTGAAATTTTCTAGGTAACATATCTGGATCTCTCTTAGTCTTTTCTAGGTGTTAAGTGCTTGGTCAATTGCTCAATGAAGTTTGTTGAATTGAAATTTAGAATTACCCAGGGTCTGATCAATATAACAAAGTATCACAGACGGGGTGGCTTAAATAACAGAAATTTGTTTTCTCATGGTTCTGGGACCCAGAAGAACCAAGATCAAGGTGTTGGCAGGTTTGATTTCTTCTGAGAGGCTCTCTCCTTCATTTGTAGATGGCTGCCTTCTCTCTGGGTCTTCACATGGTTTTTCCTCTGTATGTGTCTGTATCATAACCACTTCCTCTTAAAAGAACACAAGTCATCTCGGATTAGGACCCACCCTAATGACCTTGTCCAATCTTAATTACCTCTTCTTTAAACTATCTCCAAGTATAGTCATATTCTGATATACTAGGGACAGGTAGGACTTCAATAAATGAATTTGGGGGTTTCACAATTCAGCCTACACCATCCAAATGAGAACAGGCAAAAGCTATTTATTCAGAACATGCTGTCCCGCGGTAGTTCGGAACCATCACTTGCATTTGGCAGTGACTCAAAGGCAGGCAGGGGAGCAGGAAGGCTTTCTAGTGGAAAAAAGGGAAGGCTTTGGGTTTGCTCTGACGAGAGGCTGTCAGCACGGGGAAGATGTAGCGTTTGTTGGAACCCTCAAATTTAAGATTTTTTCATAAATTTTTCATTATGATCAGAAATACTTATTTCTTGTTTAATGCTGGCAATTAACTACACACAAATAGAGCTCCATAATTTTCTGAAAAGAGCTATTATTAACTTTTACATATCTTTTCAATTAAAAACTTAGAGCACTTCTCCTTTTTAATATTTTCAGTATAAACAAACTATAAAATTGGCACCTGTAAATATTACATTGAGGGAGTAAATACAATTAATAAATTTTGGAGATTTTTTTAAAGATCTGAAAACAAATTCCATGGAAAGGAAATATATATGTAAACCTTAGAAAATAGAGGTAGGGCACATATCCCTTAGTTTCTCTAAAAATGCACTTGTCCTACAGTTCTCCTTCAGTAGTGTTTACTCTCAAGCATTTTAGAACATACTCATCCAGGGACTGTGGGAAGAGGATGCATTAGAATCGTTCCTAATCTTCCTGTTTGCTAGACCTGTGCTCCAGGGCTGCAGAATTGAGGAAATTATCCTGATTGTCCCATTGTGAGATCTGGGCTGCTTTGTTGAAATTTTCACTTTCCACATTTAACTGTAAAGTGTTTAGATACATAGCTTGATAAAACAAGTGACGAATGTAAGATTACATTGCTTCTTGAACCAATGCATCAGGGACTGGAGATGTAATACATCATGTTTTGATCTAATCTTGAAGAAAGGCTAAATCAGAACAAGAAGAATTACATGTAATTAATTCACCAGACCATGGCAGAACAAAGCAAGTACTGGAACATCATGTACCATAATAGGAGTATCAAACAATTTAGGATCAAAGAAAAATATTATGGCTTTAGATCTTTAAGATTTAACAGAAATATGAAGGCCTTAAAATATATACCAGAATAAATATGGACTCTGTTATATCTTGAGTTATAATACTAACTACAATCTCAGGATTTTTATTTAAAATTTTTTTTGATTTGTTCATTTCTTCTTAACTCCATCATCGTATGTAACTTGGTAGGTAGATGAGTTCATTAAATTGATTTTTGTTTTTTCTATAAAAATAAAAAGAACACCAACTTTTTTAAAGTCTTAAACTCTAATTTCATTTCTTATGAATTTTGCATAAAATAATAATGGAAATAATAAGGACAATAACGATAACTTATATAGAGAGAGCTTAATTAGCGCCTAGTATAGTTGTAAGCATTGTACATGTATTAAGGCATTTAATACATCACACAGCAACTGACACAAAGTTAACAAATTCCATTCTAGTTTCTGAGAAATTACATCACCAAAGCAGATCTTATTAATTAGGTTAATTAAAGGTATAAAGTATCAAGATGTTCTAAATCTTATTGATGAAGCAAAAGGTTAATATATCATGAGGTTCTGATAGTGGCTCTTAATGAGATGGCTCTAATCTAGTTTAGCTCTCCTCCTTGTCTTTCAATCAGCAGCTGGAGGCCCCTGTTGATTCCTACCCGTGGCCCTGGTACCCACCTACAAATGCATGTGAACCTTATTTGCCATTACTGAGCAGCACGCATAAAGTCAAAAGTAAATAGATCTCTGGTTCTGTCACATTATAGTGAACTCTTAGATGCCACATTTTATCTTCCTTTTTGCATAGTGGTCTCGTTGATCACAGAAGCCTGAATGCTGAATTTAGCACTGTCTTTTATTTTTCACTCACTCATTCAGTTATTGAAAAACATTTATGAATGATCTCTGTATAACTCACACCATGTTAAGTGTGGCAAATGCAATAGTGATAACGTAGTCGTTGTCCCATATCTCAGTGGATGTGCATGCTGTTTCCCCAGGCTTTCCTTTTCATATACAAAGAAATGGAGCAGTAAAGCAGTTAAGTAATGTGGCTAAGGATAACTAAGTGATTCTGTCAAGACGGCAAGCATATTTTATTACCAGGAAAAAAAAAAAAATGAGAGGTGAAACAAAAAGCATGAATCCTTGGAGTGACAAAACAATTCTCTTTCTATAAACTTCCTTAAAAATAATAATTTTTTACTTATTTAAACCAAAGGTCTGCTAACTTTCTGTTAAGTTTAAATAGTAAATATTTTAAGCTTTGTGAGCCATGTGGTTTCTGTCACAACTGCTCAAGTCTGATGTTGTAGCTTAAAAACAGCATAGATAGATAACAAGTAATCTGATGGATATGGTTGTGTTCTGAAAAACGTTATGGACAAAAACAAGTGATGAGGTGGATTTGGCCCACGGGTCATCATTTGCTTCCATCTGCTTTGGAGCTGGATCGAATACTCTGAATTTAAAATTTAATAGACAATGAGAAATTCCTCTCTCAAAAGATTGCATTGATTGGCCTACCAAACAAAATGATTTGCAGCATCTTCTTATTTTAAATGTTAACTGGGAAGTGGTGAGACAACGGCTGATAACCTGGCTATATTCATCTTAGCTCCTTTGTAAAAACAGAAGCCACGGTTAAAGCTTCAGTTTTAATGATTTTTTGGAAGACACACTCCCGAGGCAGTGAGTCTGAGGAAAAACGTAGGTGAGGCCAGAAAAAAGAAGAAGCAAACACAAGATGATATGTTACCAAGCCGGCTGCTCCTTCACAAGGAAAATGTATTTCAGGCTCACGAGGAAACTCCGGAGAGGGTGCACAGAAGAAATCATTGCTTCAGAGCAGTTCTTCAGAGGGAGTAGCAGAAAGGGAATTTGTTAGTCACTCCTCCTATGTGTTGTATCCATAGGGCAAAGTTTGTTCTGTATGATGTTAGTTTTCCTGAACTTGTGAATTGCATCACCCGGCATCCTAAGCAGCTTCTGGGGGTGCCAGTTCCTACCTCATGTTATCTTGCACTTCATCTGAGCCCAGGGGCCCCCGATATTAGCCTTAGTTAATAAAACTATACAAATCTTAACAGAGCGGGTCACAGAATTAATGCAGAATTAAGAGGTAGTAAGCATCCAAAAGCCAGAACATTGGTCAGGTTGAGATAATTTTAAATGTAGCATGAAATGTGTCTGATACAGTTTGCTCCTTGCATTATTCAGACAGAATTGCTTATAGTGGCTTCCCCTTATGCCTAAGTACTGTACTACAATGTTTTGTTTTGTAAAGGGTAGGCAGCCCCCAGCAGGGAACCTAAAAGTCTAATCAAGTGTAATATTCCCTTCAATATGGTGGCTAATTGTGATCTCCTAAAGAACTTAAAACAAAAAGGCTAAGGAAACAATCTAGAATCCTAGCTCCCGCAGCTGCCCCTGAGGCATTAATTGATTCTTATTATCTTCCTCCTGGTTCACCCATTCTGGACTTCCCAAACCCTTGCAAAAGAACTTCAATTTGTCTGAGAAGCTTGACTAGAAAAGCTATCTAGAACTTCATCTCTTAAAGGCCTGAACCTTTAGTGATCGTACTCTGTAGGATTGTTATTGCTGAAATCCCCATAGACAGTTTTCAAGGCACCTGGAAGAAATGATGCCGAGTGAATGCGCCACAGCTTAGATATAAATCTCCCAGTTGATTGGGCAGTATCAAACACACTACCTCAGCATCTACAGGAAACACACTTTGCTGATCCAATGTCATGAGAAGGTCAAAGCGGTCAGATCGGAGTTAGAGCTTCTATTTCAGGGAAATGCTTTTGGCGTTCCCCTGGCAAGGTGTCGCCCTTAAGAACGAGAAACAGAGCCCAAGGTTATGAGGACAAAATTCCATGAGAGGATCGTTAGGTGAAATATATCATTTCTACTTTCATCCTTATTTCCTGGACTCATGTGAAGTCACAATCTCATGTATTGGCCATTATTTCAACATATATGCTCCAGCTCTGCTGATGCCTCAGCAGAGTTTTCAGTAAGCCATTTAACAGTTCTCTTAAACTGATTCTAGGGTATAGCACGTGATACAACCAGTGAATTCCATGGTCCTAAGCACATTGCACCAACTCCTTTGCCATAAAATAAACCTCTTCATCTGAGACAATGTTGTATGAATTATCTTGTTTATATATAAGACATTATGTGAAACCTTGATTGGAGCTGCTTATGGAGGTACTATGTGCAGAAAATCAAACCCAAATCTAGACTATTTACCAATTCTGATATGGATTATTGACTTTCATCTAAAGTAGATCCAATGTATTTGGATTGTCATAGGTATCTGACTGGTCTCCCTGAGGAGCAGTGTGATATCAGGACTCAGAATCTGATTATTGCTACTGGTAAGTCAGGCACAGACCAGTGGAAATAATTCCATCAGTCCTGATGAGAAGCAGTCTATATTGTTAGGCCCATGCATAGCCTCCATTCCTGTCACCAAGACGTTCATGACCGTCATATGCTAATAATACTGGAGTGATCTGGAGAGAAGCTGGAAAACTTCTAATGGATGTATCATCCATTCTCTTGGAAGTTATGGTTAAGTATAGTGCTCAAGGTTCTGTCCATTGAAAGGATTTCTGTTCACCATTGTCCCTGTAGGGTCATCGTTTGTGGAACTGTAATGAAGAAGTCCATTTCTGGATAGTGCTACCACAAGGCAACCCATATGTGAGTCATACCCAATTATTTTCCTCTACTATGAATTAGTCATACAGAGACTCCCATTGTGGCTGCAACGTGAGTTAAGGAAGAGGCTCCAGGGAAGCAAAGGAGGCGATGTGGGAGTCTGCCATCTATAATGCCTTCCAGACCTCCTTGAGTCTGACCAGAGTGTACCAGCACTATCCCAGAATAGAGTGCCCCTGAGACTGCCCAACCTCAAGCCTTCACATATCTAAGAACACCCACTCATTGAGAGTCACTCTGTCCCATCACCTGGCGCTTAGTTTTCACTACAGTCCAGTAGCAGACATGGAAATTTTTTAAGCATTGAGAAAGACAAAATGGCATGCCCTTTCTCTAGAAATCTAAGGGCATATCTATATGGGTTTACCAAAGACTCCACACATTCCTATTTCAGCAGACTCCTGTAGCTTCGTAAACTATGATGAGTCATTTGGGCTGAGTGTCAGGGGAACTTGAACAGCCACCTGGATTTTATGCAATGCCCTTTCTTCATTGAGATTCCCCTCAGTCCCCAAATGAGCAGCCTTTTAAGTCAAATGACAAATAGGTTGAATCAACGTTTCAAAATGTTTGCTACTTACAAATCCAAAGAGACCCGTCAAGTGATATGCATTATGAATAGCGATGAGAGCTGAGAAGAGTAATGACATTTTTACCAGAAAAGGTTCCAGGATGCCTCAGATCAATGGACTGCCCCAAAATGTCACTAATAGTTGGCCCCTGAATCTTCATGCTTTTTCTCCCACTCTCTGTCATGTACATAATTATTAGAACATTTAGGACAATTGCCATGTCTTTATCAGCAGTCTAATTAACGGGATATAATGTATGAATGGACCAGAGTGCTCTCTTCTGGAATGCCGACATGATCAAGATTTCCAAAGACTACTTAGTGAGCTAAATCAGGAGTCCTGAAGCAAGACTGTAAAGATACACTGTTGTCCACGTCACACAATGAGAACTGGTCTATTATAGACAGAGATCGTAGGTCAATAATGTTTGTATTGTGCTAGAATTAGAAGGCAAACCTTAGAAGTCACCAAGTTGAACTTAACATTCAGTGTAATAATTTCTTTTATACCATCCTTGAGATATGATCATTCAACCTCTTTTAGTAAGCTTCCTGTGTTGGAGAATTTACTCTCTATTAATACTGACTGTCCCTGATTTATCCCTATAATTGCTACCCATCTGCCATCTAGCCATATATGAACCTATTGAAGAAGATCTTTTAGGACAGGCCTGTTCTTGGGGCTTGATGTATCACATGACAGCAACAAGTGTTATTTTTTTCCTCCTGTTATATCTGAGGATTCCATTTACATTTAGTTTTACACATAATTCCCAGGACATAATCAGCAATCAAACTAAATATTGAGATGATTTTGAAAGTTAAATTGTGATATCTTAGACTTTGATTTTCATGTTTTGTTGTTTTCAGAAACATTGCATGTAAATGTTACACTAAATTTTTCATAACTCGAAGATCTAGGGAAAAGTTAAAAAATAGGATTACTGATAGAATGTGAAAAGTTCACTTATCGAAAATTTCAGAATTCATTAGATTTTACAGCACATCTGCACAAAAGGTGTTAAAAATATGTGAGAATACAAGGAAAGATAAAATTAAATGAAATCCATATTCAATAGTCTTCAGAGAAGATTGGGTTATTTATATGGCATACGCAAATAGATAATAAAAATTAGCATATATTTTGGAGACAAAGAGATAGAAATTCTTAAAATATACGTGTTTGCATGTGTTTTGAGACATATATAAGCATGTATATTTCAAAACTTAAGACCAATCCCCACAAAATTCTTTCACTAATTTCTCATTTAATTCATAGTCGTAAAGATGTTCTCCTGTTATGGAGCAATATATAATTTCTCACAGCAGTTAGAATAGGTAGATTTTTATTTTCACTTTACCAGAAAATTACTCTATAAGCATCAGATGAATAATTCAAGTATAATAAAATCTAAAGCTGAGATGGTATATTTATACTTTCTAATTCATGAGTGTTTTTGAGTAAATTTTGAGAAAAAGTACAAAATAGAATTAAGATTTGATAGAATGATTATAAATTTTATAGCTCTCATATTTTTTAAAGAAAAGACCCACAGGAAACTTGAAGGTAAATTTTCCCCAAATTCTGGAAAATAAACTCATTTAATGACTAAGAAATGAGTAAAATTATCATTTATTCACTTATTTTGTTGGCTATTTATAAAATCACAAAAAAATTTATTGGAAAATTATTTTTGATGAGAGAATTTCTGGCTAAAGAGGAGTTAGTCACAACATGCATCCTTGTACGTTTCATGCCCTCATATAAAAATGGACGCAAGTAATTATGCTAATTTCAAAGGTAGAAGACTAAAAGAATAGAACATATAAAATGGTTAGGATAGAGCTTGATGCCAATTAAACCCTTAATAAAATGTTAACTCTTATTCTGATATCTTTAAGAAATTATTGAATGAATATTACTATAGTTAAAATTACTCTGCAACATGATTATTTTCTCCTATTTGTATCTGTGAATCTGGTGAGGGATGGTATATGATGGATAATATAGGCGGTACTGTCAAAGTTAGGGAACAATTTCCCAGAAATGGTGACCTGAAGGTGACTAGTGCATTAGAGTGGTTTTGAGTGGTTTTGAGTGATCAGTTTATCACATACAAGCTATATGATCTTGGATGAGTTATTTGATCTTTCTGCCACCAATTTTGCTCATATTTAAATTGGAAAAAATAATGTCCCCTTGGAAAACTGAAATAACAGTTAAAAACAAGTTGCCTAATCTAGTTTATGGCATGTGGTTTCCACAATACATAGCAAATTATAAAAAGTTTGCCTAGGGGATTGTGTGATAAAGCACACGGAGAAACATATAGATGAAAGATGAAACAATCGAATAGAAGGTTAGGTTGTTAATTCTAGGTCATAGAATGGTGAATATTTAAGTCCAATTTTCCATACTCTGAAAGTACTCTTCCTGTCTCTCCAGAAGACCCTTAATAGTAAGGCACGTTAGTCAGCGTTTGCCTTATTAAAGTGTTCTGAATATAAGAGACAACTGCAACTATCACACATACACACACACACCCTCACAAACACATGCAATAAGCATGCATTAAGAAGTTAATAATTTTCTCTGGTTTAAAATAGAATTATTTACATAGTAGTTAGAGGAAAATTTCTGTCTAGTAGATAAAAATATCACATACCATTAGTAGGAAAATAAGCAGGTGTGTTATTTTCCTATAGCTCTTTTAAGTAATGTAATGCATAATGTATTCTTATTGCAAAAAAATAAAAATAAAAGAAGCATAGTCTAGTTACTGTTTGTCAATTTCCATGCTTGACTGCCAGAATGCAATTGTAATCTTTGTAGGTGGGAAGTTAAAAACATATCCTTCAGGAATTGGTAAGAAAGTGTTTCTTACTCACAAATAAAAACATTAGCTTTAAAGTATTTTGAATACAGTCAAAGAATGTTCTGAAGTTCAGCCTCAGAGAGGCAAATGGAGAAGAGCATGCCTCTCATTAAATATTGTTTGCACCATATTTCTCAACGAAATAAAGAAACTACTAAATGAAATAATTGCCTTGAAGAATACTATTTGACAATTAAAGGGCATAAGTTTCTAAGTTAACAACACCAAGAACAGACATGCACACCAGACAAACACCTTGTGCTGGTCCATCTAAATGAATGACACATGACACTCTTCAAGTCTTATCATTGAAAATTTTAGAACATCGGAGATAAAGATTTGTGAGAGAAAAATAAACCAAGAAAAAGGTCAGATACAAAGGATTGGAAATAGGAATTATATTGCTTTTTGTCAAAAAAAAAAAGAGAAGGAAATGAAGTAATGCTTTTTCTGCAGGAAAATTATCTTCAATCCAGCACTCTACCCTCAGTCAAAAAATATTAATCAAACGTGAATCTAATGATATTTCTGATATTTGAGGTTTTGAAAATGTGTCTCCTATTCACCCTTGCTGAGAGACCAATTGGAAAATGTTCTCCACAAAAATGAGGGCTCATATTGGGAAATAATATGTGTGCTCCAGGAAACAAGGATCCAGCAGAGAAGTATAGGCAGAAGGATACGAATAGGAAGTTCCAGAAGGACAGCTGGGCTTCCATCTGGAAGAAGTCAGTCCAGATTGCAGAGATCCAAGACGGAAGTCTACAGGGGGAAACAAACAAGCAAACAAAAAAGATATTTCTTGCTGCATTGTCCTACTGACAGGGGTTTTATACTCAGCTCAAGAACTTTGAGAAAAATTAATAAATTGGGCATCATCAAATTAATATATGCTTTGTAAAAGATATTCCTGAGAGAATGAAAATTTAAGCCACAGACTAGGAGAAGATATTTGCATATCATATATCTAGTGGAGGATTTGTATTTCAAAAACGTAAAGCACTCACAAAATTCAATAATAAGAAATCAAACAGCGCTATTAAGAGTAGGCAAAAGATTTAACAGATACTTCACCAAAGAACACATGTACGTAACAAATAAGCATTGAAAAGATGCTCAAGATTATTAAGTAAGTAAAACCACAATAAGATATGTGTTAGAACTATTAAAATTTAAAAAACTGCTCATACCAAATGTTGGAGATGATTGGGAATCCCAGAAATTGCTGATGGAAATGTATGATGGTAAAATAACTTGGAGAAGTTTGGCCATTTCTCAAAAAGTTAAACATGCATCAACTATATGACTCATCCATTTCACTTTTTGGTATTCAGATCAGTGATCAATAAAAATATATATGCACACAAAGACTGGTACTTGACTATTTATGGCAGCTTTGTTTGAAACAGACAATACCTGCAAACCCCACCAATGCTGATTAACTGGTGAATGGATGCATACATGGTGGTATATCTATATAAGGGAATACTACTCATTAGAGCTACTCATGGTGGAAGTATACAAAATCCTGTCATTGCATGATAGACAACCACTAACATATCTGAAAATTCAGTGAAAAATCAGTAAAATTCAATGTAGACTTCAGGTTAATTTTCTGACATATGAAGAACTTAGAAATTGTCATTCCCCTCTTTACAGCAAGATAAAGCTGAACAAAATGAAAATTGATGACTTTTCTTGGACTCACCAGAAAACTGAGTTTGCAGTGCTAACTGTGACCCTGAAATCTGGAGAGATAGGTGAATAGAAAGAGTCATAGCAGAGGTCTCTTACTTACAGCAGAAACCACTGAAGGCATAAACTGATAGGAACATTTAAATGGTAATTTCAATGAATTGCTGAAACCGACTGTCGTCTAGAATGAGGAAAAACTCCTGGAAGCCACAGTCTTATTTGGGCCCCATACTCTTGTGGGCTTCATCTTCGGGATACCTACCAAGTTCTTACTGTAAAAATCTGAGGATGATCCTCATGGGACCCAGACAAGGAGAGGGAAGAGAAATCCTTTTGAAATAAACCCAAACCTTCTTAATAACAAAGGCCTCCTCTCCAGGGGGAAAGTTTTACCAGAGTCTTGTCCCAGAACTATAGGGAAAGACATTCCTCACATCCCAGCCACCTCTAGCCTTCCTTTCTCAGCTGAGAGGAGGAAATTAAACAAGAATCATTTGTGGAGGCCACAGGATAGAGACGCAGACCCATTAAAGGATTGAGATTTAATTGGGAGTTTGTAGAATTTTTTGCCCTCTTTTACACCTTGGCACGTAACCAACAGGACTCCAATAGCATATTTCATCTAAGGAGCTATAAGATGCAGACGTTCTATGTAGAAGAGAACTTAGCAAAGTCCAAAGTCAAGAGGGAAGACATAAACAAAGACACTGAAGGAATTTGAAGCTATTGGCACCAATTGATCAGTACAGCAAACACTAAATAAAGCGATTAACATAGATCCTCACACTAAATGCCCACTTACTCAGTTCCATGACCAATACAATATGTTTGGGTTTCAACAAAAAATGGCAAGTCCTGTCAAAGGCAAGAAAGAAAACAATCTGAAGAGGTAAAGCAAGCATCAGCACCACTCTGCTGTTGTAATTATTAAAATTAAAAGTAGCTATGACTACTGAGTTAAGAGGTCTAATGGAAAAAGAAGAAAGAATTCAAGAACAGATAGGTAATGTAATCAGACAGACGGTAAAGAAAGAATCAAAAAGAAATTCTAGAAATAAAAAAAAAATGTAACAGAAATAAAGAATGATGACTTTGATGGCTTCATTTAAACTGGACACAACTGAAAAGCTGAAGAGAGATCAGTGAGCATGAAAATATATCAATAGAAACTTCCCAAATTAAAATGCAAAGAGAAAACAATGAAAAAAAAAGAGCAAAATATCAAAGAACTATAAGACAATTTCAAAAGGTGTAATGTGTGTTTTGGAATATCAGAAGGAGAAGAAAGAGAGAACAAAACTGAAGAAATATTTGAGGAAATAATGGCTGAGAACTTTCCAAACCACCTATCCAGGCACCTCAGAGAACACCATGCAAAATAAATACTAAAATCAAAGAAACCTCTCTCTAGGCATTGTCATATTCAAACTGCAGAAAATGACAGAAAAGGGAATTTTGAATGAAGTAAGGAGGCAAAAATAGCACACAACCCTTGCCTGTAGAGGAACAAGGATAAGAATAACAGTTTATCAACAGAAACTACGCAAATAAGAGCAGAGTGCCATGACATATCTAAAGTGTTAAAAGAAAAAAATCCTGCTAACCTAGAATTCTATACCCAGTGAAATTATACTTTAAAGGTAAAAAACAAAGACTTTCTCAGAAACTAAGGGAATTCAGTGCACGCAAACCTGCCATGTGAGAAACAATAGAAAGAAGTTTATTGGAGAGAGCGAAGTGATATGGGTCAGAAACTCAGATATATACAAAGAAAGGAAGAGAAGTGGAGAAGGAATAAATAAAGGTAAAATAAAATCCCTTTTTTTTCTTATTCTTAATTGATCTAAAAATAACTGTTCAAAGTAATAATAGTAACAATATATTGGGTGATTATGGCATATTGATAAGTGAAATGAATGACAGCAATGTCACAAGAGACAATAGGGAGAAAATGAGAATATTCTGTTTAAGGTACAGGGCTACATATGAAAAATACTCTTACTTAAAGGTGGAATTGGATTAGTGAAAACAGTATATGTAAATGGTAGGGCAATCAATAAAAATTTATTACAAAAAGTATAATTCACATACTAAAAGATGAGATAAAAAGTTATATAAAATACCCAGATAATACCAGAGCATATTGAAAAACAGGCCTCTGGAAATGAATGAAATACAGTTACAAAAAAGAGCTTATCAGAGTGAAGAATAACAAAACAAGACTCATCTATATGTTGCCTACAAGGAACCCACTTTAAGTGTAAAGACTCAGATAGGTTACCAGAGATGGGAACACATATCCTACATTACTACAAATCAAAAGAAAGCTGGGGTAGCCAGATTAATTACAGATACAGCAGTCTTTAGAACAAGGGAAATTATCAGAGATAAAGAGGGATACTAACTGATAATAAAGGAGTCAATTCTCCAGGAGGACATAACTATCTTTAATGTGTCTGCACCTAATAAGTCTGTCAAAATATTAGGGCAATAACTGATAAAACTGATTGGAGAAAGACAAAATCCACTATTATCACTGGAGATATCAAATACCCCTGTCAGTAACTGATAAGTCGAACAGGCAGAAACCTAATAAAGATACGGTTGACCATTTCAGCACTATCAATCAGCTTGATCTAATTAGCGTTTACAGAATACCCTGTCCAACAACAGGACACATTCTTCTCGACTATTCATGGAACATTCAGCAAGATAGACCACATCCAAGGATGTAAAACATACCTGAACAAATTTAAAAGAATGAAATCATGCAAAGTATATACCCTCAGGCCACAATGGAATGGGACTAGAATTCAGTATGAGAAATATAGCTGGAAAATGTACAAATATTTAAAAATTTAACAATTCACTTTTAAATAACAGTTTGGTCAAAGAAATCTCAAGAAAATTTCAAAAATATTTTGAACTAAATGAAAAGGAAAATGAAACTTATCAAACTTTGTGAGATGCAGCAAAAGCAGTGCACAGAGGAAAATGTATAAGCATTAAATGCATATATTAGAGAAAGGGAAAGATCAATAATCAATAACTTAAGCTTCCACCTTAGGACACTAGATAAGGAAGAGCAATTTCAGCCTAAATGAACAAAAGAAAAGAAATAATAAAAATTAGAGCAGACATCAATACAATTAAAAACAGGAAAACAAGAGACAAAATCAACAAAAGCAAAACTTTATTCTTTGAAAGGCCCGTAAAACTGATAAAGACTCTAGGCAAGCTAGCCAAGAGAGAGGACACAAATTACTAACAGCATAAATGAAACAGGGGTCAACATTATTGTTCTTATCTACATTGAAAGGATAATAAAAGGGTACTAAAAACAACTTTATGCCCCAATACTTGATAAGTTAGATGAAATGAACCAATACCTTGAAAGACGTAAACTCTCAGGACTCATGTAAGAAGACAGAACTAATCTGAATTGGTGCATATCTGTTAAAGAAATTGAATCAGTAATTAATGCCCTTCCTCAGAATAAATCTTCAGGCCCAGGTGATTTCACTGGCGAATTCTTCCGACTATTCAGGAAAGAAATGGTGCCAGTTCTTTATAATCTCTTCCAGACAATAGAAGCAGAAGGAACACTTTCTAGCACCTCTCTGACCAGTATTAACCTAATTCCAAAACTAGACAAAGACATTAAAATAAAGGAAAAGACCTACTAATCTCTCTCATGTACATAGGCACAAAATTCTCAAAAAAATATTAGCTATGTGAATTAAACAACAAATAAAAATAATTGTACACCATGAAAAATTGACATTTATTCTGCATCTGCAAGGCTGGTTCTACATTTTCAAGTTAATTGGTATAATCCACTATATCAACAGACTGAAGGAGAAAGATCAAATGATTACATCAATTGACAGAAAAACCATTTGACAAAATCGAACAGCTAATCATGATAAAAACTCGGAGAAAGCTAGAAATACAGGGGAAAATCCTCCATTTGATAAAGAACATCTAAAAAAAACCTTCAGTCAATGTCAGAACAAAACCTTCATTAAACCTACTTTAATGGTGAAAACTGAGATACTTTCCTCCTACGATCAGGAACAAGACAAGAATGTTCTCTCATCATTCCTATTCAGTATGTACTGGAATTCCTAGTTAGTGCAATTGGACAAGAAAAGCAAGTAGAAGGAATGCAGATTGATAAGGAGGAAATAAAACTGTCTCTATTCCTACCCTCAAAATTTCTTAGAGCTAATAAATGTCTATAGCATAGTCCCAGATACACATTAACATGTAAAAGTGAATTGCTTTCCTATGTAACAGCAGTGAACAATTAATATTTAAAAGAAAAAAAATGACATTTGTAATAGCTCAACAAAACATAATTGGATATAAATCTGTGAAAATATTTACAGACCTAGATACATAAAGTTATAAACTCTGATGAAAAAAATTTTAAATGCTATAAATAAATGGAGAAATGTTCCCTTTTCATTGTTTGGGAGCCTCAGAATAGTTCAGATGTCAGTTCTTCCCCATTTGTTCCAAAGTTTCGGCAGAATCCCAGTCAAAATCACAGAAAACTATTTTGTTGATATTGACAACCTGGTTCTAAAGTGTGGAGAGGCAAGAGACTAGAACAGCCACAATACCGAAGAAGAAAAAAGTTGGAGGATTCACTCTACCTGATTTCAAGATGCAAAATACAATTCTAAAAGCATGGTTAATGAAAAAAAGAAATTTTAGACTTTATTAAAACTAAACCCTTCTGCTCTGCAAGTGACATTGTTAAGAAAGTGAAAAGACAGGGAAAATATTGGCAAAACGCTTATCTGATAAAGGTTTTGTGTCTAAATATTAAAAAAAACTCTTAAAACTTAACAATAATAAAATGAAAGACCCCAATTTAAAAATATACGTAAGATCTGAACAGACAACTCACCAAGGAAGATATACAGATAGACAACTCACCAAGGAAGATATACAGATAGCAAATAAGCATATGAAAAAGTGTTCAATGTTATTTGTCATTAGGAATTTCAAAATTCAAGCTACAATGAGATACCACTAAACACCTAATAGAATGTTTAAAATCCAAGGAACTTACAATGCAACTGATGGCAAGGATGTGGAATAATGGAAACTCTCATTCATTGCTGGTAGGAATGAAAAATGGTAACACCACTTTGGAAAAGAGTTTGGCAGTTTTTTTTTTTTTTTATAAAACTAAACATATTCTTATCATATTCCAAACAATACAGGATGAAAATGGAGGGAGAAAAAAAAGAAGAGTAACTTTAAAGTGGAGAAACCTGACAATTACCAGCTCAAGCTGGATCACCAATGTAAATATGAGCAGTGACTAGTCATACTGATGCTATGTACCCTCAATATGGATGTGATGAAAATGGCACTTTGCTTCTGTGGTCTTCCCCCCCAAACATACTCCTCCAGTCTAACTATGAGAAGGACATCAGACAAATTTCAGTTGAAGGGCGTTCTACAAAATACTTGACCAGTTCTCTTAAAAAATGTCAAGGTCATCAAAAACAAGGCAAGTTTGAGAAGTTATCACAACCAAGAGCCTAAAGAGATAGGACTACTCTATGTAACGTGGTAACCTGGAGGGGATCCTGGAAAAGAAAAAGAACATAAGGTGAAAGCCAAGGAAATGTGAACAAGGTGTAGACATTAAGTAAAGTTGATTAACTAATGTCGGCTCATTAATTGTGACAAATGTATCACACTAATCTCAGATAAAAAATGGGGAAGCCTGGGTAATGTGATATATGTAAGAACACTGCATTCTTCCTCATAATTCTGTAGATCTAAAACCCTCTGGAATTTAAAAAACCTCTCTATTTAAAAAGTATGTACATGTAATTTGGCAACGTAGAAGTAACTTCTTGAAAAAATAGATTAAAAAAATTGAATATACATTCTATGAGGAGTTGGACAGAACAAGTGATGATTTTTAGAGCAGAGAGCTGATTTCACTTTATAAATTTCTCATGAAATATCATTTTAATGATTTAAATGATTCTATTTCTTTAACTTTAGTAATAATAAAATAAAATTTTAATAAAGATTAATAAATTTGAAAATGTCCAAGAAAATCATTTAGTCTATATTTTTGTCACTTTTAATAGATCATACTTTATCTTGGGTAGGTTTGGGTCACTTAGAATAAGCTGCTGTCTGTTTCATCTTTTCTGTTTGCTGTGTCCGTATGTTTTAATTCCTTCCTTTTAACTTTCACATCTTTACATTTAATTTCTTTCTTTTTTTTTCCCAGCATCTTTATTGTGACTCCTCCTAGTCTCCCATTTCTTGACTGAAGTTCACTCTCTCTTTAATTTCCTTAAAACACGTAAGAAATGTGAGTCATCTTGAGTTTTCTCTATGACAATATTTTTTGTTTTCTTTTTGCGTAAATTACATCGCAAGTAGAATGACTTCTCTAGTTTGAGAATGAACGTCCCAAATTCTGTATAGTTCTGTTTTGGCTTTCAAAACTGTAATTTACAAGTTTTATTTTAACATATGAGGTGGGAATATTACAAACAAGATTTTCTTGATTTTACATTTTCCAGTCTAGATCTGAAATAACTAAAGGAAGGGCTCTGTCCAGGCCAGTGACATTGTTCACCAAAGCCACTAATTCCTTACTTGTCTTGACATTCAGATTCTCAAAGAATGTGGGCTTCCAGCATATTGCGCAAGACTTAAAAATCATTTATTTGAGGCCTCAGCAAGGGATAATTATATCTCTAGCAGATACTAAAAGATGTAGGAAGGTCTAACACTTCTATGGCATTTAACATTTCTGAGGAATAAATTTTAAAAAGCGAGGAGCAGTACTTGAAATGGGAAAAATAGGTCCTACTCTCAAAACATTTTTGGCTGTAGGTCTCATACAGTCTCTGACATTTCATATATTTTAGTGATGTAAATTTCAATGGAAGATCACTATTTTAACAGAGAACATTTTTTAAAAATTTTTATGGAAACTGAAATGTATAGACAATGGAAAGGAAGTTTCACCTAATTTGAAAAAAACTATATTGAGAATCTATAAGATAATATTCTGAATTAAATGTGGGGAGAAAAGAAGTCTAAATGAAATCATAATTTATTCAAATTTTTATTTTATGGAAACATTTCTCTTTCCTCAAAGCGAGCAATCATGTTGGGAAAGATATGGTGCTGTTATATCATCACTTTCTGTTTAACGTTAATGTTTTCAATCTCTAGATAATGGCAATCTTGCTGAGGTGATATTTTTAAAGTAAGATTAGAGCATTACTAAATAATTTCTGATTTCTTAGACTGTACTCTGGTATGTCAACAATAATCTCTATGCTTTTGCACAATGTCATATATGAAATGAAATGTTTTGATAAAGTTTAACCACAAGATATAGAAAAGCTAATATAAAGTCCATAATAGTAATTAAAATGATAGCCTTTAAAATGGTGACTCCTTTATATTGTATATTCAGTTAGTTACCAAGCATCACTAGTTCTTCTCTTGAATTAAAACACAAGGATTTTTTATTCCATTCCCATTACCATTTTGGACCCAGATATTATATACTAACTAAATTATGGCAAGCGTAATTTAGATAGTTTCCTCAAATGTAGTTTTTCTTCATTGAACTATAATTCATTCTGGAAAAACATATGATCTCAGCCAAGAGATAGGACATATGATCTTGAAAGAGGTAAATAATGAAAGCTTGATGTAATCATTTAAATTCTCGTTTTAATCATCTACAAAATGGGAATAAAAATAATGATCCTATTATGTTCTGATTACTTAGACTGATTGAAGGCTACACACACACACACACACGGACGCACACAGATATGCTGATGCAAATGTAATTAATTTTCTAGTCTAGGGTACTTACAGAAAATCTATTTTAATTCACAGAAGGTGAACTGTGTTTCTTATAATATAAGTACTCTTTAATAGCAGCCATTGAAAAATTTTGAAGGCTACTCATTGAGCATGTAGAGTTAAAAGGAAAATAGTTTTACAATAATAACAGACTAAATTTAATTCCTGGCCATTTCAGTATGTAAAATAGTATCATAAAATTATATATTTATAAGTAAATGAGAATGAGGGAAAAAAACCTCTGAGCTTAATCCACCCCTAAACCTCATCCCATGACACTCTCCATTCCTAAACTCATCCTTGAAACATGCTGTTTCCTGGCCCATTCCATCTCCTAACACCACTGACCCCCACACATTCCCTATATTCACTCCATTCTTGACTTCTTTAGCTTACAATAATAGAAAGGTGAACGATAGAAGTAAAAGGATTTTCAGGGAATAGAATGAAGATACATTTTTGCACATTATTTTATGTTAAGCATTTGGAGACATATCACAATGTGAAGACACATGGGGAGGGGTACCCAAGCTAGAGTTTTGAGCTCGAACAAAGCTTTCTGTAGGAAATGATGTCTCAAGTCAGATTTTAATTCCACTTTGCTGACTTCTCTATTCACTCTCCTTTCTTTCGTAGACATTGTTTTACAGAATTTTTACACTGGATTTTTCTTTTCCTTAACTCCTGTAAACCCACTGTCTCATTCTAATCATTCTATTGCTATTGCATCAATTAAACTTCATTGTAATCATCAAATGTAGTAAATTCACTTCATAATTTATATAAGTACCAGCTCTGCAAAAATTCTAGAAACTTTTTCCTCTGTTGTTTTCCTTAACAGAATGCAAAGTTGTTTTGAGATTTGTTTTCTCCCCTATCTCTCGAACATTAATGTTCTTCAGGATTCTGTTTGTCAGCTTTCACCCGAACCCCTTTGTTTAATCTCACGTCCTATTAGTAACCCTGTTTTGAATATTCTTCTTCCTAAATTGGCTGTCTCTTCCTCATTACTTCTGTCTCAGCTCTAATTTTAAAATTTACAATTTTTGCCCTTTTCTGGACTCCCTGCTAGAATTTTCATCTTCCTTGCTGCTGGCAGCTATATTGACATTTCTAAAGTACATTTTCATTCCCTTCCCACAATGTCAATACAATATGTGGTATCCAAAATGTGTTGTGCACTCTCTAGTGGTCAGGCACAGATCATTAGGATTTTTGTGTCTGTTCATTTTATCTCCTACGTTTCTAATTTTCATTTTGGATATGTTCTATGAAGTATAATATATAATTTATAAGAATAAAAAGCTGTTGTTGTGGAGGTCGTACTTTGCAATGTGGTGAAAAATGAAAAAGATCACTAGTATACAGAATGAACCACAAACTCCTTAAAAACTTCCACAGTTCATGATATTATGTATTGAGCACCATGCAAATGAATCACATACGATTTCTTTCAGCCTAACTCAGCTATCTTTTATTGAATTCCCGTTATAATCCAAACAGTATTATTCCTGCATTGTATTCAAATCATTCTTTGTTCATATAAAACTTATTTGTTTGAATCTATTTTCTTATTTTTTAAAGGAGGTCATTTAAGACGATTTGTATATGTGAATAAGAGAAGTGTTCTCCATGTTTTGTTAACTATGGAATATAGGTTGGGCTTTATTTGTTAGAATAACCTAACTACAAAACTAATATAAAAGTGATACAGCTCATATCATCTGAAATTTCTCAGTAGGTTTTCCTGTGAAATATTATCCTGGTAGCATCGCTGCCAAGTGATGTTATGGTTACAATTATGTACAATGCTTTGAATGTCTCCATCATAGCCCCTAGACTTCTAGACTTCTTGACTCAAAAATTTATAAGATGGCAATGTCTCATGGGATGAAAAAGATTCCTAATTTCAACTCTTAAACATACTGTGAACATATGTATGTGCTTAGAGGTGAGCAGAATGTCGTCTGACTTGCTACTTTGATTTGAGGGTGTCTTTATAAATGAACTGACTCACATGCCATTATATTTACTTTTGAGTCCAAATTACTTCTCCTTATTCAAATGTATCCATACTTTATGTTTATATTAATCTCTTTTGTAATAAAACTCAAAGTATTTTGTATTCAGCATATATAGATGCAAATTGACCTCATAGAGATTTTTCTGGGTTTTTTTTTTTGGCTTCTATTTTCATTTATTGAAATTTTCCTCAGATATAAATGCAATGCATCAAGTCACTTTCTCTTAGAAAATATCAATGTGCAATAATTAGGGGCCCAGTGAATTCTGAGAAGCACAGGATTAGCCCCGCAGTAATGCGAGCTCACAGCTGCAGCGAATCTAAAAATGTCACACAGACATCCTTCTGCTTCCATGCAAATGAAATTGGTTTCCTAGCATTTACACATGGAAAGAAATTGCTGCCTGTGTTTGTTTAAACCCATTTACTACTTAAGTTTTTATTGTATCTTTTTCAACTAGGCTACTGGGAAAATAATGCACCTGTGCACGTTGATACTACCGTAAATTTGGGATTTACAGCCACAAAAGTATTTCAGTATTGCTTAGTGATTCTCCTGTTTTTTCCTAATTAACATATTCTCACATTTTCCTCATGGTTTATTTCACATCTTGTCCATTCCACTCTTTCTTCCAAACCTACTATCTCCGTCAATCACTTCCTATTTCATAGAGAAAATAGAAGATCCCACAAGATAAATTCCTCAACTCTCTGCCACCAAAGTTGCAACCTCAATAGCCTACAGCAATCTTCCCTCCTTCCTCCCCTTCTGTGCTGTATCCATTGCCACGTATCTTCTTCCATATTGCCGTATTATCTCCCTCTGTGTCCTTTGCTCATGATTTAAACAAGATCAAGTCTTTCCCATTTTATTTTATTTTATTTTGAAGAAGGTTAGCCCTGAGCTAACATCTGCCGCCAATCCTCCTCTTTTTGTTGAGGAAGATTGTCCCTGAGCTAACATCTGTGCCCATCTTCCTCTACTTTATACATGGGATGCCTGCCACGGAATGGCTTGATAAGCAGTGTGTAGGTCTTCACTCAGGATCTGAATTGGCAAACCCCGGCCACCGAAGCAGAGCATGCAAACTTAACCACTATTCTACCAAGCCCAGCCCCAAGTCTTTCCCATTTTAAAACATACTTCCAACAACTTTACATATTGAAATATAAAAATATGTAATTGATATGATCAGATTTTGAATTCCAGCCCAGCTTTCTCTCCTGTGCTCATATGTGTCTATACTATTGATGTCCAGCTACTTCTACAAGAAAATCGCTGCGGGGCACTGCAAATTCAGTGTCTGCATAAGTGATTCTGACATCCCCCTCGCCCTTGCCATCTTGTTTCTGTACCTGCTTCTCTTGGGTTTTTCTTTCTCCTTAGGTCAGCAGCTTGAAGACGTTGTCATTCTAATTTAAGTATTTCTGGGCTCCACCAATGTTGCTATATTTCTGCTGCCACTGTATGAATCCGGCCATTACTGTTGTTTTACCAGATTAGTGCTACTCACTCCTCCACAAATGTCTCGGCTCCCCCAATTGTACCCACCAATACATCCTCACCCTGCAACTAAACTGATGTCATTGAAGTAAAATTCACTCTTGTTAATCTCCTATATAAAATCTTCCACAGGCTCTCCATTGCCCTCAGACAGAATGTGAGCAACTTTACTGGCAATGCCTGCCCCTTCTTGATGTAATCTCTCTGTAAATCGAGAGCTTATATTTTATCATAATTTCTTTTCCCTCTGCGTTTAGAAGCTTGGCTTCTCTTACTTCTTCAAAGGTATCTAGTGTCACACTCATCTCAAAATCTTTACATGGAGGTTTTCTCCTGGAATACGCCTCCCTTGGCAATTTTCCCAGATGATTCCATTTCGTTGTCCAAGTTTATTCTTGTCTCCTCTTAAATGTCCCTGCTACCTGATCTCACAGTGCTCTCGACTATTCTTTTCATAGCGATTTGATGATCTTGCTTGCCTAATAATTCTCTCTCCTTCATTAAGCTCTTAGTTCTTTACCTGATACCTTATTTCACTTGGTCATTGATGAATCCCCAGTACCTAGCATATTACCCTGCACATAGATTGGGATCAAATATGCTTCTTTAAAGCACCTTTAAGCCTTAGCAAAATTGTTAATTTAAATCCTGTGTTTTATATTATGATAAACATATTTGAAATGAAAATGATCATACATAACTTTTGAGTCTAAGTAAGTTGTAATTTTACCTTGTCATTGCATATTAAGGTAATACATTACTTATATGAATTATCTTTTATAGAGTTATAATGTCCACAATTGAATTTTCAAAGAAGTAATTTATAACTCAAGTTTAATTTCTACATGCTCTAGAATAGCCATTAAGAAATTAGATTTACCATAAATATTTGATATGAGTTAAATTAATTACATCACATAACAGCATAGAACCATTTATTTTCACAATATCTAATTGATAATCAAGGTATAGTAGGAAATGCTGGGATTTTGAATCTGACAAACCTGAATTTTAACTCGAGATATTCCACTTACCTGCTGAGTGAAACAAGCACTACCTTTTATAGAATGATTTGTATGTGCTTACGTAGTCGAATTCAATCTTCGATACTATATTGTTAATTCAATACTACTATGTTAATTTCTCTATATTAATATATTTACTATATTCTTACATATGTGAGAGGGAGGGAATTAAAACCCATGTGGCCAAAGAATGCAGGATGAATAAATAACATAACCGAGATCCAAAGAGCATGTTTTCCCATCGTACCATTTATCTTCTCAGAATTTGAATTTTGTTGTAAGGATTACAGTTTATTTGTTAATCAGGTAGTAGAAGTATTTACAGAGAGAAAACCCTCAATGAATGGTAGTTACTATTTTTTTAAATGGGTCAATATATTAAATCTCAAAATCCCTATTTAGTTTCTTACCCTCTGGGAGTAATGGTGCCTTCCAACAGGATTGATTCCCTGACCTCTCCTTTCACACCAGTGCTGAGTGATGAAACAAAAAGTCACCACATGCTACTTCTATTTATCATCCTTTCATTACACCATCTTACGCTTGCTTTTCCAACTTTGCTCTCCACCCTCCCACCATTCCTGTAGAAGCTGGGTGAAGACTCATTCTAAGTTTAGTTGTTTATACAACAGAATTTTCTATGAGTCTTTTACAAATGTGGGAGCTCCCACCTCCTGGATTAGAGGAACATGATCTGTCACCAGCAGGCACATTAAGGCTTATGTTTGTATGAAAATATTACATGAACATTATATTTAAGACATTTTTATTCTTATTTTATGAATGATGCTTTCAAGGTGTTTTTCTAAAACTGATCAGAGAGTAATACTTATATTTGAAGAAAATTAAAACCATCTGTAAAAGAGGGATCTTGACTATGGGTGTGTTTCAGTTATGTTGAAGCTTGATATAAAGAAAACATACAAAAGGCTGAAGTAAGGTGCTGGTTTAATTATGTAAAGATACCAGAACTTTTCAGAAGCAGGTGATTATCGAGGGAAGGATGAGATGCAATATATCTTCCCCACATTTTTCCTGGCCTTGTTTCACAAAGAAGGTGCCCAACTGCTGCTGACACAATCCTTGCAGAAAACAGCTAAGAATTTTCTCTATCCTTAAGTAATTTAGGAAAAACTTCACTAACAATGTGTTTTTTTCTGTTTGAAGGAATATTTAAACAGTTGAACTCTACTGTTTCTTGATCACAAGCCACTGTCATCAAATCCACTTGCACTTTGGGAATAGGAAAAAAATCAGTTCCGTCTGAACAAAATCACTGCTTGGAAATCTCCAGCAATACTGAAAGCCCATTTTGCAGCAATTCTTTATGACACTTTCATGATAGACTGTAAAATACAATTGCAAAAAATGACTAACAAATCAGTTATGCTTCTGAGCCTGGTGGTTCTTCACAGCACAGTTATAAATGGAAAAATGACATGTAAGTGGCAATTGGTGGAGGAATGGCATACACAACCCTCATCATATGTGGTGAATTGGACACTATCGGAAAACATCTGCACGGACTTCTATGGAGATTGCTGGTTTGGGGATGTAAATACTAAAATGAGCCCTTTAGGCAATCAAGTTGTTCCCCAGATTTGCCCTTTGCAAATTCAATTAGGAGACATTCTTGTAATTTCTTCTGAACCATCTCTTCAGTCTCCAGAAATAAATTTGATGAATGTTTCTGAAGCATCGTTCATTGACTGTGTGCAAAATGCCACAACTGAAGATCAGTTACTTTTTGGTTGCAAACTGAAAGGAATGCACACTGTGAATTCTCAGTGGCTGAGTGTTGGGACACATTATTTTATCACAGTAATGGCAAATGGTCCATCGCTTTGTCAACTGGGACTTCGACTAAATGTGACTGTGAAAGAGCAGTTCTGCCAGGAACCTCTGCATTCAGAATTTTGCTCTGGGCATGGGAAATGTCTTTCTGAAGTTTGGAGCAAGGTATACAGCTGCCATTGTCAGCCTCCATTTTCTGGAAAATACTGCCAGGAAGTTGATGCATGTTCTCATAAACCATGTGAAAATAATGGCAGTTGCATTAATAAAAGAGGAAAATGGAATAAGCAAGGATATGAATGTATCTGTCACCCACCATTTACAGGTAAGATTGTTTTTAAGAATTATGTAATTCTATTAAAATAGAAAAATAAACTGAATTTTTAAACTGTTACTTAACAAAAAACAAGCTACATTTTTAAAAGTCTTACAGATTTTTTAGAATGGGCTAAATTTGGATCCTGGACATATAAAAATCCTATCAGGCATTCTCTAAAAGAGTTTTTCTGCTTATTTAAAGAGAGTTTCTTAAAAACACATGTGTTTTATCCTGAAATACCTATTTTCACTCTTAATGTCTCATATATTAAAAAGTAAAATCATCAGGATAATATTATTCATTGCATGAAATTCACGGGCATGTGATATTTGGGTTCAACAGTTCTGGGTGATAATGTGGAAATGAAGTATGGATCTGAGGAGAGGAAGGTAAGGAACCATTCGCTTGTGGGGAAGCTTGAAGTTGTTGGAGAAAGCTGGAGAGGAAAAGATCATTGTAAGCCAAGAGCAGTGTTCTTACTGGATGTTGTAGTGGCACCTATAACATGATTGACAGATAGTGACAAGGAAGGAAAGAGCATGATAGAATGAATAACTGGTTATAATAAGCTAAATGAGAGGCAATGATGAGGAAAGGTTGTAAAAGGGAGATATTTGGTGACTGGATGAAGCCAGAAGAAGGGCAATTTAGAAACAATGTAAACTGTATTACCTGAGGCTAAAGTGAGGATTTAAGGGAAAGTAAGCTATCTCTACTTGAAAGTTTACTAGGGAATTTGGGTCATCAGCAGAAAGTGAAGAGAAACATTGAGAAATGCAAGGAATATTTAAAGTTTGGGAACTTATGAAAGGCTTTCTTTTAATAAGTGTTCCAGAGACTCGGCATGGAGAGTTCCAAGGTAATGGGCGAGGCAACAATGAGCTAACAAAGGAAGTACTTGACGTGGTTTGCAATGACAGTACGGGAAAACAGATAACAGGTTGGTAGCATATTTTGGTCATGAAGGAGGAAGGAGTGTGAGCAGCAGACATGACTAGAGCAGATCAGGCTCAGGGATGTAACTTTTGCTGGGCAGGCTTGGGGGATTCACCAAGGTTTTTCTTCCATGTGCCTTGGAAGACCCCATTGGAGGCAAGTTTGAGGAGGCTTTCTGGTAAAATGTAGTGAATAACTCAATAAGCCATTGTGGGCTCTAAAATTGACCTAAGCCAATCTTTTTATTCTTTTTTTTTTTTTTTTTTTTTTTGAGGAAGCGTAGTCCTGAGCTAACATCCCTGTCCATCTTCCTCTGTTTTATATGTGGGACACCTGCCACAGCATGGCTTGACAACTGGTGCCATGTCCGCACCCGGGATTGGAATCGGGGAACCCCGGGTCACTGAAGGCAAACATGCGAACTTAACTACTACGCCATTGAGCCAGCCCCTAAACCAATCTTTTAAGGAGTAATTTTAAATTCTATAGTAAGGAGGTACCAAGACTACTTCAGAAGTTAATCCCAGCAAAATCCACCGAATATCCTCTCTCTATAACTGGGAACAAATTCTCATTTGATTTTACTGGCATTAGTGATAAAAGATGAGTTACCTCACTCATCCAGTAGTATATCAGGTGACTAAAATTAGCACCTCAGTGAAAAAGGAAAAGCACTCAAATTGCTGATTTGGGATGAATGAAAACCCATTTAATTGAGAGCTCCTAAAGCATACATTTTAACTTCTCCAAAGAATTCTAAAGAATATTTGAGCGGAAAATTTACGCCATCTATCAGAATATTACTTGGTGTATATGTAATCGTATACTGTGGAATATCATTTCAATGGTTTTACTCCAACTGCGTAGAGTGGTTTGTTTCTTACCCAATGTTTGTTTGCTTATTTATTAGAAACACAGCCATAGGTAATTTAAACCCTTAAATTTTAAATGCCATAAAAGTACCTAATATTACTTATTTATTTTTTAAAACACAGTATATACCATTATGCCACTTTAATTACAATTACTTCAATTTTAAATCTCAGAAGATACAGAAATAAGTAGAATTGCCAAAGAAATTGAGAATGTTCACTGTATTCATTTGCTAGTGCGGCCAAAAGAGGTACCACAGTTTGAGTGTCTTCAACAACAGAAATTTATTTCCTCAGAGTTCTAAGGTCTAAAAGTTTGAGATGGAGGTATTGGCAGGGTTGGCTTCTTCTGAAGCCTCTCTCCTTGGTCCAGAGATGACCGTTTCCTCCTGAGTCTTCATATCATCTTCCCTCAGTATGTGTTTGTGTGTCCAAGCTTCCTCTTCTTATAAGGACATCAGTCACATTTGATTAACACCCTGCCTAATGACTTTATTCAACCTCTCTAAAGACCTTGTCTACAAATATGGTCACACTCTGAGATCCTGAGGTTTAGGATTTCAACGTATGAATTTTGGGAGTCACAATTTGTCCCATTACACTTATTGAAATTGAAATAGGACATAACCTATGGCACATTCTACTCTTAATTTAGTTTTTGAGTATGGAAATATTTTAACATACAATTATATGGACATATTTTCATTGTGTTGGGGGTTGTTTGGAGGTACAAGAAGGAAGAAGTGTTCTGTGTTAGTGAACAGGGATGTCAGTCTGTAAGGAATTTGAAAGGCATCAATGATATTGGCAAAATCTGCTTACAAATTAAATTAAAATTCAATTAGAGTGGGAGGGCAGGCCTATTGCCAAGTCATGTACAGATGTTTTGTAGTAATGTGCCCACTTACCATGCCTTGGAATTTTCTAGGCACATTCTTCTATGGAGGATATTTTGAGGTGATTAACTGCATAGGAAAATATGCTCTGCAAAGTTATGGTATGTGATATAGTAGGACCGTGATAGTTTGTGTAAGAGGGATTTGGAAAATGTGATATAGCAGCAAGGGCAAGAACATGTAGAACTTAGAAGTTTGTGCATAGCTTCTGAGAATCCAAGCAGCTTTTTCTTTTTTTTTTTCTCTCATAATTTTAGATTTTTATTTTATTTTACTGTGGAAAGAACACTTAATATGAGATCTGCCCTCTTAACAAAATTTTAAGTGTACAATATATTATTGCTGATGTCAGGTGCAATGTTGTACAGCAGACCTCTACAGCTTATTCATCTTGCTTAACTGAAACTGTGCCCTGGTTCATCCTTGTGTTTTCCTTTTTGGATTGTTGCCTTGGCCAGGTAGTAGGGCTAAGACACTATATACATTTCAATGTATTGTAGACTACCACTGCAATGCTACCACTGTGTGTTGAAGAACTGGTATCTACATGTATTAATATTATCTATTGTCAAAACATGATTATAAATTCAAATCATCATGCAAAGTAACCAAACTCAAATATCAGTAATCAGAAAGATATTTTAATATTATGGGATCATAAGACAGAGAAACTGATGTTAAATTTATTGAAATTAATTTTTGTTTCTATTTAAATAGATCATTATGCAGCACTATTTCTTAATTAGAATTACATTTTCTCAAAATTTTTATATTATTCCTTATTAAAGAATTTGGGGAAAATTGATGACCATAATTAACTATTAATAAACAATGTAAATACTTTAATCTACTTGAAAAAATAATTTTCTTTCATTTTTATAGGCATAAATTGTTCAGAAATAATTGACCAATGTCAACCATACGTCTGTTTCCATGGGAATTACAGCAATATTACCACAAATAGTTTCATTTGTGAATGTGATGAACCATTTTCAGGTAAAAAATGCACTTGTATGTATACATGCATGTGATTTTAATTTTGTCTTATTTCAAATTCAAATTGAAATGTTTAACTTATTACTGAATAATACAATTTTAGCAGTTCTGTACTCTGACCTTTTTTATGGATAAATTTAATAAACAAACTTGGTTAACAATTAAATGATTATTCTGCTACATATTTCATAATATAAGAAGAGTTTGGACACCAGTGACAAGCTTTTCCACCACGATAAAATGTCTTTTATTCGTTAGTACTAAAATATTTTTAGAAATAGTGCACATTTTGCACATAATTTGCATATATTATATGTAACTTATTTCCTTAAGTAACACATCGTTACAGACAAATCCCCTTTCATGAAAAGTCAAAAATTTTTATTTCTTCTCAAATGAATTTAAAGATGTGAAATAAAATCATTGTTTAACCCAATAGCTTCTTAACTATTGATTAAACGTATAAACCACGAAAATGTGTTTAAACCATTCCCATCTCATCTTTGAGCTCTTGTGCAGTTTCCTATTTTCTGGAAAATATATCTGACCATCAGTATATCTGTTCCTCTTCAAAATGTCTCTAGGCATGGCATCTGCAGCCACAATTAGACACCTAAAGACTCCTTTTGTGGGAGTGAAACAAAAGATGTATGTCTCCCAAATAGCAGAGAATGGTAATATCTCCAGGAGTGTCTCTTGCAGGTGCTTCCAGCTAACTGAGTTGAGGGAGATTTGAAATTTTGGTTGAGTACAGCAGCAGCCACTGCTGCACAGGAAGAGGGGTTGGCGCAATGCAGGCAGTAAGAACTCCGACAACTGTCTTCAAGGATATCTTTTCAGGTCTTTTTTTCCCTCAAGTCTTTTATTACCTTGAGATAGGTTATGAGTTGAAAGATGTTTTACAATATCGCATCCTATCCTGTCTATGTATAGAGGTCACATAATTTATCTTCCAAACAATGGCATTTTTGAGCAAAAGAGGTAGTTCAAAGCAGTTACAATTGAATAATATTTGAAATATTTATTTATTGACTAAAAATTGGCTTCATTAAATAGGCAACATATGAAGTATTTACAAAAATAGATGGAATTTCATATTTGGCTTACCAACCCCTGATTTATACCACAGAATAAGCAACCAAACCTCTACAGCAAAAACATATAGACAACTCCTTATAAACACTATGACAGGACCGTGTGGCTTCAATTTTTCTCTCATATAAAACATAGACATCACTCATCATTTCCTGTGGTTCCCACTGACCCAGCTTACTTGCAGTCAAGCATCTTTCTGCTCACAGGGCAGTATTATCAAATCCTTCTCCTGCTGCCAAGTGAAAAAAGAACAAGTTAGCTATTTGTAGCTGCTTGGATCTTCAAAATCTACAAGCTGCCTTTAAATGAGAGATATTGTATTCTTTCCTTCTGGAAAGGACTGAGAAAAGAGGGATAGATTATCACTGGAACTCACTAGTTTGTTCTTACATTAAAATAATATACTGCTTATGTATCTGTCATACTTCTAGAAGAGACCATGGTACAATTTAAAGTACAAAGTGGAGATCTGTCAAACCCATCCCAGTTTATTTATTTACTTTTATATTTTGGTAAGGAAGATAGTCCCTGAGCTAAACACCTGTTGCCAACCTTCCTCTTTTTGCTTGAGGAAGATTGTTGCTGAGCTAACATCTGTGCCAGTCTTCCTCGTTTTGTATGTGGGCCACCTCCACAGCATGGATTGACGTGTGGTGTATTGGCCTGCACCTGGAATCTGAACCTGCAAACCCCAGGCCCCTGAAGTAGAGTGTGTGAACTTAACCACTACTTCACTGGGCTGGCCCTCATCCTAATTTACTTTAATGTAACTGTGAATGAGAGTACTTGGTTAAAAAATCTAGGACAAAAGGTAACTTAATAATTGAGGAGAACTGATATCTTAGCAATATTCTGTTTTATACTGCACGAGCATAAACTGGTGCTATTGTGAGCAAACTAGATGATGACCATGTTAGAAGATCTAGTAACTATAATTGATTGGAATATTTTTTGGTATCATTATTTTGTGACTTTAAGTCTTAGCCAAAAAATGTACAAGAAGTATCACATTTTAAAAATTTATAAAGAACATATGTGTATATACATATAATCTATCTATGTATTTACCTATCCAGTTATCTTATACATATTTTCTAATGGGTTTATTCAAAAACCTTCAGAACCTAAAACCTGTAGAATCATTTTGCCCACTGTGATGATCTGTGCATATTAATATATATATTATCTGACATGTGAAAAGGATTCATAAATGAGATTATGTTTCAAAGAGTCATAATGAAAGTTCAGAAACTTTATATTTCCAATGCCTTATCAATCAGAGATTATTACATAAATTAGCCTTTATGTCAAATTTCCAGTGCTCTTAAGTTTCACTCCAAACTGAGAATTTTGGAACTCATGTCTTTTGCAAAGTTACAGCTATCATGCTAGAAGCTATTTAATAACTTACATCTAATGCAAATGTAAATCAAGACTGCAAAGAAATAAGGGGTAGAACACACAAGTCCTCTTTTAAAACTAGTGAGCCTTTAGAAAAAAACATATTCCTGATTTTTAAGGCACTTTAAATATTGTGAAAGAGTGTGAATAAGAATAATTAACCATGATGTCAACTGCAATCTCAGATATTATAAAATTAGGAATAAAAGGTCTAATCTAAAACTGTATGAAAATGTGTTCTTCATTGTAATTCCAAATTTGAAAATGTTATATGAGATTTGTCTATCCATTATAAAGTGATTTGCTCTAATTTTATAACTTCATAAGGTTTATTGCAAAAAAATTTTAATGCATCTTTTTGAGAAATTCAAGGAACCATTAAAATTCTCATTCTATATGTGATCAGTTCTTGACTTATTTTCAAAACCTTTCAAATATGAGTTTGATATAGAAACCAGTGATTGTCAGAAAACAAATTCTTCAGTCTTAGTTTAGGACTAACTTACTGCTAAAAAATTTAATTTTAGTTTCAAGATTAAAGAAGGTGTATTTTCAAGGCATACTGGAATCCCTGTACCTAAGATGAATGATTTAAAGAGATAATGTCAGGGCATTGTAGGAATCATCAATTTTCCAGATGTGATAAGCTCAGGTGTCATTCGGACAGGTAGCAAGAAGTCCAGTCTGACTAGTGTGGAATACTGTAAGTCATTTTGTTAGCAGTTTAAATCAGAAGGTAGGCAGAATATTTTCTAATGTAAAGTAGACTTCTCCATTTTCAAAACCCCTGCCAGTGGGTAAAATTTATGGAGAATAGTACATTGTCCATGGAAAGGAAAGACAGCAGGAGCTAAATCAGATATAACTTTTTTCATTTTTAATAATTGAACTTTAATCCTATTTTGAAACTTGATTCTGACTGAAGTTCGAAAATTGACTTCAGTCAATTGAGTGGCAGCTCTCACCCCCTGCCATGTAGAGAATTGAATTAGTCTTATTCTCATGAGTGTAGGGTGTTAAATATTGTGAATAGTCAATCATGTTACATGAGCCTAGAGGCACACCACATGTACGATCAACTCTGAGGTTTAGCCTTCATAAAATTTGGAATTACAATTATGGTGAATATTTATACAAGTTAATCTAACACATTTAATGATGTGTGTAATTTTTTTAGGCTTTGACTAGGAAGGGTTTCACATACTTTACTCTGGATTGTTATTATTTTTACATTGTCAAACCTCATTTTGTGGTATTTTTCTTCTTGAGTCTCTGGTCACTGTGATCATTATCAGCATTGATGGTGACCTGGGGTTCTAAGCACAGCATAATCCACAGTAACATAACACTAAAAGACAAAGTTTCTGGGTCCAACTACTAGCACAATGATTTCCTTTCCTACCCCACTCCATCCTGATAGAAAACCAAAGCTTCCTTTGTGCCTTCTGATTAGTCTCTCTTCCATTGTGATAAATCCTCCTTTGATTGATTGGCAAAACAATGCATCCAAGTGTTCCCTATCCTGCTATAAAATTGTCTGAAGATAATTTATGTGTCTACGAAGTATCTAGTATATATTATTCACTTAATAAAGGGTAATTATTGATAATTATGAGATCTCAGGATGATCATGAAAACTTTTATTTCTTGTATTGACAAATGAAAGCATAAATTGTTTACAAATATGGGAGAACATGAATGTTCAATAAAAGCATATAATTTAGCAGAAGTTATGAAACATATATGTTGTGCCAATTTCAATACCCTTTCATTATTATTCATTAGTAGAATACTTATTAACTACTATTTATTGTGCACCTTTCATTTTATCTGAAAGAAATGTCCTTGAAATTATTAGTCTTATATCTGTTTTACCTTTTGAAGAAATGGTAGAAATAGGATTATAACTCAGATGACTTTACTCCAATGACATTGATCTTAAACCAATATGTAATGTTGCTTCTCTCTTTTATTCAGTGAAAAGTTAATTAAATATTTAAAAATGAGGTAGTGTCTGTATACACTTGTATAGGCCCATAATATGCTATAGACCTTGAGAACAAGTATGGCTTACACACTTTGCCATTTTTGTCTTTTTTTATTGATTTGTAGAAAAATTGTATATATCCTGGAAAGAAGTAATTAGTGATGGATGGGTTTTGCAAATCCTTCTTTCAGTCTCTGACTTGTCTTTTCACCTTTTAATCCATGTATTTTGATGAGCAGATGTTTTATATGTTGATAAAGTCCAATTTATTAATTTTTCATTTTATATTTAGTGGATGTTGTGTTTCTTTAGGAAACATTTGCATATCCCAAAGTCATGAAGATATTCTCCTATGTATTTTTTCCATATATAGCTTAGATTCAACTTGCCAATTTATCAAAAAATTCATGCTAGTGTTTTACTTCAAACTGTTATGAATATATTGTTCAATTGGGAAGAAGACCCACTTAGCAATAGTCAGTTCTCTAATCTATGAACATGATATATGCATCTAATTATTTAGGACTTTGCTAATCTCTCTTAGTAATATTTTATAGTTTTCAGGGAAGGGGAATTGCACATATTTTGTTAAATTTATTTTTAAATATTTTAAAGTTTTTTGATGATAAGTGTAATTCTTTTAAATTTCTTTTCTAATCATATACTCTCATAAATAGAAATATAATTGATATTTATATTACCTTGTACTTTAAGTTCATATTAAATGTATTTATCAGTTCTAATTTTTCCCCCAGATTTCTTAGGCTTGTCTATATAAATAACTTTATTGTCTGTAAATAAAGTTATTTTCATATATTCCTTTCTAATATTATACTTATAATTTTATTTGATTGTCTTATTGCACTGGGTAAGCCCTCCAATACAATGTTTAATAATAAAGAGGGCATTCTTCCATTTTTCTTGATATTAAAAGACAAAAATTCAGTATTTCATCATTAAGGATAATGTTAACCGAAGGTTTTACACAGATGTTCTTTGTCAAATAAAGAGTCTCATTCATAGTTTGTTGAAAATTTTTATCAGATTGGATGATGAATTTTGTCAAATATTTTACTGTACCTACTGAGATAACCTTATGATATCTCTTCATTCAGTTAATTCATGAATTACAGATTTTCATATCTAAACCATCCTTGCATTCGTGGGGTATATCTCAATTGGACATTTTAAAATATCTTTTTTTATATGTTCTGAATTTAATTCGTAGTATTCTGTTAAGAAATTTTTTGGTTACATTCATGTGGGATATTTATTATAGTCTTCTAGAAATACTTTTTTTAGGTTGAGATGTAATGGTTAAGCTGGACTCTACTTTTTCAAAACAATTGTGTAAATTTGGTATTATTTTCTTGCATAAATATTTGATATCACTCACTAGTACAATTGCTTGGCCTGTAATATATTTATTGGAAGATTTGTGATAAAATTCAGTTATTTTGACAGATACAGACACATTCATATTTTCCAATTCTTGTCAGATTCAAAAGTTGTGCTATTCAAGGAAGTTGCTCATTGCATATTCATTGTTGAATTTTTGACATAATGTTCTTAATATTATCTTATTGCTTTTTTGATATCTGTAGGATTAGAACCAGTGTCCATTCAATATCCATTGAAATAAGTAACATGCAGGGACCCTAAATAGGAACTTTTAGGTGGATACATATCATTTTAAGCATCAAATATTTATAATTAGGCATAAAGATCAATTTCTAGCAAAGTGATCCTAACTTCATTTTACATGTTATGGTAATTATTTTAAAATGAAATTCACAACTATAAATAAGGCAGCTTTGGTAAATGGAGCACTGTCAAGCAGCTGAACTTTTGGGGAAAGAGAATGGAGTAGCTATGATAAATATATTATGTGCTGCCCCAAATAATTTCACCTAATATGATCAATTTAATTTTCTAAATATTACTTTGTAAATGCTACTTTCTATCTCAAAAGACTCAATAGTTTTCCTTTGCTTATATTACATTGTAGAAAAATGCACTTGAGAGTTATGTAAGTTTGGTTACTAGAGTCTATAAGAGTGATATACAAATTTTAGTCATCTAATCTTCAGTTAATTCATCTATAATATTTAATAAATATAGCACACCTTCTCTGCTTTCTGTGTAAAAAGAATGAGATAAGAAGCATAGCATAGGTGTGGTTAACTGCCATTGGAGTTAAGTAGGCTTGTGTTCCAAGACCATCTCTACAACTCCCTGGCTCGCTGATCTTTAGAATATTATTTTAGCTGTCTGAATTTTGATTTCCTGATCTTTAAAATTGTGAGAATTGTCAAGTCTTATTGCCTGGGTTTTTCTGAGGATTAAGTGACACAATCTATGTTAAGTACTTAGTAGATGATAGACACATAGTAAGCATTCAATTAATTTTAGCTGTTGCTACTTCTGCTATTGTTTGGCATAACTCTTTATTCAATGTTTATTTCTTCTATTTTACTAATACAGTTAAACACAGTCTCCTTTTTTCTAGTATTTGAGTATTAATACAGTTATCTTCTATCTAATTTTATAAATTTATTTTTCAATATTTCTCCAAGCTAATCGTCTGCCCTAATAAAATAGTTCTAGTGATTGTGTAATGAACAAGTCATACACATTTTCTCTGCTGTTGCTCATATTTTTTTGCCTTCTCTATAATGAAGTCTCCTTTTCTTTCCATTACTTCTCCAAAACTCACTTCCTTTACTCCTCCTACTGATTTTCAGAGTCCTTGACAGCAAGGCCTATGATCTAGTCAAATTCACAGCCCCATCTTATAGCAAATATAAGGAATTGAATAAATCTTTTATAATCAAGAAAGTAAGAGATGGGACTTGTTCTTAATCTTAAAAGAATTTCAAATTGTTGTGATTATCTTCTGACAGACATCCCTGAGAATCAGTGTGAAGCAATCTTTGTTTTTGAGCTAGAGTCACAGGGTTATATTTGAATACTGTACACTCTTATTGCCATGGATAGAAAGAAAAAGACCACAGTTTTCACTACAGGTTTTATTAGGACACTGGAAGGAATATTGAAAGAAATACACCATCTCTTAAAAATGACAGATTTGGTCTTGCTAAAAATGGCGATATGGATAATATGAATATCCACTTATCTTTGACTCAGAATGAGTTCAGTTTTCATACCAACTGTGAAAATTGTGTGATTGCATTGGTTTTAAAGTGAAAAAGCCACTTATAGCCTTGTAATATTGAATGTACAATGCCTCTCCTTTAGAATGTTGAATTGACTGTCATTAGTGGCAGATGTTCTATACATTGCAATAATACTGCTTATATAATTGTGATAATTTTCCACTTCTGATTTGTCAGTTTCAGTGATTTAAAAGTCACTTGATGACTGCCTGAAAATGACTGATGTTTTTCCTATATTAAGTAATTTCTGCTGGTACAGTGTAAGTCTTTTAATGAGTTCTTGAATTCTGTTGAAGTCTGCATGTTTTAATTCTTTCTTCAAGTGAACAGGTGTGACAATTTACGGAATCCCATACAGAAACTCTCTAATTACTCCATCTTGGGACTTCGAAATGTATTTTATGGGGAAAAGCCATAAACTTATTTTCCAGATACAGGAACATTTTTGAACATATGGCTTCCACTTTTGTTTAGTGCAAAAACTTGAAAATGAAAATTTAGAGAGTTGTCCTGACTAATGTTTTACCTTTATCCTATAGGAAATTTTGTTACTTTATTTTGTCTGCTGATACTCAATGATATTACAATTTCAGATGCTGGCTATAAAATCCCAACATGAGAATTACTAAAGTATCATTATAAGCATCCCTTTCAACAGATATGATCATACTTGATTTCTGTAATTTGCTGATTTGAATACAGTGTTCAAAAATTCCATTTTTTTTACAACCCACTTCAATATGGCCAGGCTTACCTTAACAGCTCTAGAAACTTCATGTTGTATACATTCAGGGGCAGTTTGAGAAATGGCCTGAGATAGAGGAGCATTTCCTAATTCAAGACAAATATTTGCAAATGATTAATACATTTTGATACTATATTGTGCCACGGTTAGTGGAATTCTTCATGAAGCTTAAGAGTAACTTGAAAGATAATGAGACAATAAATTATGATGTACATTTTAATGAGATATCAATTAAGTTTGCAAAGAAAGTAATTTATTTTTCTGTCACTTATGTGTTAGACTTGATTCTCGTGGTATCTGTTTGTCTACCTATCTATGGCAGATCCATTTTGATGGGTATACTTGATATACTGGATATACTCAAACTCAGACCTTTAAGGAGCACGTTTCACAGAGTTTATCCTGTTTTCTAATAGAATGCAAACAGAGTGCATCAGATGATCCCACCATTTGGTGTTTAAGGACCAAGGTTTCACTTTGAGTTCAGAGTTGCAAGGAACTGAAACTTCTCTGATCCCGTCATGCCTGCATCTTGGGAAGCAACTGCTCCTACAAGATAGCAATCCTAAGATTGTTTCTTAACTCATTATTCATATAATTGGCATTATATTTCTATAAGGAAGAATTCCATTTGATATGGTGAGAACTCCAGGTCAAACATTACTTGTAGCTTTCTGAATTCAAATTTTTCTATGATATTCCTTAATTACTTATTACTTTCTAAATCTAAGACACAATACTTAAATAAATTAAAGCACTTCCATGAAGAGATGATAATTGGGAAGTGTGTGTGTGAAAGGGGGACTAAAATTTATAAAGTGAGTCTAAACTTTAGGTAAAGTATAACGACATATGTCATGTAACTTTATTTTCACACACCAATACAATTTTGATCAAGTCTAAGATATTAACCTCAAAATATTGCCTTATTATTTTCAGCATGTTATCATAGAAAATTCACTATTTGGCTACACATCATTAGTTAAATGTAAAATTATTTTCAAATGAACATCCTTTACTCTCACAGAATTTTGACAGTATAGCATTATGTATAAATTTAGCTCTAAAATCTTGAGTTTTCACGAGTTTATCTTAGAACTTGGAAACACAGTCAATGAGTAAACTTATTGCTCCATGGGGTATATATAAAGACTAATGGCAGAAAGATTGACTATGACTGGTACTGACTAACTGAAAGGAAGCAGTTTTTTAATCTCACCTGGTAGTAGTTTGTTTTTATGACCGAAACCCAAGAACTCCTAAGTGTATTTGTCTAGTGTTTTGAAGTTTGTACAGTGTTTCCTTATGAAGATGGCATTCAATGCTTACAACTACCTGATGAGGAAAGAAATATAATAATCATTGATATATATCACCCTGTTAGGTGGATAGTTCCTGACTGGGAAGTGGTCACTTTTTCCAAGGTAGACATCATAACTTCTCAGCAACATTTGGTTTGACTGCTGATAAAACACTTTGGTCTGAAAAAAAATTCTGACTTTTATCAATAGCTTGAACTTCTTGGTTTTCTAGTCCATAATCCATAATCATATGCATATCTCCTTCCCTATGTGTTTGATCTATATTCTTCTCATCCTCAGCCAAAATGCAAGTCTCTTTCTCTCTCTTTTTTTTTTTGGTGAGAGAGATTTGCCCTGAGTTAACATCTGTTGCCAATCTTCCTCTTTTCTTTTTGCTTGAGGAAGACTAGCCCTGAACTAACATCCTAGCCAATTTTCCTCTATTTTGTATGTAGGACACCTCCACGGCATGGCTGATGAGTGAGTAGGTCCACACCCAGGATCCGAACCCATGAACCCAGGCTGCCCAAGCAGAGTGAGAGGAACTTTAACCACTTGGCCCTGCTCCTTTCTCTCTGTTTCTTATATTTTCAGGAGCCCTCATCTCTTTCTTTACTTTTCCTCCTCCATTTTTCACTTTGAACCTTTTCAGCACTTTTAATTCATATGGTCTTACATCATCAACTACCTTACACAGATTTTGCTGGTTATTTATTGCTATCTAACAAACTAACCCTAAATTTAGTGGCTTAAATCAGTGGCAACATTTGCTTTTGCTCATGAGTCAGCAATTTGGTTTTGTCTTTGCTCTGATAATTGTCATTGGGGGTGGCTCAAAGGCAGGGTGCTAGAATTGCTGAAGATTGCTTAAAATCTTAGCTAGGACTTCACACTTCTAGCAGTCGATGCTGGCTCTTGGCTGAGAATTAGCTGGTGCTATTGGGTGGAACACCTACACATACCCTCTCTGCACGACATTGGCTTCCACGGTGCTGTGCCGGGATTCCACAGCAGGCCTCCAGAGAGATGAGTGAGCTGTATCACCTTGCACAATGTAGCCTCGGAAGTGACATAAAATAATTCTCTCTACATTCTATCTGTTGAAGATATTGTAAAAGCCTACTCAGGTTGAAGGGAAGGAGGAATGTTCTGGAAGACCATACTCAGTTGGAAATATTGCTGCAGCCATTTTTGACAGTTTGTCACAAAATACTTCCTTTGTTCTCTTTCACACTGAAACCTAGGAGCTTCTCAGGCTTCCTCTTCTTCTGCAGCACTCTATAGCAAAAGGTACTCATTCTACCATGCAATATGCACCATGAGGCCATTGTTGCTTCCTCTTAGCCAACAAGTGCATTTACCAAACTATTGCTTTTGCCTTATCTTTCAAAATCTCCTTTTTCTTTGAGCTCCATGCCACCTCATATCAGATTTGCTCTTGCTTTTAGCATTGTCATTTACTATCTTCTTGGTTCCTCATCATTACTTGATGCATCTAGCACCTAGTTTATAATTTTTCTTTCCATTGAAAATCTTATCATCACTATTTTAAAGTCTCACTGCAAATTCTTTGACTTCCTCAACTTCAAGGAATATCACAACCATTGTACTGTAGCAATCTGCACCCACAAAGATGCTAAGACCTTCATTATCATCCTGAAATATTAATTTTCCTTCTAATTCTCTCATTTTTCTGAATAATTCTGCATTTCATTTTTGGAGCCCAAATCAAAATTTTTGTTTTCCGAGGAGGCAATTTGTTTTGATAGGAAAATAGGGTTTTGGAGTTCAAGGACTTGGATATGACCCCATATCTGCTGCTTATTAATCTTGATCAAGACATTTAACTTTCCTGAAGCTAAGTTTCTTCACGTGCAGTAGTTGAGAAAAAAACAAAAAGAGTGCTATTTTGAAGTGTGAATTGCATCTTGTATATGAAATGCAAATACTCTTTCTAGCATCTAGAAGACACTAGATTATTGTTAGTCTCTGCTTTCAAAATATTTTTGTCTTTCCATAACTAAAGTCCAGGTGGCACACATCCATCATAGCCTATGATACACATAGTTATGTTTGGATTATTCGGATCATGTGTTTTCTCTGCCCCTTCTCAAGGTTACTCACCACTGGTTGAGGAACTCCTAGCATTTTGTATGGCTTTACAAATACATCTGTAGTCTTCCGACTCAGCAGTACCCTCAATACTGGTGTGCCATCTTTTCTAGGTGCTTAAAGAGAAACCTCTCTGAGTGTCCACTGCTACTTTTCCAAAATCTTAAACTCTTTTTTGTTGTTCAACTTCTCTTTCCTAAAGCTTCCCTCAGCCCATCTCCATGCAACAGATAATTTTTATCTTCTACACAAAAAGGACATATCAAATATGATATCCATCAACTTTAGTCTACTATTTATCAATTTATTTTTTACCATATAATCCCTCACCTCCTTTCCTTTAATTTGATTAACTTTTCTGTGTGTAGTTATGATGATAAGAATCCAGCCTAAACTCCCCTTCTTGCCCATAGTCTAATATAATATATGCATTTAGCCCAATTGGACTTATTATTTGATATGTATTTTCATTTCTAAGGGAATTGCACCTAATTCAGTTGTCTTCCTTGATGAAGATTGACTACCCATGAAGAGGGATTGTTTTATCTGATAAACCTTTGTCATTACTTATCAAAACATAGCGTTGGGATCTTAGGGGTTTGGACCCAGAGAAATTTACTTTGGTTGTCAGCCATAAGAGAAGAAGAAAAAGCACATTACTGAACAAGTATAAAGCTTAGGAGACAATATTGTGAAATACAATATTTACAAGAGCCAATATTGGACTTCAGTAGGAAAAAAATAAATTTTAAGTGAAAAATGACTAAATAAATCATTAGTTAATGATATGGCTAATGAGATGGAGTGATTGCTCTCAAGAGCAGTGAAATAAAGTCCTTAGTGTTTAACTTTCTCTCATTTGGACTGCATTGCTTCTGTTTATTTTGCCTGTAACTGAAATCACATTTTTATACAAATGAGATAATTTATATTTCCATTTATGTGCCACATGACTCAATGTTATATTCCAGTGAATTTCAAATAATTTATGAATGAGTCATCATCAATGAAGAGTTCTTCAAAAAATCCATGGTATAGTATTGAAAATCTTGTTAAAATTGTCAAGAGCTTGTACTAAAATTTTTTGTTACAATACGTTCCACAAACTTTCCCATTTTCAGAAATTTTAATTATAGCATTTATTCTTCTTAGATGTAGAAAATATAATTTGCAAAATATTTATAAAATATCCCCCGTCTTGTGACTGCAATAGCACACTACATTTTCAAGAGAAAATGCAGATCTTCCAAACACATCTGTGTTCTTCCGGAGTGGTTGTGTTTACTAGACCCAGACTACTTTCAGACTTAGAAAGAAAATTAAATTGTATTCTATCTCTATGTTAGTACACCACCTCTCTTTAAGGATCTTCCAACTCTGGGAGTTTCTTATTTTTTCTGGAACAATTAAGCAAAGACATATTACAGTGTGTCGCATGATTACCTTCAAAGTATGTGAATATCAGAAATAACATATTAGGTTGTGTACGAAGAATGTACTATTTATTTAGTATTTGAATAACGTGAATTTAAACAAGACATATGGTGAATAAAGGCAATCATCCACATTTAAACTCTATATAGAAGAGATTATAGAATAAACCTTGGCATAATCCAACTTAATCTCTTCTATCATTTAGGCTGTAGATTTTGTTTCTGATTATATTTCATTTAGAGCTAAAATGATAAGGAAAATTTTTTGAATATAGAGTTCAAAGTAGATATCCTAAGATGCCTAAGTGACATGGCACTACCACTCCATTTTAAGGTTAAAAATACTCTAAAATATTTTATTAGAAATAGAATCATAATTTTATAATCACGTGATTTTCATTAAGAGCAAGATACAAAAAACTGTGATTCAAAGTAGAGGAAAAAACCAGTCAACTTCTATTTTCCATAGCATTTTATTTTATAGAGGAATATTTTTCTTTCTATTTGTCCTGACTTCAGTGATGATGAGACCATATTCCAAAATTTTCAATTTTGGAGTAAATGTTCTTTCTGAATCACAGTAGATTTTAACATAAATTACAATGGTATCAAAGCAGAAGTTAGTGAAGAGCTGGTTGTGATATGGTAGCAAGTTATCTAACACCTGAAAACCACTGATTTTCCCCCTTCTCCCAACGCAATTTACAACCCTGCTTCTAGTGTTCATATACATTCATCTTCATTTTATTTTCAGCTCCTGCAAACTTTCTATGCCATCCTTTTTATATTTCTACCTTTACTTTCAGAATTGCATACTATATCCACATCCATCTTCCTACATGCATTTAGCATCTAGGTAAAAATTTCCCTTCTTGACAGCACACTTAATAACGTTTACATTGATGAGGATGACACTTCAAATACTAGAATTTTATCATTCACTCTCTTTGGTTATGCTAGCATTTAACATCAGTCTTTATATCAGCTCAGTTGCTTACCAATTTCAAATTATTTTTGTTTCTCTGAACTGGCTAACACAATGTTAACCTTATATTAACATTTAATTTTTCTTTTAAAATTTTATTTTTTTCCTTTTTCTCCCCAAAGCCCCCCGGTACATAGTTGTATATTCTTCGTTGTGGGTCCTTCTAGTTGTGGCATGTGGGACGCTGCCTCAGCGTGGTTTGATGAGCAGTGCCATGTCCGCGCCCAGGATTCGAACCAACAAAACACTGGGCCACCTGCAGCGGAGTGCGTGAACTTAACCACTGGGCCATGGGGCCAGCCCCTAAATGAACATTGTTTTTAATGCAAAGAAATATGAGCGGGGCCCGCCCGGTGGTGCAGCTGTTAAGTTCCCACATTCCGCTTCTCAGTGGCCCGGGGTTCCCGGTTCGGATCCCCAGTGCAGACATGGCACCGCTTGGCACGCCATGCTGTGGTAGGCGTCCCACATATAAAGTAGAGGAAGATGGGTGTGGATGTTAGCTCAGGGTCAGGCTTCCTCAGAAAAAAAGAGGAGGACTGGTAGTAGTTAGCTCAGGGCTAATATTCCTCAAAAAAAAAAAAAAAAAGAAAAAGAAATATGGGAATGCATAGTAATATTCAACAGGTTGTATCAAGGATGTCAAACTTCCTGAATTTTATAACCACTATATTAAGCTCATGTACGCTAAATAATAATAATAAAAGTGTCAACTATTATTTATTATTTACTGTATGCTGAGCGTTATGGTAACCATATTTTATGCATTATTTACATGTAATCCTCAAAACAATACTACATAATAACTGCCATTATAATTCCCTTTACATTTATTAGAGAAAGGGAACCACAGCTTCTCAGAAGCACAGCGAGTTAGTGGCAGAAGGAGGGTTTTTAAGGATTAATGAAATTAGCAGATTTTTGTCCTACTTAATGCTCAGCTGGAGACAGCGTTTGAGTCACTGACAGACCCTTCTGCTGCTCTTGACTAGTCCTTTAAAGCAGGTACTTTTAAAGGAAGATGATATCACCACAGTCTTGTAGAAATACCTATTTCCCAGGCAAGTGTCATTTTATGTACAATCTGTAATACATACAATTTTAAAAACCTCTAAGTAAATTTTTAAATGCCACATCGAAGAAGCTCGTGCACTTTTCTTTGATACGATTTTAAGTCACAGTGCAATCTGGCAATTTCTAAACTTAGGCTAAAGCTATGGATTTTGAATCTTTGGAAATTTACTTACGTCATTTCCTCAACAGATGCTTGGCAGAAGAGATGGCTAAGTATAGCTGAGGAGGAAAGTTCTTTGAGGATAGTGAGAGATTTGTTGAGCTTGAACTCTTCAAGCTTATTTCAACTGATTTTTTTTTTCTTATTCTTATGATGAATAATATTCAAAAGTGTTAATGGTAAAGTGCTCTTCCCTGGAGAAATAGAAAGCCAATATTTTAAAGAAATAAAGAAAATAAAGAAGAATGATTTTAAAAGGAAAATAACATTTTAATTTCCTAGGAAGTTCATGTGACTGATAAACTTGAAAAAGTGGACATCTTTTTCATATTTTGATGTTTTTACCCTATTTTTAGATTCACTGACCTAAAATATTTAATAACAAGGTGCAGAAGGATATTATGTCCTTGAAAAATTCAATGGAGAATAATTATATATATATCCATTCACATTTACCAGGTTAGAAATATTTTAATATTTTGTGAAGAATTAAAATGTGTAACTGAAAAAATTCTGCTGAAATCAAATGCTTTCTTAGACTTTTTTACATCTGAAGTACCTACAGTATCCAATGCTAGCACTGTCTGTACAATCTACTTGAGGGATCCAAGGATTCGTGGTGCCCTACTGCTTGCAATTATAATGCTTAATGGAGTTCATGGACTCAGAATTTGAAGTATAATATTAGGGTTGCCAGATTTAGCAAGTAAAAATATAAAAAGTATAGTTAAATGTGAATTTCAGATAAACAATAGATTCTCATATATTGATTATTTATTTTGAAAAAAATTTATCTGAAATTCAATTCCAATGGTGTGTTCCATGTATTAATTATCTGGCACCCTAGAAGGAAATTTGAATTTTGATTTTGTTTCTTGTTTGCTTCAGAGGAAAATTAAGTTAGATCAAAGAAGTAGAGAAGGGTTCTAAGATCATTCAGGTAATTTTGTTTCTCTAAATAAAGGACAGAAATATTAAACATTAATTATATTAAAATACTTCCTGATGCCAGGTCACATAGAATCCTAGAGTTTTAACTGTGAGGGACGTTAAAGATGTGCTCAGGGATCTGGATAAGGCATTTCTGTGGGAAAGAATAGAGATTTGGTTTTGATTTGGTTTTCTCGAAATCGTAAAGAACTGAAATTGCTCCTTCAGGAATCTCCCTCTTCAATGTCCCAATAGTGCTCACTCTGCATTGCAATCCTGAGTCTATGGATGTGCATGTTTTTCTCTTGTTCCTTTCTGAGTAGGTAACCTTTGAACTAATTAACCCAAGTCGTCCGACTGTTTAAGGGGAGACTGGAGTCATAAAGAGCAAAGAGATTATATTCAGTTTCTGACATGCAAAATAGAGCTATGCATTAAGAAAATAAACAGCCTTAAAAACCTGGAAGTCATGCCATAAGTACATCCTGAAGGACTCAGTCATAGGTTTCTCACCTCGTGCACAGAATATTTCTTAACTAAATCTGTCAGCTAGCCCAACTTGGTGGTAAGAACAGGGAGAGACCTAGAAGAAGCAGTAGAAAACTTGACTTATTCTTGCCCAAGAAAGCATGAGAAGGAAGCTTTGGAAAGAGAGAAAAGACACGAGAAGTCAGGCGTGTGTCAGATTCCCTCTTCCTAGCTTGGCTCTGCGAGAGAAGGGAGTGGTTCATTAAATAAGGGAGGAAGCACGAAGGAGAGGCGCTCCCTTGCCAAGACTCTGTTTAAGGTTCTGGAAACAGAGCATTTTCTGGCTGATGTCACAGGAAGACTCCCTGGTTTAACTCTTGCCTTCTACGCTTAGTTCCTCTCTGGCATAAGTCCAACAGAAAAGTCTCTGCGATTCTAACTAAAGACTAGGAGGAGCGGAGTGCACAGGCCCGGGGGTTCCCACAGTGTTGGTAGTGTGACTTATTTGTTTTCAAGAGTAACATTTACATTGCAGTTATTAATCACTCCTAACTTTGAGACATTGTAAATATATTTCTCAATCTATTAACGTTGCCCATGGCACCTTTCACTGAAAAATAATCCGTGATCAAATATATCAATGTTTATTAATATAGTTTTTGTAGCATGTTTTAATTCTATGTGGACAATTATCCCCACACTTTATTATTCATTCATAATCCCAGCTTGCCTATTTGTGGCTCTTTATACTTCACTATATATTTTAGAATAATTTTATTGAGTTTCACAAAATATACAATTTTATGTGACTTTAATAGAGTGATTGGGAGAGAACAGATACCTTTATGTTAATTCATAGCATCTGATAAAGTGAACTATTTCTTCATTTATTCATATTTGTTAACGCTCTTTATTATAATTTTCCTCTGGGATATGTGCCTATGGGTATTTAAACAGGTCCTGTGTACCAGACAGTTTTTGTTACTCTAGTGAGTAACTTATTCCTGATTGGTTAGTGCTTTGGAAGGTAATGACATTTAGTTGTGCATTAATCTTGTATCCCCCAACTTTATTGAACTCCTATTAATTTAGTATTTTATCTGTTCATTCTGTGCATTTTCTTGATAGATAATCCAATTTCTCTACAAATTGTTATAATACGAACTCTTTCCTTATAATTCTTATATCTTGCTATAAAAATAAGGCAAAGATGTCTCTGTGTATTGGTCTCTAGTTTCTTTCTTTACTGCAGGCTGAGACCTGTTAGCTCAAAAGCCCGCTGGTGCAAAGCAAAACTTTTTACATATCATTTAATAACTTACAATTATCTTTTAAAATAGCCCAAACAAGCAGAATTTTAGCCGTTTAGAGCATTCCTGCTCTGCATAAGCTGTGAAACTATCCCCAGCAGCTGCTGGTCAGTGAAGAAATAGAGCTTTGTGACAGAACTCCAAGCCACTGCGGCCTTCAGAGCTCCGGGATGCAGATTCCCCACGGGGCTGCTGACCGAGGTCACCTAGGAAAGCCCGCGCCCGCTCCTGTTCCTCTTCCGCAGCTCCCCGCCCTCCTTCTCTTGAGGATGGTCCCCCTTCAGGAAGGCTCTGGGTGCTGTCAGTCTGGGAGTGGCTTCCCTTCGTACACAACCCTGTCCAGCACCATCCAATAAAGTGTGTCGTGTGTTCCTGCCTCTTGTGGTCGTATCTTTTTCTTTGATTAGTCCCCAAATTTCTCAAACCCCTACATGTCTCTTATTTCCTTTTAATTTTTTTTCTTATTGAATTGGCCAAGACTTCCAGGACAGTAATAAATAGCTGCGGTAACAGAGCGAATTGTAACCATGTTTCTGATATTAAAGAGAATTAATTTAAAATTTCCATTTTATGTAATACTTGCATTGGCCAACACATTTTTCCATGCTTTTATTTTCGATTCTTCTGAATGAATGTGTTCCTCATAAATGATACACCTGATATTCGGTCTTAGGGTTCTTTTTCTTTCAACAGTTTGCATTATCGCCATAGTGTTTATTCTGGGTCTTAATTATCTTCTTTTCAGTTTAAGTTGTCTGTTTTCTTTTTCTTTCTTTTTGTTTTTGCTTTTATATAATATACACATATATGATATATTATATACATTATAATATAATAATGAGCTGGGACAATTATTTAACTTATTTAATTTCTATCTATCATTCATCCCATTTTTCCTAGAACAGTACAAGTTTTTTTTAAATTGTTTGGCTAATTCTCTATCCAATTACATTTTTTCTTTCTCATAATTGTATGGTTTTCTTTTTTATTTTTCTTTTCTTTTTGAGCAAGATTAGTCCTGAGCTAACATCTGCCAATCCTCCTCTTTTTGCTGAGGAAGATTGGCCCTGAGCTAACATCTGTGCCCATCTTCCTCTATTTTATATGTGGGATGCCTGCCACAGCATGGCTTGACAAGCGGTGTGTAGGTACATGCTGGGGATCTGAACCGGCGACCCCAGGGCTGCTAAAGCTGAGTGTGTGAACTTAACCACTGCGCCACTGCGCTGGCCCCTGGTTTTCTTTTGATATTGGAAATATTTCCTCTACTTTATCTCTAAAACATTGATTTTTTTTAATAATGTTAATCATGTTCTTTCTGACTGATGCAAATTCAATTCTATTTTAGTTTGTCCATGAATTCTAACTTATGTCATCTTTTCCATTTCATTCTGCCTTTTTTGTCTCAGTTTTTTTCTAATGATGTTTTTCTCTTTCCATTTTATGGACACCATGTTTTCTTGAATATGGCAAGAGGTTTTTCTTTTTCATACAGTTCTTTTTCTTCTCAGTTATATGTTTCCTTTCAGTTTTCAAGGCGATAGTGCTTTTCCCTATTTTGCAGCACTCTCTCATAAATTATTGCTGTTTTTCCTCCAACCTTGCTTAAGGGAGTGGCAACTAACCCCATTCAGGAATTTCTAGCCATCCCATCACGTGATGCTTTAGCCATGCTCTCCCTTCACTTGGGTGATGCTGAATAAATAACTCAGCCCACCCCTGGTACCCAAGTGAAGCTCTCAGCCTTGTCAATGGCTTTTGTTAGACGTCCCCAGGGACTCTGTGCTGGATTTTGCCCCTTTCGACAATTGATCTAACTTTCATACTTTGAACCTAAAGAGTACATGAAAAACAAAAGTTTCCAAACTATACTCTTGTATACTCACATACAGTTCTTTAAGGAGTTGCTGTTTCTAAACAAACGTAGCAAGACTGAAGAGGGGAAGGGGTCAAGTAGAGACAGAGCTCTCTTCTTCAAAAAGGACACGTGGCAGGATGGACCTGGGCTGCCTACTGAGAGGGCAAAAATTGGAAAATGGATGAAGTGACTCCTTATCTTCTTTTAGCTGATAGAAAAACAAATTATTTTTATCCTTGTTGCATTAACCTTTCTGTTGGTTGAAATTCAGGTTTGGGACTTAATTGTGCTACAAATTTTAGTTTTATTTTCAGTTTTCACAGATATATTTGGCAGGGTTTGGAAGACATTTTATCATTCATTACAACTCAGACATCCTTTAAGCCAGGCAATGTAATTTGCTATTCAATAGTCCATAAAATTTAACTACTGAATAAATAATACAGTCAAGAAAACACTAGAAATATCTACCCTGTGTAGCTGTTCATCTAATCCAAAAAGCTGCATCAAAACTCTTCTTGGCTCCCTATCTCCCGGGCCGCCCGTGTTCCTGGTTGAGTGTCATAAATTTCAATTCCAGCACATGCAAGGGCGCACTTTTGAATGATCTCTGCATTAAAAGAGAGCTGGATTATTATATAAGATTAGGCCACATGACAATTTATGTCCATTTATGGAAATTGATGAACTATTATGGAAAATTTAGGTCCATAAATGGAAACCCAATAGACTAGAAAAAAATTGAAAATATAATTGATATTTACAAAAAAGAAAATAAGTAGAACTTTCTCTAGAATAAAGATGAAAGAACTAAGTCACGTGGTTACACAAAATCAAGGTTTTTAAACGCATACATTATACAGTTAGGAGGTAATTTGAAGTATATCCCAAATATTTCAGTCTGAGTGATCCATTATATTATTTTTGTATTTTTAACTCAGGTATTTTACTGACAAAAATTTTAGGAAGTAAACTATATTTTTGCTTTTTACAAACATTTCACCCAATATCTGATCATCAACTATTGTATCATATGCATATAGAAATATTTTATGCAGAAATTAATTTATTCATTCTCCCCTTTCACTGAGCAAATATTTATCAGACACCTTCTATGTGTTAGACACTATACTAGGCACTTGGAAACATCAGTGAATAAAATGGGAAAATATCTCTGCTTTCATAGAGATTACATTCTAGTGGCTAGAGATAGAAATAATAACTAAAAATGAAGAAAATTAATAATTTTATACTAATGATAAGTGAATAAAAATAGAAGACAGTGAAGTAGCGTGAGAAGAACAGCAAATGCTGAGTGATGGATGGTACCAATTTTATACAAGGTGGTCAGGAGAGACATCATTGAGAAAGTGATGTTTGAGCAAAGAGTTGAAGCATGTAAGACCATTAGCCATGGCAGGTGTTTGAGGAAGAAAGTTCTAGCCAAACAAATAGCTAGTGCAGTGCCCGTAAGATAGGAGTGTATCTGGGTGCAGTTAGAAGAGTGGAGTGCTGTGAGATAATGTGAGAAAATGAATAACAGTCTGATCCTCTGAGGCAACCTGAAGGGCTTTAATCTTGACCGTGAACAGGGAGCCACTGAAGAGTTTTGAGAAGAGGAGTAGCATGCATGACTTGCTTGAAAGGATCATTCTGGCTGCTGCGGGGAGAGTAAAATATAGCAGGGCTGAAGACCATGGCAGAAGCAGGGGAACCAATTATGTCTCCCACAGTAGCCCAGATGAGAAAAAAAAATCTGAGTGAAAGAATATTGGTTTGAATATTTGCAAATCAAGAGAAAAAGCTTAATTATCAAATCCTAGAATAGAAATTTTCAGCAAAATTAACTGCAACTATAATGAGATTACAGAGTGTGCATGTGTTACAAATGTGATGCACTGACAACACATTAAGAATCAGAAAAACTGTACATATTTAAAAATGTAAGCCATATAACAATTGAAGATATCTATTTTGAGATCATAAATAATTTTAAATTCAATGAGAAATTCCATTGAATTGTAAACATAAAAGCTGCTGCAAACTTGAAGTATCCTGGTGTGAAATCAAAACACAAGAGCAGCAATAATGGGCTGTTTCCACAGTCCACGAAGGCCTAAGTGGCTTCTATGTGCTAGTAGAGAAATACGCAATTCAAGGAGAAAAGATATTATAAATATCATTTTAATAATACTACTTCCACCCTTATTCATCCAAAGAATTTTTAATTTTTATTTGTTAAAGTAGCATATAGTAAGATTGCTCTTGTGTGTATTTTAGCAGTTCTATGAATTTTAATATGTCTATAGATTTGTATAATTACCCTTACAATTAGGATACAGAACATTTCCATCCCCCCAAACCTCTTTCATGCTATCATTTTGTCATCACCCCACCCCTCATCCCAAACCCTGGCAACCACTGATGGGTTCTTTGTCATTATAGTTTGTCTTTTCAAGAACATCATATAAAAGAATCATACATTACATAAGCTATTGATACTGGGTTATTTCACTCTGCGTAGTATCTTTGAGATCCATCCAAGTATTTCATGGGCTCATGGTTTGTTCCCTTTCATTGCTGAGTAGTATCCAATCATGTAGATATACCAAAGTTTGTTTCTGCAACTCCTCGTTTAAGGGCATTTGTGTTAGTTCCATTTTTGGTGATTATGGTTAAAGCCACTGCAAGCATTCATGTACAGGTTTTATGTTTCATTTTCTAGGGTAATAAGATTTCATTCTCCATGGCAAATATCAAGGGTTGCATTGCTAGGTCATACGGTAAGTGAATTTTTAACTTTATAAGAAACTACCATACTGTTTTAGAGAGTAGCTGTGCTGTATTCGCACTTCCCACCAGAGGTATATGAGAGTCCTTGTTACCTGGCATTGTCACTGACACTGGTGTAGTTTTCTTTATTTTTCTGTTCTTTCAGCCATTCTAACAAGTGTGTAGCAGTAGCTCATTGTGATACAAGATATTTTTAAAATCGATTTAAAATTTATTCAGTACCCTTGAAACTCGAGAAAGTGTAGTGAGTTCGAGGATTTCAGGGCTCATCAAGGAAGAAAACATGAACTCTAGGTGGTAGTGCACAGCGAGCTTTATTTAGGTTGGCTGATATTACAGGACAGACGACTCCCATCAGGAGGCTTTTCAGAGGCAGGAGCTCAGAGACACCACCCAAAAGGCAGGGAGTGCACAGGAGGTCCGGGCAAAGAAGGGACCAGGGCAGGGGGCTCTTGAGTCTCCGTGATGTCGCTCAGCAGCAGAACTGGGGTCTGCAGGTCAGAGACCACCTAAGGGGAGCCACTCAGCACCTTTCATAGCCCCCAGAGAGTGCCTTATCGAAGGCTAGCAAATGTTTTGCTATGTATATAATGCAGGTAGCCTCTAAATTGCTAAAAATAATGCTTACTGGGGAGACGTACAGCAATTGGATGTGTAAAAATTTGAGTTCGGCACTGGTGGGCCTTAGAGCTAATGATCCCAGCTTGCTGTGAAGAAGTGACCAACACAGGGGCCAGTATAGAGGGGCCGTCTTTGCCCTCTTTGTGTGACAGAAAGTATTTAACTGAAAGTTCGGTCTCTGAACCCGTTGCCAATCCAAATAAGGAGAACAGAGTCTTGAGCGGAGGAGGAAAGGTTTTTACTATGCCAGGCACAGGGAGCAAAGCGAGGGCTCATGACTCAAAAATTGCTAGCTCCCCGATGAGGAATGGGTAGGGATTTTTATTTGGGGTTTTGGGTAGGGGAGGGGGGAACATGTAGCTTGTGTAGCTCGGTGCTTTCCCACCAGCCTGTGTTTGGCCTTGAGAGGCTGCTTGCAGCGAGGCAAGGCAGCTGGGGTGGGTGGTGTGGGGGGGTGGGGATGGTGAGATAAGAGGATGGCAGGTGGGCATCCTTTGCCCTTGTCTCGTCTTCCTGTTTGAGGCGGGTTCAAGCGCCCGGGAGTCAAGGAGTTGAGGTCTGGGAAGCCTCTCCTCCTTGATATTCTTGAGACAGCGGCTTACCTGGCAAACTTCAAGGACACATGATTAGCTAAACTTTAGTGTGCCTCCAACACCAGGCCACTTGGGCTTTTAACAATTTGTAACTCCCATTTAGTTGTAAAGCTCAAAGAGTCAAAGTTTAAAGAAACAGGTATTTACATATGAGTGGAGCTAGAGAAGCAGGAAAGGGGGTGGTGGGTTTTAGTTTTAACCCCATATATGCTGGGTTCAATGTGGGGGAACTGATATCATGGCTGATGTTAAGAGCCTGTAACAAGTAGAGTAGTAGAGCCCATTTGATTCAATCAGTCCTATGAATCACGTAATACACTTTCTGTAAAAAATGACAACATTTTACTAATATTTGGAGAAACTAAACTTGGACTATAAAATAAAAATACATTTTTTGGTGACTTCTATCCTAATGTTTGATATAGGAAGAAAATTTGAACTTCATCTGTGAAAACAGTATTATTGATTGTTTAGTAAACTTTCTTATCTAGAAGTGGAGATGGGAGTGTGCTAAGAAACCCACATATTCCAAGTCTTTAGAAAGAACGCATTGTGGTAATGGAGTAGCTTGTCAATTTAATAGTTTAGTTTAAGGCTGGGCAAGTCTCTGTATATGTATGTGTGTGCGTGTGCAGCTCGTCGATACATATTACAAATTAATTTGACAGCTATTGTGCCATTTGTAGTAACCTATTGTTCTACTTAGGCCAAAATATCATTAGATGTCAACACAACAAGTTTTTGTGTACTTGCTTGAGGAAGTGGCCAAGGGAGATTTGGGAACACTGGAACCAGCTTTTGGCTCTGAGTCAGCGTGAATCTGAGTAAAGAGAACGATTTATTTAATCTCCTTCCTACCATTAACACTATAACTATTTCCACCTTGTTTGGTGATAATGTACAAATTTCCGGGTCTGATGAGATGAGCCAAACAGTGTCACAGTTGTGGAGAGTTTTTCTTGTTTTATGTGCCAGATAGACTCCAAACAGAGAAAAAAAGTGATCAAGATGGAAGAGCTGGAAGAGCTTAGGATCTGCAGGTGCAATGACGGAAGACTGTTTCATTCTGCACTTTTTTTAAGTGTAAATATTTGTATTATGGCAAGTATAAATTTCTAGTTTGTACAAAAGGAACTTTGTCTTTCTGCTTCTTTACTTTGTGAAATTATTAAGTTAGATATAAATTTAGAAAGATGTGATAATCTTTAGGGAGATAACGTTTGCTGAAAATAAAGTTTAGTAGATGTCATGACCCGTGGATATTTTCTTCTCTCTTTCTTTCCTCATTCCTTTTTTTTCTCCTAGGGAGTACATGAATGTGGGAGAAATATATATATATTATATATATATATGTGTGTGTGTGTGTACCCATGAGAAAAAAGTATAGAAAAAGAAGGAAAGAAGCTATAGGAGTAACTTTTGAAATTTGGACCATCATTAAGGAAGAATTTAAGAATTAATTGTCGTACAGTGACCACTCCCCAGGAATGAGAAATTAATTTATTATACTGCTGTTGCTTCATAACTGTAAGGATATTTTCAACTATTATAGTTTCTTTGAATATTTGCTAGCTTTTTTTAAATTAAACTCTATCTGTACAGATGTTTGAGAGAGTTTGATATGAGGAGGTTTTGTTCATTCATTTATTTATTTGTTATTACTTATGTGTTATTATTTATTATTTATTTTGGGGGGTTTTAGAGGTTGAAATATTTATTAAGCATCTAACATGGGTCAGGCATTTCTTGCCTTATCACCTTTGATAAAAAACTGTACAAGAATATTTCATTTTATTCTTCCTATTCATTAATTTGGAAGATTTAAAATACCTCATCATATTCATTACATATAATCTCTATTATCTTAATAATTTGCATACCCTTAATATTGATGCTGAAAGCTACTATAGTTGGTTCTTTAGTCGTTTCGGTTCACATTTAAATTATTAAGGTCTCTAAATTCAATCTGCTTACCTATGCAAAGTAATGTACAGATAATGAGAGAGCAATTATTCTAAGTTAATGTCACTGGCATTTAAACTATCACTAGAAACATCAACTGTTTCATCTTTTCTAATGTAAAAATATTAATGGAATATCCCTTGTCTCTGCAACATACATACTCAGCACATCTTCTCTCTCACTCCTTCAAATACCGTTACAGACGGCTTTTCAAACAAGTGGGTGTGTCTTGCTCAATTAATGTTGGCAAAGTTCACTTAGCAAGAGTTATCTTATCAGCTCTTGACAATTGTGTATATAATTCTATCATAGCAGAAAGTATTTCTCTCTGATTTTCTTAAAGAAAATATGAAAGCAATTTTTGAGAACAAATACTCTCAAACATCAACCCTATTAAAATTCTGTTTTAAAAAAGATTTTTTGTGATATCATTTTTCGAGTACATTTTTCTCAGCACAGAGATATGACTTAGCAAATCTGTTATTGCAATTTGAATTTATGTACATATTTAAACAAATATGAGAAAGTTCACATTTTTAGATGCTAGTGAGGTTTAAATTGGCCCTGGCAATGATTTTTAACTTGAAACTTTGCAATTTCTCTTCAGTGCCTGGCAAAATATATGATTTCTAGTGGGCAATAAAAAAAATAATATTTTTTGTCTACCCAAACTATTTTTAAGGATCGTATAACATAAATGCATTTGTGTTTTGTGGACAAATATAAAAATGTTGTTTATATTGGGTATACTCTAAATTCCACGCTTTTAATGTATTTCATGTACTTGATTGGGTTATGCAAACCTGAACTTAACAATAGAAACTTTGTGTCTGAGAAGTTCTATTAGCAAAACTATGTGATTACTCTTCAGCTTTGAAGTGATAAATGGAACTGGAAAATCAGTCAAAAAGTTCCAGAACTGTTTGTGAGGATTCCTGATTCAGATCAGTATCAATTTTGCTGTCTCTAGGAATTTTTACCTTGTCACCTTCATTTGACAGCCAGGATTCCCATAGATTATTCTCTGAGGTCACCTAGGGACCAAGTCAGAGACAGGGGTTGGGGGAGGTAAAATGAGAACTGAGCCTAAAAAGAGGAACCCATGTTCTCTGTCATCCAGCAACTCACAGGTTGGTGGATAAAGACAATATCGTGTAGAAAGAAGTTACAATAGGAGATGTGAAGTATGATAATAGAGAAGTTCATGGGCACTATAACAAGTATTCCTCAAAGTGCATTATGCACTATCAGATTTTAATTTTAGAATGATATCTTAATCAACAAGGGTAGAGGATAATTTGGGGTTTTGGAGGTTGAAATAAACCTAGTTATAATAATCTAATGACACAGGTCTGAATTAAGTGCTGCCGACAGGAAAGAGACAATGATAAAGGTACATGTTAGAAATCATCATGATTTACTGCATCATTGGTTATGTGAAGTGAGGGATGTAGGAGGGTTAAGAAGCAGGATTGCAACTACTTTCCCCACTGAGATGATTGGGTAGATAACAGAGTTCAAAGGCAGCGTGAAATGATGAGCTTACTTTGTACTTGCTAAGCTTGAGATGCTGTGGGCCATCCATATAGATGAGTTGACTTATATTTGAGGATTCCCCCCCAAATTTTAGCAAATCTAGTTAGGGTTAGAAATGTGTAAGCATGTTTAAGTTTGCTTTGGAGGTGAAAATATTAATTTTCTAGAGTAACTTTCAGCTTGGTTCACTGACATTGTAGCATACTGGAGTAAGCTTGAGTTTGTTTTTATTTGTCAGAATGTGATCTTATGCCAGGATAACCAAATAAACAAGCAATAGCAGTGACTTAGAATAAGAAAGATTTATTTCTCACTCATACAGGCACAACTGTAAGTTTAGCTGACATTCCCAGGCAACTATCAAGGAAAAGATAGTTCTGCCTTCTCTTTCCACTCAGCCAGGGTTGCTGTTGCATTGAAAGAAAGCCCTGGAGACACTTCTACCAGCAATTTGTTGTTTCCATTATTGAGTAGCGTATAGCCCATCTGTACAAATTTCTTTGGCTAAAACCAATCACAAGCCATACCTAACCTCAAGGAGGTAAAAAAGTTCAATATCAATCCTCATATGCTTAGAAGGAGAACCAGAAATGCTGGTAAACAGCATTTATGTTTTCAATAATTTTGAAGTCTGAAATACTTGAGCTTCAAAACCAGCTCTGCCTAAGTTTCTTTATCCATAAAATGAGAATATTCATGTTCTTCATAGACTTGAGGATAAAATGCAAAATTCTCTATGAACTTTCTAGTCAGTTGCTCTATAGTGGTGCAATCAGTAGATATAATTTGCTTGAATATTTAAATGCACACTATGTGTGTATATGGACTTTGAACGCAGGACCTGTCCCCAGACACAAAACCTGAGCCTTTGAAAATTTGTTCATAATGTTTTTAGTTTATATCAAAGTAGAATGTGATTATACCATATGATTGGAAAAAATGTGAATGAACAAGTAATCAATTCCAGTTTGTGTATGGTTAAAGATTTCCTTGGACTTTGTAGCTTAATTTGCTTTTGAGATCTTGTGGATCTTGTTAGTGATTTGATGCCCTTCAAATTCTTTAAAAGAAGGTCCCCTTTTGGATTACCCATCATCAGACTGATTGCTTGTTAGAGTTTTTTTGGTGTTTCAGTGGATTGTTGCTCATTTTTGGACCCAACAGATTTAGATCATCTCTGGTTACCGATATGGGGCCGAGTACATGATATATACAAGTACAACAGTTTATTGTATGGCCTCATATAAGAAGACCAATATCTTAGACCAGAATGATATATGCTAACACATAATCCCCTTAGGCTGGAATAATATACATAAGGGTCCTTGCTACAAGACTATGTCTTAGAGCTTACTTAGGGTTAATGTCCATTGATTCCACTGGTTGTCTACAGATCTCTCAAATGACATTTTGATTGTAGACAGATGTCATTTTCGATTACACAATATTTTTTTTATTAGGAATACAGATTGAAAATGTCCAGTGAACTCAACTAATTACATATTATTATCTTGAGTGAGGTAATACGTTACAAACTATAATGTAATTAATCTTACCTTAGTGACTTCTATAAACATGTCTGATATACACTAATAAACTTAATTATTTCAACCAGATAAATCTGGCTCAATGTTAGAACATCTCATGTAACTTAGAAAACTTTAATTTAGTAAAAGTCATCTTTTTACATTCTTATTTCTCTTCTTTAAAATGTTTTCTGTTTTATTATAATCAAAATAGGTTGTTTTTTATCAAATGATAAAAATACTCTTTAAATTTTAGAATTTGACAGTCTTTATTATTGGAAAGGTTTATCATTCTCTGTCTAGTTTTTTGTTTACTGAGTTGCTGTTAATATAAGCTTCATTTTACACTTACTACTTACAGGCTCTGTTATAAAGATGTGATATATATTATCTCATTTAATTAAATTACTATTACTAAATTTTATTAAGGATTGCATATAGATATATTGAAAATTCAGATTAGTAAATCTTCCCTAATTTTCTGTGAATAATTTTAACTTAAGAAAAAATATTTATTTTCCTTTAAACATCTTTCAGGGTGAAAGATGTAAAATTTTTTATTTTAAATGTATTGTTATACGTAAGGTGTTTGTTGACAGTATACCTTTGAGTAAATTTTAAAATAAGACAAAATTAATTTGGATGGTTAATCTTTATAAAGTTAAAAATATTAAAATATGAGTTTAAATTAAAAGGAAGGCAAGGCAGAAATTAGCAGCTGTGTTTAAGTGGCAGAACCAGCTCGGGCAACATTCGCTGGAGGCAGCACGTGAAAACCTCACGGCGGGTTCAACACTCAACGCCCATGTGTTTGCCCACCTTGCTGTATGTTGTAGATGAACAAACTTTTTAAGTGAATGGCAAAATTAGGATATCTGAGATTAAAAATACGACAAAGCTGTATGTTTTTATAACTTTAAATATCTGTGATAAATTATCGTTCAAATATGTATGTATTGCCCATGTACAGTGGATGCAGCGCTATTAGATATTGCTGAAGAGGTACCTGTGTTATTCACTGGGGTGTCAATAATGCATTTTTGCTGAGGTAATAAGTACATAAGTTCCTTGAATTAAGGTAATATTTAAAACATGCTCAAAATATATTTGTGTGTGTGTTTTTTGTGTTGGTGTGTGTATAAACAAATTAAAGGTATTCTCTCACTTATCCTCAAATATTTTAATTGTGATGCTAACAAACACGATAAACATGAGTCTTTATTCAATGTCTCTACTTTGGGCCAGAATTAAAGGCTTTAGGATTCCCCACACTTAGATTAGATTATAGCACTTGTATGGAAACTTTCTTTCTTCAAATTAATGTAGGAAATACCCAGGAAAAGTAAAGAGTGAATAATAGCAATTTTACAAGTTGTTGTATTTATCGGTACTCCCAAAGAGGATGGGGTGGATGCAAAAGAAACCAAAGAAATTTGTCAACAAAAATCAGTTGTATACACAAAGTATCTGGCCCAGGGATAAAAGTTAAAGTGAAATAAAGTATATCTTGAATAAAATGAGAAATACCAAAGAAGTGTGAGTTTTGAGTGTATCAAACATTTCCATAACAATGACGAGCTAAGAAAATGTCATGTTTGACAACAAAATTCCTCAGCCAAAGTCCAGAGATGTGAACTGTTTCCACGAGTTGGATGTGGAGAAGCATCACCCACATGCCTCAAAGAGGGCCTTACTGGACCAGCTGCTGGGAGGCAGTGCTGATGGCAGTCAGGCTTCCACGGGCAGCCACCTCAGAGACTGCCTCAACTGAAGAGTTGCCTCCTTTCCCAGGAGCGCACGTTCAATGCTGTCGAATGAAGCGAGTACAAAGGCCCAGCCATTTCCCCTCAAAGCAGGACTGCTCTAATCGGCCATTTTTAGCTCCAAAAGTCTGTGGGTCTACAGAGGCTCTTATCAGCAGAGGCAGGATGCCCCACTTCTGCCTCTCTCAAGGATAATCCTTTCCCTCTTCCCTTCCATGCACTAAACTCTGTCCCAGCATCTGATTTCCAGAGACCCCACCCTATAGCATCTTATAAACACAATTTACCTAGAAAAAATAGTGGCATATGAAATTGTACTTCCTAAACATAATCTCTTTTTTCCCTAGACCTAAGTTGTTGTTATATTTCTTCATATTTGATTTTCTATAAGAAACTGTGGAGCACAGACAGAGGAATCTGGAGTGAATATTGTAAATCTGTGACATCCGTGATGCCGTTGAAGGACCTAATAGGCCAGGATTCTGATGACAGTAATCGCACAAGCCAGAAACCAATAAAAGCCTGGTTTGTTTTCAAACTGTGTTGAGAATGGCAGAATTAGACATGCACTGTGAAAAGAAAATAAGTGTAAAATTTAGACACATACTCTGTTTTTCACACTTTCTTTAAAAGACAGCAGAGTCCTTAGCATCTTCTTTTTTACACGCTAAACTATTTTGAAATCTGCCTATGATCACAGGATTTTGTGATGTGCTAAAGTGCTTATCATATTCAGCTTTTAAAATTTCAATTAGCAAGTGCTAATTAGCATCTAAAATGAGGAAGAGGTCCCAGAGAGGTTGTAAGAAAAACAAGGAAGATGAAAAGTTGAGAGGGCCGAGTAAAGAGTGAAAGTTACTTCAAAGCTGAGAAGGGAAGAATGGAACAACAGAAAGAAGAGAAGACCAAAGAGAGAAACACACTATTCAGAGGGAAGCAGAGTAAGGAAACACGCAAAATTCGTCCTGTGACAGGCTTATTTTTCCTGCCTTTGCTTTCAAACAAGATTCTGAAAATGTTTTCTGTTTATCTGATTGAGTTAAGTTTTCTTTCCTTTTATTTCACCTCACAATTGAATCTGAACAAAGAGTGAAATTCAGCTCAGCTACGAGTAGCATTTGTTTTCAATAGTTAATAATTATAGACAACAACACATACCAACTTTACTGTTTTGCTCTTGTTTTGTATGAAGTTGTACACATCCCGATACAAATGTATAGACTTTGAGAAAGCTGTTAACAACTCAGTGCATTTTTATGATTATAAAAATTTGAGAAGAAATCCTGTAAGAAATTATTTTCTTCTATGAGTTAACAACTCGAAGATTTTAATTAAAAAATTCTTCACATATCCCATATGCATCCAATAAAGCTAAAGTCGCATAATTGGCTATCTAAGCTGTAGGCAGCTGGAGACAATTCTCAAATTCCTTATAGGAAGAAAGCCAAAATAAACAGCAGGAAAACAATACGTCATTGAGAACATCACTGCAGCTATGTTTTACTAAAGGAAAACAACAGAAGCCTCATAAGGCAAAGTGGAGCAGATGGTCCCAAGACTCTTTTGGACTAGGTTATTTTTGTCCTTAGGCCATAGCCCATGATGAAAAACAAATACGCTGGGAACAAATTAACTGGTGCATATGGATATGGGTGTTAGTTTCCTAAGGTGAGAATCAAATTCATAAACCTAACATTTAATTAGAACTGTTGTTTTTAACCAGTATGTCATGCCCTATTGCTTCCAGAAAATACACCATATGATTTCCAGTCAAATGATAATAATGAATAGAAAGAACAGAAGAAAAAGAATGGTACTGAGTCAAATCTACTTTTCTCCAGATAGTTAGAGAAAAAAAAAAAAACCTTTACACCAAGATATTGAACAAAAAAGAGTGCGTATCTTCTAACCTGCTTACCTAATGCGGTCATAGCTCCATCGCTAACATACCTTAAAAACTATACACAGCTTCACATGTCACAACGTGGAAGATATAAACATGATGAGCATTGAGCCAGACTATGTAATAATGTTGAAAAGAATCATATACTGTGGACACCACTTTCAAATGAAAGACTTTGGCTAAAACATAGATGGAGTTTGTTTTGACCACTATTTTCACCGGGGCTTAAGCTGTTATTTGTTTTCATAATGTAGTTATTAAAAACATTGCATTTGCAATCGCCAAATTGTTAAGAAAACTTTCAAAAAATCATTTCAAAGAAATTAAAATTTTACTTTTCAAAACTATATATGTGAGGGATTTATAAAGCAGCTTGTGAGTCTGTGAGTGCGTATGTATGAAAATGTGTGTAGATGGATAAAATATCCTGTCAAGTTTATGTCTGAAGACCATAACAAAGTGCTAATAAGTTACAGATATGCCCCGATGCACTTTCATGTCAATGAAGCAACAGTCAACAAGTGCTGATCTGTCATAACCCAAAAAGCAACACATTTTGTAACTGATTCTCAATGAATCTTAATAAAACTTTTCACACTTTAAGTATGATCTCTGTTTTAGTCTTACAACTTGAACTACTTATCACATGAATGAATTATGCTTTCGATATTGTGAAGCACAGTACAATCATGTAGTATGATGTCAGAGTATGATAGCCTACACAGTCATGTTAATCATCTAACATCTTTATCCTAATTTTCAGTGAACGTTGTCCAGATTTCTCAGCACTCCACAGTGGCCCTAAACACCATGGAGTGTGTAATGTGTCAGGGACTACATGTCCCATAGAAGGCATCTGGAAAACTGGCGGGCAGGGCAGGGAGGGGTTGACTTGACCTTGTTGCAAGGACAAGGGAGTGTTACTGGAATTTGGTGGTTGGGGGCCAGTGATGTTGAACATCCCCCAAAGAATTGTCATGAACCACAACGAATTGAGCAATTTGCCAGGAATGCCTCTGCAGAGAACACTTAATCAGAACCTGACTTGACCGTATCTCTGTAAGCTTAGATTCAGCCATTCTAATTCATATAGTTTACACCGCAGGCCTATTTTCTTTACCATGGGTCTTGGTATGCCATTTCCCTTCCTGAATGCTTTTCTCTTCTTCCACTCCCTGCAATCATGAAGCTAGACCATTAACTCCTGTTTCCAATTTCAGCCTATATGTTGCTTCAATAGCAAAGCATTCTGTAACTCCCCTTCATTACTTATTTCTCTCTCCACATCCACAAAATCCAGAATATTCTACTAATGCTATGTGTGCACCTGTTTGTGTGATATTTACTGATTTGCATGCTGCTGTCTTTAGACGAGGACTCATTTCTTATTCATCTTTGCATATAGAGACTCCAGTATATTGAAATACATGCATTCATTATATGACCAATGAATGTTGAATGAAAAAAAAATAGAGCAAGTGAATGAATGAATAAATATATGCAAAATGAATTTTATGAGAGATGTTACAGTGTTATTTGGGAAAATGCTCCTGCTTTGAAAGAAATATAGCATTTATATTGAAGAAACACACAGAAAAGTATACAATGTTTACTGAATTTCATGTTTTTTTAAATATATAGGTAATTCTTTGTGCTCCAAATGAAAGTGTGTGAAAATTTTAAGGGCAGTGTTTGAAAATATGTTTTGTTTGCCAAAACATATAGAACCAAAGAAGATGATAAATGTTTTAAGATGATGATATGTTTACTTTTTCCTACATTGTGCAGTTGAATTTAATTCAGGCTGTTAGCCAGTCCTTTGGACTGAAATATTTATTTTACAGTTTTGGAAAAATAGTATTAAAATAATTTGTTATTATTTGAGAGAAATAACTAACACTGCATAATGAGACAGATAGATTTTCCAGTTATTTTATGAAATGCATATTTAGCCTTTGTATACTAAGAGTCAGGTTCTGTGAAAGTTGCTAGATATTTAGTGGTAGAAAAAGACAGTCATGGCACCCTCCTTCACAAGTATTAAACTATTGGGGAAGATATATGATTAAGCAAGTAAATAAAACAAACTTTAATTACTGATTTGAACTGTGATGAAATACTTTTGCACAACCTTAAAAAACAATATTTCTGAACTTGAGTTTACAAAATTTATGAAAATTACAAAATGTTTGCAAAATGAAGCAAACACCTACCTAGCGAGTATGTGCTGAGGACCGAGACAGGCTATGTAACCACCCAAGGCTATTTCAGGAACGGGGGCAGTACTCAGTAACTGGGACTCATATTCTATGAGAGCGCTACACATCATCATTAGCATCGCTTTATTCTGTCTGGGGCTTTCTTCTAAAGTTTTAATTTTAAAAACTTTTAAGAATTAAAAGTTCTTGGGGCCAGCCTGGTGGCACAGCAGTTAAATTTGCACATCCCACTTCGGTGGCCCAGGGTTCACTGGTTCGGATCCTGGGTGCAGACCTATGCACTGCTTGCCAAGCCATGCTATGGCAGATGTCCTACATATAAAGTAGAGGAAGATGGGCACGGATGTTAGCTCAGGGCCAGTCTTCCTCAGCAAAAAGAGGAAGATTGGTGATAGATGTTAACTCAGGGCTAATCTAACTCAAAAGAAAATTAAAAGTTCTTATAATTTTCTGTATTCAAAACTATAGAAAATTTGTTTACTATGTTTTGCATATTATTTAATTTTTGCTGTAATGATGTATCAGTTCATTGTTCTGTTTCATAGGCAAGTTTAGATTTAGGCCACACAAACACTACTTTAAAATGTGTTTTGACAGTTTAGCATGGATTCATGAATATATCAAAATATAATCAAGACCAATGTTTTGCGTTTTCACTGCCTTTTATTAGTATGACTTATTATTTCCCTCTGGCTGTTTCGGCTTCCTCTCCAGTTAATCATTTCTCAACTCTAAGACGCCAGATATCTTGTCTTGCCATTAATCACTGTGCAGTTAACAGCCAGCACACCTCTCAGTGTTATCTTGAGTTTAGCTCTGTCTACACAGCAATGAATCAAAGTCATGAAAACAGAGAATGGTACCTCTTCAACTCAAGGCATTATTTTACAATCATCTTGTTCAAACTTTCAGACTTAGAAAATCCTTTTGGTTCTGACGATTTTCTCTTTGAAGTTAATATACTTAAAACATACTATCTAGTGAAGTTTTAATTGATGAAAAAGTATTAATTAGGCATCATTTTTAAGGTTATTTTGCTTAAGAAAAATTTATGTCTTGACTAAAGGTTTATTAGATTTTTAATGTGTTTCTAGAACACTGCTATAAGTGTTTATCTCTCAATATTGATATGTTCCTCCTGTATCTTAGCACATTTTTAATGAATGAGAAACTATAAATGTGATATATATGTGATAAATCGGGTGATCAATTGGATCTTCAACAAATTAAACAAAGTGACTTTGGAGCAACAAGAAAAATAGCTTCACAATTGATTCAAAACCCTCGGAGGTTAAAAATATGTTATTCAGACCATGTGAAAATTTTCAAACTCTACAGCATTGGACCCAAACTTTTATTTCCCTTAATGTATGAGCAGTCATCATAAACCTTATTGATATTATAAGATAATTGGGAAATTTTTATGCAGAAAATTTTGTTCAATTTTATCATAAAATTATGTTAACCAATAGTGTAGGCCTGTAAACAATCAATAAATAAGTTAACTTGTTAAAAATATTACCTTTTAAAAATAAATTTCACAGAATGTGGGTAGAATAGACGTGGTTGACTTTAAGGATTCCAGAGATGGGCACATGTGAAACCATGACATGATATTTCTAAAGGAAAGAAAGATTTTATAAGAATATCTTTTCAGTTTATTGCTGTTCTTAAGACTATATCTTAGTGCATCTCTCATTATTAACACATAATTTTGCAATTTTGCAATCTGTTTATGTTTTTGCTATTGGTAAATATTTTCTTGAACAAAAATAACTTTAAGTGAATCTAAACTCATACCAAGGAGGAAGCCAATAGTTACAAAAATGATTAAAACCAGCGAATTAAAACTAAAGTTAGCAGACATGGAATTTTATGGTATTATAAAAAATTGAGTGGTGCAATCACATTTAAAATACTTTTTTCTTTCCTCTTTATACCATTAACAGGAACTTTGGAGTTTAGGTGTTATAGATGAATATTATTGTGCATCTATAATAAATTTACTTTAAGCTACGGGCTAGTGAAAAGCAAATCTTAGATATTTTTCATGTGATTAGTACAAAGGATTAATAAAAGTGATCGTTTTACACCTAGTCCAAAAGGTTATGAGAAATATTCAAACTTTGTGCATAGCTGAAAATGGACCCTTGGATTCTTAACTTCGGAAAAGCCAAATAAGCTTAAACACAGGTAATTATCGAAACATTACGAATCAAAACTACCCAAGGAATTTGAAAGGCATTTTTCAATCACTGACTTGGCAGAAATTAAATTCATTTTCAATTGGTAAATCAGAATTCATTCTGGAGGTCCTTTGTCAGATTAATAGTGAGACAAATGATACGTACAACATATTTGGACGTTAACAGTAAACAAGATAAGGCCTTGGGTGTAGTGGGCCCCAACCCAGAGAAGACAGGAAAAGGAAGATACAATTGAATACATTATTGAGAAAAAGGAGGGATATGTATCCATACAGATATATGACAATATGCATTTATTGGACAAAATATATATATTGGTCCTGTTTCTGGCACCTCAGCATAAATGTAGTCAAATAGTTTATATACTTTGATATTTTGTGTATGTTGTTACTTTGCTGTGAAGTAAAGAGATTGGGAAAGATGGCCTAACAGACTCCATAGCTGAACATTTTATAATTGCAACTAATTATACATCAAAATAGTAATGTGGGTAGAGTAGAAATTCACAGCATAGAAGACCGGAGGTGCAATGGCTAGCAGGATGTTTTCCTCAGTATGCGGGGAAGCAGAGAGGATATTTTGTGAGGTTTTTTTAATAACATAAAAAATGCTAATACCAGAAGCAGTCAGATACTATGTGCATTTCTTAAATTATTTCCTTCAAACCTTACTATGATGTAACTAAGTAATGTGACTCTCTTTTTTATAGACAAAAATAAAAAAGGAAAAGAATCAGAAATGTCCAGTCACCTGTTCTAGGGCAGGTAGCTTGTGGTGCTGAACGGGCGTGAAGACCCAGCCCCCTCCCCCGACCTCCCCCTGAGCTGCAGGCGCTCTGCTCTCTTCATGGAGCAGGCACTGTGGCAAAATAAATCCCACTTGTATATGTTCTTTTCATATAATCTGCTTTCTTGTGAAGAAGGAATAGAAGAAATCAATTAAATCATCTTTAAACTAGGTGACTTGCTTCTGAAACCCATCCCATATAGCTGTTTAAAATCATAAGTAGCTACTGTACCTTAAACCGACAAAGCTGAAATTTACTGTAGAAAGATTAATGTAAGACAAACTTTAAAAGTAGGATCTGAAATTAATCAGAACAGGTATGTTGAGAACATATTGAAGAAGTGACTCCAGTCAACAATGGGAATATGTATGTCTAAAGAAAATGGCTCGAACAGCAATTTTCAGTAATATGCCTAAAATTAGTGGACTTCTAATAAAACTGCATTCATTAAATTTCAAACTTAGACGTAAGAACCCTGCCTTTTATCCATTGAACCATCCCTTGATGAATATTATTAAAGTCCATTACTACTGTTATTACTCTTGCTTATTCCCTGAAGCTTAGATTAATTATTAAAAATATCTTCTGATCCTATGAATATAAGGAAAATTTTCCAGGAACTAACTTTAGGATTAACTTCAGACTTCATCATTTAGCTTAGACTTGTCTTTGGCTAATATTCTTGATGGTAAGGGAACATAAGTATTCTTGCATTCATTTTCAGAATTAATGTAAAAGAGTAATTTATATCAGCATGAAGTCATAAATAGCTCTGCCAAAGGCAAGTAGAAAAAATAGGTTCTGAAATTTTAGAATGCATAAGAATGTCTTCAAAATTTAAAATTCTGGGCCTATATAATCCAAACCTGGTATTCTAAATTAATACATCTGAGGTGGGACTGAGTAATGTGACTCTCCGCCATGAGATACAGCTAGGTAGAGAGCAGAGCATCGGGTGTTTCATGAGTCACTCTGAGAAACGCTGAGCTGGGAGGCCCCACAGACAGGAAACTGTAGTGATTGGCAATTTATCATCTTGTAGGATTGTTTAAGAAGAAAACACAACACTATCAATAGTTTTAACGAAAAAAGATACCTCTGTTTCCATTATATTTTAATTATAAACATTAAGAAAAATCGAATTAGCACTGAGTGTATGGACGCTCAATCCTTTAATTAATGTTTATTGAGTCCCCCTCATATTAGTTCCAGGCCCTGGCAACAAAGTCTAACGGAGAACAAGAGAGTGAGGGTCCCTGTGTGGACAGAGCTGTGAGTCTCATGGGGAAGATTGCCATCTCCTTGACAGAAAGCAAGCAGAAATGAAATAAAATAATAAAAAATCCTTAACAGGATTATAAAGAAAAGAAGCCAGGTTTTCAGTTACAAAAGAGTAGTATTTGAGAGTGGATCATGTCACATAACAGAAAAAGGTCTCAGGGAGGGCCTCTCTGAGAAAATTACAGTTAGTTCTTGAGCAAGCAAATTTAGCAGCTTCACGTATGACTTTGGCCTTGGTCTTGCTGGGCCATTTCTGGCTATGCCTGAGCAGGATTCAGGAAATAGTATTTCTGAATGTCCTTGCAAAGATCAATTCATTTCTCTGGGTATCAGTGCCCTTCTCTCTACAAATGAGAGAATTTGGGCTTGATGCATATTTAGCTCCTTCCAGTTTTACAGTTCTCTTTTTTTTTTACTGTTGATTTTTGTTTACTTTACCTTATTTCATAGACAACACATTTAAATGGTGTTAAGGAAAAGAAATAGTGTTCCTCAGGATATTATGCATTGTAATTATAGCAACATCATTTTTCAAAATATGTAAAGTCTAACAGAATTTCCACAGTTTTGATCTGCAATTGTCTGCCACACACAACAGTTGAAGGACTAAATTACTTTAGTTCATTTTTGTAAATCCTGGAAAGGTTTTGTGATTCCATCTTATGGGATTTATAATTTCTAAAATAAATTTCTCTCATTGTATATTTTCAAGTAACAATTTTAGAAACTTGGAAAAATTTGTTCACGGGTGTTCTTAAGTAAAACAGATCTATAACAGATACATATAGTGTCAAAATACAGTGTCAAAATGTCAAAGATTAAAAGTTCTTTATGAAAATATAAATGGTGAAGGTGATATAAATATAAAAATATAAATTTCTAAGGTGGAATAATGAGCAATGAATAAATCTTACAAAAGTTAATATTATGCTGAGTGAGTATTAAACATTGACACTAATAAATACCAATACTACGTGACGAGAAATACGATCAGCAAAGGACACATTTCTTACTGCTCCTTGGCTCAGGAAACATGAGAAATCCAACTGTTAGTAAGTAAATGAATATTATCATCCCATCAAAAGCTTGTATTTAGTTCCTGTGATGTGTTACACACTTTGTTATGCATTTTGGGCCACATAGATGAATAGCAAACACTCCCTAGATGGTTGTCTGTCCTCCTGCTTAAGCAAAGAAATATAAAATAATGTTATTAGTCCTATAGAAGAAATTTTTCAAAGATACTTTATGACACACCTCGAACTGCTTCCTGTGGACAAGTATATAATGTGAGTACAAGCAGAGCTCTATGCTTTGTGTACAGTAGAAGCTCAAGGAAGGTGTTTTTGGAGATGTGGGAAAGGCACATTAGAGAGCAGAGAAAATTACATGTGAGCTATGAAGTAAAAGCAAAGGGACACACACCCTATAAGTTGAATTTCCTAAACTCTATTTCCTGGAATTTTTTCTTGATATTACGATAGGTATTCCAAATAGGGAAATTTTCATTTCTGTGTTGGTGTCGCGATCCAATGTACACACCAGGATAGATGCAGAGAGGGCTGATGGTCACTCTGAGTTTATTATAACCAGCATTTCAATATATACATAGCTTACAGCTGTTAAACATACACAGGTGTTCTGGACAATGTAATTAGCGGATGCCAAGAATTCTTAGTGATTTCTCAAGGAGCCCTCCCTCAGCCTCTTGTTTTCATATTATCATGTTATTGCTGTGCTCCTATATTTTTACCTCGGAGCATGCAAGGTCTCCTAGGCAACGGCCCCTCCTGCTCCCGATATCCTGTCTCCATCTGTGCCCCTGGGTGACCGTGCCTGGCTTAGGTTGCCTCCTTCTGGAGATCTTACCCGTCTTTGGCTAACTGGCCTTCTCACCTCCAGGTCACAGTTTGTTGGCAAGCCTTTTCCAGTGATTATTAACCCTTCCTGTGTCAGGGGCAGTTACACTCTGAGAAGTTTAGAAAATGCTGTATTCAATAAAAGTGAAAAGGTTTTTTTTTTTTCCTACTGAAGGACTTCCAGGATGTTTATATACTAGCATATGCTGTAAATCTCCAGGATGGGTCAGTATAGAGATATGTATTGAATCTAGCAAGCGTATCTCAATCCTATTTCATCTGGGAAACCTACATGTGTGCAACACTCTGTTCCACGGAGTATGTTTAGGAGCCACGAGTATAAGTAAAATGCAGATCTAAAGATTGCTTAAAAGACCACAGGAACTGTAGCCTCACCCTTATTTTAAGCTTATCTATAACCATCCATTCTTTCCATTAACATTTCCTAGCAATTACATGCCTAATCCAGATTGAACTGCTCATAATTTTCCTAAAAATTCTATAGCTTTTTAACCTTCACAGTGTTGTTCCTTCTTCCTAAAATAGCCCCTCCTTCTTGCCAAGCTCTTATCCTCCTCCACTATCATCTTGTCTCTTTGGATTTATCCGGCCTCTATAAACTGTTCACTTATTTGTGTTTTCTTGGCACTTACAGATAGATCCAGTATGGCACTTCTAATCTCATATTATAGTTCTATATTTTGGGACATTTGCTTAATTTAATCAAATTGAAATGTAGGAATGAGAACTGGGCGAGACTGGACTTTAAACTGTGAGTACATACGTAAGACTCAGAAAAACTGAAAAATACCCCAGAAGACGAATGTTTAAATTAAAAAGGCAAACTTGAAATTGACAGAGTGTAATGACAGAGACCGTTTTATCAAATGTTCATGTAAAGGAGACATTAAGACACTAAGTTATAACACTAAAACAAGGAGAAATCCCCTCCACTGTACCCTGTTGGTGGGAATATAAAACGGTGCAGCTGCTATGGAAAACAGTATGGAAGTTCCTCAAAAAAATAAGAATAGAACTACTATGTGATCCAGCAATCCCACTTCTCAGTATATATCCAAAAGAATTGAGATCACGATCCCAAAGAGGATACTTGTACTCCCGTAATCATTGCAAAGTATTTACAGTAGCCAAGATATGGGAACATATCTAAATGCCCATCAGTGTATGCATGGATAAAGAAGATATGGTATACACATACAAGGGAATATTATTCATCCTTAAAAAAGAAGAAAACTTTACCAAATGCAAAAACATGGACAAACCTGGAGAAGATTATGCTGAGTGAAATAAGCTAGTCACAGAATGACAAATACTGTGTGATTCCACTTGTATGCGATACCTAAAATAGTCAAATTCATAGAAGCAGAGAGCAGAATGGTGGTTGCCAGAGTCTGGGTCAGGGAGAAATTGGGAGCTGCTGTTCAGTAGATATAAAGTTTCAGTTATGTAAGATGAATAAGTTCTAGGGATCTGCTGTAAAACATAGTGTCTATAGTTAATGATACTATATTGCACACTTAAAATTTAAGAGGGTAGGTCTCATGTTAAGTGTTCTTACCACAAAAGAAGAAAATATTTTCATGTTAGTTATTATACCAAGCTATATTATCTTACACAGCTCTCATAGAAGCATACATGAAATGTTCTTTAAGATTTAAATTACAGTAATAGGGAAATCCATTATTCTGTGGGTAAAATAAATTTTATACTTAAGTATCATATACTAACCAGTTTGAATTGGTCTCTATTTCCTCAATTTTTTGTTATATCCGTGGTGATAAAGATCAGGGAAACCGATTTCCATGTAAGTACAACATACTGAAGAAATTACAATGTTTCCTCTTATATCCTTTAGCTGTCATCGAGAGTTAATGCTCATGCTTGCATTTGGAAGTGTCCTAACACAGAAACAGCTTAAAGCCCATATCACCACTATTTAACAGTAATGCATGCTTTCCTCTCTTTAGCCCTGTAATTAATCTCTGACGCTCAGAACATCCATAATTGCAGTTGTTAGAATGTTAATTTGTTATTTTGAAACAAATCTTCTATGAAATATCACTTTAGGAAAACAGCAGGGTTATATAAATTGAGTAAAATCATCCTCAGAGTTTTCTACTGCAGTAGAAGTGAAGAAAAGAAAATGGGAAACACAGATAATAAATTGCATTTTCTCTTTGTACATGGGCTTTCTATTCTGCCATTGATCTTTTATCCAATCCTACACCAAAAATACCATCCTTTCTTAATGACTGTAGATTTATAAGTTTATAACTCTAAATGTCTGATAAGATCTATCTCTCTTGCTTGCTACAAAGTTATCCTGGCTACTCTTGAGTCTGCTTTTGAGTTTCAAGTTGAAGGCTTTTAGTTAGAAAGTCACTGAATTTATAGATTAATTTTGGCAAAAATGGTTTCCATAAGATATTAAATCTTCAATCCATGTCTACTTCTACATTTATTTAAATAATATTTTTTCAACTTGCAAGAAAGTTTTATAATTATCTCCTTATTATGTCTTGTGCATCTTTTTTCAAATTGTTTATTAAAGTTGTATAGGACATTTATCTATTTCGTATATTGATATTTTATCCAACAAACTTGTTGAACACTTTCTTCCAAAAGATTATCTTTCACTACATGGATTCACTATATGGAACAGAGGGGTTTCCCAGCCATTTGCAGTGGAACTCTGCTGTGTCACAAATGGGTTACAATTGTGGCAAGATATTGATCCGATTCTTTTAGCAATTTCTGTGTATTCCCTAAGATGAAAAGTGTTGGGAAGCACAGAACAGACAATCACAACATCATTTGTTCTTTTCCTCTTTCCTCACCATACGGTTCTGGCCAAGTCCTTTAGCACAACATCGAAGAGTTACAGTGATTGCCATCTTCTCTCTCTTACTTCTTATTGTTAAAGAAAATGTTTATAATATTTCACCATTAAAAATGATGGCTGTTGGGGCTAACCCCATGACTGAGTGGTTAAGTTCACGCACTCTGCTTCTGCGGCCCAGGGTTTCGCCAGTTCGGATCCTGGGCGCAGACATGGCACCACTCATCAGGCCATGCTAAGGTGGCATCCCACATAGCACAACCAGAGGCACTCACAGCTTGAATATATAACTAGGAACTGGGGCTTTGGGGAGAAGACGAAGAAGGAAAAATGAAAAAAGAATATTGGTAACAGATCTTAGGCAAAAAAAATAAAAAATAAAAAATGATGGATGTTGAACCAGCCCTGATGGCATAGCTGTTAAATTTTGTGCTCTGCTTTGGCAGCCCAGGTTTGGTTCCCAGTGGCAGAACCACACCACTCATCTGCCAGTATCCATGCTGTGGCAACAGCCCTCATAGAAGAACTAGAAGGACTTACAACTAGAATATACAACTATGTACTGGGGCTTTGGGAGGGAAACAAAAAGAAGATCGGCAACAGATGTTAGCTCTTAGAATCTTTCTCAAAAAAAAAAAAAAAGGATAGATATTGTCAGTTGTTAGTAAATGACCATTATTGGGTTTAGGAATTTGGGTTTAGGAATTTCTCTTTTACTCCTAAAGTTCTGATAGTTTATATTCAGAGTATGTGGAATTTTATTAATTTTTTTTTGCATTGAACAAGATAATTCTATGATTTTGTTTCATTAATCTGCTAATGTGGCCAATTACATCAATAATTTTCTTTACTGCTAGACTCTTCTTGTGTTCTTGGTATAATGCAATTTTAAATAAAATGCTATATTCAGTGTGAAAATATTTTAATCTTTTTATTTAGAGATAAAAATAGATTCACATAGAATTGGAAAAAAATAATAGAGATCCCATGTACCGTTCACCCAGTTTCCCATTTGAATCAAGAATTTAATCTTTCCCTCCCTTTCTATCTCCCAGTCATTCTAGCAGGGACTATAAAGATGTTTACATAATTATTTACTTTGAATTTTTATTGACTTTTATCTTATAACAAGAGATGTATACTTACAAATGATATATACTTTATTTCCTTCAGATATTAAAGCAAAACTCAATCAGAAAAGCAGTAAAAATAGAACTCAGAAATAAATCACAAAATTTGAACCATTACAGACTTTGACGTAGAGAAATATCTTTAAGCCTCATAAAGCCTTTATTTTCACAAATAATTAAGATTGCATTGGTGCTTTCATTTACTGTAGCACAAGGGCAACATTTTATCATATAGGTAACATTACAAAAATCTTGATAAATTTTTGTTTTATAGCTCTATAACCTAACCAGTTAATGAAACACATTCAGTATAATAAGAATTTTTCTTTTGTCTTTTCCCCTTATATCAGTGAGAAAATCTCAGTCATTTAAACATAAAATTTAGTGACTCTAGTTTCAGATGTGATGTTTATTCACTCATTCATTATTCAAGTGACTGACCTAGCAACAATGCAAAATACAAACCTTGCAGAATGTTAGTCCCTGGGCCCCCAAGAGCACATGCATAATAAATATTAAGTGTGCCATGGATGGTAGAAATAATTGAGGTCTAGAAGTACAGAAAAGAAAGAGAAGATTTTGATTGGAATGACATAAGTAGGTCTGCACAAAGAAGTAAAGATATAAGTAAAGCCCCAAAACATGGATTTAATTTTATATTAAGGGCCCATGTCAGACATAGCAGACAGTCTTGGTGCTTCCCCCCATCTCTGGATGCTCAAGTCCTCAACAAAGCCCAAATGTTTAGCAAAGCTTGCCTCCCAAGTGCCTTTGCCCTCATCCAGCACCACTCAACCCTCCACGTTGCTCTCCAGCCACTTGTCCCTTTTTCATTTTCACTGAAGTGCTGTGCACTCAAAAGGACCGGTTTATAGGGGAAGATGATGAGATCCGCCGGGTTTATGTTGAAAGTCTGATTTTCAAGAGGCCATGTGAGCAAGGCAGTAGGAAAGAGAGCTCTGTGATATCATTGTCTAAATTGAAAAGATCTCAAGAGGAGGTGGAATACATATTTCAGGTCTCTTCGTCAAATTAAAACAAAACATGGCATTTTAATTTGTGAACTTTTCCTCTGGGCCAAAACAAGGATTAAAAGTAAAGGAAGAGACAAATCCAGATCTATTTAAAGTAGAAAGGAAGTGTATATTCAAATTTTAAAGTCATTACAAATGCCCTCTGGTACTAGTTTTCATTAGGAAATATCCTTATAAAGTCATCATCTCATTAACAACTCTTGAAATACTTCTATTTTCTTGCCTTTAGAAAATGTAATAAATCCGTCTCTAAGAGCTGGTAGGCTGACCCAAATTTTCAGATGTTTCATAGTCACTGAACCTGACTGGGTGTTAATACTTTCATCTGTAATATGATGACTTTGGATATGATTTAATTATTTCTGTGATTTTTCCAACCTTAAACATTCTCTAAGTCATAGTTTTATAGCGTTGGGAAGAATTTTTCATAAAAGTGTAATCTTGTTGCATCGCTCTTTTCCTTGCATCTTGCATTCTTCTGAGTCCCATGAAGTATACGGGCTGGGAAGCTCTTTAGAGTCCCTTGAGTCCTCTTCCAGTGGCTGGTATTGCAGATGAAAGAAGTGACACTCTGGAATTGTGAGTGACTCTTATAACATCCATTCTTCTCTGCTCTTTGAAGCATCATCTTCACTTGGCCTCCAGGGCATTACAAACTGGCCCCTCCAACATTGTGTCATTTCTTAGTTCTTCCCCATTTCCTAAAATCATTGAGACAAAACATAGCTTTTGTAATTTATCTCCTTTGTTCTCATTCCCTTGTTATTTTTGTCCAGTCTAATATCTTTAAAAATGTCCATAACCTAAAAATGCCCAAATATTAATCTCCAGCTTGTATTTTCCCATAGACTCTAAACTTTTATATTTGATTGCCAACTTGATATGTTTCCTTGAATGCCCGTTAGCATCTTAAATTCAAGAAGTCTCCAAACAAATACTTTATATTCCTTCCCCCACCCCACTTTAATTATTAGCGGTCAATTCTTGCAGTTGGTCAAGGCAAAAAACTTGCATTTATCCTTGACTTCTCTCTTCTCTTACATCTAAACTGAATTCCTCAGAATTTACTGTTGCCCTTACCAACAAAATATAACCAAAATCTGACCACTTCTCACCACTTCCATTGCTGCTTTCTCAGTGCTTTCATCTTCAGCCTGCTTCACTCACATATTCGCCTAATTAATCATTCTACCTCTGCCTTTGTCTCCAACAGCACAAGAATGACTCTGTTTAAATGTGACTCAGATCACATCACGCTGCTCAACCATTCCCCCAGGAGCTGCCTGATTACATCACTGAGAACAGGAGCCCTTAGAATGTCCAACAAGGACCTCCATGGTCTGGCCTCCCTCCATCTCTGGGCTCGTCCCCCATCCCTCCACTCCTCTTACTCTATTGCAATCATACTTCTGCCGTGTGTTCTGTCCAGTGAGGCATTTCCAGACCACATTATTTAAAGGTGAACCCTAGTACTTCCAATTGTCTCTTCTGTTTGTTTTTTTCTTTTTCTCATAACATTTGTCACCATTTAACTTACTACATATTGTAATAATACTATATATTATATTGTAATCATATATAGTAAGTATAAAATATAGTACATATTATTATATTATTATAAATATAGTATATATTATTGTAATTATTATAGTAATACTAGGTATTGTTATTATCGACCTATTTTTTTTTTTAATTTTGATTTATCTTTCTAAAGTTTGGCCCTGAGCTAACATCTGTTGCCATTCTTTTTCTTCTTCTTCTCATCAAAGCTCCCAGTATATAGTGTATATTCTAGTTGTAGATCTTTCTAGTTGACCTATGTGGGGTGCTGCCTCAGCATGGCTTGATGAGCCATGCTAGGTCTGTGCCCAGGATCCCAACTGGTGAAACCCTGGGCCGCCAAAGCATAGCGTGCGAAGTTAACTATTCAGGCCCAGAGCCACCCTTATTTATTTATTTCCTATGTTCTCCCACCATAATGAAACCTCAAGGAGGGGATGGATTTTTATCTGTTTTGTTCATTATTCTATTTCCAGTGCTAGAAAATTCCCTGATATATAATACCTTCAGGCTTATCATACCAATAATTAACTTTGGGAAAGAAACCTATTTATAAAATTTGCTATTTCAATACTGTCTTATGAAAAGCTTAATACTTATTCTGAAAAAATCACAATCATCCTTTAATGTTCCCTTTGCAAATCAAGTAACACTTACCTGTTTAGTTGCATAGAGCTGAAGATTTTAATTAACTGGGTTTGGTGTACCCCATTATTGTTGGATGATTTCTTGTGTTTCAGAAGGAATCTGGTGAGGGATTTTTCTTTTTTGTATTCCAAATTATTATTTTTTTAAATACAATAAAAACAACTCACTAGAGATATTGGCTAGATGCTTTAAGTGTAAACCTTGTAGATGGCTTATATTTGAACTCTGAAAATTCAGACAAGTTCATAAAATGATGAATACATTTACTTTCAGAGTTAAGTGTTTGCAAGTTTTAGTTTAAAATAGTTCGGAATTATACTGAAATTATCAGCTCAACTTTTCAAAGCTTGCTTTGACTTCATACTTCATTTCCTTTGTAATATTAACAGGCATTTGGAGATAATTTGATCCAGATATTACCTAATAAAACTTATCTATTGAACAGCATGTGATCAGGAGCACAATCTGATTAAAATTCTTCTCAATGTATAAGAATATTTCTACCAGTAATACCTTACTCTGATGCTTAATGAACAAATATTTAAGATAAATATTATAATATTTTCAGCATAGTGAAAAAAGAAAACTGAGAAAAAGAGCACTAGCTAATATTATAAAAGATATATTATTCATTTTTGTCATAATTTTCATGTGCAAATTAGTTCGCGTCCTAGAATCTGATAGTATCACTCAAGGAGAAAAGTTGAACAGAAGAAAATTGTCTTCAGCATCTGGTATGGAGGGATATCAGCAATTAAAGTGAAAATGAAGTATGAGGCACTGATATGGAGGTCACTGAGAAGGAGCAGCCTAAAAGGTAGGGCAGTGATATTAGGAAGTCAAGAAAAAGGCACACTCAACAAGTAGGTCATGGGGAGTGACTTCAGAGAGATGGCAGAATAGGAAGTCCCAGCCCTTTTCCCCCAACAGCAACACTGATTTAATGACAACATATGGATAAAGATACCATTATGAGACCTCCAGATTCCAGTTAAGAAGTTATAATACCCCCAATGAGCACAAAACCAAGAATGACTAAATGAAATAGGTCAGAACAATTTCACTTGGCCCTGATTAGTTCCTCTCCCAAGTTGGCACAACTCAGCACCAAGAGAGATCACCTTGGCCCATGACTTCTCCCCTGAGGGAAAGAGAGAGTGGAGCATGCATCCAAGGTCCTTGGCCTTTCAGACCACTGCCCTCAGGAAAAGGGATGACAGCTTGCTATAGCCAATACAGCTCTGTGAAATTGGCAGAAGGTACAGAACCCTGAGATTTCTCCCCCAGTAGAGAGGGAGAGAGTGGAGTATGTGCATCCATAGAAAAGTTTGAGAGATTCCCAGAATCTTTAGCTGGGCTAATGGGTAAAGCTTTTACTCTACCAAAGTCAGTCCCTAAGGACTGGGAGAGGTGTCTATTTCTATAAATGTGCACACATGAATGTAAAGCTACAGGGAACATGGAGAATAAGGTAATTATGATACAACCAAAGAATAATAATAAATTCTTCAGTAAGTGGCCCTAAAGAAATGGAGATTTATGAATTATCTGAAAAAAGAATTCAAAGTAATCATCTTAAAGAAGCTCAGTGAGTTACAAAAGAACACAGATAGAAAACTAGAAAAAATCAGAAAAATGAGACATGAAAAAAATGAGAATATCAACAGAGATACAAGGCATAAAAAAAAGACAGAAATTCTGGAGGTGAAGAATTCAATAACCAAATTTAAAAATTCAATAGAGAGCTTCAACATCAGACATGATCAAACAGAAGAATCAGTGAACTAGAATGGAAGTCATTTGAAATTAGTCGAAGACGCAAAAAGAAAAACGAAGGAAAATATTAAAAAAGCCTAAGGAACTTATGAGTACCTCAAATGAACAAGTATACACATTATGGGAGTCTCAGAAGTAAAAGAGAGAGATAAAGCTTATTTAAAGAAATATTGCCTCCACACTTCCCAAATCTAGGGAGACAAGTAGGCACTCAGACTCATGAAGCCCAAAGGACAACAACAAACTGAAACAAAAGAAGTCTACACTGAGACACATTATAATCAAATTGTTGAAAGTCAAAGACAAAGAGTGAATTTTGAAAACAGCAAGAGAAAAGTGACTCATCGTATACAAGGGGGTCCCGATAAGACTGTCAGTGAATTTCTCAGCAGAAACCTGTAAGCCAGTAGGGAGTGGGGTAGTATATTCACAATACTGAAAGAAAAAAAACTATCAACTACAAATGCTATACCTGGAAAAATTGTCCTTCAAAAATGAAAGGGAGAAAAGATTTTTTCAGACAACAAAAGCTGAGTCAGTTTATCACCACCAGAACTGCTTTAAAGAAATACTAAATGGAGTTTTAAAAATTGAAATAAAAGCATACTAAGTAGCAACAAGAAAGCGTATAAATGTATAAAACTTACTAATAAAGGTAAATGCATAGACAAATAGAGACTACTGTAATATTAGTGTGTAAACCCCTTTGAATTTTAGTATAAAAGTTAAAAGACAAGAGTATAGACTGTTTTGAGTATAAGATGTTTTATGCAAGCCTTCATAGTAACCGCAAAGAAAATACCCATAGAAGATACACAAAAGAAGAAGAGTACTAATCAAAGTATATAACCAAAAAAAGTCAACAAAATACAAAGGAAGACAGCAAGGGAGGAGTGGAAGAATAAAAGAAAACCAAGGCAGACAGAATACAATTAAAGAAATTGCAATAGTAAGCACTTCCTTATCAATAATTACCATAAATATAAATGAATTGAACTCCCCACTAAAATATAATGAGTGGCTGAATGGATAAAAGTATAACAACCAACTATATGCTATCTTCTGGAGATTTATCTTAGATTTACATAAACACACAGGCTGAAAATGAAGGGATGGAAAAAGATATTCCAAGCAAAAGATAAATAAAAGAACGCAGGAGTGGCATTATCTACACAAAATAGAATTTTAGTCAAAAACTGTCACAAGAGACAAAGAAAGACCTTAATAATGATAAAAGGTTCAATCCATGAAGAAAATATAGCAATTATAAATCTATCTATCTATCTATCTATCGATCTATCTATCTATGTATATATATCTCCAACTTTAGAGCACCTAAATTTATAAAGCAAACGATAGAACTGGGAGGAGTGAACAGCAATGCAGTAATAGTAGGAGACTTCAATACCCAACTCTCAATAATAGATAGAACTTCCAGATGGAAAATCAATAGGGAAATAGTGGTCTTGAACAATTCTATAGATCAAATGGACCTAACAGATATATACAGAGCATTTCACCCAACAAAAGTAAAATACACACTCTTTTCAACCACAAAGTCTTAACAAATTTAAGAAGATCGAAATCATACAAAATATATATTATGACCACAATTAAATGGAACTAAAAATCAATAACAGAATGAAAATTGGAAAGTCATAAATATGTGGATATTAAGCATCACACTCCTGACCAACCAATGGATGAAAGAAAAAAATCAAAAGGGAAATTATAAAATATCTTGAGATAAAGGAAAATGAAAACCCAACATAACAAAATTTATGAGATGTGTCAAAAAGAATACTAAGAGAGACAATTATATTGGCAAACACCTACATCAAAAATGAAGAAAAATCTCAAACAACCTAGCTTTACACCTCATTGAAACAGAAAAACAACAAACTAAGCCCAAAGTTAGCAAAAGGAAGGAAATAATAAAGATCAGAACATAAATAAACAAAATAAAGAATAGAGAAATAATAGAAAAAATCAAAGAAAAGAACAGTTGGTTTGAAAGATAAACAACGTTGACAAAGCTTTAGTTAGACTAGGAAAAAAGAAGACTTGAATAAAATCAGAAATGTAAGAGGTGACATTACAACTGATATTCCAGAAATAAAAGACACTACTGTGAATAATTATATGCCAACAAATTGGATGATCTTAAAGTAATGGATAAATTCCTAGAAACATACAACCTACAAAGACTGAATCATGAAGAAATAGAAAATCTTAACAGATTAATAACTAGTAAGGAAGTTTAATCAGTAATCAAAAACCTCCAAATAAAGAAAAGCCCAGGACCACATGGCTTCACTGGTGAATTCTACCAAACATTTAAAGAAGAACTAATACTAATTCTTCCCAACTCTTTCAAAACACCAAAGAGGAAGGAACACTTCAAAACCTATTTTATGAGGCCAGAATTACCCTCATATCAAAGCCAGGCAGTACACAAAAAGAAAACTATAGGTCAACATCTCTCAACAAAATTTCTCAACAAAATACTAGCCAACCAAATTCAACAAGATTGTATGCCATGATTAAGTAGGATTTGTTCCTTGGATGCTAGTATGTTTCAACAAACACAAATCAATTAATGTGATATACTACATTAATAGAATGAGGGACAAAAATCACCTGATTTCTGGATTTCAATAGATGCAGAAAAAAGCAAGTGACAAAATTCAACACTTTCATGATTAAAACTCTTAACAAACTAGGTATAGAAGGAATACACCTCAATATAGTAAAGGACATATATGACAAGCCCAAAGCTAACAGCATACTCAATGATGAAAAATTTAAAACTTTTCCTCAATGATCAAGAGCAAGACGAGGATGCTCGCTCTCACCACTTCCATACAGTATAGTACTGGAAGTCTTAGCCAGAGCAATTAGGAAAGAAAAACAAATAGGCATCCAAATCAGAAAAAAAGTATTACTGGGTTTGCAGATGACATGATCTTATATGTAGAAATCCCTAAAGACTCTATAAAAAACTGTTACAAATTTCAGTAATGTTGCAAGATACAAAGTCAACATGCAAAAATTAATTGCTATACACTAATAATGAACTCTCGCTAAAGGAAATTAAGGAAACAATCCTGTTTCCTAACATCAAAAAGAATAAAATACTTAGGAATAACCTTAAACAAAGAAGTGAAAGATTTATATCCTGAAAACTAAACACACTGATGAAAGAAATTAAAGAAGACAGAAGTAAATGGAAAGACATCCCATGTTCATGTATTGGAAGACTTAATATTTTTAAAATGACAGAACCCCCAAAGGCAATCTGCAGACTCAATGCTGTCCTCATCAAAATCACAATATTCTTTACAGATATAGAAAAACAGCCTAAAATTCATATGGAACCACAAAAAATAATTATTGATAGACAAAGCAATCTTGAGAAAGAACAAAGTTGGAGGCACTACACTTCCGGATTTCAAAACACATTGCAAAACTACAGTAATCAAAACTATAGTACTGGCTCAAAGGCAGACAGATCAATGAAACAGAATAGAGAGACCAGAAATGAACCCATACATACATAGTCAACTGCTCTTCGATGAGGGAGAAGGAATAGTCTCTTCAATGAATGCTGCTGGAAAAGCTGGATATCCATGTTCAAAAGAATGAAATTGGACGCCTGTCTTATTCCATACACAAAAATCCACTTAAAATGGATTAAAGGCATAAACATAAGATAAGAATCTATAAAACTCCTAGAAGAAAACCTTCTTGACATTGGTCTTGGTAAATATTACTTGGATATGACACCAAAAGCAAAGAAAATTAAACCAAAAAGTAGACAAGTGGGACTACATCAAACTAAAAAGTTGCTGCAGAAAAGCCAACCAAAAAAATGAAAAGACAACCTTCAGAATGTGAGAATATATTTGCAAATAGTATTATCTGATAACGTGTTTATATCCAAAACATATAAGGAGTTCCTACAACTCAACAGCAAAAATAAATAAATAAATAGCCCAACTTAAAAATAAGCTAAATTCTTGAATAGATTTCTCCAAAGAAGACATACAGAGGGCAAACAGGTATATGAGAAGCTGCTCAGCATCACTAGTCATCAGGGAAATGCACATCAAAACCACAATAAGATAGCACATCACACTTTTTAGGATGGCCATTATCAAAAGAACAGAAGATAAGCGTTGGAGAAGACATGGAGAAATTGGAACTCTTGTATACTGTAGACAAGAGTGTAAACTGGTGCACCTGTTATGGAAAACAGTAAGGAGGGTCCTCAAGAAATTAAAAACAGAACTACCGTGTGATCTAGCAATCCCACTTGTCAGTATATATCAACAGAATCAAGATCAGGATCCCAAAAAGGATATTTTCACTCCTATGCTCATTGCGTAATTATTCACAATAGCCAAGATGTGGAAACAACCTAAACGCCCATTGACAAATGAATGGATAAAGAAAATTTGGTAAACACATACAAGGAAATATTCTTCAGCCTTTAAAAAGAAAGAAATCTGCCATATATAACAGCATAGAGGAACCTGGAGGACATTATGCTAAGTAAAATAAGCCTTTCATGACAAATACTACTGCATGATTCCACTTATATAAGGTATCTGGAATAGTCAAACTCAGAGAAGCGGAGAGTAGAATGGTGGTTTCCAAAGGCTGAAGAGAGAGGAAAATGGGGAGGTCTTTTCCAAAGACTATAAAATTTCAATTTTGCAAGATGGATAGGTTCTAGCAATCTTCTAGTAAAACATAGTGCCTGTAGTTAATAATACTGTACTGTACACTTAAAAGTTGAGTAACATGCTACATCTCATGTTAAGTGTTCTTACCGCCATTTTTAAAGAAAGTTAGGGCATGATCCAGACTTTAATTGCTGCTCTGCTGGTGAGTCACTTAATAAAAATACTGCAATGTTCATTGGGTTACGCAGTGTGATGATAGTTATCTTGTCCGCAACATGAAACAGTAGGAGAAATAGCCAGATTTGAGGCAGTGAGTGTAGAAAATTTTTTCAAGAAATTTGACTGTGAACAGTACAAGTTAAGGCAGTAACACGAAGGAGGTGCAAGAAAAATTTACATGACTTCTGGTTAAATGCATAGAGATGGACCCCTGGGTCTGACACAAGGCTTTACCATATACAGCTGTGTCCATTTAAGCAAATTACTCAATCTCCCTATGCTTTATTTTCCTCATGGGAATCATAATACTACCTGATAGACTGGACATTAGCAGTAAAGCAGCCATCCATGTAAAGCTAACAGAAGTCTGCCTGGCATAGTAAACATGAGATGTTACTACAAAATATTAAGTAATATTGTGACTACAATCATGGAAATGATCCTTTCTCTGCCTATCAAGTGTTATCTTCATTTATTTTCTAGGATATTTTCATCAGCTTCAAATGTTCCGTATTTGTTCTCTGGGAATTCATCCTCCATAAGAAAGAAATCTCTATCCCTGGCATTTCTCCATAGACGGTGCAGATTTTTCTCTTTGGTTTAATTTATTGTCTACTCAAGTGCCGACATCATCTTCTCAGGTTGTAAACTGGAGGGTTGTTGATACCAAAGTAAATTAGCAGATTGAGAAGTGAGTCTGGGACCAGAGAAGTGAGCATTCTGGAAAGGGTGTTTCATTAACTGATACTTCTCTTTATGGACAGTGGGGCCACGAGGGGAGGGGCCAGATTTCAGTATCTAGTTTTCTCTTGGACTATAAACAGCTTCATTTCTGTGACTGTTAAAAAATGCATCGAGTACCCCTGCCTCGCTGTTTTTGTTTTGAAACTTTGTACATCGAGGGGAAGAATCCTGGAGGCTGGCAGGGTGGGCTGCTTTCCAACGCTGTTGATCTGTAGTGGCTGTTAAAAGGAGATTCCGAGTTAGGGTTCTGGTTGCACACCAGGCTCCTTCCCCAACTAATTTCCCCTCCAATTATTTGTTGCCAGAAGACCTGTGCCAGAACATCCTTCCTTTAAAGCCCACAATTCCTTCTTGGGGCCTCCAGAGTGGGATTTGTTCGCAATGCAACAAGGTGTGGCTTTGATGCATTTGACAGGTTTTGATATCTTTTCAGCAATTTGATCCAACTTGCATTATATTTAACAGAAGTTCTTCAGGGATTCTTGGTTCTCAATAATGATGCAGGATTTTGTATAATTTATATAATTTTCTTCATTTTGATGAAGACCTGGAGGTATGGGAGGAGCTTAAGGCAAAGGAGAATTTTACATCTATGAGGTAATCAGTTCACCATCTTGTCTGTTAGTAGTTAAAGAGGGAGGATAGTGAGAAAGGAGCATGGATTTGGCATAAATTCCAGCTCTGACCTTGAGTAGTTAATTAATCTCAATGTTCCTAAAAAAATGAGTTTAATAACAGTGACCACTTCGGAGAAAAGGTGAGATTTGAAATGAGTGAATATATGTAAAAATTTGTATCAGTGGCTGGCACATAATAAAGACTATATAAGTGTTTGATGTAATTATGAAACTTAATGGCTGCATGGTGTTCCATCACATCAGTGTATTTATTTAGCCATTCAACTATTTATTTGTTCATTTTTAAAATTGTGCCATAATAAATAATGCTATGATATAACTCTTTGGGTCTATCACTGGTTATTTTGGTGTAAAATTTTGAGTAGATTCTTAAACACAAAATTATTGGCTCAAAAGTATGAACGTTTTTAAGATTCTTGACGTATGCACGCTAAGAAACTTCCTTCAAGACTTGGCAAACAAGTTTATAATCCTACTATTGGTATGTAAGAGGCATTAGACACCACCCTCACCAACAGTGGTTAATATCATTACAAAAGTTAAAGTAAATTTGCCAACTTGATGTATATAAATTCTCACTTGATATGCATAACATTGTGCTTTTAAATTGCATTTTATTACTAAGGAAACAAAAAAATCACTTCATTTTTGTTTTTAGAGCATAAAATGTATTTTGCATATTTTGTTTTAGTTATGCATCTTGTTCTCAATATAGTCTACCTAAATGGAAACATACCTAAATGGAAATATGTGATTTTGAATCTCCTGTTTTCATTCACTATTATATCATAAATAATATCCTGCACATAATAAACCACATATTATATTTCCATGCTATTAAAATTATTTCCAATCAGACTGAGTTTCTTCTGTAGCTTCCACTGTAGATGAGAATCAATCATGAGTGGTCTACATTCAGCACTCAACAGGGTACCACTTCATCATCATGTTGTCTGTCCAATTAATGCATGTTTCTAATTGTTGAGTAGTCTATGTTGACTCAAATATGCTGCCTGTCCTAACAAATAATTCTAGTTCTACCCCTAATGAAACAGAATAATTATATTTTTCATATGTATACCTATTTTTGTATTTAAAGATAGTTATAATGTGCCCCTAAATCTTTTACTTTCAGTGTTAAAAATTTATAGTCCCTTAAATTTTCTTAATATTATACGGTTTTCTAAAAGTTTAAAGTTCTGAGTATATTTATATGCTTAATCTTCCAGAACAAAATGCTCTTATGAGCTTTGATCTTGATGACATCCGTGTATACAATTAAAGGTTGCATTTGAAGTGTCTTTTCATGGTGGTTAAGTACAAGGACTTTGGAGCCAGAGAGACCTGGGGTCTATGTCAGAGTCCTGCACTGCTAGCCTTGTTCCCACTAGGGATATACATAATCTTACCATCAGGCTCCTCAACTGTAAAATGGACATAAATATTTCTTCTTCACAGAGTTTTCATGGAGATCAAATAAGATCATATATGCAAAGTAGTTACCACAGTGTTTGCTTTATAAAATAACCTTGCTAGATAATTTAGCAAGGGAAGTGGATATAATCTTGTCGTGTAAGTCAGTGCTATTTTATACACTGTTAGTGAGCTGTTAGAACACACAATTTAAAAAGGAATATTTTATGCTATGAATAAAAATACATGTTAACTATGGAAAAAATCTAACTGGAGATAGGCAAGGCATATCTACGTTTTAAAGTATTTAAACGTCTAAATATATTAAGGGAAATAGCATGTTCATGCACAAGAAGACTAAATTATGTCAATTAATTTTCAATTTGATCTATAATTTCAGTGCAATTTCAATCAATATCCCAAAAGAATTTGCCAAGAAATTTGATAAGATGACTGCAAAATGTGATTGGTGGACCAAATGATGGCTGTGATGCTCTTAAACCAAAAATGGAATGACGTGCCCTTGCAGATATCAAGACTAATTATGAAGGCAAAACTAGAAAAACGGTTATCCCTACACCAACTATAAAAAAAAGTAAGAGCAAACTTTTATTAAAAAATATAATAGAAATTTGTGACTTCACTACGAGGAATATTTTCTTAAAACACACACACACGAATAACATAAACATTCAAAGTATTAAACCTAGAAAAAAATATTGATATATTTGACTACATTAATAATAAGAACTCCTAATAATTAAATAGCAAAAAAATTAAATGAAGTCACAAAATGGACACATTTTCAATACACGTCAACAATAAACGATTAGTAATTAGGTTATATATTAAATCATCTAAATTAATAAGACTTGTAACTTATTAACTTCTATTTAAACCCCTAAAACCAAATTCTTAGATTATAATCTATATTCTAAATTTCTCACATGTGATTATAAAAGAGACTATTATAGAAGTGTATACAGTGAAAGAAAAAGTCTCACAATACAATTTATTCGTCATGTTATCTTTGTTCCCCACAATTGATTCTTATAAAATCAAGTTTGATAGAGAGACAGAGATAAACAGGATGATTTAAAAAGTGGAGACAAAAAAAGCAAAAATTAACAAGTGGACTACACTAAATTAAAAAGCTTCTGCACAGCAAAGGGAACATTCAGCAAAATGAAAAGGCAGTCTATGGAATGGGAGAAAATATTTGCAAATCCTATATCTGATAAGGGGTTAATATTTAAAAAACATATACTGGACTCCTATAACTCAACAACAAAAAAACAAATAACCTGAGTAAAAAATGAGCAAAGGACCTGAATAGACTTTCTTCCAAAGGAGACATGGAAATGATGAACACATATATGAAAAAGAGTTCAATATCACTAACCATCAGAGAAATGGAAATCAAAATCACAAGGAGAGAGCACTTCAAAACTGTTAAGATGGCTATTGTTAAAAAAAAAAAAAAAAGATAAAAGGTGGAAGCGAATGGAGGCTGGCCCTGTGGCCAAGTGGTTGAAATTCCTCATACTCTGCTTTGGCCCAGATGCACAGGTTTGGATCCCAAGCGCGGACCTACTCCACTCATCAGCCGCACTGTGGTGGCATCCCACATACAAAAAATAGACAAAGAATGGCACAGATGTTAGCTCGGGCCTAGTCTTCCTGAAGCAAAAAACGGAAGATTGGCGATAGATGTTAGCTCAGGGTGAATCTTCTTCACCAAAAATAAAAAAAAGTGGAAGTGATTTAGCAGGCCACTCCACTCAGGAAAGTGTGGCTCCAGTGAATGTGGAATGCCAGAATTAATCTGCTCGTCTCTAGCAGACATTTACCTCATTGGCTGTGATCCAGAGTAGGGCAATCTCATTTTTTTATGCTATTTTGACATTTAACAATAAGAATAATTTATTTATTTATTTACTTCCATACAGCATAGCCACTAAACACAAGGTTACTGCTGTATTTTATCTAGTAACCAGCCAGAGAAATAGCAATTTGTTTCAGTACAAGGGGTAAATATTTAAAATAGCAACAATAATAATAAATACAAAATAGAACTTTTTCTGTTTGATTTATTAAGAAATCTCTGTATTATAATCTCCAGTTTGTTTACATGCACTCAAGTTTGGTGGGTAAATACAACCACAAAACATCTTACATCTCTGCCATCAATATTTCAGAAAGAAAAATATAATGTCTCGAAAGCCACCAAGTGCTCCAGTAGCTGCTGAGCTGACCAGCCATATCTGTGAACAGACTTTTGGGAAGACTGAAAAAGCATTAAAAGTATGGTGCTTAGCCATGAACTATAAATACTTGCCCATCAAAGCCAGAATTTTATGAAAAATAAAAGGCTTCTGCTCATTGTTCAAACTTCTTATGGAAGAAGGAATGTAGCATGAGAAGAAATCAAATAAACCAAGTTTGGTTTACATGCTTTCGACATAGTGTCTACCTCTAAGACACTTAGACTGGTGGTGAAGTTAATCTGCTACATGGCAGTAAAATTCTCCCCAGCAATTATAGAAAGACACAAGGAATTAAATTACCTACCCAGTTTCTTTGTTCTCATGGTTCTATTGATTTTTGGCCTTCCTTAACATATGAGTAAATTACTGCTATCATTTTAATGTCTCCCAAAAGATAAATAAAACATTGATAGATGAATAGATAAAGAAGATGTGGCATTTATATACGTATTTATATAATTGAATATTACTCAGCCATAAAAAAGAATGAAATCTGGCCATTTGCGACAACATGGATGGACCTAGAGGGTAGTATGCTAAGTGAAATAAGTCAGACAGAGAAAAACGAATACTGTGTGATCTCACTTATATGTGGGATCTAAAAACAAAACAAATGAACAAACAACAAAACAGAGACAGACTCATTGGTACAGGAAACAAACTGGTGGTTACCAGAGTGGGGAGGGTTTAAGAGGGTGGGAAGTGGTGAAGGGGATTAAGAGGGACAAATTTCCAGTTATAAAATTAATAAGTCAGTGGGATATAATGTACAAAATAGGGAATATAATCACTAATATTGTAATAATTTTGTATGGTGACAGATGGCAGCTAGACTTATTGTAGTGATCATTTTGTACTGTATACAAATATTGAATAACTATAACCTCCACCTGAAACTAATGAGATATTGTATGTCAATTACGCTCTAATAAAAACCCCCAAATATCCACATTTTGATCGATACAGTTTTGAATAGACCTCAGTTTTGAACCAGAAGCAATATTTCAAAATTGTACTTGTTTTACTTTGGTACATTTACTAAATGTATTTAAATTAACTATATAAATTGTCCTCAGTGATTACAGTCATTATTTATATATGAAAAGAATGTTTTCCTACCATTTTAAAAGAATAACTAACCACAGTACTCAAGACTACCTTTGTAATCAAATATATATTTATACAACTAAAGGCTTTGCAACTGACCAAGACAGTTGGTCAAAGGACAGTTTCGTAACTGAACTGCACATTTAATTATAGTACACATTCAATTTTCAAGGGTTATAAATGTCTGAAATAACACTCCTAAACACAGAGACACCGAAGAAGAAAAAAAACATCTAACTTTTATTTATGATTTATCTTCCTGGCACGAATTTCATTTAAACAGAAAACATGGACTAATCGTTTATATGTATTTGAGCTTGGAAAGGCAGAGAAAGTTTCCCCACCACTTTTTACCAGTAGCCTCTAGGTGTGAGGGTAGTTGAAGACATATTTCTGCCATCTTCAGACAGAAGTGAGGGATCCATTACCTATACACGCCTAAATCAATACATGATACATCATCTGCATATTAGAGTGAATATTTCTGTGATAGAAACAAAATTCCAAAGCATTTATAAATTTAAGATATATGTCCCAAAACTTCTCCTCTAAAAAATGTAATTGTGTACTAATTGATAAAGAGAGATGGATTTGATGAACTGTAAAACAGAGACTTTTCATTAAACATAATGTTTTTCAAGCACAAGAGGATGACTGCATTTTGTTAATATTGTACATTAAAGACAGGTTTGGTGGTCCAGAAAGGAGAAGCGGAAGGCTGTGGAAAGGAAAGTATTGGTTCTGAAGGCAGAGGGTGAAGAGCAAAGGAGATGTATTTCTTTTCTATCAAAGTGTTTTTTGTAGAATGTAAAACTAGAATAAAGAAAATAATGAGCTAATTCACAGACCATCAGAAAAGTCTTATGAGCAAGGTTAGTGAAGGAAAAGGAAGAAGGGAAAAATAGAAACAAAATTGCTAAGGGCCATAATCAAAAGAGGGCAATGGATTGTTCATCTTCTGGCAATTTAGCAAGGGGAATGGTGCACCCCACCAGGAACAAGGTAAGTAAAAATATCACGTATACAACCACCTTTGCGGTCTTTGCCTGAGTTAGTGAGTCAAGAGGCTGCCAGGACACAAGTTTCATCTTAAATTCCATCACACGATGGGGATATAGAAGGAAGGGGACCCTAAGGAATCTGGGATTAAATCTGGCTTTGAAATTGGGAGAACTCAAGACAAGAGGCATAGGAATTTAAAATACAAATTTTAAACCATGTAGGAAATTGAGAATTCGATGGGATTTTTTTTTATTGATTCAGCAGATATAATAAAAAGTACCCCAGGGGATAAAATAAACCCTACGGAATGCCACATATAATGGAGAAACTAGAAATCTAGACAAAGAGATAAAACATATAGACAGGTTTCTAAGGAAAGTGTTATGGCAGCACAGAGGAGGGTCCTGTAAAGGTGGTGATTGTGGTTGGGGGCAGGGAAACCTCCTACTATGTGACTGGGCTGCGGCTCAGGTGAGTGAGTCAGTCAGCTGACTGTAAGGAGGGAGGAAAGTCTATTTCAAGGAGAGTAGCCAAAGTCAGCGGTTTATAATGCGTGATGCTGCATCAAAAACATCAGCATCACCTGGGAACTTGTTAGAAATGAAAATTCTCAATTTTGGTACCAAATGCAGACCTACAGAATCATGAGTTTTGGAAACGAGGTCCAGCGATCTGTTCTAACAAGCCCTCCAGTGATTCTGAGGTTGCTAACATTTGACTACCAGAGACACAAGCAAACACCTAGAAACAAGGAAGAACAGCGTCCTGTCACAGATAATAGAGGTTATTTTTTTGACTAGTTATTTTCCTTTTAATTTTGTTCATGGCTTTAATTACATGTATTTTTAAATAACATCCAACTTTTTGAATACAAGGTTCTCACAAAGTAAAATCCCATATGACTACTATGTAGATCAGTGAATAAAAGACTGCCAGCATCCCAGGAGCTCTCTTCCTGCTCCTTCCTGGCAACTGTCTCCCAACCTCACTCCCAAAGAGAAAAGCTGTCCTGAATTTTTACAGTCTAGTTTCGTTTTCCTTCACTTGATTTTTATAGGAATGGAAACTTGCAGTATGCTCTCTATTCTGTGGAGCCTTTTTTATTCGTGTTATGTTTGTGAGAGCTCAGCTTTAGCTAAACACATGGCTGCGTGCTGCTCATTGTGTGAACATATCAAAATTGTGAATCTATTCTAACTATGATAGACATCATTTAGGCAATTTCCAGCTGGAGGCTACTATGAAGGATGCCACTATAAGCTTTCCCGCACTTGCCTGTTGTTGCTCCTTTCTAGGGGTATATACACATGCATATCTACATGTGTACGTGTTTGTCTCTATATATGGATACATATGAATATATATACATCAGTGGACTTTCTTGTTGTGGTCTACGTATCTGTTAAATGTTACTAAATAATACCTTGTTGTTTCCAAAGGGATTGTGCTAATCTGCACCCCCATTGGCAGTGCGTGGATCTTCTCTTTGCTCTACACACCATTCTGCTTATCATCCATTTTTATTACAACCACTCTTGTAAGCACACAAGAGCATTTCATTTGGTTTAATTTTTATTTCTACTATGTTCACTCATAGTATTGAATGCTTTGAGTTTTCATTGGATATTCGATATCTTCCTTTGTGATGGGCCTATTTAAGTTCTTTGTCCATTTTTTATGTTGAGTTGTTTTATATACATATTTATACACACATACATATATAGTGTTTGTATGATATGTATACATGTATATCATATATATATAAATATACACATATATCATTTAAAAAATTTTTAACGATTTTTACGAGTTCCAAATATGCCCTGTATTTGCTAGTTATGGTGTTAAAAATATTGTATCTCATTCTCTTACTTGGTTTTTACTCTCTAATGATGTCTTTGAATAAATAGATGCTTTTATTTTTAATGAAATTTTAGTCATCTTTACCGTGTCTAAGAAATCTTACTTTTAGAATTTTTATTGTTTTACCCTTCACATTTAAATACACAATCTGACTGGAGAGTGACTATTTTTGTAAGACATGAGGTACGGCTTAAGAGTCTTTTTTTTTGGTATGGATATATAGTTAATTCTGGTAAATTTATTGAAAGATTATTCTTAGAGCCATTTAACTTCAGTATCCTTCAGATTTGTAGGCTCTTATTTCTATTGATGTGACATTGTATTCATAGATTTTCTAAAAATTTTCAGTCTCAGAATGGTCCTAAATTGGTTGTGTTTATTACTACTTTTCAATATGGATGAAATTGAATTGCTCATGTTTCACTCAATGTTCTTCCATCCTTAAGCATGAGATTGGAACTTAATGTTATGCTTAGTAAGGTAATTGCTATCAAGTTAGAAGAGCTTTGTGAGATGAGAACGAAAGATTTACTTTTTTCCCATGCTCTAGAAATGTGCTATCCAGTACAGAGCCACTAACTACTTGTGGCTATTTTTGTTATGTGCTGTCAAGTCGGCTCCGATGCCTGGGGACCCCATGAATGAGTGATGTCCACAGTGTCCTGTCCTCAACAGCCCTATTCAGCTCCTGTAGACTTATGCCTATGGCTTCCCATAAAGAGTCAATCCATCTGACGTTTTCCTGCTGCCTTCTACTTTTCCCTATTTCACATTGAGATATGCTGTAAGTACAAAATACATACTTTCCCACTTTGGTTTTTAAAGACTTAGTATAAAAAATGTAAAATATGACATTTTCAATTTTTATGTTATGTATTGGAATAATTTTATTTGAGATCTTTTGGGGTAAATTAAATGTTATTAAAATTAATTTCACTTGCTTCCTTTTTTATCCATGTGGCTACTAGAAAATTTCAAATTGCATGTGACATTTTATTTCTATTGAACAGGGGCTGTTCTAGAACATAATTAATGCAATTTTAAAAGTTTCACAGATTTTAAAGATTCAGAAAATTCAGGCTCAGTGTCCTTCTTGAGGATAGCTCTCTGATTATTTTCTTTAAAAGTTATATTTTTATGTTATTGGTATCTTCAGCCATTTTGTATTTATTCATGTTAATTTTGGTACATTTATCAGTTTTTACCAGCATAGAATTAACTATTTTAATCTTCTTTTAATACATATGATCAAATATATATAAATCACCATTTTAATAATCTTAATGTCAAGTCAATATGTTCTTTCACATTTCAATAAGAATTACCAAAAGATTGACTTTTATCTTTCTTTTCAGAAAACATCTCAGGTTTTGGTTTATCAATCCATTAATTGTAGATTTCTGCCCTTTTCTCCTTCTAGCAGCATATCTGCCCCAGTGAACGGTGATCGCCCTATTTCTCAACTTCTCCTGTGAAATACTGGCTCTTTTCATGTGGGGGGGTTTCATTTCTTTTCCTCAGTTTCACTGAGAAGCATCTATGTTAGTCTGGTGTTGGGCGTTGAGGTGCTTTTATCCACAGCACAGGCACGTCCCTGTTTAGACGCTTAAGGCTTTGATTAAACATGACAATGAAGGTAGATTTGTGGAGGCTTTACTCGCCAACCTAACTGGAGATACACTAATTTTGACCTTGATGCATATGCTTTTAGTATTAATGGCAGAACTTCCTTCCATTTCTTTTTGTTAGTATCAGTTTGTTTTTGTTGCTCAACATTAGTTTGCTAGTTGGAAATGCAGTTTCTCTCCTAGAAAAACTTGCATTTATTAAATGAGACTTTGTCTGAGGGATAGTGCTTAGTCCCATGTAGCCTAAGCTAAAATTGCAAAGTGGGATATGTGACCTATGCTACTCCTAAAGTCTGATTTGGATTCTGCCACACCCTTCCCATATCCTAACTTGGTGTTCTAGGAACCTTCTTGATTTCAGCCTCCCAAAACTTAGAGTTTGAGGATGTGAGTGGATTTTTCCAGGGGCCATGTCTGTTTGCTCCTATGTGCCTTTTTGTGTTCTGTGTATGTCTTTAGGTACTTCTCTAAATGCAGTCTTGCATTGTGCTTTTTGCAGACATTCCTCAAAGTTCCTGATGAATGATGTAGGGATGGTGTATTCCTTGAACTATACTCCATGTGTCTGTTACCTCATTTGTATTGGATGTCTTAGTCAACTTGGGCTGCATTAACAAAAATACCACAGACTAGGCGGCTTATAGAAAACAGAAATTCAGGGGCCAGCCTGGTGGCGCAGTGGTTAAATTCGCACTTTCTGCTTCTTGGTGGCCCAGGGTTAGCCGGTTCAGATCCTGGTTGCGGACATGGCACCGCTTGGCAAAAGCCATGCTATGGTAGGCGTCCCACGTATAAAATAGAGGAAGATAAGCATGGATATTAGCTCAGGGCCAGTCATCCTCAACAAAAAGAGGAAGATTAGCAGTAGTTAGCTCAGGGCTAATCTTCCTCAAAAATAAATAAATAAATGAATAAAATAAAATAAAAAAAGAAAACAAAACAAAAATTCATTTCTCGCAGTTCTGGAGACTGAAAGTTCAAGATGAGGGTGCCAGGATCTAGAGAAAGCCCTCTTGCAGGTTGCAGGTTGCTGACTTCCTAGTGTATCCTCACATGACACAGAGCATAGAGAGGAAGAAAGCTCTCTCATGACTTTTATGAGGGTATTAATCTCATTCTTGAGGGCTCCATCCTCATGACCTCATCTAATCCTAATTTCCTCCCAAAGGCTCCACCTCTTAATGCCATCTCCTTGAGGTCAAGGTTTCAATACATGAATCTGGGGAGCGACATAAACAATCGGTCTATAACAATGGGTATAATGACAATGTCTACTTCATAAAATTGCTGGGTTAATACTAATAAAGAGCTTTAAAGAACTTTCTATTTTTTCAAAGAAATAAAAGCAAAATAACATAACATAGTCATTCACATGCATTTACGTGCAGTCTCCTACTGCTTTCGTGATACAATAGGGAAGTTGAGTAGTTCAGGAGATCGTATGGCCCTCAAAGTCTAAAATAATTACTATCTGACTCTTCAGAAGAAAAAGATGTAGATCCTTGCTATAAAAGAAAATATTAGGTAGTCATCTCCTTTCAATAGGTTGTGAGCTTAATCCTGCTAATTTGATTGGAAGAGCAGAGTAGCGAGAGCCACATATTAGGGACTTAGCAAAGTTGATATTTTTAACTGTTAAAATTTCATACCATGCTTAGTGGAAACTGAATTAATAACATGAGGATAAGAGTACTTAAAAGGTGTTTGTTAAGGTATGTATAAAATAAATAACTTAAAATAGTCTTTTCATTTATGTGAAATACCTAAATATCAACCTTTTACACAATTCCTTTTAACGTAGATGAATATTAAGTATTTGCATCAAATATCCTTGCTTATTGTGAAGCAATTCTTCATCTTGACAAAGTCTTAGAACCATAATCAAAAATGAGTGGACAAGTTAGCTGTCTTTCTTCGCTTTTCTTGTGTTTGCTGTTTATTTCACTTTTCTAGTCCTTGAGCAGAGCTCCTACCAACCATTTCTTTCTCTCCTCATAGGAATGAAAGGCAAATTACTCTTCTATTTGGTGTTGTCTTTGTGTTGCCTATCCTTCCAGTATAATAGCTTCATTCTTATGTGAAAGTAGACTGCAATGAATTTATGTGAATAAAATGTTCAACTAACTGCAATGCATTCTTTTACGTGGAATTGCTTTGGAAAATTTTGACACTTCATTAGAGGATTGACCAAAAGAACTTGTTGAAATCATAATAAAACATAGAAGTCTAAAATGAGCTTTTCTTCACTGTGATTTTTCTATGGATGTATGTACTTTGTTAGGATAGCAGAGCTAATTTTATAGAAGCCCAATTATGATTTCTGTTAAAATAAAAGTTACTTAGATATTTTAATAGGATTTCTGTTTAAATTTCTTAGTTTAAATTATTTGGATTATGTATGTACAGTTGTGTGTGTGTGTGTGTTACTTATAACAATAATTACTGATACTTGGAAAATTGTTACTTCATCATGAACTCCTTTCTAAAATTGGCTATTTGTGGGGCCTTCCTGGTAGCATAGTAGTTAAATTCTCATGATTCTCCTTGGTGGCCCAGGGTTCACAGGTTTGGATCCCAGGCATGGACCTACACACTGCTCATCAAGCCATGCTGTGGTAGCATCTCACATATAAAATAGAGGAAGATTGGCACAGATGTTAGCTCAGAGACAATCTTCCTCAAGTAATCAGGAGAATCTCTTCAGTCTCTGTCTGCACACTACTCATCAACTTGGCTCTTTACCTGTCTGACTCAACCTTTTCTCCTATTACATTGCTGCCTGCTACCTGCAGCTAATCCCTCTACCTGAAATCTTGGTAAAATCAGATACTCCTTCAGTTGGTCTGGAGTGGACTCTGCAATTCTGCATTTCTAATGAGATGTCAGGTGAAATCCTGGTGTTGCTTGTTCAGAGACTACACTTTGAAGAGCCAGAGGTTATATCCATTCTTCTCACTCTGTCTTGAGCCCATGCAAACAAGTGTTTATCCCCATCACTCCACAGAGACATTTCTACCAAGGGCTATTTAAATCCCCATTGCTAGACTCAATTGCTAATTAAATTCAGTCGAATTCTTCATCTGATTTTAGCCATCAGCAGCATTTGACATACTTCGTATTTTTGAAATTTTTTGTCGTTCAGCTTCTTGAGCACCACACTGTTGTTTCTCTGCTTCCTTACACCGTGTTGTTCCTTCTCAATCACTTTCTGGGTACCTCTTCACCTCTATGATTCCCACTATATGCCATCATGCTCCCAATATTTAAACTTCAAAGCTGTCTTCTTCATCTGCATTTGTTCTCTTGGAGATGGCACTCAGTCGCTTAGCTTTAAATTCTGTCCATATGCTGGGGAATCTCAACTTAAATCTTCAGATCAGTCTTCACTCCTGAAGTCCAGATCTCTATGGTCCACCACCTATAAGATGTCTTCACTTGTACATGTAATAGATATCTGAAAATCAACATGTTTAAAACCAAATTCTAATTTTCTCCCCTGTTTCCTCATCTCAGAAAAAAACGAACCTCACTCTCTGGTTGCTCACATCAAAAAAATCCTTATCTTTCCTTTCTCTCTTAAATCCATAGCACATCTAGCAGTCTTTACCTCCTACATATATTTAGTGTCTGATCTTTCTCGGGATCTTCTTCACCAGCATCCTAATCCGAGTCCCCAGATTTCCATGTCTGGAATACGGCAGTTGTCTAAGAACTGGTCTCTCTATTTCACTCATGGCCATCTACGCTCTACTTTTAAATTAACCTTTAAAAGCAGTGAGATAATCCAAAACCTCAGCTCAAAATGCCCTATTATCTTTCCATAAAATTTAAAATGAAAGAAGCAAAAGCCCAAGCTTCTGAAATAGCCCGTTCCACCCTCCTTCTCACTTTTCTTCTCTGAACTCATCTGCTTTTGGGGCCCCTTATTGACACGGTCCTGTAGCTTTCTTTCTTCTTTTGAACATCCTACACACACTCTCAACTCAAAGTCTTTACACTTGCTATTTTCCCTGCTGAAATACTCTTTGTTAATTCATTCATTTGTTCAACAAATATTTACAGAGAGTCTGCTGTGGGGCAGCAGCATTCTATTTGCTTGTGAAAAGTCAGTCAACAAAACAGACAAAATTACCTATCTGAGTGGAGCTTATATTTGAATGGAGGCAATAAATCATAAAACAAAACAAAAAATTCTTATGTTCTATATTATTTTAGAAGGTGGTGTATCCATGAAAAATAGAGAGTACATCAAAGTGAGGGGAGTTGGGTGTTCAAAATACTTTTCTGCAAGATAACCACAGGATGCCACCCCTTACTCTGCACAGGTGTCAGTGACTCCCCTCACCCCTGGGCTCTCCCTGACCACCCTCTTCACAAGGTGCACCTTCTAGAACTCCCTGTCCCAACACTGCCACTGCTTTCTTTCTCTCCACAGCATTTATCACCAGTAAACAGACTATATATTTATTTGATTATTTGTATTTTACATCTATTCTATTTCTGTGTGAACTCATGACTTTATGTGATCAAAGTCTGCTTTGTATGTTGCTATAACCCAAGCCCCTAGAATACTCTTTGACACTTGGTAAGTGTTGGTAAACACAGCATTAATCTAAACTACTGAATCAGAGTGTTGTTTTACTTACTTCATATCTGTGGGGAATAATATGTTTTTTAGTAAGAAAAGTCTGATCCCTTGATTAATTCGGGAGTCTAAGCACATGTATTTATATTTCTTTCCTTCAAACATTGGATTAAAATGAACCATAATGGTGTTTCTTGGGAATAAAAGGGAGACCATTATCAGACAGTCTTTTCAGGAATTCTGGGAAAACTGAGAGGCCAATGGATCAGGTAGATTAAAAAGCAAGATAGAAAAATACAGCTCAAAACATGCACTGCAAAATGTTTGGCGGTAGAAAGAATAGTTCTTCCTATTTTGAAATCTTGGGCAGATTCCAAGCTCAGAGTCAAACTTGTGAGAATGGGTCACTGGGCAATCTGTAGGAAAATTAATTTAAAACCTCCAGTAGGAACAGTTGGGACAACTATTTTAGAAAGGATCTTAGTGTGGGTGAGAGAGCTAGAAAGAAAATCAGAGAAAATACAAGGATATGCTAATCCTATGAAGGGAGAAAGTAGAGGAGAAAAGGAAAGATGTGAAAGGAACTGAAGAGTGGCTCTCAGAAGTGAGCATTCTGACAAATGGAAACGCTAAAGCAAGCACAGACAACGGCGATGCTAGTCGGGGGTCAAGGAACAGTAGGCTGCCAGAAGTGATGAGGAGATCTCATCCTGAGAGAATGAGGTGTCACCACATCCATGGAGCCGTCTGTACATCATGTGCCTCCCTTATGATCAGAAAAGGGAAACCCTGTACAGGAATCTATAGTTACTAACAGTTAGAGGAGGAACTTTAAACTCAACAAAGATAAGGACTAAATCCAAGAGAAGGCCAAACTAATTAAGGGAGAAGAAGAAAATTTCAATATTTTTAGGAGCTTGCAAGAAGATACTGTGGCAATTATTAAAAATTTCAGATTTCCTAGAAATTAAATACATGGTCACTCACTTAAGAATCACATATATGGTCTGAAAATAGCATGTACAATCATCAGTATGTTGAAAGATATAGTAAAGTCTTCTCCCAGAAGATAAAACAAATGATATAAACATGGAGGAAAAAAGCGAAGTTGCATCATAGAAGATAGTTGCAGATGTACCAGTCTTTATATAATAAAAATTCCAGAAAGAAACAAGAGCAAGGAGGGGAGAAACTAATAAAATATAGTGTAGTAAAAAAAAAAAAATCAGATCTGGAGAAAGACTTGAATAGACTGAAAGGGTCAAGAGAGTGTTAAGCAGGATTGATAACAAAGAGAAGACACTCTAAATCACATGTTGATGGAAATGTTAAAATTCCTAAGAAATTCTAGAAGGGCTCAACCAATCAATCAACTTCAAAGCATCCGATTAGCATCAAACTTCTTTATCAACTGCCCAAAGTGTCAAGGTAAAAAAGCTACATCTTTCTACAGTATCTACTGAGCTCTAAACCAAAATTACGTTGTTCATTTAATTTTATACGCATGAACTTGTATTCAAGCATGAGAGCCAGATAAATAACATTCAAAGCATGCTAAGAATCAGATATATTGGGATCTACCAAAAATAATATGAAAGAATTCTTGAGGATATTTTTCAGGGAGACCAACACACAAACAAACAAACAAACAAAAAGCAGAGCAGATATAACGTTCAAGAGAAAGAAGTGAACAAAATTACCAACAAGTAAAACAGTGCATTTCTAATTGTAAAACTCATTGTTGGTCAAACCCAAAGTGAGGATCTCAGTGTCCTGTATAATCAATATAAGTAAAGGAAATTTCTTAATTTGTTGTAATATGTATCTCACCATTGTTGGCTTTAAGAAATCCAGTCACACCACACATATCGTGAATCATTTTCAAATGTCATAAAGACTTGGGGCAAGGGAGCTGGTGACCCAGATGTGACCCAGTCTCTCCATTCCCTTGCTTTTCCGTCTCAGAAATACTCCATCATACTAGCTCTCTTTCCCTAATACTTCTCGATCAGTTGTGACCAAACACTTTCACCCCATTACAGGTTCATAACTATTTTAAATTCATTTCGATTTTTTCTCCCTGCCAGAAAAATTTTAATATTACTTCCAAACAAAGAGACCACTGCTTTCTCTACACTAGTTTTCTTAATGACTGCAATAATTGGTTATATTTTTGAACACATAAGTGAAAAGGATAGAAAGATAACATCATACATACGATACATAGATACATCAATTGACTGACAGGAATGAAGAACTGGTATGATCAGATTTTGTTATCTTTCTCCCTCAGTGTTACTCCAATCTTCCTTTGCAAGATACATATTCAATCAAGAAAAATAACAACTTTCCATAGCAGATATATAATGTTCTTTAATGTAGAATAAATACAAATTATGTGAACATTTCATTTTTAATTTTAAAAACAGTAAATTAAAAACGATAATATATATAATGAACTGAAAAACACATTTAGGTATTGGATGTCCACATGTATATCAGACACAATAAAAACATTTGCTGTTTCTGCCCTACACTTTCAAAAAAGTATCTGAGGTTAATTGTGTAAAAATTGCCACTCTATTGTCTGCAAAGTTTACATTTTCACTTATGTTTATTTCTTTCACACTAGTAAGGAATTGTAAGTTTTTATATTTTAATTTTTCTTGAAAGAAAACTAACAGGACTATGTTATTTTAAAAGACTTACAAGAATCTGAACTATTGATGCGAACTTTATTTTCTTTCTCCATGATAGCCTTTCTTGAGCTATTTAAGGTATTATTTTGAAATTCAGGCTGTTAAATTGTTCCTACTAAATAGGCCATGGCTTTTAGAGATATTATATAATGGTTTCCTGAAGTTTTTGCATGATTTATTTTTGCTTTGTGGCTGCCTGTATAAAAGATAACAAAACAAAATGTAGCATCGTATTGAAATTCACTGTCGGCTCGCAGTGAACATGTGCCTTAGTATTTTAATAAGTCTACAGTGGAAAGATGTATCACCCACTTTTGCATTTACCATCTAGTAATTCTTTTTACATTGAACATGTTTTTTAATGCCCCATGTTCTGATATAAAGTGGTTTATTTTCACATAGTGACTTATACAAATGCTTTAATAAAGTGAAGAAATAGAAACAGAGCCCACATATAGATTGACCACATCAATCTATGCCCATAAATAGTCATACTTCATTCGATTCCTGATGTTGGCCGCCGATATTTCCAACACATCCATTCTTGTATCTGTGTTTGCAGATAGTCCTAGTGTGTGTATTGGATGCATCTTGCCAAAAGCAGTAAATAGCAACTGAAACATTCTAATAAATTTGTTTTTTCCAACCTCTTCTACTATGGCTGTTGAATAAGCATGCATTCGAATTCCTCTCAAGTTACATCAGGAGACACTTTATAATGTAGATTGTCATCTTTTCGGCCTTTCTCAGTTCCTCACTGTCGAACACCCATTAAGCCAATAACACAAGTTTTAAGCTCTTGTTATAGCAGAACCTCAATTTTGGTGACATATTTTGTAGTAGTCATGAGAACTGGGTTATGCTGAATTAATAAATACACCTTAACACAATGTTTTTATCACTCACACAAAGGCCGTTGACAATCTGGGACCTCTGCAGGGTAGTTCTTTTCCAAGTGGCAATTCAGGAATTCAGTTTGCTGGAATATTTTAGACACACCGGCTAGAGCATTTAACATCTAGCTGTCTAGTGCAAGAAGAGTGAGAGATGGAAGGATGTGTGTTAACATTCAAAGGCTATGACCTGGACAGGACTCCCAGAATTTCTACAAAGATCCCATTGGCTGCAACATACATGACATAAAAGGGTGGATAAGAAGTGTAGGTGGTGGATAAGAAGTGTAGGTAGTCTTTGGAATAATGGGTGAACTTTACTGTCTCTGTCACAGTGTTCCAAAAACCGATCTGGTTGTCATTAGTGGGATATCAGCTAACTCTCTGGTTGCTGACTCCCAGCTCACTATTTGGTGAGTTATTTCTGGCCACTGTGATTGTGTGCCACTATCCCATGCTACTTTACACCAAGTTTGTATAAAAGTTTTTTTTTTTGATTTCCCATAGCAACGCTGAGTTCACACCATCACATGCACAATAGGGTGTTGCTGAGACAGTAATAAAAAGGAGTTAAGTCAGGAAATGTACACTGGAACACGAGATGAGTTGACCTCAGAATTCACCTCAGGAACAACCTTTAGACCAGCTCATACAAAAACCCACTTTGCCCTGTGGTCAGGACTGAGTCTCAGGGGACCACTTACTTCCTCTCAACAGGAGCGCCCACATACATCTCCTCTATTAGAGTCCAGGCCTTATGTATCTGAAGGCAAGAGAAGAGCCTCTTTTCATCCCCCTGAATCTTTGCTTCTTTTCAGTAGGGCTAATCTTCTGTGATGAACCACAGTCTCAACTTCCATTCTTCTCTGAGAAGTCATCTCCCCTATTCACTATCTACTTTGCACAAAACTTCCATCAGGGCAATAGATCAAGTCATACTAAGGAGTCCGTTTCCTTGAACCTTGCCATTCTTTCATGAATAACAGTACATGTGAAGCTTCAAAAGCACATTCTGTTTGTACCAGGAAATCTCAGTTTAGTCCGCAATTTGAATATTTTTGGAGAAAGCACGTATGCAGGAAAAGAACACCAGCAGCAGCAACACCAGCCCATATCGCGTTATTCTTTATAAATGTTTTCAAAAAATTAGCCATGCAATATATCTTCTTAGCTTCTTATTAGTTTTCGTATACTGTGACATCATTAGGAAAATTGAACTATATTTATTTTTATAAATGTCTGTTTCACAGGAGAAAACCTTTGCAACATAGTCATTGGAGGAGAGCTCTTAGACATGACACCAAAAGCACAATTCATAAAAGGAAAAAAGTAAACTAAAAATATTCAAAATGAATTTTTTAATCTAGAAATTCCCTGTCAAGAGGATGAAAAGATAAACGATATACTTGCAAGCTAGATGTGTGACAAAGGACTCATAACTAGGCTATATAAAGAATTTTGTTTGCAGAAGCCAAATAAATATTTTATTTATTTTTGTGCATTTTTTTATATTCCACATATAATGCTGTACAATCTACTGTTGTATCTTAGAGAAGAATACTGGATTAATGTTAAGAGTCAAATGATATCTGAGTCTTCCACCTTTTTTTAGAGAACTAATCTAGTGGGTGTATGTCGTGGTAAAGGAGCATGGAGCTATAATATGATTAGGTGGGATGCACAAATTTTTATTATTAATCTGCCATTAACATTAATTAAACAACTATGTGATGTGGTAAGTTGTGCAACCGCTAGCAAAATTAGTTTTTTACTTTAAAAAATGAAAATACGAACTGGATAATAATGGACCTTTAAAAATCCCAGATTTGCCTTAAGGAGTTTATCACAAAAGAGTGGATGGAAGTGCTGCGGACATGCCAAACATTACATACACATAAGGTGGTATTGCTTAAATGATTGCTTACCAGGAAGCTAACTAACGTTTGTGTCTTAAATATAACTCAATATTATTACCCATATTTAATTATTTAATAGGATACTGTGGTGTTAACATCACAACATTGAGCAGTACACATTCATTCTTCCCTCTGTGATCAAAATAATTACTCATGTACTAATATCCTGAAATTAGAGGTCGAGTCACTTTAATATAGTAATGCCAATAGTGTGGTCGCTCCATATTTTATACTGCCTCCATGTCTTTATATTTAAAATTTAACACACAATCCAAACTTCAAATGAATTAACAGCATATCATCTAAGTGGGTTTTTCTGGCTTGTATACTGTTAATAAGTAATTTAATTCTTTGTAGTTGAATGTTTCTCGATGCTCAAGCCCATATAGTAATGAAAGAGTTGGATGTAAAGATTTTTTCCAGTAAACTTGTATACTCGTCAGCATTGGGTTATATAGTGAACTGGTTGACAAAGTTTATGACCTTGAAGTATAAACACTTTTCAGATTTTCTGCAGATAATTTCTAGAGGCCAAGTATGCCGTCTTTCGGAGGAAGTCAAATATTTCCCCATTCAGCTCTCTTTAACGTGTATGAATTGTCCAAAGCCTTATTCAGGCCAACAAGAGTAAAAGGGTAAATTTTACTTCAAAATCTAGGAATTGACAGATGTGGCAAGGGTTGTCAGGCCACTACTACAGGTGCTTTTTGTGGTCTCTATGATGTGCCTAATGACAGTGTGTTGAACATAATCTCCCAAAAGTTCCTCACCTCTACCGTGAAGCACCTGTTGATCCAAGTCTTAGAGAAGCTGCAGTGTTTGGGCTCCCAGGCCTGGACCTTCATACCACTGCTTTATCAATTCTATTCGGAGGATATTATCAGAGTAGGGACTAGGGGGAAACAAGTGACTTGTCTAGGGCTCAAGCTCTAAAGAGGCACTCCCTCTAACGTTGCATCAAGTACCAAACATGCACTTGCACAACTCTGGTGTTAACAGACAATGTATAAACAAAAGAGCATGGCCAGAAAACAAGTCTCAGTAAAGCAAAGGAGTGAAAATTATATGATATATGGTCTCCAATCCTAACCGAATTAAATTAGAAATCAACAGCAGAAAACTTTTGAGAAATCTCCAAATGTTTGGAAATTAAGCAAATTCCTAAAATAATTTGATTCAAAGAAGAAATAACAATAGGATACACACAGCATGTCAAAATTCACAAAATGTAGCTAAAAGAATGCCTATAGGGAAGTTTATAGTTCTAAGTTTCTATGTTAGAAAAGAAAAGGTGGGGGTCAGCCTGGTTGTGTAGTGGTTAAGTTCACGTACTCTGTTTTGGCAGCCCGGGGTTCATGGGTTTGGATCCTGGGCACAGACCTAAATACCACTCACCAAGCCACACTGTGGCAGCATCTCACATACAAAATAGAGGAATATTGGCACAGATATTAGCTCAGTGACAATCTTCCTAAAGCAAAAAGAGGAAGGTTGGCAACAGATGTTAGCTCAGGGCCAATCTTCCTCACAAAAAAAAAAAAGAGAGAGAGAAAAGAAAAGAAAACAGAAAGGTCTTAAATCAATGCTCTAAGCTTCTACCTTAAATAACTAGAAAAGAAGAGCAAACTGAACCTAGAACACATGAAAGAAAGGAAATGGTAAGATTAGAGAAAAAATTATCAAAACTTATGAGAAAAATTGCTAAAACAAAACACTGACTTTTAAGAAAAACAAAATGCAAATATGTTTAGTTGGACTGACTAAGAAAAAACAATGGAAGACACAAATGAACCAAACCAAGATTTAAGTGGGGACATCATTAATGACCATTCAAAATTAAAAGGGTTATAAGGAAATACTACGAACACCGTTATGCCAAACAATTAGACCACGTAAATGAAATGGACAAATTCCTAGAAAGACACTGATTACCAAAATTATCTCAAGAAGAAATAGAAAATCTATATAGACCTACCAAATATTTAAGGGATAAGTACTAATCCTGATGAAATTTTCAAAAAAAAAAAAAAGAAGAGAAGAGAAGGGAACACTTTTGAACTCATTTTAAGAGGGCAGTATTACCCTCAAACCAAAACCAGGCAAAGCCACCACAGGAGAAGAAAACTGAAAGCCAATATCACTTATGAATATAGATTGGAAATCCTCAGCAAAATGTGAGCACACCAAATCCAGTAACATATAAGAATATTTTTGTGCTCTGACAAAGTGGGATTTTTCCCAGGAATGAAAGATAGGTTTAATGTCTGAAAAATCAATTAATGTAATACTCCACATAAATAGAATAAAGGGCAAAACCATATAATCCTCTCAGTAGATGCAGAAAATCCATTTGACAAAATCCAACTTGCATTCATTATAAAAACTCTGAACCAATTAGAATAAAACTCCCTCAACCTGATCAAAAAGCTTTCGTAACAGTTGTTCAGTTAACGTCATGCCAGTGATGTTAGACGGACAGATTTTTCCCCTCACCATGGGAACAAGACAGTGACATCCACTTCCAGGACTTCCAGTCAGCCTTGTACAGGATGTTCCAGACTCTTTGATAAGGGGGGGAGATAGAAGCACACACAGATTGAAAAGGAAGAAGTAAAACTACATTTTTTAATAATGACCTGATCACATTTGTAGTCCGGAAAAGAACTACAGACTAATAATCAGGTTTACAGAGTTTCTAGGATACAAGACAATATACAAAAAGAAATTGTATTTCTATATACTAGAAACAAAATTCCAAACATAAAATTAAGAAAATATTTCCCTTAACAATAGCATCAAAAGAATAAAATGTTTAGTTGTAAATTTAACTAAAACTACCCAACATTTTTTAGAGAGATGAAAGAACCTCTAAACAAATGGAGAGATATTGCATATTCATTGATTAAAGCTTCATATTATTAAGATGGTAATTCTTCTTGATGTTATCTATTGATCCATTGGAATCCTTACAAATACTTTAGCAGACTTTGTGTAGAAATTGACAAGCTCATACATAATTTTATATGAAACAGTAAAGAAAAAAAGGAAAAGTAGGAGGACTGCCCAATTTCAAACCTTACTATCAAGCTAAATTTATCCAATGTGTTGTTGCATATGGACAGGCATATAGGCCAATGGGATAGAATTGAGAGTTCAGAAATCAATTTTTATATTTACAGTCAATTGATTTTCCACAATAGTGAAAAGGAAATTAAATGGGCAAAGGACAGTCTTTAAAAAAATTTTTGCTGGGACATTGTATATCAACATACAATAAATAAATAGATAAACATATAAAATATATATATGAAATAACATATCATTGTCTCACACCATACAAAAACATTAACTCACATGGATCAGAGATCTAAATGTAAGAGCCAAAATTATAAAACTTCTAATAAGGGGCTGGCCTGGTGGCACAGCAGTTACTTTTGCGTGCTCCACTTTGGTGGCCTAGTGTTTGCCGGTTCAGATCCCAGGCAAGGACCTCTGCACCGCTTATCCAGGCATACTGTGGCAAGCATCCCATATGTAAAGTAGAGGAAGATGGGCATAAATGTTAGCTCAGGGTCAATCTTTCTCAGCAAAAACTGGAGGATTGGCAGCAGATGTTAGCTCAGGGCAAATCTTCCTCCAAAAAAAAAAAAGAAACTTTTAATAAAACAGAAGAGAAAATTTTTATGACCTTTGGTTAGGCAAAGAGTTCTTAGATGTGGCACCAAAAATGTGATATATAAAACAAATAAATTAAAATTGGCCTTAATGAAATAAAAGAAAAAATTATAATTTGGACTTAGTCAAATCAAAACTTTTCCTGTCCAAAAGTCACTAAGTGAGAAAATGAAAAGAAAAAGAAAGGGAGGAAAAGGAGAAAATATTTGCAAGTCACATATATTTCATTATGGAATTGTATTAAAGATTTACAAAGAACCCTCACTACTCAATAGTAGGAGAATAAACAGCACGATTTTAAATATCTACATAATTGAATAGAAGTTTCTTTAGTGAAGATATACAGATGGTTAATAAACATTTGAGAAGATACTCAAAAGCATTTAGTCTCATGGAATTGTGAGTTGAAACCACGAGGGGATACTCTTTTACACCCACCAGAATGGGCTATGATAAAGAAAGTAGACAATATCAAATATTGACAAGAACGTGGAAAAACGGGATATCTCATACCTGGCTGGTGTGAATGTAAAGTGGCACATCCACTTTACAAAACTATTTGGCAGTTTCTTAAAATGTTACACATAAATTTACCATACACCTCAGCAATTCCAGTGATAGGAATCTGTCCAAGAAACATGAAAATATCTATCCACCCAAATACTGTGTGGGAATTCATTATTCATCAAAGTTAGTTGCTAAGAGAGCAGATCTTAAAAGTTCTCATCACGAGAAAAAGAAAATGGTACTATGTGTGGTGATGAATGTTAACTAGACATGGTGGTGATCATCTCACAATTATATATGTATATTGAATCATTATGTTGTACACCAGAACTAATATAATGTTATATGTCAATTACATCTCAATAAAAAAGTTAAAAAGTGGAAACAACCCAAATGTTTGCCAACTGATGAGTGAATAAACAAAATGTTGTATACAACGTGAATTACTCTTTGGCAATAAAAAGTTACAAATTACTGATACATGAGACAACATGAAAAATCCTTAAAAAACTATGCTAAGCAAAAGAAACCAATCACGAAAGACAACATATTGTACCATTTCGTTTATATGAAATACCCAGAAAAAACAAATCTATAGAGACAGAAAGAATAATGGTTGCCTGGGGCTGGAGTTGGGAACAGTGAGTGATGCACAAGAGCTCTTCTTTGGGGAATGGAATGTGCCAAACTGAATAACGCTGATGGTTAAATAGCTATAGACGTCTGCAAAAGTTACTGAATTATTGGTTTTCAATGGGTGAACTTTATGATATGGAAGCTATACCATGATAAATCTGTTAAAAAAAAGATTTCATGAACTCTAGAAACTTTTTCTACAATGATTTTTGCTACATATCTATGCTCATATTTTCTTTGCTTGTGTGATTTTTTTAAGGTCCATTCTGTGAGGAGTCAAAGAAATATTGCTTTTCTCAGTCTTTTTGGAAAGAAGGAATTTGCCAAAATAAAAGCTTGGCTTGCATTTTTGAATGCCCAGAAGGATTTCTCAATCAAAGCTGTGAAACTGATGTCAATGAGTGTTCTGTACCATGTCAGGACGGTGCTGACTGCATTGATATTCCAAATGTAAGTCTGAATCTAACATACAAGAGAGTAGTTTTAAAATATTTTTTACCATTATCAAACTATTTGAAAAGTACAAGTAATTGAAGTTTTTATTAACGTATTATAATCTTCAAACTCAGGAAAATCAGAGGAGCTACTTTATTTGTTTATTTTCATTTTTTCTCCATTTTAAATAGAAATCTCAATTCCAAAAACACTCTTCAATTTCATTTTCTTTCTCTTCCACCAGAATTCTCCCTTGTGAATAATGTAATTTTGTAAACTTTTCATATTTATTTATTTTTAATTTTTAGTCTATTACTTGATTATTTGATATTATTGCATTTTAACTTTTTAACTTAACATTTAACTAAATAAGACTAGGAAACAATTTAATAGTTCCCACAAATGACTTTCTTTACATTTTAGTAAGGTTCATATTTGAATTCGTAATATGAATTCATATTCGTATCTTAAGGTCTTCCTTACTCCTATGTCTTGTATTTGATGTTAGCTGTCAGCTGGTCCCTCAACTGGAGCTGTAAGCCAGAACCCTAAGTGTAACTTCTCTATATGGCTTGGCAACAATATGGTGTCTTCCAAGAGCAAGCCTCCCAAGATAATTAAACAGACATTGTATGGCCTCTTAAAAATAGCCTTGAAAGTCACAGAGCATCACTTGTTCTATAGTCACAACATGCTGACGTTCAAGGAAAGGGAATATAGTCCCCAATTCTCAATTAGAGGAGTGTTGAATTTCTGTAGTAGGAAGGAAGAGTATGTGAGATGGGAAGCATTGTTGTGACATTTTGGAAGATAGAATCTTCCACATTGTTGCACAGAGAACTTCTACTACATGTTTATGAAAATCATTTCCAACCCTCTCTTGGTAAGAATCCTTTTATTATCTCTGAAATATCCCAATGCTTTTATAAAAAATACTTTTTCGTCTTTTCTAGGAAATCGTGTGCATCTGTTCCACAGCATTTACAGGCAAGCTTTGTAAGAGACTTCAAACACCACATGAGCAATTTCCATGCAAGAATAATGCCACATGTGTGAAATATGAGAAAGACTATCACTGCAGGTATAATTAACTAATTTCCTTTTTTTAAACAAAAAAATACGTGAATTTTCAAACCAAAAATAAAACAGCATGTTCTGTTTTAAACTTTAATTTTATTTTATAGCATGTAATATTCTACTTAAGTTAAGGAGAAACTTTTCATGTTTTTTATGGGTTATTTAATTGGTGTGGTATTGGTTTTTAAAAAATATTTAAGAAATTCTCAGACATAATTTGGGCACACACTTATAAAATGTATCTTATTGTATAATGGGATTTTTAGGATAACTGAATAATATTTAAAGGTCTAGAATGAAGTGATAAATGTAAATACCCATAGTATTATTTCTACTGTACACATACAACATTAAGGTTATATTTTGAAAGTGCAGAGTAACCATCTCTTTCTTCGGTTCACAGATCTCAGCTGATAATTTTTAGTTAGGGTCTTTAGGCAAACTTTTAGTAAACAGTGCTTTATTTAAATAAGAATTTGAAAAAATTACCCATTCGTAAATGACAGAAGTGACCTAGTTATTTGGGCCTATAATTTTAGTCATTTTAAATAGCTTTAGAGATACTTTCTCACACCATTAAGAAGAATAATTTGTACTCTTCACACTTACTTAACTTTTATCTGGCTGCTTAAAGTAAGTTCTGTTGGGCATTACTGAAGGGTAGTAAACAGCCTCAAAATTTTAGAATATTCATAAAGGCAGAAAATTAAAAGCTGTAGTACAAGAAAGTCTTAAAACACATTGAAAAGAACAGAATATGCATACACATCACTGATAAATGACTGACAATATTTTCATCAGTTTCAAAGGAATCTAAATGCAAGATTTAAAAAATATATTAAGCTTTTAAAATGTGACATTTTCAAAAGAGCATGAAGAGAAACTTCCTCATCATGTCAAGATCTTGGAAGATCTAACTCATCCAATCATTTTGTGCATGGGAATGTTAATTTACCAATAAATCCAATTATTGTCCTTTTAAAAATATTGACTTTTTAATATGTCATTTCTTTTTCTGAGCCTAATAGTGCTAGTATATTTATGAATCTACTTAGAAAAGTAATCAACTTTAAAAAATATGGATAGCATTATATAAATAGGGGTAAATATACATCCACATATAATATTTATTTTTAAAAATCTTTTGTATTAAGTATGATGCTTTTTTTGGTCCTTATTATTAGCGTTTTCTGGTTGTCTGGAAGACTTTGTTTTTGATCTCATCATCAAAGGAAAAACTAGATAACCAGAGGCATTGTTGCCATCCCTCAGTTGATTGTTCTGTTACTATTTAATGGATTTAATTTTAAAATGATAGATTTTGATCCAGAATGCTTTGTTAAGCATGTTTTAGATGGGATGGAAGTTGTAGAAATTAAAGTTAGGTTTCCCTAGGATGGATGAAATATGTTAAGTAGTTAAGCAAGTTGTAAAAACTTTGAAGTAAAATTACTCATGAAATTAATATGAGCCACTGTGTGTGTTCTAATTGTGGGAACTGCCCACATTCTTTAAGACTTTGGTGTACATTGTGCTCATCTTGAATCTACTTAACTAAAAACATTTTCCTCTCATTTGGTTAAATCAGACTCCTGATTATCAGAGGGAAAAAACAAGGCAAGTGACAGGAGAATAAAAACAAAACTGCTTCAACGAGGCAGAAATAACACATTGTCAAATTTGAATGATGAGTGAAAATCTAAGCCTCAGAAATCAGTAAGAGTATGGCCAAAATTTGAAACATGGAAGCAGAATTTTCAGCCCCAGTTTCCAACCCCCCAAACTCACTAGTGACACTCAAAAAATTCCTAACTCTCACTCAGTTGAAGTAATGGCGATATAATCAATATAAATTAATAAAGCATAAACTTAAAACAATGACAAAAAATTAGTCTTGTCTGTTTTTCTTTTCACAAAAAAGATTAAGAGAATGACTGAAAATAATAAGAAAAATAAAACCCCTTCAACTTAAATGCCTTTAAGTTAAAAATTTCTCTGTGCATTGCTATGTTAGAAGGCATATTTTTTTAGATCAGTGATTCTCACATTTTGGTGGCACCAGACTTGAGTGCATTAGAATTTCCTGAAGGGCCGTTTAAAACCTTGATCCTAGAGTTTCTAATTCACTAAGTCTGGGGTGGAGGTTGCAAATGTGCATGTCTAACAAATTCTCAAGTGACGCTGATGCTGCTGATCTGAAGACCGTACATTGAGAATTACTGGTTAAGATGAGCCGAGCTCAAACAGCACCAATGCAGAAAATCCTCCTCTCCTTTTTCCCCTACTGTATCTACACCCCACAACCCAAGCTTCTCCTCTTCTGTTCTGAACCCAGGAGAAAAAAGTGTGGGGTTGGGGAAGGAGCGAAATGAAGAGGAGAATACAAAGGTGATGATAGTATCAGTTTCTCTACTTTAACTTGTGGACTAGATCTAAATTCCTATAATTAGATGAGAGAGAGGAACTGAAGCAAAATTACCTCCTCGAGAAGGAGAATAAAACTCTAGTTATGAGAATTATTCAGCATCTAGTGACCTAAAAGCAAGGCAGTATTAGAAAAGCTAACTATTACGTGTGCCTACAAACTGACATTTCCCTTAATACTTAGAAGGCTGAAAGTTTTAGTTGTTTATGGCATAAAAATCTTTTTTTAAGAACAGTAAGTACAGTAGTGAAACATCAAAAGTGGCATTGCTGGGAGCAGACGGGGCACAAGTGGGATCTGGTGGAAAAGGAAGAGGGATAATGATGTCTTGGAGTCATCAGAAAGGTGGAACACAACTTTGGTGATTCTCTGAAATTACTGAGGGTTATTTTGCTTAGGGGTGTCAATACTTTGGCTAAGAATTTGAAAATAAAATGGAGTTTGTGAACTATAGTAATCGCAGAAAATGAAAAATGATTTATAAGAATACTTGAAGAGTTTCTGTTAATACTCAAAGGAAATCAGCTAAGGTTCTGCCAGGAAACAGATGGCTCACTCAGAGTAATTTAGAAGAGTTGAATGAAAGGAGTAAAGGGTATGAAGATTAGGGGAAACTAACAATGTATGATTAATCATCCTGCACTTAGAAACAGTGGAGAGCTGTTGCCTTCCCTATGCTGAAGGGGCAAGCTAAGAATGAGTTAATAGAAGCCAGAGAGAGAAGTGTAGCTGTAGTACAGAACATTCTGACGCCAACTGTGAACTTATGTAGATGAACATAGTTACTGTCAACCTAACACCTGGCAGTGAGAGAGTGGAGAGGGAATACCTGACGGTATTCTCCTCTCACCTTCTGACTTTCTGCTGGTCCAGCACGTTAGTAGAACCCAGTCACTGGCAAGCATCCTGAAGTACAGCGCAGGATGGAGAAGGATGAAGAAAAAGCATTGGAGGAGACTATTCAGTACCCAAAGAAATGTACGAGAGATTAAGACAATTAAATGTGAATTATGACACATTAGAGAGGATTTATGCTGAGGGGAGAAGAATAGATGAGTCATCAGAGGGAGTGAAAAAGGAAAGAAACATTCTCAGAGACTAAACTAGGTTGGATGTCTACCTGTCTATGGTATCCTAAGAAGCAAACTCCTTGATCTATCCTCTAGGAGACAGCAGTGACTTTCAATATAATTATAGTATGATTATAGTATGATAGAAGGCTGTGCTCTGAGTTTCATGGCTCTCAAATACACAAAGACCCAGGAGCCACACGAGCATTTGACCAGAAGAGTGGCCCAACCTCAAGACTGGCTGTGCAGTAAAGTCATTCACAGTGAATGCTGTGGTGTGGAAACAGTTGCCCACTTCCAGCGCCAGGACTTGTCACAGAAATGGGAGAACAGAAAGCAGAGAATTCCTCCCACTCTTCTCTACCATCATTCCTCTCTGACTATAAGAGTGAAAGAAGAGTTTTTCACCTTTCTTTGTTTGTCTTGGCCACAGGAAATGAGTTGTTTCAAGGTCTGTTTGGCACTTTTTTGCCCTTTGATACTTCAAATTAGGATTTGGCAGAAAGTCTATCCTTGAGTGACACTGAAATTCCTGCTAGAGGTTTTAAGGGAGAGTGAAACCGTCAAACTCCACAGTGACATCAAAAAACTGACCTGCAGTGAGCCAGTCCTGATGGCCTAGTGGTTTAAGTTCTGTGCTCACCACTTTGGTGTCCCAGGTTTGCTTCCCAGTCATGGAACCACGTTACCATCTGTCAGTTGCCATGCTGTGGCAGTGGCTCACATAGAAGAACTGGAACAATTTGCAACTAGGATATACAACTATGCACTGGGACTTTGGGGAGGGAAGACAAGAGGAAGATTGGGCACATCTTCTCCTGTGGGGGTGGAGGGGTGGGGGAAAATGATTTGCAGTATGTAGCTGAGCTACTGGATGTCATCTTGCAACCATAAGGAAATCCAGCTAGAGGACAAAGCCAAAATGCAAATAAGTGTAGAGCTGAGAGGATCAACAAGAAAGCCAGAACTATGATCTAGCTCTGCATGATGCAAGGACTACCTCTAAACAGTTTGCTCATATGGGCCAATAAGGCCAATGTCAGTTTAGTTTTTGCATTGAGATATTATTTACAACTGAAAACCTGAAAATTAATACACTGGAAATCTTTGTAAATCATTGATTTCATTTGATCACATATTTTAAATGGTTAACCTTTTGTCATATTTGTAGTTCTATTGTTCACTCAAATTAGTTAGCTACTAAAAGAAAACAAAATATCCCTACAATATAGTTTATTACTTTATATACAATAATTTTGAATTACTATGAAAGTCTATTCCACTCTAAGCTGTTCAAGAGGGTGACTGTGGTTTAATCATTTTGCAGCTCTAGAGCCTTTTACTGTGTAACACATAAAGAATTTCCCAAATAGTTTATTTAATTCATTATTTAATTTGTTTGTAGTGTTTTGATTTTTCTGGGTAAGATGGAAGGTCTTAACTCTGGATATGGCATAAAGTGACTCATTCATTCATTCATTTAATGATGAATTATTGAGCGCCTACTTTTCCAGGAACATTCCTCCTGTAATGGAAACTCTTCTATAGCAGTAGAAAAAAAGAAAAGAAAAGCAGGCAAAACACCCTTCCCTCAAGAAACTTACATTCTAGTGGATGGATACTATTTTACAGAATCATTCCAACTCCTTTTTCCAGACTCGACTTCTGACGTATGATCCCAAGTGAAGGCACAGGGAGATGAGCTAGGAAGCTAGTATACTACTACAGCTAGAGATAGTGGTGATGACATTCCCTCCAAAGAGACACACGATGATGGAATTAAGGACCAGATTTGGAATATATTTCTAAAGAAGATTCAATGTTTTGCTGAAGGACTGGATGTGTGTCAAGAGATAATAAGAAGCCAAGGGTAACTCTAAGATTGTTTGCTCCATTGAAGAGTTGGGGTATAATCTTCTAAAATGGGGAAATATGTAGGAAGAGAAGCATGGTTGAGAGGGATGGAAATCAAGAATTCAGTCTGGGACAAGTTAGCTGAGACACCTCATGCAGCGAAGTGGAATGCTAAGGTAGGCATTCAGGTAGGTTAATTCCAGTTTAGAGGAGACGTCTGGGATACAAATATACATTTGAAAGCCAGCCACATAGCCATGGCCTTTAACACCAGGAAACGGCATGAGATCACCTTGTAGTGAGCCTAGAGAGGGAAGTGAGAGGTTTGCACACTGAGACCTTGGGCACTCTTACAGTTAAGGGATGAAAGGATAGGAATATGAAACTGAAAAGTACGAGTGAGTTGAGGTCAGAAAAATACAGAGAGTCATCTCAGACACTATGAAATATTTTAAGAATATTAAGACAATATTAGATGGTCTCAAAATATGTGGCTAGATCTACTTAGAGGAAAATGAGGATTGATTTTTGCAATTGGAAATTGGAGATAATGGTTTCCTTGAAAAGAGCAGTTTCACAGAATGATGGGAAAAATATTGATTAGATCAATTCACAAATGAATGGAAGGAAAGAAATGGGCTCTTCCTGTGAAGGATAGTAGTGATAGAGAGTAATGGGGTGGCAGCTGAAGGAAGTTCAAAACAGGTCATTTTTAAATAGTAGGAGAGATGGGTTGGAATATAGTACACAAGCAAAGGAGTTAGCTTAGATAAGATGGCCCACATTATATCAATTATAATAGAGAAAAGTCAAATATTTGTACTGATATGGGTGTTTTGAATATGTGGTGTCGAATCATTCAGAAAGTGTCTCCTGATTGTTCTAGTCCTCACGTGAAATAAGAAGCAAGGTGAGATGGAAAAGTATGAAGAGCTCCAGATGAGTGAGAGGGAAATATAGGATTATTGATATGCAGCAATAAGGGTCTCTTTGCAGTTAGTGAGCATTAATTTAAAGTGCATTCTGTCCACAACGAAGTGCGGCATCCTCAAACCATGTTTAGTTACTCTTATGCCCACATGAAATAGCTTGAGTGTTGAATTAAACTAGGATTGGGTCTTGACCAACCTACAATAATGGGGAAAGGAGTAAGTGATTTGAGGATGTATGTAAGAAGTGAGTATAGAAATGGATCATGGAATCAAATTCAAGTAAGTAAGGAAGTGAGGATATAATAAGGATGAGAGACATTGAAGATTTAGTAGGGTCAATGGATTATGGTGGTAAAAAATTGCCTTCAAAGGACTAGAAAGAGTGAACTGGAAAGGCAAATGAGGCTGTGGGTAGAAGATGAGATACTTGAAATGGAGATTCAGGAAGTCATGATTGTGGAGGGAATATAATTATGTATGATGGTATGGTATAATGATAGTATATAGAGTCATACAGTGGGAGCAGGTTGGAAAGTCAAAAAGAAGACTGAGATCTTTGTGTTGAGATGATCTCCTCCTCTAAGAAGCTGGCGTTTTAAGTGGATCAACTCTGCAGATATTGAAATAACTAAGTAAGACTGGGATTGTATTAGAAAAAGATAATGAGCCAGGTGTTAAATGTTAAAGAATTAGAATTACAGGGAGTGGTGAGAAGGGTTAGGTATGAATTCAACAGGAGAAGATATGTGTAGCATAGTTGATGGCACTACCTTCACATGATTGAGATTTTTAAGGAGAAGGGTGAAATATTGATCTTAAAACCACAATGAGGAAAAAGGAAGGTGTCTCCCCTAACATCCAGGCCCTGAAATGTGAGGGGTGAGGGAGAGAGTAGCTACCACTTAAGAAATTGAAGTCCAAATGAAAACGTGTACAGAGCTGATTGGGGGAAAGATCCACAGGGTGAGGAATGACCTGGAGCCTCTGGCTTCTTGGGGTGTCTGAGGTAAATGGCGATTATATGTTAACCTTGATGGCCTCGAAGGTAGATCATAGTGGGGCAATCATGAATGTTGGCATCATATTAGGGATATGAGGGCTTGTCAGGAGCTTGCAGAGCTCAATGGACAGCCCTTGGAAGCTCCTCCAAAGGCAGTGCTAAAGCCACAGGTCTCTGTGGGCCCCAACTCATTTACACAAGCAGCAGTGCCCAGAGTACTGCAGAGTACAGCTCCACTGAGGCTCTCTAGGGTCCCTGATGATCCCTCTGATGGAGGTGCGGGGTAGTGGAGGGAAGGGCCTTATGACCTGACATACAGGATTCTGAGTTCTGCACTATACACTAGAGTGGGATGTGTTTGTACTTGAAGACTACGTAAGGATTTTGAAGACCTTATGAACAACACTCCAAATATTGCCATCACACACCACACACAGCACGTGCATGTGCACACGTGCACGGACGCACACACTTACCTACTCTAATATTTACTGAGTGCAATGACTCTAACATTTTCTATATGTAAAGATAATCACATTCTGAATATTCAGATGGAAACGAGGAAACCTGAATCAGGAAATAAATGTTAATAAAACCAGCTAGTATCTTTCTCTTATGACAAGATTTTCCAGTCTGAAAATAAATTTTTAGCAAATATTTACTGAGAGTTATCTTTGGAAAAGACATTAGAAGCTAGATATTGGAAAACTATAAATATTATGTCTTTAAAAAATCAGAAATTTCATGATATACAGATTTTTGCTTTCTAAACCTTTTATTTTCTCCGCTCAAATTCTAAAATATTCCATGGGATAATGATGCTCTATTTTGTTCTCTCAGCTTATTGTTTTGTTTTTTCCTGGTTCCTACTCAGGGAGTTGCAATTATAGCTTGCTCTGCTTAGGTGCCAATTCAATGTATTAAAATACTTTTCTTTTTCTCAAGTCAGTTTCAGCATTTCATTAGCCTGTGTGATGTCTCACCATACCAGCCACTGGTAGTGTTTGGGTTTTCAATTTGTGTCACAGGTAAACCTAATTAAGCATGCATTGCGACTTTCAAATAGAACATTGCACCACAGAAATGCATAGGTCAGCATGTTTCCTTTCAACATATAATAAAGTTATATTTTCACATTAATTTTGAAAAATGCTTTTTAAAACAGCAGTCACACATTCTGATGATGAATGTGTTAATTAATGGAATGCTTCCACTTGGTCACTCAGTAATTCTCAACCAACAGGAAACCTCAACCTCGTGGAGTTAATTATCTCAAAAGCTGGGCTGCTACATTTTTCTTTCCTTGAAACCAATAGCCATATTTATAAGGCTAACCTTCCCTTTTGAATAAATCATTCTAAACTTTAACATAGAAAAAAAGTTTGTTAAAGTTTAAATATAGTTTTATAATTTCACATTCTGGTTATAAGCTGTATTACAATCGAAAATAGCTGGAACATGGTTGACATTTCCTCACCAAGAGTAGCTCCTGCTGCTATTAATGTCATTTTATATTTTCAGGAACTGTTATAGTTGACTGAAGTCATCCCCAAATCTAAGTGCTCATTTTGAGAAAATATGATCTCATTGGTATAACCTTTCTCCCATTAGTCTTTGGCCTACTAATTCCCTGTAAATAATAAATAAGAATAAAATATTATGACAGAAGTTCATACAGACCTATGAACATAAAGGTTGAATTAACATCAGGTGACCTCTAAGTCTTCCAGGACATACCTGATCAAATGAAGCTTGGCCCCATAATGCTCTGCACATAGTGCTTTAACATTTCTTAGTATCCAATATTCTTCCGCTGCACCCTCAGGATCTCATTTGGTCAGCAGCAAATTCTGCAGTACCACAGTCTCTTTTGTATAGCTTCCTTTCTTTTTCTGACTGAAACCTGAGGACCCGTAGTCCTCTTGGGTGACTACTGTCCGCCCTTCTACAACCTGCAAACCACTGGCAGGGAAGTGTATAGGTAGCCTTGCCCTTGTTGCCATATCCAGACCATTTTTCTTCCTCTTTCTGAAAAGCCTATCCATTTTTAGCATATGACATCAGCTCTACCGTTCTCTAACTCTCTCTTTCTACCTCCCAAGGTTCCTTTCAAGTATCCCCTCTTCTCTCAGTTCCTGTCCACTCCTCACTAAAGGCTTTAGCATCGGGCTTTCTCTCCTTTTCTCTACCACTATTTTCATCTTTCTTGATGACTTCAATATTTATCTTGGAAATCCACTCACCGTCTTTACTTAAATCCTTCAGCATTTTTTTTACAAAATTTTTTTTCCTTCTCCTCTTGATCTTGGCTCATTTCCTGTGGTCATATCTTATAATTTATCATGACCTGTAATTGCACATGCTGCAACACCCTGATTTAAATGTTTCCACTCTCTGATCATCATTTCACATATATTTCAAGCTCACTCACTCATGTACTCTAATACCTAAATTACGGAGTAATGTTTCTCCATAACCAACAGGTACCTCTAATTATTTGACTGCACATGCTCTCCTCTGTCCATCACCCTTGGCAGGTCCTCATTTTCCTTTTCACAAAGCATACGCATATATCCACTCTCAACTCCTTGGCTCTCTTTTTCTATGTTATGTTGACCTGAAAACACCAAACTAGTTTAATTCTGCATCCCACCAGGTACACCTGGTCTATTTTCATGCATGTCTGATGTGGCCTCTCAAACTTAATATATTCCAAAAGAGTGGTTGATTTTCAATCCCTGGATAAACTTGCTTTTCTGTCAGTGTTCTTTAGATTTATCTTTGATTTCTCTGCGTCTCTGTCAGCCCACTTCTTGTCCATCAACAATTCCTTTAAACTCTCCCATAAATATACACCATGGATATAAACACTTTTGTCAGTATGAAATTAACACCTTGCTAAAAACATCAAAAGTACTCATCTGGAACAGTTTGTTAGCATCCCACTTTGCCTCCTTACTTTGTCTCTTCATTCAGCTACATGTAGAAGAGTGGATGAGAGCCTCATTGAGAAAGCTAATGGTTGGGCAGTAGTTTGAGTGAGGTGATGGAACACGCAGCTACCTAGGAAAAGAATGTCCATGCAGAGGGAACACCCAATGCAAAAACCTTGGCCTATTTAGATCGTACTAAAGAGGCTACTGTAACTGGTCTGAAGAAAACAGGGGGAAGCAGTGAGGATGGAGAGGAAATCGGAGCTGGGGGCAGTTGTGGACCATGCATGCCATTTTAAGGTCTTTGAGTTTACTCTAGGTAAAATAGGAAGGGTGATTGGCAAATGAATGACATTATCTTGCTTAGATTTCGAAATGGTTCTTTGGCTGTTCTGATGAAAAGAAACTTTAGAGAAGCATAGGTAGATGCAAAGAGACCCGTTAGGAGTGAATGCAGTAATCTAGATAGGAGAAGATAGTGATTTGGACCAGGATGGGAGAGGAGACATGGTAAGCAGTGTTTGGATTATGGATACATTTTTAAGATGGAATCAATAGGATGTTCCCTTATACCTGACTGAGTTAAAGAGAAAGAGAGAATATAATGGCTCTGTAGTTTTTGGCCTGAGCAATTGGAAGATAGTTGCCAACATCTTAGATGCTGAAAGCCATAGAGAGAGCAAATTTGAAATAGTTTGCTTTCTTATCATCTCTTTTCCACACAAGACAGTATATTTGCTTTAAAATCATGTTACTGCCGTGCCACTCTCATTCGATGGGTTTCCATAACATTTAATGACATCAAAAATATTTAAAATGCTTACAAGTTTAGCCATATATTGTTCCTGCTTATTGCTCAGCATCATCTCCTACTATGTACACTTCTGTTACTCAACTCCTACCACTTTGGTCTTCAGGAAGTCTTTTGAATACCTTAAGCATCTCCTGCTCCAAGCCTTTGTATTTTTTGGTCTCCTATCAGAAGAGCATTTACCCCAGAAACTATGGTAACTCGATGTTCATTTCTTTGAAAGTTTTGCTGAAATATCATCTCCTCAAAGATTTCTTTCTTGTGGATCTTGATAAACATTCCTAAAATAGCTCCTCTTAATTATTCTCTGCACTTTAAACTGGCGTTATTATTTTTTTAATTTTACAGCATTTATCACTATCTGTCATTATATTTTTATGTATTTACAATTTTCTCCTTGCTTCACAGTCTAATGTATAGTAAAACAGAGGAATTGTTGTCTTAATTGTTTTTTTTTTCTTTGAGGAAGATCAGCCCTGACGTAACCACTGCCAATCCTCTTCTTTTTGCTGAGGAAGACCAGCCCTGAGCTAACATCCATGCCGTCTTCCTCTACTTTATATGTAGGATGCCTACTACAGCATGGCTTTTGCCAAGTGGTGCCATGTCTGCAACCGGGATCCGAACTGGCGAAACCCAGGCCTCCAAGAAGCGGAACGTGCAAACTTAACTGCTGAGCCATGGGGCCGGCCCTGTCTTAATATTTTTAATACTGGCTTCCCATATTCTGGGGTTGAAGTATATCATGATAGTTTTAATTACCAAAATACAGATATTTTTTGTCTAATAACTTTAGGTTTAAAGAACTATGCAATATCAATCACTTATGTTTTGAGATCCAGACAGTGATTCATTTGCTCAGTTTATGCAAAAAAAGATAAATTGATGAAATGACGTAGTCTATAAGTTAGCCAGCTGTCTGTGCCTCCACAAGTCACAATAAGTAAGCATACAGTGATATTGCAAAGCTTCTGTTGTAAGACTAAGTCTGTATTTACTTCAAAGACCTTTTTCCAAGAAGTGGAATAGGTACATAACAGTGTTGAAACTGATACAAGTAACTCTGCATGAGCATCTATACATGATGAAAACAGAGAAGACAAAAGTGAACCACAATGCTTTATTTGAGACAAAAATTGCAGCTTGTTTATAACAGAATGGTTCAGGCCCTGATAACAAATGTACCAAAACCCTCCTCTAAGTGCCAAACCAATGACGGGAGTATTTCAAGACAACAGTCAGAGAGAATCACTTGGAGCTGTATTTATAACTATCTCCTTTCCATTTCCTGGAATAGTATAGAGTTTGAAAGAGCTATTTCAGCAGCTAGAAAACTCTGAGCAAGAACATACTCCTGATCCACTAGTGACACTGTTGACATACTGTCTCTGAAGCTAGCTCTTAAAAAAAATCAAGTAATACTTAATTTTCACTTTCAATTTTTTGTTTTATGGAGTAGTTACTTCATTATCTTCATACATTACTTTAATAACTTTATTACCAATCCATTATAACAGCATTGTGCATTTAATTTTTAGTTGTATTAAATTCATGTTTTCCTTGATATCTTGGAAAAAATGCATTTTAGAAACGTATTTAAAATATCTTAAATATTTAGGTTCACTGATTTTTATTTTATCTTGTGAATTCTATTCAATTTATAAATAAAAAACTGTCATAAGTACCAGAATTGCTCTATTACATGAAGTATTTATAAAAACGATGGTGATGAAATTTTGCTCTGATTTTGCTGTTGTTACTCTGTTTTGTTCAATTCTGCCTTCTCAGCAGAGCCTGACACTTCTCACTAAAATCAGGAGCGTGTATTCCAAACGTCATTGAATAAAGTTTGCAATACTCTGTCCAAGAAATAGAGTAAAGCTAATTGTGTAATAAATATTGACTTAATTGATGAAAATGCAACCCAATAAGGTAAAGATATTTCAGGCAGTTATAGAAAATCATTTCGGGGCGGGAGGAGGTAGAAGTGTGCTTCTTTTCTCCTAGCTTTTCCACTAAAATATTCTATTCCCATTATCTTTCTTTTCTTTCCTTACATGTATCTTTTCAGGTCCTCTTTGCTTTTCTATATATTATCTTCCTTTTTATCATGAAGAATAACACCTCAAACATTTTTATCATGATTATTTACATTCCTCTTACCCATCAATTTCACAAAAATATTTCCTGTTTCTAATACTCTCATGTTTATAATAAAAGAATAGTTTTATACAAAAATATAGCTATACATTGGATATTCTAGGAACATGGTGATCTGGAAAGCATTCCTTTCCCCTCCCCCCATATTTTAAATGACTGACTTCTTTGCCCAGAATGGTTGCTGGACACCTTGAGCAGCTAAAATGAGTTAGGTTTTAGCTTCTCCCACCTATCTCAACAGAAGCAATTTATGCAGATTTTTCTTGCTTTGTGAGCTAGGCAAGCATTTATAAATTAGCATGGGGGCACCAGGGTAATAATCAGATAATAGTGGCTGCTTCTTCAGTATAAACACTTTGATTGTTTGAGGGTAGGTCGAAGTGAGCCTACTCAAGTATTCTTGCCTCTCTTTGCCACAAAGGGTCAATGAAGGTCTGAATTTAAGTACTGAAGGCTATCGGCTACAGAGGACGGGAGTATTCTCAGTGACACCAGGAGGAGAGAGGCCAGGTCCAGGACCCCAGGGCTAGGAGCCTAACTGCTTCAACTTTCTTAGCCTAATTTTCCTTCCATTCACTGAAGGATGCCTCACTTAGGACGGGGAGGCAATGCGACCAGATACCTGATGAGTTGGCAAAGAAAAATATCCCATAAGAGAGGCCAGAGACTAAGGAGAGGAAAATGAGGTCAAATAAAATTAATACAACTCGAGGGGCTTAGAGTCTTTGGAGGAAAGAGAGGACAACTTAAATTAGATATCTACAGTCAAAATAAGTAAAGAGATTCAAGAGGAGAGCACATACATGCACATAGAGACCAAGACTGCAGCTAAAAAACATATTTTTCAATTAAACAGTTTGGTTAAAAAGTTAAAAGGAAAATGATGACTCAAATTATGGAAATAAAAATTGTTTCAAGGAAAAAGAACTTTAAAGTAGAGAAAAGAATAAAGAAATGGGGATCTGTTGGGGCCGGTCCCCTGGCCGAGTGGTTAAGTTCGTGTGCTCCGCTTCAGTGGCCCAGGATTTCGCCAGCTCTGAACCTGGGCTCCGACTTCGCACCGTTCATCAGGCCATGCTGAGGTGGCATCCCACATGCCACAACTAGAAGGACCCACACTAAAAATATACAGCTATGTACTGGGGGGATTTGGGGAGAAAAAATAGAAAAAACGAAAGAAACAGATTTGGGGATCTGTTTTTATCTTCATGTACATACACGACTCTCACCCTAAATTTCTCCTGGGTCTTATGAAATAGTAATTTTCCCAGGAAGCTATCCCTGGCAAACTTTAGAAAACTAGCAACCACTTGTGCTTCCTATAAACTTGAACTTACGCTGCTTTTCTCTTGAAATATTCAATATCTAATTCTTTATTTTCTGTCCTCTCCTACAAAGTAATGAACCTCCTGAGTGAAAGACATTTGTTCACTGAAATATGCACTGTGCTTAGAAAAATAACGGTCTCAAGGCTCAAGGATTGTTTGTTGAAGGACTCAATGGATGAATTAGTTAATGTGTCATGGTGAAGAAACTTGAGTATGTTGGAGAGCAGATCAAGGAGATCTAACATGGCGGTGAGAGCGGCTCTAGAAGGAGCAAAAACAACATTTAGAAGAGAAGCAATCGTTCATCAAATTGTAGAATATTTCTCCGAGCTGAAGAAAGGACTGGGTCTGCATATTAAAAAGGCTCTCTCTCCAAGCTAGGTTGATGATGAAAGACACGTAGTGGAATTTCTATCAAGCCTCAAGGTAGAAAAGACAATTTACCTACAAAGGAAAAGTAATCCGAGAGGCATCACACTCTTTATTTGCAATACTGATAGCTTCAAGACAGTGGAACAGCATTTGTAGCCTCAGAAACAGTGCCAGGCATCTACAGACCACCCGGTGAAAATATTGCCTCCCTGAAATCTTACACCTGACTACTCTCTATTGGATGGTGAAAGAAATGTTTACGCAAACTATCAGAAAACCTATCATCCAGATAATCTATCTGAAGAAAATAATTGGAAAGTACTGTTACTGAATATAAAATGGACTAGAGTAGAAATTTCCAAAGGGGGAATATGAAAAAAAACGGAAAGTGTTGTAAACAATGAAGATTAAAATGTGTGCTGGTGTGTGTGCATGCACCTGTACATGTTAGATGTAAGTTTAAATAGATAATGGTAGAGTATCTGTGTAGATATATAAAATATGTGCTAAAATAGGGCCCCTGAAACAGGTGAGACATCCAGTGGAGGAAATTGTATTTAGAGTCTAGAACTAAAAGAAAGAAATTATTTAAGCAAGACCACGAGATTTGTGAGTGGAAAGGAGAGGAAAGTACATATTATGGGGAAAAAACCCGGGTGTCCACAAGGGGAAATTATGCATCCAGATTGGTGAAAGAATTAACATTTTGTTTGGCAAAAAAAAAACCATAGTAAAGAGTATGTGATTGATTATATATCAGGGAAAGAGAAGGTTACCATTAATGAAATGTAAGTGTTTGGTAGCCTTTCTGAATTCTGGAGAGGAGAAGCGCAACAGATAGTAACTTAAACCAGAGGAAAAGAAAGAATGTAAAAAGCTATTAAACAGGAGAACGCAACAAGAGTATTAAGAAAATTACAGAAAGTACCACTTGACACTGTCATTTTCTTCCTGTTAATAAATGTCAGTAAGATTTCATCAAATCTTGCTCATTCTACCTCCTGAATATTGCTTCTATTTGCTTTTTCTTCTTTATGCTGCTGATAGAGTGCATCTCATTCCTCATGTATTGCTATAACAGTCCCTTGATTAGTCTCCAAACTACAGTCTTCCACAAATGCAACCTCCATTCTCCTGCCAGACTGGTTACAAAAAATCTAGGCAAACGACTACAAATTTCCATTGCTTTCATCACACTTCAGGATCAAATCCAGATAGTTTGCATGTCATATATACTGATGATGCTACAGTGGAGGCATGTAGCTGTCTGCTATGGAGTTAAGGAAAACTGGAGATAAGAATGCATCTACGTTGACTGGTTTTAATGGGATCTAGCAGATCTTCTGTTAAAGGCATTTAACTGTAGTCATGACTACTTGCATCCATGCGTATAAGGGAATATATGCTGAACTGGGAAATGTATGAAGGAGAGAGGGGAGCAAGGAGAAAGAAAAGAAAAGAAAAAGAAAGAAAAGAAAAGAAAAAACGGTTTGTGAAATCCTAAAAGGAAATCTCTCTCCAAAAAGGAGATTTCCTCTCAAGGGTGGAAATGAGTACGGTTACCCGAATTCGTCCACAGAACTCCTGATTGTGAAGAGCCACGTGTAAACCAAAAGGACCTGAGTGTGTAGACCTCTGCTGTGGCCATCTTCTAAATGCATATATCTCTAAGGAGGTGGAGCAGTTCCCTAGATACGTAATGGGAAGAGTTTTGAGTAATAGATGTTTTCAGTGAAGTCAGCAAAGCCGTGGGCAGTGGAAGGCTAAGAAGCAGCCTAGGTTGACAGTGGTATTGGCACGAAGAGTAGAATGTGTGGGGCGCTTGGGGAGCACCGATGTGGGGACGTAAGCAGTGAAGTTTATGCAGCGTTCTGGGCAGAGTGCAGCGGGTTGCAGCAGATTGCGCAGTAGAGCTAGTGCTGCAGTTCAGCACGTGGAGAACTGAGCTTGTGAAATGAACCCAGTGCGAGGAGAAGTGGAAGGAGGAGCAGCACGTGGATTTCGGAGACCCCTGATATTCTAGGGGCTGGCAGATGACAGAAGGGGAGGCAGCGAGGGGAAGCAGAGGGGGCTTACCTCACCCTTGATTTTGGATCCAAATTTTACCCTGACACGTCTCTCTGGCTCCTCTGGATGGCACTTTCTTTCTGAACTTCAGTTAGAGAGATTGGAGTTAATCAGTCTTCAATTTAATGGCATGTTATCAGTGATTTGTACAGGGCCTCTTTTATCTTTTATATTTGTTTGGTTGTTTTCTTTCATTCCCATTCCGCACTTCCAATCCCTTCATTTTTACTCCTGGGTTTTTGATATTTGGTAAGTTTTAGTGACTATTACAAAGTCCTTCCTGATCTCTCTCTCCTCTCTCCTCTCTTGCTGCTCTCGCCGGGTACTTGGAGGTCTTGTCATGTATGTAGAACTGCTGGCAGGCGCCTGAGAACAGCATGTTTCTTCTCATTTTAAGAGTAATAGCGTAGCACAAAATCCACACTATATGTAGGAAAAAAAGAAAAACTTAATTGCTACTAAATTAGTTACATAAAATAAATCCTTAAATATACAATGAGAAGCAAATTCATGAACATGGTCCCTTTCGATGGCCAAGGTGTCTCAGGAAGAATGGACACTTTGGAAAGGAATTGGTTTGTTGTTTTTAGTGCCCTTGGGTTATTGGTAGCATAGGACGGGTGGTGATAGACTAGGATGACCTCTTACATCAGAAGTTGTCTCCCTTCTGGAGGTACTTCACTTGGACATCATGGGGCAAATATGGACACAAATATACATTTATTACATCTCACTATTTCTTCAGGATAAATTCCTAGAAGTAGAATTTTATATCAATGGAACATTATATTTATTTATATTTGCAAATATGAGTTTAGTGGTGACTTTTTGTTGTAATTTTTGAGACTTTTGCAACCAAATTCTGATGACTTTTAGTAATTGATAGGTAACTAGCTTAAATTTTCTTAGGATCAATACTTATACATCATGAGAATCATCTCTTTCATAAAAATTTGAATTCTTCATCCATATAAATAAATAAGCCCAAGATCTTTTAGAGTTAGTTACCATCAAATATTTTGTTCTATTGAGGTATTCTTATTTTGATTCAACATTGGCAGTTTATATTTTGACATAAACTTATTAGTATATTTGCACAGGGAATATCTAGTGATATTAGCCTCATTTGTCCTCATCCTCCCTTTCACATTTTTAGTTTTGTATATTTGTGTTCTCTCTCAATTTTTTACTTACACATTCCAGAAGAATGTGTATATCATTATCTTTTAAATAAATGACTCTAGTCTTATTAATCATAGTACTTTACTCTTGATATGAAACTTAGGCAGTATAGTTTTACACTGTCTTCATTTAAAATAAAAGTACTGAGTACTGTATATGTCCTGAAAAAAACTTTTTGGAAAAAAAATCACTTTGTTTAATATTTATGTCTATTGTAAAGTGTAGATAATGTAGAATTAGGCTAATATAGTTTATTTTATTGTTTGAAATATGAATTAAGAAAAAGAAAAACTAAATAAAATAAATGTATGGAATTTTCCTAATTATAAAAAATTAACTATATAAGCTATCATGCTCTGATATTTATACAGACTAATTCTTATAAGATGTATCTTTGTCCTTATCAATATTTAAAAATATTCTGATTCACTGTGTTTTAAGTGTTCATCTTTACATTTTCTCTTTTCTCCCACTTTCTGCTATATATTCTCAGATATATACGCTACTTTTGATGTTTTGTATGCTACTTTTGATGTTTTGGGGGTGGTGAGGTGACAGTCCTGACTGTTGTTTATATTGAATACATATTATTTTAATCTACATTTTTCAAAAGATTCCTTTCTTAACTTATTTGGCTCCATTTTAATTTCGTTAGCCACTAAGTCACCTCCCTTTTTAACGTGCTTTTCTACCATATTATCCTCTATATTGTATTTCATAAAAATCATATCTGTTTAACTTATTGGGCCAAAATGTTGATGCTATTTGAAATCTCTCTCCTCCTCTAAGCATTTTCCCCTTGTCTTTACATCTTTCATCTTTACTGTTATAAAGTGACTATTTGCAATTTTGTGGTAGAATTTCTCAAAGAGTCTATGTTGTTCTAGAGTTTGCTTTTATCTTTTCTTTTTCTCTGGTTTAAATTCTTAAGTGGCGAGAATACTATTTATGTCTTCTTTTTCCCTGGCCGCAGGCTGAGTTGCTAGGATGTCATTTTCCTTGTGGGTGAGATTCAGGGGCTGCTCGTAGATTTTAAACCATGAGTGGGAGTAGAGGCATGGGGAGTTGATAGCCTGGAACTCAACAGGGAGATTTTCTCATGGTGGGTTTCCTCTGCCTTGAGGGGAAAACTCCTTGGTCCAAGTGTCACAGATGGTGTTCTGGGACTTCCTTCTTAGTATGTTGTGAGAGTGCCAACACTTTGGCCTAATTTTTCATGATCAATAAACCCTTCTTTGTTTAGAAATATCTTTCTCAGAGTTGCTGCTGCCTAGTCTTCATCCAGCAACCTGTTGATCTGATCTCATTAATGACTGAATATTAGCTCTTCATTTAATTCATAGCCCTGAGCCTCTTCTGTGGAAACCATATTCCAGAATAATAGAAGTGCGGGTACCACAAACATCCTTCGCTAGTCTTGGACAATTTAATTTATTCCCACTCCAAAGGAAAATTGAGACATAATAACCACAACTCACCAACAGTTTAGGATATTCTGGTGCTCCCTTCTTCCTGCCACTCTCTACCCTCAGTAGAAAAGGATGAGAACGATACCTTTCGCAAAAACGTGGTATCTGGAGTGACTTCTGGATCTCTAGGCAGGCTCCTAGAATGAGAGAAGTAAGGTAAACATATCTTAGCGGGCTTGTCAGTGGTGTAGCAGAGTACAATACATTTAAAGTTCGACCATGCTTCATTTTAACAACAGCTCTGCACCTAGTGATGTGACCAAAACAACTTATTTAACTTCTCTAAGTAGGTTTCTTCATTTGTAACATAGTGGTAATAACATACATCACACAGGGTTTGTAAGGATTGAATGAGAAAATAAGAAAATAGTGAAAGTAATTAGCTTGATGGCTGGCACATAGTAGGTGGCAAAAAGTATAGATGATTGTTCTTGATATAAAAGAAGGATAACACAATTCTACAAAGTGGAATTGCAAAGCTGCGCCTGAAACAGCAGAAAAGGTAAATCGCTGAAGCGTTTTACTGATACCATTTCGGTTAAACTGTGTCAACATCACACTTGTAGTCCTTCTTTTATGAAATTATCCTGTGTTCTTATAAGAAACTTGAAATAATGAATATATGGTACAATTCACTTTATTATTAAATCAGCTTGTAACAACTTAGTATTCAAAGTGTTATTTTTGGTCTTAAAATCTCTAGTGTTTACTTTAGAGAGACGCCCTTGTCATTTAATTTGGTGTCCCATTCACTTTATAGTAGAAAGTTTACTAAATGTGATATAAAGTGCAGGAATATTTCTCACAAATTGCTGAGTGAGGGCAGAGGAAGCCAGAACAGCAGTATGTGTTCTTAGCCCCCTATTGCTTGCAGCTAATGAACTGCAGTAAACTGGAACCCAGGGTCCGTCTTGTCTGTCTCAGCCTGTAGATAGTGATGCTATGGTCTGGGAACACTGCAGCACTCGCCGTCATCTAGGAAGGCCTCGGGCACTCACCCGGGCGCCTACTGCTTGTGGCAGCCTCCACAGACATTTTCCCCAGGAAGCCGATGTTTCCCCCAGCCCTGTGGTTCTCATTAGGATTCTAGGACACACCTTAACAACAACTACTTGGAACTTTGAAAAAACAAGGTTTATTAGTCACAACTCTTAACAGGGTATTGGGTACACTGAGGGCCACACAGCCAGGTTGCTGGTGGAGAAAGAGAGAGAGAGTGTGAACCCGGGATCTGCTTTTACTGGGGTCAAGGGTGGGGTGCCTAGGGTTTCACCGTTTTACTCTTTATTGGCGAATTTAGAACATAACAGCAGGAATGAGGAGTGGGAAAGGAAAAGCAGGGTCACCCAAAGTGGTCACTTGTTTACATGACCCAGGGCTTTCTAAAAGGGTGACTTCTCCGGGGCGGGGGAGGCCTGGCTCCCTATCTAGCTGTGTAGCTAGTAGCTGTCATACAGCTGGCCATATGTTTATCCGAGATGGAAGTCTTTGAAACAGATGCCTCAGCAACCCAAAGCTTAATGTCAGGCACTTACATTATGATCAAGGAAGCTTATGGTCAGGCACTTGTACCATATGATTGCTTTATCAAACAATGTAAAAATGACAACAAATAAACCCTACAATTAGCCCAACTATGATCATACCATCATTGTCCATGCAACTCTTCACAGTACATCACAAACTCCTGTGTGTCATGATTGACTCCTGCTAGCACACCAGCAGTACATAACCGCTCTGCTAAGCATTAAAAAATCTCATTTGTCATCTTTTATTTTCACATTTCAATAATGATCTCATTTATTCCAATAGTTTTCTAAAACCCATATTTTATTGTTAAGTGTCTGTTTAGGCCAAAGTAGATTGTACTTTTAAATTCTCAAAAGATAATATTAAGACCATTAAATGAAAATGTGGTTTACTCTCATTCCCTCTAAACAGATTAATCTTGTTCTCCTTTGCTAAAAACACAAGTAGGCATGGACAAAATTAATGACTGAAAATATCATGTAACAATATATGTTGTACGTAATTTAAACAAAGTATTATTGTTTTTGGCAGACTGTTAATAGACTTTTGTGAAAATATTTAAATTGTAACTTTTCTTGTTTACGTTGATGTATTTACAGTTGTTTGCCAGGATTTACTGGAAAAAACTGTGAGAAAGTAATTGACCACTGCAGACTGCTCTGCGTCAACTGTCAGAATGAAGAATGGTGTTTCAATATAATTGGGAGATTCAGAGTAAGTAAGTTAATACATTGCAAAGTAATTTAGCACTTCAAAATACAACAGCTTCAGGCAGTCTGTATTTCAAATGCTTCTGTTAATCTAAGCCGGGGAAATATATCCTTATACGTATATTTAAATGTAAGTTATATAAAGCTTACTAATAGAGATTTATAACTTATAAGAATTATGTTGGGAGGGCATTAATAAGTGTTCTAGGCAGTGTTTTTATTATAAAATAAGTATATAGCTAATTGAGACCTGGCAATATATCTCTGTATATATAAAAGCACAGTTACTCATGCCTTAAGCTCTTGAACTAGATGGGGAATACAATTAATCAGGTAGTTGTTAGTCAGGACATAAAAATAGGCTTTTTTTGGTGGATAGTTTTTGAAATGACTTAGCAAATACAGAGTATGTGTACTACATACAGTGAGGCATATCCTACAACTCAACATTTCCACTTAGTTACATCTATTGCAGATATTATCAGGTATGTACTGAAAGAGACATATACAAGAATTTTCACTCCAAATCTGAAATAAACTAAAGCCTGTGTATAAACTCGTCATGGTGTAGTCATATCATGGAATTATACAGAGTGGTTAAAATAAGTGAGCAATAGCTACATGTATTAATATTTATAAATATCAGAACATAATGTTCAATTTTAAAATCTTATTGAGGAATGATATACATGCACTCTGACGATGATTAGTTAAACTTTTAAAACACAAAAAAATCCATATTGTCTGTGATTGCATAAATATATAGCAAACGTGTAAATACACATATCAGAAATATACACACTGGCTTTACTAAAAGGGCTGCCTACAGGGAGACAGGTGGGGAGAGTTCAGAGGGCACTTCCAATGTATCCGTAATGCTTTATTTCTTAAAAATGTATTTTTGGCAAATAAGGGTGGTAGGATTATGGTGTACTTTTTATTTTAAAAAAATTTTTGCTGAAGAAGATTAGCCCTGAGCTAACATTTGCTGCCAATCTTCCTTTTATTTTGCTTGAGGAAGATTCACCCTGAGCTAAGGTCTGTGCCAATCTTCCTCTATTTTGTATGTGGGTCACTGCCACAGCATGGCTGATGAGTACTGTAGGTCTACACCCAGGATCCAGACCTGTGAACCCCGGCTGCCAAAGTGGAGCACCAAACTTTACTACACCATGGGGCCTGCCTTCATGGTGTTCCTTTTATTTTTTTCTTGACTTTTCTGTTGTTTAAAATATTTTAATAAAATGTTAAAATAATGAAAAACCAGCTTATGGAATAGACCATGGACAAATTTGTGCATCTATTTTTGGAAACATATGCTAAAATATAATAATGCTACTATACAAGAATGTATAAGATAACATAACATGTATTTAGCAGCTATAATACACTTGGTACTATAAAATATCATTTATGATCATTACCTCATTTGATCTTCACATAAATACCATTCCATTTATAGAAAAATAAAACATCTACTGAACTTTTGAATCTTTTCCAAAGGTCACACATATGGATAGGGATGGACAAAACTAGATTTGCATGTCCTCTGTGTGACTCTAGAACTCATACTTTCAAGCACTATACTTATCTATTTTCAATACAAAGAATATGCTATCATTTCTTTTTCCTTTAAAATTTATTTACCCTTTCCTTAATAAGAATTCTCTCATTGAAATGTCTGTCTTCCTTTGATTTGAATTTTTCTATATTATACTGCTTATGTTTTGGTTTTTGGTTCCTGCTTTATCTCAGGATAGCCTCTGAGCATTTATCTCTGACTTATTTTGAAATTTTGCTTCCTTCATCACCACTTTTCCTGGGAGATCTCACCCATTCTAATGCCTCAACAAATACCTATATGTGATTGACTCTAAACCCAGTTTGAATTTCTTTTTCAAGGAATTTGACTAGACTTTTCATCACCTTGCAGAATCTGCTTTGTTTATAATTCTACTTTAAGTTTAATGACTTCCGTTAGGTTAAATATCAGCAAGAAAAGAAGGTTATTGGCATTCTCATTGGGTTAAAATGTAGGTGTTGATGAAGATAATGTACATTACTACATGGTTCTAACATTATAATAATTTTTCAAATATATACTTTTCCCTATTGACTAATAATATTAATTTTGGCTGTGTTGAGTTGTGAAATAGTTTATATTTAAATTAGTTTAATTTAAAATTTAGTGTATGTTTACAAATATATTGTTCAGATTATATAATGGTTATGAATGGTGGGAATTGCCATTATTCTTCATGATATTTTAAAAAGCTCCCATGACATTTAAGTTCAATGTAATATGCTTAAGAAAATAAAATACCATGCATATATTCAAATTGTTTCTGGAAGGCAAATACAAAAGCATTTTTCTAGGTTATAATATTTTTGGAATTCCATAGCTGACATTTGTTTTTCTAGTTTTATATTTGCCTTAGTAAGCTTCTGAAAATGTCAACTAATTTCAAAGAGAATATTTGATGAGCTATAATATTTTAGGAAAAGATATACACTATTTCTTCTCCTATTTATAGAAAACAAATATATTTTACATTCAGAGGGAAAGAGAAGAGAGAGGACATAAAACAAGCAAATAGTAAAACGGTACACTTAAATCCAACCAAATTCAAGATTACACTAAATATAAATTGACTATACACTCCAGTTAATAGGCAAAGTTTGTTAATGGTACATAAAGCAAGACTTAATCAAATGTTGTTTCAAAGAGATTCATTTTAAGGGCAAGCCTCATGGAGTAGTGGTTAAGTTTGGCACTCTCCACTTTGGTGGCCCAGGTGCACAGGTTTGGATCCCAGGCATGGAACTACACCACTAGTCAGCTATGCTGTGGTGGTGACCCACATATAAAACAGAGGAAGACTGGCACAGATGTGAGCTCAGGGCTAGTCTGCCTCAAGCAAAGTAAAAGAGGGAGATTGGTAACAGATGTTAGCTCAGGGCAAATCTTCCTCAGCCAAAAAAAAAAAAAAAAGACAGAGAGAGAGAGAGAAAGAGAGTGATTCATTTTATATGAAAAGATACACACATATAGAAAGTAAAATAATGGGAAAGATAGGTCATATAAAATGAAGCAAATGATATACTGATTTAGCTTTATAAATAAGGTAAATTCTAATGTAATGAAATATAAAAGACGTCATTTCAACATAAGTGGGTCAACTAATCAAGTCAAATTATACATTTAATAACAGAGCTTCAAAATACATTTATCAGAAATGGACAGAACCCAAAGGAGAAATAAGTAAAACTACAACTGTAATTGAGATTTGAATGCTTCTCTTTCAATAATTGGTAGAACAAGTAGAAAGAAAATCAGTAAGGTTAGAGAAGATTTGAATGATACCATCAATCCACTTACTGAAATGACGTTACAGACATCACACCCAACAGCTGCTAAAGATTTATTCTTCTCAACAACACGTAAGATGTCAACCAGATCTCTATCCTTGGCCATGAAACAAGTCTCAATAAATTTTAAAAGTCTAAAATCCCAAGAAGTATATTCTTTGACTACAACAAAATTATAGAACAATATTGAGAAAATCACTAAGTATTTGGAAATTAGAAAATCTACTTCTAAATATCACATGGAACAAATAAGAAATCACAAGGGAAATTATAAAATATTTCAAATAAATGCTAATAAAGACAGCAAATAAAAATGTGTATGATGTTGCTAAATCTTTACTTAGATGGATTTTTTAAATACCTTTAATGTTTGTAGTAGAAAAGAATAGTTTTAATCATATTTTAATATCTGAATAGTCTAGTCCTATATCAAATTAATTAAACTTATAATTACAAACTTCCTCCCTAAGAAAACTCCAAGACCAGATGCTTCACTGGTAGAATCCATCAAATATTTGAGGCAGAAATAAGATCAATCATGCACAAACTGTTACAGGTAACAGAGGAGGAGGGAACAAATCTCAACTCACTTTGATGAAGCAACATTAATCCCGAGGCTAAAGTCTCATAAAGACCTTACAAGAAAACAAAATTACAGTTTTATTATTTAAATATTTATTTATAAATACTATTTTTATTATTTAAATATTAAATATTCTTTATTAATATGTGAATAAATCTTTAATAATATAATAAGTTGAATACACAAAGATATAAAAATATTATCTCAACACCAAGAAAGATTTTTCTCAAGGTCACAATATTTATTCAGAAATCTAAATCAGTTACCATGTTTCACCATATTAACAGAACACAAGTGAAAAATCATATGATCTTCTAACTAGATTCAGAACGAGCAATTAACAAAACTCACTAACATTTGTGATACAGCTCAGCAAACTAGTAATCAAGGGAACATCTTCAGTCTGATAGAGGATATCTCCAAAAAGCTAAAGGTAACATCATATTTATACGTGGAAGTCTGATTGCTTTCCCACTAAAGTTGGCACAAGTATTCACCAGTTCTCATCAGCATTTTACTAGAAGTTTTTACCAGTCCAATAAGAAGAAAAATAAATAAAATATAAGGATAAGAAAAATAGCAGTAAACGGGGTTTGATATACATATCTCATGACTTCATTAGAAATCTACAAAACAAAACAATAGAACTAACAAGTGAATTTACCAAAGTCCCAATATACAAGATAACTACACAGAACCCAATACTATTTCTATAATATAGCAACAAGTAACTGGGAAATGAAATTAAGCATGATTATGATATGATCACAAATACTTCAGAATAAACTTCACAAAATACAGGCAAGATCTCTCTGCTGAAAACTACAAAACATTGCATAAAGAAATTTAAAAAGTTCTACATAAATAGTTATAACATACTCACAGGTTGGAAGAGTTCATATTTTTATGATGCCCTTTCTTCTTACTGATAACCCCAGGCATTTTGTAGAGATTGACAAACTGATTATAAAATTTATATGGAACTTTAATGACCTCAAGTAGTCAAAGTAAACATAAATGAAAATGAATCTGGAGGATTTTCCCTACCTGATTTCAAGAGTTACTGTAGAGCTAGAGTATCAAGACAGCGTAGTATTGGCACAAGGATAGACAAAAAGATGAGAGATAAAATGGATAGTTCAGAAACAGATCCACAGGGAAACGGTCTGTTGATTTCCAACAAAGAAACCAAGATAATTTAATGGAGAAAGGCAGGTTTTCTCATCAAAATGCACTGGGGAAAAAATGAATCTTTACTGCTATCTCAAACCATAAAAACCACCATGTGTGACCTTTCAAGCCCCACCGTAGACAATTCTAAGGCTTTGCCTGTCAGGCCTCACAGAGGGAAGCTGCCCACACCAGACCGTCAAGGACTCAGCCAGTCCCCCCACCTTCCTCTCAGTCATGCTCATGTGGATTTCATTTCCAGCCCAAGCACCTTATTCGGAGGCCTCTATCATGATGGGGAGGCAGGCCACAGGCCTCAACTAGGGCGTTCCCAGGAGCCTCCAAGGAGACCTCCACATGCAGGGGCCTTGGCTGCTGCACTCCTTTCCACACTGACTTAGCACTTTCCCACCCCCAGCCCTTCTTCTCTCCCTCCCCCTAAGTCCATGAAAAGTTGAGCCTTTTGTTCAGGACTCCTTTGAGTCCTTTCTGTCCCACACAGGAAGAGGGAGACAGCATTTTCCTGTGTATATAGGGAAAACAAGGCTTGCAATAAAGCCAGCCGATGACAATTCGGTATGTACCTAAAGTTTTTCGGTAAGTAATAATTCAACACCTAGAAATACCTGAAGGAAGAAAACAACATTATGTTAAATATGTAGAAAATATTCACTATATTATTACTTATTTTATAATAAAACTAATCAAATAAAGCAGCAAGAATAGCTAAAAAATTATAATTTGTTCATGTAAAAGAATATGCATCCAATTTTGACTATGCTTTTGAAGTCTATTATGATTTTTGGAAAATAGTCCAATCAAAATGTTCACTGAAAAATGGCTATATCATTCTACCTAGGGTTTTGGGTTCAGCCATACATATATATGATATTTATCCATTTGCAACAAAATAAGATACTGTTGATGTACTTTCTGGGTTGTGGTAAGTGTCCATAGGCATGGCAGCACTGCTCCCACAGAAATCATCCACTTGATGTCAGCTCCCAGAGTGTTCAGACATCGGAAGGGATAGTGCATCAGGAGCCAAGGCTTTCAGGCAACAAGAAGCACAGGGGAGGGAGCGAGTTAGATGGCACAAGGTGGTGTAGCTTCTGATGCCATCCATCCCTGTAATCATTAAGGACTTCACAATGTATTAATAAAAAGAAAATTTCCTAGTATATTTGAATTGACTTTATGGAAACAGAGAATTATCTGAGGTCCACGAGCCATGTGATCCAGGACAAATTAATGCACACGAGCACAGAGAAGCAGGGAGCCAGAGAGAAACGTGGAGAAGACTGGCTTTGGGAATCACAGGGAGGCTCTGCATTAAAATCCAGATGTGAGGAAAGACCAAGGTTACTCAGAGCTTCGATGGCCAAAGAGTCTGGACCATATTTGGATTACACAGATGTGTATAATATAGGCCAAAAGGAAATAAACCAATGATTTGACAGTAGTTTACTCCTGTTAATGAGATTACACTAAAATCATAATCTGATCAAAACAATTTATTTATTTTGAATATGGATTTGAATGAAGTAATATGCAGAATGAAGCATCTTCCATAATGACTGTAAGATTAGGAAGTTTATATTAAATGCACCAGCCTGGACAATGTTAAGGCTTGAAAAAAAACCCTGAAGTTCAGAACCTTATTAATTCTAAGCCATGCTCTTCATCATGAGTTAAATTTCTCTATTTTCAATTCATTTTCTTTATAATTAAAGTGGCATAAGGATGCTGAACTTTCTCATTGAAATCGTAATGAAGAATTTCTAATCAAGCCCTTTCACAATGTCAATTGCATTCTCAATATTAATAATGTAAATGTCTCCATGATAAAACAATTGTTACTTCCCACATGAGAGAGTCGGATTTCTAATAACAACCACATAAGAATAAATCATGGAAGAAATTGAGAGCTCATGACAAAAAAAAAGAAAAAAGATCCTACTGTCAATTTTGTGTTTATAAAAAATGAGTAAATGACAGCTTCTAAATTAAAAAACATGATTGATGTTATACACATCATAAAGTAAAAATACAGGCACTACGCAATTAAGAACTATTTACATTGCCTCAAAGCAATGACTCAGAATTTCTTTTCCTTAGCATTTCAATGATTACTAAAAAGTTTAATTTCATTTTTAATAGATAATACACATAGTTAGAGCCACAATTTCTGGTTTGTGTCTATCCATAAATTTTATAATTTCATGATGTTATGACTTAGAATTGTTAACTGCTGCTTTTTCTCCCATCAAAGAAAATGCCATCAGAGCTTCATACACAGCTCCTTTGGCTGTCTTCCTGTACAGCTGGTTCAGAGATACAGAGATAAGCATGCAGTTGATGTTTTATCTCATCTTTTCAAGTCTCCTATAAAGATTCATTGGGGAACCAACAATAAAACAAAATTTAAAACTAATCTAGTTTAACTTTACCATCTGTTTTATTTCTCTCATCTATTTCCATCCTCTAGTTAAATCTTTTCTTTTTTTACAATTCTTTTCAACAAGCGTGACTTATGCAAACTCACACTCAAAGAAGTAAAGCTCAAATTAGAATTGCATGAGTACAATTTGCTTTTGGGGTAGGTTTAGAGTTTTAAAATTTTAGTTGAGACAACAGAAAATCTAAACAGAATATTTCTCTCTCTCTCTCCCTCTCTCTCTCTGTCACATTCATACAAACACACACGCTCCCCCACACAAATTTGAAGGCTCACATAATTAGACTTTCCAAGAGCTAGACCAGGTAAGCATTTAACTAGAGGTTCAATGTGATCCTCTTCCTTCTAGCTCACTCTAAAATCACAGCAGTGGCCTCTTTGAAGTTCCTAGAAGAACCCAGGTATGCTCCTATCTCAGGTCCTTTGTGTTGGATATTTTACCCAAATTTCTGATTTGTGGGTTTCTTCGTTCTGAGTATTTTCTCAGATGTTTACCTTCTCGGGGAGTCCTTTCCCTAGACACTCCATCAAAAATGTCAAATACTCCCTTCCAGCCCACGCATCTCATCTCCTTTTTCTCTGTTTCTTCTTAACAATGATTACCATCCAGCTTTCCAAATAACGATATACTTCTTCATGTATCTTTTTCACTGTCTGTGAGACTATATTAGGCCAAAATTTAAGCTCCAAGGAGATAGATATCTTTGTTTCTTTGTACAGAACTAACCTTCTTCCACAGAAGGCAAATTCTGGCAAGAGGAGTGGATGGGAACCGATTCAGAAGGATGTTTTTATGTAGGAAGAGCACGCATTCCATAAACTGACCAAAAACAGATGTCTCTCTTAGTAATGGGGTTGTCAGTAATGGGGTCGTCAGAGCTAGCTTGACATGGAATTTGGGGATAGGTGCATTTGGTGAAACATGGTACGAATTATGTAATGTACAAAATTTCCCTCAATAATGCTTTTTTATGTAAAAAATTATAAAAGTCAATAAATCAAAGAAAGTGGCATTGGATAAACTAATTGTGTTATAAATACTCAAAATAGTAGTTTACATGCATACGCAAAATGAAAAAATATAAAATTCACACTATGATCTGCTGCTAAAGCCTAAATTGACCAGGAAATCATTTTCTATTGGCCCAAGAACTACATTCTAAGACGCCCAAGATACCTTCCAATTGTCCCTTTAATGAGATAAACACCCCAACGCTTTCATTCTTTATCAGTCCTCTGACAGTTTCTTCAGGTGTAGGGCCTCGATGGGTAGTGTGGTAGTTTGTGCTGAGAAGCACAGATGTGTCTGGAAGAGAATAGGTAAAGTCAGACGCAGAAGATCCCTGGAGGGACCAAGTGTGATTGTGCCCCGGGGAGACACTCAACAAGGTCTACAGACATTTTTGTTGTCACGATAGGGATTGGGGCTGCTCCTGGCGTCTGGTGGGGAGAGGCCAGGTTGCTGCTCAGCACCCTACAATGCACATGACGGCCCTCTGCGCCAAAGAAGCATCAGGTCCAAAATATCTATATTCCTGAGCTTGAGAGAACCTGCCTTAGAGGGAGTTTAGGCTGTGGAAGTTGGAAAATAGTAAAACTTGTGCACAAAAAGATAGACATTATGAAAGTGGAAAGAATCTCAGACTTCAAAAAGGGAAGCTTCTTTCTCAAACTTGCAGACCATAACATCAGAGAGATTCCAGACTGAGAAGCCTTTTCCTGGTTTAAGCGGGCCCTGCATCTGACAATTTGGTGCATTTGGTCAGTTAAGTCAAATTGCTTTCCTATTATTTTCCTTCATTCATTGGGAACAGATTAGGTACTTGCAGTTCAGAAAGAAGAATGTGTAGTTTCTTCGTCACAGACTCTGCTTCTCAATCCTTCCCTCTGAAATACTCACTTAGATCAAATTTGTTTATTTTTTTTCTTTATTTATGTAATTGGACATTTAAATGAAAAGTCTGGAGCAGTTTTGTTAAGTAGCCTGAGCTAATGTGATAATAAGAGAGAACTCTCTCTCCTTTGTTTTTAAGGAGAAAGAGAGGCAGGAGCAGGATTCCAGACTTACTGAACATAAAATAGAGCAAGTCAAGTCATTGAACCGCTTGAAGTAGCTTCAGCAATGCCGTACAATCAAGATCCGCTTCAATAATCTCCTGTTTCACGTCTTACACCTCAGAGATAGTTATCCTTCTGTTCTTCTCTCTCTTTCATAGATATGTTTTTTAATGGCTTTCTGAATCTACTTTGTTAATTGGGTAATTTATCCAACTCTTGTTCACAGTCTTGGCATGCAAATTGACTTGTGCCTAAAATAGTGTTTGAAAGACACCAGTGTCCTTTCACTAGCTTTTAGCTTTTTTCTTTTTTTTTGGTGAGGAAGATTGGCCTTGAACAAACATCTGTTGCCAATTTTACCCTTTTTGCTTGAGGAAGATTGTCCCTGAGCTAACAGCTGTGCCAGTCTTCCTCTATTTTGTACATGGGATGCTGCCACAGCATGGCTTGATGAACAGTGTGTACGGCCATGCCCGGGATTTGAACCTGCAAACCTCAGACCACCAAAGGAAAGCATACGAACTTAACCACTATACCACCAGGTCAGCCCCAGATTTTACTTTTTTATGTCTTTTGCATGTACATATATTACCTCCTTTTTTCAGTTCTTCCGTATATTTTAATCGTTTGAATCACTGTCATATTTCAAATAAGTAAACAAAAACAACGTGTTTTGACTTGGAAGACATTTTTCAAAGAACACAAGAAAAAATCTTTCCTAGGTTTCATGTTTAAGTAGTTCTCAAATGGTTCTATTGCCCTACAATTGTTGGTCACAAAAAGTGGTAGAAAACTTTTATGGTCAAACTCACATCATATTATCTGGGTCCTGTCGACCTTGTGCCTTCCTAGGCTGCAAGCAGTAATAAAGCAACAGATGTTTCCCACTTATCAGGATTGATAGGAATTAAAGTGACCACGCAGTTTCTATTATATGTCAAAGATTTTGAGAATAGAAAGTTTACAGATGTCTTAATAGTAGTTCTAGGACAAAAATAGAAATACTCAGAGGTTAGCACTTATGTCAATGTCACTTCTACTTGCATGACATGTAAATGAACTGGTTTACAGTGAGTAGTACTTTGTCATTTCATATGTTTTCTATTGATTCATTATAATAATTAGTGCTATCTATATAATGGGAAGAAATTTAAAAGAGATTCTGAATGATGAATATATTTCAAAACTTCTCTCACACTTTTTACATTTGATTTGATTTGATTTGATACCATTATCCACTTATGAAAGCAAGAATGGAAGAAGTTATAAGCATATCTTTTATCATTTCTCTTCCTTATTTTAAGCAGAATTTTTACAGCAAATGATAAAGTAAATTAAAACAGCTTAAGTGTATGTAACAGCTTAATTCATCTAAATTAGTGCAATCTCTGTGAGTGGCTGAAATGCTCATATTTAAAGGAAACACATATAAACACTTTAAATGCTTTAGAGAAACTCAAGGTGCCAATATATCTTCATTAAAAATTAAGCAGAAAAAATGAACAGAAAAATATTATGCTTGAAGAGGTTTCTACAATTTAAAAATTTTCCTCATAATTAAGGAGAAATCACTGGTGAAACTATAAAAACAAGTTATAAAAAAAGAATGGTTGTTTATGTGAATCTCACTCATGTTATGTTTTGGCTCTTTAAGACGGCAACTTTCCTCCAAAAATGCTCAATAGCATGAGTTAGAGCCATCATATCTGTCGCTATGTTAAGGTCAGGTACCTACAAAGGGGTGTCAACCGTAGACGTGAAGGAAACTGAGGGATTGCTTTCATGAACAGTTGCTGGGAATCCAGAGTGTGGTTGGCTGAGGAATGGCACCCCAAATATGCCTTGGCCCTAATCCCCAGGACCTATGAATGTTATCTTAAATGGAAAAAGAGACTGTGAAGATGTGATTAAGACAAGGATCTTGATACAAGGAGATTACCTTGGATTATCCAGATGGGCTGATGTGATCACAAAGATCCTTATAACCGGGCTACAGAAGGAGTCAGAACAGAGAAAGTGATGTGATGACAGAAGTGGAGATTGAAGTGATGTTCTTTGAAGATGTAGGGAGAGACCACAAGCCAAGGGATAGAGGCAACCACTAGAAACTGAAAAAGGCAAGGAAATAGAGCCTCCCCTCAGATTCTGCAGAAGCAGCCTGCCCTCCTGAAACCTTGGCTTGATCTAGGTAGAACAGATTTTGGACTTCTGACCTCCAGAAATACAACAGAATAATGTTTTAAACTACTAGGGTTGTAATCATTAATTTCAGCAGCAACAGGAAACAAAGACACAGAGATTTCTAGAAAATCTATTTTTAACACAAAAATAAATTTGCTAGTTGAAAATGATTAGAGCAGCTCTCTAACTGAACACATGACTTTGAGTATAGGAATGGCAATGGGTCCTCTCCAAAAGACACACAGGAAACACAAAGAGAAGCCACCCTAGATTTATTGTTAGTGGGCATTTCTAGTTTTGGTTGAGTTTTAGAGCTGTCGCTGCTAATTGACAGAAGTGAATAAAAAAGAGCAAGATGATTGGTTGGACTGTATCTCAGAAGGAATGGTTAAAATTCTACATTTATTTTGAAATGATGGACATGTTCAGTGGGTTCATTTGGCAGCTAGTTAGGGAAACAGCAGGCATGCTCATAAAGTGAGGTCTTATCTTTTAACATTTTGCTCTCCCATCACTCACTCAGACAGGAATAGCTCCTGCTAATGCCACATCCTGCATGTGTGCGTGATTTACTAATTTATCATCCACGCCAGGACACATTGGAGAATGAAACAGGATCCTATCAGTTCCTTGTCTGGTATAACAGGTGTTGAATTAGGTCTGGTTTATGGAGCACTGTTTAGCTAGTGTTCTTCCAAGAATATGGACATCTAATTTTTATGAATTATGATCTACATGATTCCACTGTTATCTTTAACAATTTATGAAGTAATGTTTTCACCTGGCACTCTAAGAGACCAACAAAAGAGTTAATTAAAAATAAGGCAATCCACACTACGAAGTGAGAACCACATGTAATTGACTATATAGCCAACATCTTCATTGTAGATATAATGGCAGCTATTACAGAAGCACAGAGTTAACTAACTTTCATTCTTCCTCAATAAGTTTTGGTGAAATCCTTAGTAAGGTGTCTTTATGGAAAACGTCTCCGTTCTTCTTTTTTACTCTTTTAGAATTCTTGGCCTGCTTATTTGTGCCGTGTCACGATTGTACTCATTAAAAGAATATTTTTTGAAAAACTACTTTGCGGAAATTCTGTACCACAGGCACACACCACGATCTCATCTCATGCTTTACAATAGTGACTCAAAATTTAGGTTTGATAACGGAATCCACCTATTATAAGGAGGATTCTTTCCTCAGACTGACAGTGAGGGAGGGAGAGAGAGAGAGATCCACAGATACTTAAGCATACTTAAATTTATACTTAAGTATATAAAGTCTATTTTCTATCTGCCTTCCCCAGCTCTTCATAATCTTTTCCTATCTAAGTCTGTGGTTAGGTAGAAAAGTGTAGCGAGGGAGAATTGCAGGCAGATGGGTGGTGACCACAGGAACGTTGTAGGACCTGAAAGAATTGGAATGACAGTTTTTTTATTGGTTATTGCCATTGTATTTTGAGTAGGTTTACTATTAGCAAATCTAGGTCAGTCCCTAATTATTCTTGCATTCATTATGACGACAGAGAAAGAAATTTACTTCACTAATTCTTAGTAAATTACTAAAATTCCTTAGCCTAAGTCTTAACTCGGTTTATCTTTCCACAGCTCTTCACAAAGTTAGTGTGTCTTTTTGCAAGAAATCTGTCTCAACTTACAAAAAATTCCTTCTGACAATATGCTGACGACTAGAATTCTTTACAGTGGAGTGCAAAGTTTAATTACATAATCGTTCCAAAAAAGCTTGAAAGGCACTGCCACCCAGTTAAATTTTCATGCAAAAAAATTTAAAATTACTCACCCTATTTGAACAGTGAATATAGAAATCAGGAAACATAAATTTCAGTTTTAAAAAATTAGCTGCCTCTCTTCTTACTCCACAAGGTTCTACTTGGCCAAAGACAATTTTAATGCATGTTTTGTATCTCTTTAGTAATAATGTTAAGAGCTCAGTGGTGTCATCCAGGGTGAAGGAACCAAACTTTTGACCCTAATTGACCCAGAGAAGCACATTGTCCCTGAAATTCCTCCATAAAATTCTTAATATCAAAGAGAGAGAAGAAAGACCTGAAAGAATTTTTACATTATCTAGAATTGCTCCCAAAGTGAAGGATGCCATAGTGAATTTTAATATTTTTAATGTGATACAACTTGATCTCTTTTATGAGGGCCAAGAGTTAAAGTATGTCTTAAACTCATATCCAGCAATGAACTGGGCTATCTCAACTCATGCCAAATTATCATATTTTAAAGTTTTATTCTTTCTGTATTTCAATACTATTCATCTAGCATATCTATAATTGTTTTCCACTTAATGACTAATAGAATTCATAGATTAATTTTTAATATTTCTCATGCAAGAAAATTTTCTAATCAATGATTTGAACTTTTTAAAAAGTTTGAATTAAATAATATAATTTACTAAATTTCTAAGGCTTGACAATTTACTTTTGAAAGACTGCCTCAATATGTCTACCATAACTTGAAACAAAATAAGTAAAACCATTTAGTTGATTATATTTTGGAGTCAAAGTCTGGGGAAAATCATGTTACTCCAATGCCAATTTATTAGAAGGAATGCCCAACAGTTATGGAGGTTTATATAGACAAAATCAGAATTCATGTGATATATAAGGAATTATTTGAGAAATTTACTCATAAAGGATATTTAAGAGAAAATATTCAATAATTTATTTGGGAAAACAAATTTAAAGATTTAAGTTTCTGGATGTAAAAACTGAAATCAGTGGGTAAACAGTGATTATACAAAAATGATACTGGAAAAATTTTAAGGCTTTTTGGGGGAAGATTTAGTTCAAAATATACTTTTACAGATGGAAAGGATATGTAACACAAATATTTAATTTCAATATTTAGTTAAATAGCAAAATACCAATTACAGATGGGTTGAAGTATTATAACAAAATGCTACAAAAACTTGATTTGTATTAAACCAGATGAATGATTAAATACTAAACTAATTTTTCAACTACTTATGCAAGTAAAAAAGAATATTTGAGTCACTCAGCCTGTTAAGGATGTACTCTTCCTAGAATGTCAACCTTGTCAAATATGTCTAATTATGCCATGAAAAACAGCATCAATTTAGAAAATTGAAAATGCTGTGGAAACAAAATTATATATATATGTATTTTTAAAGTTGAAATATTGTTATTTCTCCAGAAAAGATGAAATTTAACTCTAGTTATAGGGAATTTTAATTTGATTTAAATTTAAAGGCAAGTAATTTTAATATTATTGTAAATTATAAAGGTCATCATTTTCTTCTCTCTAAGACTATCAAATACATTTCTAAAATTGAATGCTATTTGGCATTCAAGGGCATAAATTGTGTGAGAAACCATCACTGGGGTTTAGTATCATGGCAAAGCCATTTACAGCCTGGGAGCCGAAAGTTGATTGAGGAGTAAAGACAATCAGACCATTCTCATACTGCTTTGAGACTAATTGATTCACCGTCGAACAGGAAGGAATGACTTCCCTCTGAAGATTTTCCGTGCCTTTTCTAATTTTCTTTACTTAGTATAAAGCAACCATAGGAGTTTTTATAACAGACACTGTATTTAGGAGGTTTAAAAACAAAAGTCCTTCAGAGGGAATAAATACATTAGAGAACAGGATAGCCTTGGAGAATTTTACACTTTATCCATATTAATATAGAATAATTTCACAAAATTTATATATTTAAGAAGGGGAAAGAAATATCTCCTAGTGAGTAAACACTTTAAACACTTGTAGATTATATTTATGTTTTTGACCTTAAATAGACAGCCAATTATTTCTCCAGCAAAAATAGACTTATTTGGGATCAGCAAAAAAATTATGATTTGGGGGTCTATGACCATGGGGTGCCAGGTGTAAGTCCCCAGCAGCAAAGGGAGAGCAGCTCTTTGTGGAGGGGAAGAGGGAGTCGGGAGTGAACAGAGTCCATTGGAAGAACTGAGAGTTCCACGTGTAGTGGCTTTTCATTGGCTGAGCTGCACGTCTCTCACTGGCTGAGCATCTTGCCTATCAAGAAGAGAAAGTCCTTCTTCTTCCTGTCTGGGTCACCCATGGACCAAGGGTGAGAGAGGTCTCCATTTTGGCCTCCACCTCCATTTTAATAAAGTGTCTGTTTATTGCTTTTTACTACATATCTATATATGTAAATTAATATATATGTAATAATACATACTATATATTAGTAAAGTAAATTTTAATTATATGTTTATATATTATATATAAGTTAAATTCATTTGTATTTGTATGTCTTATGTGTGTCCTTAAAGCTACGTTGAGTTTTTTGTAGGCAGTATATCATTGGATATTTTCTAATTTTTTTCTATGAGGATTCATCACCGCTCTTTCAAAGATCATCGAAATTTTCAAAACTAGGTGGAATATTTTACAAATAAATCTTAATGACTTATTAGTACTAACTTGAGAAGGTGAATGAAATAAGAAATGGCTGTGCTGGGAGGAGGTGACACAAACACAGTAAAACTTTAGATTTATAGGATTCTATACTTCAAATTTTTAACGATACTATTTCTTTTGTGTCATTCAATTAACACTTGCACCAATACTACCTCTATTGAAGAATAGAGAAGAAAGAAAAATAAAGTAAAAGATGATGGAATTTGAATCCCAAGTGTATAGGTTTATGTTATAGCATTGCGAGAATTGAGGTGTATGAACTTAAAAAAAAACTAAATTCATAATTGTCTTCTTATCTGAAGTATAGAACAGAGTACAATAAAACTTTATCAAGGTTGTTGAAAATTCAAATGAAATGAATAAAATAAGATAATGCTTTTGAACATATCTGAACGATGGTAAAGTTTATGTGCATGGTAACATGATACACACACATCGAGAGAGAGGGATGGAGGATTGCTTATCCCTATTATTAATATCTTCACTATAGAAAAGAAAAAAATCTACATATTCTTATATAGCTCCTGAAAATTGGTAAATGCTTCAAAGGAATATAAATAGAATCATCAGAGAATATAGATGCTGTAATGACAGGTATAAGCCATGATTTGGGGAAACAGTTTCTTTGAGAAAATGTAAGACACTTAATATGGCACAAGAAATCATTATCTTGCCTAAGAAATGTGGCTGTTAAAATAAGAAATCAACATCTAGAGTTGTTTTTAAATCATCTTCATACTATCAATCAAAACTGGTTTCCCTTTATAAAAAAGAAAAGCCTTAAGGAAAGCATTATCAAATACATTTGGCACATGATATATTAAATCAGTTGGTTAGGGTTATAAAATTGTTATGAATATGTATTTTGTGTCAATCAAATAAAATTCACAAAACTCTGGTACTGCAAAGTTTGTTCCTTTCTGATGTAACATAAACTGACATGTGATACAAGAAATAGATTGCTTTTCTTTTTATGGACAATTTTCTTGACTCTCGATTCTTTTTACTGTCATTGTGAAACTACTTCATCATTGTCTTAATTTCACTGTTTGCTTACCAAAATTATGCTCTCTCAAGCTTATTGAAGTTCAAAGTCAGTTCAAGTTTAGTTTTCTAATATGTGCCGGTTAATTAGTTCACTGTCGACAACAAGATTGATGTTCACTTCCAAATGCATGTCTGTATACCCCCGCCCCTGGCACCCCACTCACTCCCGAAAGTAATAGTGCAAGTGCTGAATTGTTTGCTGTTTTCAATTTTTATAGCTAACCTGGGCAGTCAAGTACAGGATAGACTAACACTGCCATTTTCCATGTATATTTTTATTAACAATTTAGAAATACCTATTATTTACTGCAATGAATGTAATATTAATTTTCCTACAGAAATATGATCTATATATTTGTAGGATAAGGGCCAATGTACCATAGTTGATAAATATTTCAAATTTGAAACAATCCTCAGAAAATGAGTTTAGTCTCACCTCCAGATGGAGGAAGCTTTTGGTAAGTCTGTTAGGGAGGTTATGCTATGGTATTAACCCCTCGCAAACACACACACACATTTCAGAGGCCTAGAGCAACAGGTCATTTCTTTCTCCCATCACATGCCAACTACAGCCCTGTTCCTCATCCTGCTTCATTTCAGGAGGAATAGTTTGAATAGATGATCTACTTAGGGCAACCATCCATCTGAGTTTGCCTAGGACTGAAGGCCTTCACTGGACACAGGAATTTTAGTGCTAAAAGAATCAAGTCCCAGGCAAACAGTTGAGTTCCTCACCCTAAATCCACTCTCTCACAGAAAGTGAACCTATTTTATAAAAGGAGAGTCATATTTCTATTTCAAAGGTTGAAACTCATGAATGTTGACATCTTTCCTCAGACCACCACAGATTTTTTAACAAATATTTGTTACCCAATCCAAAAATTCAATGGGATGCAGCATTAAAAATAAGGGTTATTTTTAATGGCATTACTTCCAAGTATTAATTTGAGGAAATTAAAATTCAAATAGCTAAGTGAGAATTTCCATGTAAACTCTTTTTAGAACCCCTTGGGTCCAAATATAATTAATGAAGAAAAATTAACATTACCATGTCACCTGAGAGCACTGTGGAACTTTAGGTAACTTAATGACAGAGAGGACTGTTAATTCTACTGGAAATTCACTTCAGCATAAAAGAGAGACCACTTTAGAGTAACCAAATTCCACAAAGACACAGATCTGTTTGTAAAAATGATTCTGAATCAGTAAATTGTCTTTCTATTTAAGTTTATAGGAACTTCTTAAGAAAACAGCGTTTTAATAGGAAATGTTTATTGTGTTAGTCATCATATCCACATGAATTCAGAATGACTACTTTTCCTTCATTAGCAGCATTTACTAAATTTGTACTCAAAAAGGAAGAATTTGATTTATTTAAAACCATCTTCCTTGAATAAAGTAACACTATGCAAAGAAAACTTTATGAATTCATGACCAATTTAATAAATAATTTTCTATGAAAATATTATTAATTGTTAAACATGCTCTACCATATGACAATTATCCTTTAGAAATATTATCTGGAAATATGGTTTTCCCAATAAACTAGAATGAATCCACTAAAATGAAATTAATCAATAAGAAGACTGTGCTATATTTTCATGGTCTCTCTTTTTCCTTGGCTGTGAGAAAGCTAAGAGCTGTTAAGAGATAAAGTTTCATTACTTGATCAAAAGCCTGACCTCTTCCATCTCACTATCTTGCTTTACTTATGTTCTGTTAACCTGTTTTAAAGGCTATATTGTACATCTATTTTCTTGTTGTTGTGTGTGTGTGGTTATCTGAATTCTCACACGAGCACACAAGTCGTGAATGAGAGGTCAAATTCAGAAACAGACCTGTGTCACCATACTTCCTAACCTCTACATGCGGTCTCATGAAATAAATTGCTCCCTTCACTCATATTGTTAAGTTAAATGGTAATTTATTGGTGTTGCCATAATTTATAAATGGTAACAATAGCACCAATTTCCCATCCCAAATAACCCCCTGTAAATCCAAACTTTATCTAAAGTTAGAATACCTTCACAGTGTCCTCATTCGGGATAGAAGAGTCTAGACTGAGTCTAATGATAAATTGTTCTGACTTCCCTTGAAAGCTGTCATGAGGGACTTTGATTTTTTTATTCAGAAAAAGCCAGAGCCCTAGTTTGTCTCCAAGTGTCATTCAAACTAGCAACATGAGCAGCATGGCACCACTCTGAGCAGGTATCCATGCTATTCCTGTCATTTTGCCTGGCATTCGTCATGATTTGTTGGTGCCTACTCCTTACAGGTCCACCTCTTCCAAAGTTGTGACAGAAGATGTGAAGTCTTCTTTCTAAATGGATTGCTCCTGAGTTTGCCAGACAAAATAAACGTGGTGCAGCTGCCTCTCATGTTCTCAATTTAAAACACAAGCACACACACACACACAAGTAAAACACAACCAAAAACCTAAGAAGTGGCTTAGTTTAAGCGAGGTTTTTTTGTTTTTTCTTTTGTTTTGTTTTAAGTGAAGAGATAACTCTACACGGTCTTCTCGATGCAAATAACATGCTACTTTGCTAAGTTTATTTTGTACAGTTCTGCATTCAAATTTATTAGGCTTTTGTATTTTTTATCATGATGAAGATCACAAATCCAGTAGGAGACAATGTTCACTAATATTGAAGATTGATTATTGCCATTCATAGAGTTTAAAATTATGTGTCTTAGCATAAAAGTGATAGGTTAAAGCTTTTGGTGATCTCAAGATTTAGAAATTTATCATAGAATTGTATTCTCTTGGTACTCATTCAATATAGTCAGATGATGATTTTTCAGATTATTGCTAATCTTTAGTGTTGATTTCAGTTAGTTATTTGCTCATTTATAAATTAATGTAGAGATTTATACTTTAAGATTCATACTTTGTCTAGCCATTACGAAATTTTATTGCAAATCAAGGTAGAAGGTCATCATGACTTGAAAGAATTAGAACTAAGCTTCCTTAGTGTAGTAAAGGTCAGATGTTAGTAATTCCTTGTGCCCCATGACTCAGCTGTGCTTTCCTCTGCCAAATTCAGGGGGAATTGCTCACTGGAAACTCAGAGAAGTAGACATGATTGTAGGGTATACTCTAAACAGAACTTATATCTGTCGTCTGTCTCCAGGGCTTAAATTTATCTTATTGGTCTATGCCATCTTAAGACCTCGGTGAAGTAGCATGCATTAAAATTTAATGATGGCTTGACTGTGACTTGAAATTGGTTAAATTTAATTAATTTCACTGTGACTATAAACCAGATATGAATTCTGTATTTGAAGATACCAGAGATTACCATAGGCAAATCACAAATATCACAAATTATATTAAAATATTTTCAAATGACAAATTTTAAAGAACCCAACAAATTTGAACAGTACCTTTGCATTTTCTGGTATTAATCCTGTTGGGGCACGTGTATTTTAAATTTTATGTCTCTTAATTTATACCATAGTAATTTTTAATTTGTGAAAAAAAATATTATAGCTTAGAAAACAGAAGATAAGGGTCAGTTGTAGACTGAAGAGTCAGTCAAAGCCAAAAGAACATCACATAGGCATTTTGAACTTGACTACAGTGAAAGGTGGTAAAAAGAGAAGATAAAAGAATAGAAGGAATAAGCAAAGAGTGGTAATAAAGGTATGTCACATAAAGTTTACTTAGTAGTTTCAGAAACTAGCTGTGTATTTCATAAGCAAAAATATACATACTGAAACATATATCAGTAAGTATTTATCACTTTTCAATACTCTCTTTTTATAGAATGCATGTAGTCCAGAGTGCATGGGAAATTCGTGTTGGTTTCTGAAGAATGTTTGCTTAAATCATCTGTACCCCTGCTACTGCAGAGCCGCCAGCCATGATATTTGCCCAGCTAAAGTTCCTCACTCTCAATTTAAATATGTGTGTCAATTGGGATTAACAGGTAAACCAGCTAATTTTTTTTAGTTTTCCTGAATCACTTCAAAATTTATTAGGTAAGTATCAATTTTCCAGTTACACGAAATATTTCGTATCTCAAAACACAAAATAAAGTAAAAATGAGTGTAATACCCTTTTTCTCTGATTTGTTCCTTTAACAGACATATGTTTAACACCTACTACACCCCAGGAATTCTGCTTGGTGTATAATATACATGTATGAATAAAACTACCACTATTTCCTACTCTCATAGATCTATTTCTGGAGGGGAGTTATTGGACAGATACTCACAATGATAGATACATAATTGTAAATTGAAATAAAATGCTCCTACAGAAAGTAGTGTCCTCCCATGAAAGCTTACAATCAAAGGATCTGTTTTAGAAAAAGAGAAAAGAAAATATGGGCCCTGGGAGAATAAATTGGGAGGTTAGATATGGTTTCTGTGATATAATGACCCTGAAGAGAGATACAGAGATGAGCCCACCTTAGAGAAGTTGGAGAAGAGAGCATTCTAGATTCAGGGAATTAAATTTTTAAAAGCGCTGTGTTTCAAAGGGTACAAAGTTCCAGTTATTCAAGATAAATACGTTTTGGAAATCTTTCATACAACATAGGGCCTATGATTACCAATACTATATTGTATATTTAAAAATTTGCTGAGACAGTAGATCTGATGTTAAATGCTCTTACTGCAGAAGGAAAAAATAAAAACAAACAAAATAAACAAACCAAAAAAAGGAGGGAGTGGGAGGAAATTTTTGACAATGATGGATAAATTCATGACATTGATTGTGATTACAGTTTCAATGGTGTATACGGTCATGTGTTGCTTGATGACAGGGGCACATTCTGAGAAATGCGTCGGTAGGTGATTTCGTCATTGTGTGAACATCACAGAGTGTACTTACACAAACCCAGATGGTGTAGCCTACTACACACCTAGGCTATATGGTACTAATCTTATGGGACCACTGTTCCTACATGTGTTCCGACATTGACCACAATGTCATTATGATGCATATGATTGTACTGATCTACAACTTTGTGTATGTCAGTCCTACCCCTACAAAATGGGTTAAAAAAAACAAAAAACAAAAACACTAAGTTAGAAGAGATGAAATCTTTGAAGGCCTGCTGGAACTCTAAGAACAAGAGTATATATGAGATGTGGGGTGAGGGTAGTGCCAGAATTAAAAGGCTGGGTTAAATATTTAGCTTTTTATTCTAAAAGGAATAGGAAATCATTGTAGAGTCTGACACATTGAAAAAAAGATCAAGTGGAGAAATAGATTGGAGAGGGGAAGAAGGGTGGAGCATTGTAGTCATATCTCGAGGTGACGGAAGCTTAAAATAATTGGAAATTCTTGTTTGTGGATTGTATGCAGAGAGCAAGTGAGAGAAGTGTTGCGGGAAGCCTGATTTTCTGACTTTAACATTTCAAATAATTCCAACATATATTTTATCAAATACATTTTAATTGTTTTAAAAAAATAGCAGTTCCTATTTCAAAGTCCATTTTGATGAGGCTAATTTTCTGTTCTTTGATTACACTTTGAATACTATTTGACTCAGCTCATGCAAATTGATTCACATTCTTAAGACTGTATGGTACTTCAATTAATCATTTGAAAGAATGTTTTCTCCATCAGTGATATTTTGGCATTATAGTTTATCAACAATCAGTAAATTAGTAGATTTGATATGTCTGTTCTCAACTAATGGCTTCTTTTATTCAACTGACAGCTGCTGCACTTATAAGACTACTATTACATTAAAACAGTGTTGAAGTAAACTAACAATTAGCCTTTTAAACAGGAGACATGATAATTTATTTTATCATGTTCATGAGATGGTATTCTGGAGAGTTAACAACCCCTAATGACAGAAATAGTTATCAGTTCATTAAGCAAATCACACTCAAGACCAAAAGTGGTAGAAGACAGCAATGACTTCTTGATTAAATGACATTAATGCTCAAAGGGACTTGGGAGACTGCTTTATGAATACTTACTGTTTTACAAATGACACATCAAACAAAACAAACAAGCAGGAACAACTCAGGTTAGAGAAGTCCCCGAAAGTATCTGATCTCAGGACTTTTTAGGGATTGTGTTAGCTCAGTGGTTTTAAACCTTGGCCACAGATTATCACCTGAGGATCTTTTAAAACATACTGCTGCTAGGCTTCCACTGCAGAACAATCCAAGAGGAATTGTACTGAGGTGGACCCAGGTGATCTCTAAAGGTGTGCAGGTTGAGAAACATGACCTGCTGTTACCAGCCAAACCAGTTCATGGATTCCGGTGTCTGCATCATTTTTATACTTGATTTCCTTTTGTCTCAAAGTGGGAATAATGCATGTATACATTTACTTATTTTTAAACAATAAAATTCTTTGAGATCTAAAAATGGGTAAAGGGAACATATTCACAACAAAATACCAAATGTCTTTTTTAGGAAAAATAGAGAGAGTAATAGGAATTCAAATTGCTCATGGATAAATCATCTTTGAGCAAACATCGTTAATTTTATGAATGACAGTAGTGTAACAAATATATTTTCCTGGAGTTGGGGGTAATATGAAGTCAGAATTGCTCATGGATAAATCAGCTTTGAGCAATTACCATCAAAGGAATATAAGCGTATTTAGTCACTATGCCTTCATGAATCTATGGTCAGAACTTAATGAATGTAGCTAATTATTACAAAAATAAGAATTATGTGACCTCCACATCTGAGAATCTAAATGACTTGGGCTGTCCAAGTGAAAGAAGTCAGTGTGATAAAGCTGAAGAGTCAATAAATATTTAAGTAGAGCCACCCAAATTCCTTTTTGATGTCAGTACAAAGATTGAACAAAGCAACTTCTCTCAGTAAAGATTTCAATACAAAACAGAATTTGGGATAAATGAACAAAGTATGTAACTAGAATTATACATCTTATGTAATTCTTATTTTTTCTGGTTGTTTCTGTTAAGATCTTATTTCCTTTTTTCCCTCATAAAATATAATTGAAGAGGAACATTAAAATCAAGCTGGTAAATTTGCATGGGGTGCATTAATTTTACCAGCAGTAAAATTATTTTAATTAAGAGATTTTGCTACCAACTAAATGAAGTGTCTTACACGCCCAATCAATTCTTGCCAATGTGATTGCTCTACAAAGAAGGGACGGTAATTAATTAGAAGAAGCCCCTTCAAGGACAATTGGTCTACAGCGCACAATTTACAAAAGAGCTGACATGCACTATTTCTTTTCAGCGTCATCATCTGTGTTCATTATATGTATTATTAGGTTTGAGAAAAGGAGATACTGACAGAGGATAATGAGTTGTGAAGTGAAATAAGATAATATGAATCATGGTTAAGAAAAGATGAAATCATACCAAAAAAGAGATCAGTTCTCTTTGAATACTTTTCTTTTTTGAAGCTTGTGATCATTACAGTTTAGTTAACTAAATTAAACCTATACATTTAAAACATTTACTATGTGCCAGTGAACTTTTTTTCTAAATGAATAATGATTACTGCGTTTGGAAATCGATATTGCATATCGACTTTTACTTTTAATTCTTTTTCCTTTATGAAGTGGTGGATGTTCTTTATGGTAGAAGATATTACAAGATATTAATTATAATCTATTCATTCTAAATTACTTTTGTAACTTTATAATGATTATTGTGAGAGTAGAAAATCCTGTATCTCTGAAGCAAGCCTTATCGAAAGTACACTTTCAAGTCTTCTTTTGTTAAATGCCTGCTGTTATTCCAAAGCCATTTAGGATTTTAGGGTTTTACTTCAAGATTTAAAAAAAAATCTGTTTTAAAAGCCAAATGTGGTTTAGTGCTTTTCACTTATATTACATATAATAATGTTTTCAGAACATTTTTACAGTACCAGAATTCAGTTAAATAATTAATATCCTAAATAGAAATAAATGGCTTTCATACACAGATGAGAGCTAATTAAATGATATAATGGAAGGAAAGATTTCATGTAAACAGCAGTTAAAATATTAAAGTGCATAGGACTAAACGAAAATATGTAAGTTCTAAATTGAGAAAACTACATATCGCCACAGTGTGGTTACAAATACATAACATCTGGAAAGAAATTCTAAAGATATACAAAGCAGTTGGAGAGGCGACCTAAGGTATTAAACATTTCAAACCTCCAAATGATTTCATATATTTATTATGATTTCACTAAAATAACAACAGTGCTTTTGTGTTGTTGTTGTTGTTTTAATTTCTTAAAATCCACATGGAAAACTAAATAACTAAACAAAGCCAGGTGTGCTCTGAAAAAGTGCATTGTGTGGATAAGTGGGGTAGAGATTTAGCTCTGCCGGATATTAAAGCATATTGTACAGCTTCAGTATTGAAAAGCATGGTACTGTGCATTGATAGTCAGAAATATGTAAATACAAAGTCCAAAAATAAATCCAAGTCATGCAGAAAATTTAGAATATAATAGAATTGCCATCTCAATTGTTAGGATGAGGCAAAAATTTGAGAGCTTGACAGCTCCGTGATTTTATCCATTGCTGGGGAAATTTAAAATCAGCATAATATCGGAGCAGGACAATTTGACAATATCCACCAATATTATAAATAGATATATCGTTTGACCCAGCTTTCCCATCACACATGCTTCCCATCCAAGTGCTAGGTAATACATATGCAAGATTATCCATGCCGTCAATGGTTATTAGAACAAAGAAGCAGACACAGACTCAGAAATGATTGTGGCATATTCCCCGCACTGATGTGAAAAATCTATGATTTATGTGATAAAAGGAAAAGAAAGAAAGGCATGCAATAATGGAGAATCGTGTATATAATACCTTGTGAGTCTTTAGAGTCAACTTGTGATTATCTCTCTGGAAGCCTTTTTCTACATTCTCTGCCCCAGTGTTGTGAAATTTCACTATATTGGGACATTTGGGGATTATGTTCCTTTTTTTAAAATTAGGATATAATTGACATTTAACATTACATTAGTTTCAAGTGTACAACATAATGATTGTATATTTGTATATATTGTGAAATGATCACCAATGTAAGTCTAATTCAAATCCGTCACCACACACAGTTACAAATTTGTTTTCTTGTGATGAGAACTTTTAAGATTTACTCTTAGCAACTTTCAAATATACAATACAATGTTGTTAGCTGTAGTCACCATGCCATACATTACATGCTACACATATACAACTGATTTATAACTGGAAATTTGTACCTTTTGACCAGCATCACTCATTTCACGCATTCCCTACCTCCTACTCTGGCAACCACCAATCTGTTCTCTCTGAGTTCATTTTTTTTCTTTTAGATTCAACATATAAGTGATATTATAGTGTTCTAGTCTTTCTCTATCTAACATTTTACTTAGGATAATGCCCTCGAGGTCCATCTGTGTTGTTGCAAATGGCAAGATTTCATTCTTTTTTATTGCTGAATAGCGTTCCAAAGTATATATATACCACATCTTCTTTATCCATTCCCATTGCTGGACACTCAGGTTGTTCCCATGTCTTGGATATTGTCAGTAATGCTGCAGTGAAAATGGGGTGCAGATATCTTTTCGAGTTAGTAGTTTTGTTTCCTTCAGATAACTATCTAGGAATAGAATTGCTGGATCATATGGTGTTTCTATTTTAACTTTTTGAGAAACCTCCATACTCTTTTCACAGTGGCTGCATCAATTTACAATCCCATGATTGTATTCTTCTTCATATGTGGGTCACTTGATAAACCCTTTTATTTGGAAGCGTGTGTCTTTCAATTTCTAGGTAGTCTCTGTATTAGTTCACTAAAAATTCCTCCTTTCTGTTTTCTTTTTCTGTACCCCTAAGTCCAAAAATTTGATATTGCATCTCCTAAGTTGATCCTCTCATTTTATGATAATTTCTTATCTATTTTCCATTTCTTTTCATTTTGTTCTATTTTCTACTCTATTCCCCCAATTAAATATCTCAAAACTAGTGTTAATTGTTTTGTTTTATTATATTTTTAATTTTCTAGAACATTTTTCTATTGTCAAAATTATACATTTTCACGATATTCTGTTCTTTTAGATAGATAACTTTTCTTATAACTCTAATAGTAAAGTTTTGATTTGTTTTAATTTTCCTCTGTTCCATTCGGTATCTTGGTTTTCTGTAAATACTTTTAATGACGCTTGTTCTTTTTCATTTGGAATCTTTCTGCCAAATGTTGCATGATCACATCTAACGGTGAGGACCTAAGAAGACTTACTGGAAGCTTGCCATATGAAGATGGGCTTTGATGACTGGCAGCTCATTAGAGAGTTGCAAGTGGACAGCTGGCTGTTCACTGGGGGAACCCCAATGAGCTTGGTTTCCTTGAGGCAAGAGCCTCTAAGAATCTCGTTCTCCTCAGAATAAACCTCGAAAGCTATTTGTGGGCCTGGAGGGGGTGAGCAAGGGTTCAGAATAATTATCTGAGTTTGTGATTTGAGGGAGAAGCTATATCAACTAATCTCCTGTTTGCAGAATCTGCCTTAGTGTCACATTTTCAGGTACCTTTAAGTCCTGAGCATCTTAAGATTTCTGCTAGGTGGATGAGTTTGTTTTTCATAAATATGTCCTCTAATTAGACTTTTCTGTTTTGACTATTGCCATTCTGCTAATTTAGTCACTCTGCCTCCATCATCTTTTCAACTTCTCAAAATTTATTGAAAATATTTCCTCATGTATCTCCCCTCATGTTCGCTTCGTGGGTTTAGGCTTTTGTTTTACTTTTTTTTTATTACCTCCTTTTTGAAGCTTTTGGTGGAAGAGGCAATAATATCTCAGCTAAACCCAAACGTTTAATCAGATACGTCGTTAGGAAACATCTGTGCTTGTAATTTGGACCACTTTGATGAAATAAATCCCTAGAAAAATACTAGTTGGCAAACTGATTCAGTAATAAATATAAAATCTGAATAATCCCACAAGTTCTAAAGTAATTGAATAAAATAGTTTTTAAAAATTTTTCCGCAAAGAAAAACATATAGTCTTCTATCCAAATTCCCCCAAATATTCAATAAAAGTTAAATCTAATACTAAATAAACTCCTCTAGAAAATAGAAACGAACACTTATCAATTGATTGTGAGGCTGGCATGACCATATTTGAGTTATTTTCTCTTGGTACATTGAAGATATGATTTTTATTGACATCGTTAAATTTACTCATCTTCTTTTCTCTTGTGTCTGATCTGCTGATAATCCCGTTCATTGATTATTTTATTACTAGTGTAGGAATAATTTTTTATCATCTTAAGATTATAAGCAGTCAAGCTAGACTGGTAAGGTTGAAAAGGTTCAGGACATTCTGCCTGGCTTCCTAGCTTCTTCCTTCTTCCAGAGTGATATGTGAGATTTCTAAATGAGGTCTGCACACAGCAGGGAGATTTCGGCTTGTGAATCATCTCTACTTTACAATTCAGTTGCAAGTTGCACAGCTAACATGATAGTTTTCAGGAAGTCGTGTCTCACAAGCCATGGATTTTAGGTTTGTTAACCATAAGCAATCCTAAAATAGGGGTATTAGCTAGATGATTCTGTGAATACGTACCCTCACCCTAACAAATAGTATTGGTCTCTTACTAGAAGGTTTAGTTATGTTCACAAGGAGATTGCATCAGATATCCCAAATTCTTTCATTATCTGGGAATATTACATCTATTAATGAAAGATAATGTTACCTAACCTGAAGTGAGTTCGCTCACCCGTTGCGCAGGAAACCAATCTCTGACACAGGGTGTGGTGGAAGAAAGGAATTTTATTTTTGCACAGCTCTGAGCAAGGAGAGAGGGCAGCTAATGCTGAAATCCCAAACTCCCTGAAAAGCTAAAAGAAAGGGTTTTTATTTGGGGTTTTAGGTAGGGGAGGAGGAGCCTATGTGGCCTTACTGGTCGGAGCTTTCCCACCAGCCTGTCTTTGGCCTTGAGACTACTTGCAGAAAGGAGAAGTCTGTGACCTTGCTGGTCAGCAGCTTTCCCACCAGCCTGTATCTCTTTGCGGGGAGGAAATAATCCAGGTGCTTGTCCTTGACGGTGTCTGTCTCCATGGAGGATAGTAGATTCTGGAGCCAGGAAGCCAGAGAGTAAGCAGGGAATGAGTGTTTTGATTTTATCCCATATATGCTGGGTTTAATGTGGGGAAACTGATATCAGGGTCAATATCAATAACAGGTTCTCAACTCAGCTTAATTAGCTCATTTGTCCCCACAATTTTGGGGTTTCCATTTCTAAAATTTTTTTCACAGTTTCCAAATCTCTCATTCCCTAATTCCCTATCTGTTTACCAGTTATATTCATCTTTTCTTATACATACTTCAACACATTTCTCATAGATCTTTTACAATCTTTGTATGGTAATTTTAAGTCTGGGACATCTGTGTGTCTATTTTTACTAAGAAGTTTCCTCTTGAATATGGATCACATTCTTGTGCTTTTTTGCAATCTCATTTTTTTATTGTATCACAGATATTATATCTAGCATTAGAGTGTGCAGGAGCTAAATTATTTATATTTATGTATACATGTGTATATATCTATACCTACATACACACACATGTTCCCTTCCTTCCTTATTGTCAGGAGACTGGGATCATTTTTTATTATAAATATTTTAAGGACTTTTTCCCAAATTTCTTTTGAAATAATTTCCTATGCAGCTACAATATAAAAACAATAAGAGTGCTTTTTGTATAAAATTTATTATGCTTATAGTTATTACATCATTTTTACAGTCATTAATTGGAAATTTATTTCATATTTGATCATTTTACAATAATACATTGTCCTGGGATCCGTGTCTTGCTCTGTTGCTCTATTTCTCAGTCTGTTAGGAAAATAAGTGGTTTGGGTCTTATTCTTTTTCAAGTCTCTTTCAAATTTAATAATCTATACATATAGAATATTAGACTATAGATACAGAGTGTTCTATAAATATAGAATATACAGAAGCTTATCTTGTGGTGAGTGTTGTCAAATTGATATTATCAGATAATTTGACAACTGTCTTTAACATTCAGTGTGAATTGAAGTGTGTGAAAGGTTATTTAATTTTTCATCTCTTGGTTTGAAAGGTTCTGAATGTGAAAAATGTGAAGTGGCTGTTGATCCCTGTGTCTTTCTCGCTGCAAACTGCACTGAAGATGCAGTCTATAGGAACAAATCTGAAGACGTTGACTATGAACAATGGTTCCTATGTGAAGGAACAATGGAGGTAAGGTAAATTTATGGAGCAGTTTTTCATTTTTCTCTTTAACTCATAATCATCTGTTTAGAAAAAAGCTAGAAATGTTAAGGTTGCAAATTCAGTGTTCAGGATGTGCATAGCTTAAATATAACTTCATAAACAAATATTCAACAATTGATTTGGAAATCTTTTTGCTTCTTACGTTTATAATATAGAGAGGTAATGAAGAGTTTTAACTATCATTTTATCACTGGTCTTTCTGTGTTCTATTCATGTTATAATTTGCTGACTGGTTCAAGCCTCTTGAACACAGCTGTGATTGTGCCATCTTTTTGTTTATAGATCAAAAAGATCATTGTCTTTTGGGATCTCGTTAAATCTCTGGGAGATTTCTAATCTCTGAGCAGCCTCACCACTAACAGTTCTGGGGCCTAAAGCAAGAATACAAACAGCAACACTCTTTTTCCCATCTCACCTCCATCTTGTACAAATTAGGGTAATATTTTCAAACAAATACCAATGACAAACAAAAATTTTAGGGTCTTAATTTTAAAAAGTAAGGAACTTTTTCTCAAAATGATTCAGGGGTTTTTCAAAAAGTTTAGACAGTTAGCAGAATATATGTAATTTATATTGTCTGGACACAACCTAATTAGGTCATTTTATAGAAACAAAAACCATATTCTAATTTTATGTTTGTTATATCATTCATATAAAATTTTCAATAAAGATTTGTAAGCTCTTTTCATTATGAATAAATCCAATAACCTTGACCTAACTTTATAAAAAATAATAAAAGATCACTTTTTACTTCAAACTCAACCATCTAGAGAGGATTTGCAAATACAGGCAAACAGACTTCAAATGCCATACACTTTTTAATTTCAAGTGTGACCTCAAATATATCTTTTATTGTGTTTTTAAAATTCATAAACATATATACTAAGCTTAATATACTTTTACATGTATGTTTTTAGTCAATCACAGATATGTGATTACACATAGATGGTGAAATTAAAGTTTTTAACTTTATTATCACATTAGAGAACATTATATATTTACTAAATAAGTAACTGTATACCTTCTCTTAGGAAATAAACAAATAATATTTATCTCGTAAATATTTCTATTTCTCTGTATTTTAAAATAATTACCAATTTTAAAGGAACACTTTTCTTTAGACTCAAGAGAAAACACAAAGATAGCAATCCAATAACTTTTCAGCTGTTTATTTTTTCATGATCACACATTTTATAGCAATTTGGCAACTTTTATGTTAGGCAAAATAAACATAAATGTACAGCAGTTGACATTTGCACATCATAATTTCCATTCTGTAAGGAACGGGGTAATTTGAAACTATATTTAGAGACTGATATTTATATATTTTTCTTATTTAAAATTTGTTCAGATCCAAAGATGATTTATTAATTCAATTGAATATCAGTGTAAGATCTTAATGTCGACCAAAGATTTGGACATTGCAATTTACTCTATCATGTTAAGTCCTTATGATTTGTAGTATCATCAGTAACACATTCCAGTACATCAATGTAGTAGAATCAATAAGTATTCACAAGATTAAACCGTTTTTAATTATATCCATTATTAAAATTTCGATTATTTCAACTTCATATTTTTATAATCTTAAACAATCCGGGGAAATGATAGAATAGTTCTTTAAAAGTCAAATTAAATCATTCTAATTTGCCTGAGGAGTCATTTACTTATTGGGAAATCACATAAACTGCCTTTAATATAAACAAAGCTCTGTGTTTATATATTATAAAAAATCAAGACTTTCAAGTTTACGCCAAAACTCTAAGGGCCTAATTTTATTTTCATCTAAAAGATTAATTATGTTACCCACAAACACAGGTATACATTTTCTGCTCTGTTAATTTTTGAGCAAAGGGAAAACATAAATAAAGCACAGTTAACCATTTTCCTTTTGCTTATATTTTTAACTATTTATCTGAACAATAGTCCTACAATGTCCATATATTGATAGAGAAATTTTTTATGATCAATTAATTTGAAAAATTTTCCAAGCAGAAGAGAAAGGAAAAAATAGCAAAAATGAAGAAGTGAAAGGGAGCTAGCTTCAGGCAGATATGAACTCACGATTGTCAAAGGTCAATTATCTCCTCTCAGCAAAGTGTAGTAGAGTCTTAAATGCAGAAAACCCTTTCACACACACACACGCACATACCCACACACATAAACACACACACACACACGAAAACAAGTTATTATGGAAAATTTAAAGAATAACTCATATCGTTGACAATTCCATGGAGCCGTATAATTAAAAATATAGTGCTTATTAATCCCATAAGTATATTAATGAAAGATGGATTCTTGTGCATTAAACAGAGTAATCTCTCTAGTAGACACACAGCGCAGAGACTCTCCTCAGGAGAGATTCTATCTTTTTGTTCTAATGCATTTGTCAAATGAACAATCTTGTTCGTGTCAAAATTTCCCCAGAGTGGCCACTACAATTTCAGATTGTCCTTTGAGAAATTCCGACAATTAGAGATATGTACATGACTCACAACATGAAGGCAGGAATGTGTCGTGTCAAAGCCTGTGACACTTGGAAGGCACTTGGGCAATGTCATGTCTCCAGAACCTGCCAAGTCAGTCAATCCCAACTGAGGGCCTAACAGAAGTGTTTGCAAGACTTTGCAATGGTGACCCAGGGAAAATTCTGTCTACAGAATGCAGACTGATGCTGCCATCTGAACTCATTGTTCATTCAGGTCATCTGGATGATGATGCAATGGGACCTATGCTTGTCATCTCCCAGGAAACCTCTGCTTAGAGACTCATCAGAGGAACGATGTTGACAGAGAGAGTAAAAGAGAGAGATTTACTCTCTCTCTGTATTAAATTGAATCACATAATCAAAGGATCCCTAAAATGTTTTCTTATCCTGAAGAGAGAAAATAAATTTAGCATTTGGGAATTTGATGAAATTTGGGTATTTGTCTCAGTCCATTATGCGTAATGGCCTGTTTGCAGTCTAGGATCCTGAGCCTTGGTAGTTAGGGCATTTTAATTGGATCTCTGCAGAATTTTGTGTTTCTTCACTGCTGACCTTCCAAAAGACGGCCAAACAATTCTGTTGATGAAGAAAAACCTAATTCTTTTAGATTTCCTGGGATAAGGGAAAACAACAGCTTAATAGAATTTTGCTAGTGTCTCAGAAGGGAGAAGTTATGGGAAAATGTTGATATGCTTTACAGCCAGCATCACAACAACACAGCCACCACAGTATGACAACAGACAGACCGGTGGTGTGGTTTCCTGACTGGGAAACTAGCTGGGCCATGGTGGTGACAGTGCTGAATCTTAACCACTAGACCACCAGGGCTGGCCAACTGGTATATATATTTATATATACATACACGTATATATGGAGAGAGAGAATAATAAAAGTGTCATGATTGCTAATATTTGTAGCCTAAGTGTTATTTAACTTTGTAAGCCTATTATGACAGTGCTTCTTTAATTTAAGAAACTATACAATGAATACCCTCTCAATGAAGGAAATGATTATATGCTCAAATGGTAAGGGACAAAGATTTTTCTGAAGGACAAACACATAGACGTACAGACACAGAGAGAACTTATAGATTCGATTATAATATTTTAATATTTTATTTTTATAATTTTAAAAATTTTATTTATTTTTAACATTATTTTATACTTATAATATTTTAGTCATGGGTTAAGAGTTAACAGCGTTTGAAAAAAACTCATCTATCCGTGTCAAAAA